>NC_089285.1:12709018-13408877 GCF_963678975.1 Dysidea avara
TGCCAAAGAAGCAAGGCTGTAGCTGTAGCCAGTTTTCCGCTACGCTTGACTGAATGCATCAGCGAGGCAGGCAGTAGACAATTCGCTAAAATAATATTTTTTTAAATTTCGTAGCACCTCGTCGGAAACGTTTCGGGTCGTTCTGAAGACATATTTGGGCTTGTTTATACCTGACCAATACTGTGAAATAGCCGTGAAGGATTTCTGAAGATGGTTTTGGGTAGATTTTTCTTTGTGGACCACGCCCACACCTTCATCGTCCCTACTATACAGTATTATTGTACTGTATGATATAGCTATATAGCACTTTCACTCCTCAGATCAAAGGAGCTGCCCAGGCTACATCTGGGCAGTGATTAGATAGATGTTGAGGCTGAAATTGATTGTGGGAATTGATTACTGTAATACTCACGTAATTAGGATGCATGACTTGGATTTCGCCATGAAAACCACAGCGTTTTGTTATCCTTGCCATCCTACAAGTTGAAAAACGTTGGGCTAAGGTGATGCTATAGCTTATTCACCAATCATTTCTACACGTTTGCATTTTTAGTACATTGGTACTTTGCGTGGGAGGATCAAAGTGCTGCTGCATACTGCATTCTCAGTACCAATTAGCTGCATAACTGTACAGACAGTTCTGAGGAAAATTTATGTAAGGAATGTTATGAAAACAATCCCACTCAGACAGTACAGTTGATCACATGCGTGATATTGTAAATCACTAAAACTAGCCCTACCAACATTGTTGGTAGCAACGCGTTACCTAAGTAATGCGTTACATAATATTATTACTTTTGTGGTAACTAAGTAATATAACGAAATGCGCTATAAAAACAGGTAATATAACTCAAGTTACTTTACTTACAAATGTAACGCACTACCTAAGTCACGTGATTATTGAAACGATCCGGGTAATCAAGAAAATTACTTTGAGCAAGACAACTAGGGAGTACAATGTAACACTAAAGCTTGTGTACAAAAAAATACAGCACTCAGGGGTGTCTTGAGGCAAATACTTCGTCTCATGCTGTGTAGACTTTCAACACATACCCTTGTGCTGTGTTTTCCGTACGCATGCATGGCAGTGCTTTAACTAAAACATGTGGGTTTATGGGTTAAGAAACATCCTGCTAGAACATCTTCAGCCATAGCATGGAACAGTAATAGTACTCATTGATTGGTTTGTTTACTGCCGATAATGATTTCAAATCTTCTTTGCTTTCTTTCACAGGCCAGATTGTGTTGTTAATTGAAGTGTTTCACTACATCTACAGCTTACCTCAGTGACTGTTCTATAAGAGTGTTTTGGTAGCATTCAGTGCCAACACTAGGGCCTGGCCAATAGAAAAAATTGAACATTTGTCAAATGAGTATAGATTGGAATTAAAATGGTTCATCAAAATTTGTTTGTATCCCTAAATCTCCACATTTTTGTGTACCTATTTTATTTGGTGGTCAGATACTAACAGATCATATTGCATTTTACAGTGTATCTTCTAATCCTGTCCTGTAGCTTATGAAGGATACTTGGTCTACAAGCTACTCACATATGGTGTGGTGAGAGAAGTCTTACCATATTTGGCAAGAAGAGCTCTGGAGAATCGTGGTGCCATGGAGGGTGCCCAGATAGAGCGGAAACTAATGGGAAAGGAAATCAGTCAAAGATTGTTGGGCAGGTCCAGAAGATAGTACAGACACCATGGAGCATATATGCTGGGATAGCCATCACTGCAATACATGTAAATGTATAATTTATTTATTGATAGTTTTTATACAAAAATATAACTGCGTCCAGACCTACATGGATTGATAATTTTATAACTGCATCTATACCTGCATGGATGTTACCATTGTATTTTTTTATTAAATTTGCTATTGACTTTACTACTTAGGGGATTTAACACGATACATATACAGCACACAGTGGCGCATATAGCTACTGTATCACAGTTATACTTATTATTATCATTTGGTGTACTGTGCAGAAATCAAGGTGATTATAACACACAAGTGTGATTATCTAAAAGGGTACAAAACTGATCATGTGTGGAGAGTTGACTATATAAGGAGGGATTGAGTTCCACAGTTTAATTGTCGATGGGAAGAAAGAAAATTTAAAACTGTCAATTCTAGTGTCAAGTTGGTTGACGACAAGATTATTAATTACTTTATACATCATTCTAATTTCGCTCTGATTCTTCTGGTTTCAAGGGAAGGTAAATTAAGATTAATGAACTTTGATGAGACACTTGAGAATCTATCATAGTCCTTAAAGCATAGTCTTGCTGCTGATCTCTGAACTGATTCTAGAAAATTAATGTTTGTAGCTGTGTGGGGGTCCCAAACAGGAGAGGCATATTCTATTACAGGTCTTACCATGGCTTTATAGCAGTTAAGTTTAATATTGACGGGACAGTAGTATAAGTTACGATGTAAAAAGGCATTGACTTTGGTGGCTTTACTTGCAATCTGTTTAATATGTTCATTCCAGGAAAGGTTCTGATCTATTGTTACTCCAAGATATTTGGCATGTGTAACTTCATTTATTGGTTGGTTGTCAGTATGAGGTATGATGTTCCTTTTGTTAGAGATTCTTAAAAACTCGGGTTAAATATCATCTGCCATTTGTGTGACCATTGTGTGAGGAGGTCAAGATCTCTCTGTAAAACAAGACAGTCTTCTACAAAACGGTAAAGAATAACATCGTCAGCATATAATCTGCTCTTGCTTTGTACATGTAAAGGAATGTCATTAATGAATATTAAAAACAACTAGTACAGTACCCTGTGGAACACCAGAGAGAACATCAGATGGGGAGCTTTACTTGTTATCAAGAATTACTCTTTGTGAATGGCTACAAAGGAAATTCTCAATCCATGTGAGGAGGGAGCCTCTGATACCATTGTGATATAACAACTTGTAAAAGAGTCGGGAATGGGGAACTTTATTGAATGCTTTGCAAAAGTCTAATAGTAGCACCAAGAGTTCATAATATAGTAGGGGGGCCCCCCTACTATATTATGAACTCTTGGTAGCACATCACATTCTCCTTTTTCATTCAAACACTGAGCAAAGGCATGTATTGTGGTAATAACTGAGTTGGGTTACACAGCTTCTACATTGCCAGAATCTGTGTTGTTGTTCTGTTAAAACATGGTGTAAATCTAGATGTTCAATTATACAGGAGTAAATGATATGTTCTAATATTTTGGAACAGATACAGGTTAGTGAGATTGGACAGTAGTTGCTAGGATCATCCTTTTTACCTTTTTTGTATACGTATATATATATATGGGGACAACTGAAGCAGATTTCCAAATGTCAGGTAACATTCCCTGGTTAAGTGAAGCTTGGAAAATCAAAACACAGGGAAGGAGCAATCTCATTGGCAACCTCTTTAAGGAAGTAAGATGGTAGGTTGTCAGGACCTGCAGCCTTGTAGGGTTTTAGATTATGCAATAATTGCTTGATTCTGGATGGATGTGAATTGGATGGATTACAGGAATTGGTTCCGCTTCAAGAGTGGGCATGTTAGATGGATCATCTTGAGTGTAGACTGATGCAAAGTAGTTTGCAAATGCATTAGCTTTGGATAGAGGGTCAGTATGGGTTTCTCCTCTGTATTTAATAGGACCAATACTGGTTTGGTCAAGCCGCCTGCTTTTGATGAAGGACCACAGTTTCTTAGTACAATTGTTCTCCGAGTCAATAAAACTTGATGTGTAATTATTAAAGGCCTTGCAGCACTCTCGTTGCATAAGTCTTCTGATATCATAGTAAGATGACCAATCATCTGGGAGGTTTGTCTGTCGTGCATGATTGCATGCATGTTGTTTCCTACGAGATAGCCGTTTCACATGGTTGGTGATCCAGGGTTGTTGGAATTTTGATGAAGAGGTTTTGGTTGGTATAAGCTTTAGACAATGGTTACAAATATCAAGAAACTTATCCCATAACACATTGACAGATTTGATTCATTATTTTATACTCACAACAATCGGCACAGTGCCGTTCCTCCTTGTTAGAGTGATACAAAAATACAAAAACAACAACAACTAACTAAGCATACAAGAATATACAAAGCAAGACAATAGCATACATTACACCACCCACACATACAAGTACATAAATAACATAGTTGACAAAAAATGGTTTTTCGCACAGCCATGAAAATCTCTAAATGAATGAAGTTCCGTAATATCAGATGGCAAGGAATTGACAGGGGTTGAGGCTGAGCCTAGTAGTTGGACATGAAATCTTGACAGAGTGATTGAATATTTTCTCGGATAAAGTTGAAGTCTGCCTTTGACCACATGTAGATTAGCCTCTTGGAGGTGTCTTGAAGGTCGATGCTTGGTAAGTAAGAACAGCTTCCCCCCAATAGTTTCACATGCCTGACTGCATAGTAGCAGGTTGATTAGTGATAAAGATGTCTAAGATATTCAGTGTAGTATTACCTCTGGTAGTGGAGTTTACCGTCTGTGTTAGACCATTGCTGTTAAGAAAATCAAGAAAATACTAAGGGGTAAGCATGACCCCCAATAAAATTGTCTCACCAGTTGATATCAGGGAGGTTGATGCCACCTGCTATCCATAGAGTAGCATTTGGGTGGTTTCTCTCTTTAAGGTGTATGCATTTGATCACGAATTTGATTAATTCGAGAAGGTCAAGCTTGCTCCTACTATTAGCGCCACAGTTAGGAGACAGTAATCAAGTGCAGTCAGCAACAATGAAGTGACTGCTCAATTAGAACAGTTTTTATGGGTTACTAGGGATGCCACGACATAGAAGTTTTTATGTCACAGAACCACACCCCTAAACCACAGTATAATCAACGCGTGAACTAGCTGCGCGTCCTGTGTGAAAACTGGAGCTCCGCTGATGATTATACACCTAGTAATAATTGCCTGGCTCTGTTCTCTTCACACCGTTCTGACTGGAGGTGATACAGCGAAGAGAGCAAACATCGTTGATAATGAAAACGGGCGTATCGTGCTAGATACAGCCGGTAAGTTAAGTATATTACCACTGTTCTTTTGATATGCAACACACACGTACACCGAAAGGTGTGAAGTACTTAAGTGTTAATCACCACAGTACCTGTCATATCGTGAACAGATGGGACATTCCATTGTGACATCAAAAAGTTATCCATACAGTATATTAGAGATCATGAAGGGTTTGTCCTGTCTTGCCCAATGAAACAGCCTCAGCACAATCATCATTTTTGAAGTGTCACTGAGAAATCAGGCGTTCAAGCAAATAGTTTCATAATGCTTTACGGATTGTCGGTTGATTTTGATTGAGTAATACGTTGGTGGTAAGAAGACAGTTGAGTACTTCAGAGATGATGGCTACCTAAATTAGGGACCTCCCCCTCTCCCAACTTCCTATGCTTACATTATAACCATTCCAATTTAAGTAATTTACAGATGATGTTCCCTTTCAGTAAAATGTTAATATGGTAGTACTGTAAAGTAGGGATCCCAGAAACAATGCATGGTGCGACCAAAAAAGGGGGGGCAGTTATAAAAATTCAGGCTAAAAATAGCACAAAAACAAAGTTACATATAATGTGCTATGTATCTTACCTCTTTTAGTTTACTAGAGATTTGACCAAAGTACCTCAAGGTTCAATATTGAGATAGCATAAGCGATCGATTGTCAACTACTATTCAATTATACTCCACGAAGCCAATCCACGGCAAAGCTTATTAGTTTAACATCACTGCAAGTGTAAGTAGAATCTGCGCCTATACTTAACTAACCTTTAATACATGGCAAAAAGTAGTCAAGACGGTTTTGGTTTCATTCCCTCTGTATCAAAAGTCGACCACGCGTATTTTAACTCGACCGTAATAGATTATTCAATATCTTTAAGTCGACCACCCTCAGTTTTTCCCTTTGCCATAGTAACTGCATTTACAGAGTAGATTAGTAATGGATACTATCGCGAGTATCGGACTCCACAATTCTCAAGATCAATATCCATATATGGTATTGGACATTACTGGCTACAATGTCATTGTTTATGCATCCAGAGCGTGATTTCAGGTTCGTTCCGTAATGTTGTAGCGTCTCGATCGCCACTTTCCTTATTTGGATATGATAGAGTTCTCACGTATTCCTTGGGGCCTGTTTTACTTCTTGGAATTCTTTCTAGAGCTCTTGTCACCAACTATCCTTACCGTAGTGAATATTCAGGCAGTTTCTCATAATTTCAGTATTCGACTTTAAATACACCTGTGGTCGACATAAGATACCGGTTGACGTTCGATCGCTTACGCTAGTCATTTTCAAATTTTTTCCATTTTGTGGTCCACTTTATGATTAAAAGTTATCTTTCACAATTTTCTTTTTTCTGTAAAACAAAATTGCCTTAATTCAAATACAACAGTGTACTCTAAGAATTGGCTTGTGCGTAACTACTGCATACGTACATAGTTCACTAGTTCTTGTTTTAAATTTTGTCACTTCAGCTTACCGGCTGTTTCCTTAAGTTACTTCCAGGTTATAGCCATTTCTCTCAAATTGCTTCCAGATTCAGTTTTTGTCATAGCTGAGTTTCAAAATTTTCCCTGGGGGAGTATGACCCCCCTTATAGTTAGTTAAAATCATTTGAGTCTTGCACTATGCCACACAAGCCCTCTTCTTACTTCAACTGTTTGGATAATCACGACAATGCAAAGCTCAAAATACATACTTTGTATACAACAGCAAATTTTGTTTAGTTTGGACCATGTACTAACAACTCACCCGTTAGGGCTAGTAGCCATGCACTGTGGTGCCTCCTCATAATGGTGCCCCCTCACATTTTACAGCCACCATTTTATGAGGTTCAGTCATCATCATCAACCATATTGAGGTGTTAATTTCTGTATTTACACTTTCCTTCCAGGGACATCATGAATATTAATTACTTACTGTAAGAGGAAGTAGATCGCTATGCTTATTATGATCAGTTAGGTTAGCTAGAAAAAACAAGGTATGGCAATCATGCCCCCTTATTGATTAATCACATATTTACCTCTACCAGAGGCTCACTAATTCAGATTGAGCTGTAATAAAGAAGTTGCCCTAGAACAACATTTAATTGAACATTCATGCATGCATAGATGAAACAGAAGTTGCAGTTACAGGTATCTGTGTTTTGCGTGACGTAATATATTTCAACTCATTGTACTATGCATGGTATTTGGTGGGTTCCAGAATCATTGCTGTAAGCAGAAAATACAGTGCCATGTTGTTGTATCAACAGTTGGAGTGCATAGCAGAAGGAATTACGAGTTACCATGCAAATTTGTTGCTTTATCTGGTCAACGCATGTACCAAAAGGAAACCAAAACATACAGTGAATTGTTGTCTTAAAAAGTGTAATTACAACTGGATTAACACATAAAACTTCTAGAGCTTGTAATAGCCTGAAAAATGGCCTAACTTAAGCTTCACTAGTTGTCTAGGGGTGTTCCAATGCTGCTGTACACTTAGTTATGGGTGATGCGGCCCGATGCAACTCCAGTTTCAACTCTGAGTGACAATATTGAAATACTGGCTATTTTTATACTTATATAATGTAATACTTTTGAGAAATTTCTGCTGGATGTGCTGTACGTAGCAGTCTGCCACACTTGGAAGTAGAGAAGGCGAAACATGGATAACTTCAAAGGGATTTGCCACCCAGTGGCACCCACTGTATAAAATTATAACATGTGCAGTTTCCGTTTCCAATCCCGGTAAGCGTTATTATATCTATAATCTATGCTATAAAATTGAAGGAATCCAAGTAATAAAAAGTAGTGAAATGAATAATTTTGCAACACAGTTATATGGGTACTTGAGTTGACTTGATCCCAAAATAAAGTTTTGCCTCATGCTTTATTAGCTTCTTGGCCACATTATTTACCATATAGCTCGTGGGAATGTAATTGCAAAATAGTGAAAATACGGTCATTTTAAGTTGGGGTTGTGCAGTTCCAGTCAAAACAATATTATAGTGGTGCAGCCAGCCAGGAAAACGAGCAATCTTTAAAAGTAATAATCCTCACCTCATAAAATTATTATTTTCTTCAATATTTGTATTACAATATTTCTACTGTTTTCTTTGAGTCACAGCACATAAACTGTAGCTCATGTATGCTTTATCTGAAATTTAGCGAGGGTGATAAGAGCAGACTATTCCAATTTTTGTACACAGAGTGGCTAAGATGCAGAGTATTTTTACCCTTAGTCTATGGGAAGCACAATCCCCAAGATTGAATAGGTAAAATGCTTGTAGATAACTATAGCTCTGAGAACGAAACCTAGACTGCATGTTGCGGGGATCAAGTCACCACTGGGTCTGGGATTTTTTTCTGCAGTCTTCAACGTTTCAATTACATGTTTCAGACTCCCTGTGTTCACAGACTTTAGCCTTCTCACAGGTCCCTAGTGGGATAGCATTTAATACATCTGGTTGATAATTCACTGCTCATGGTACAACATTTTTTGCACCTTTTCATGTGTAAAGAAGTCTCACGAAATTTCACTCTCGCTTATGTAGACTTTTAATACATATAAGAAATTAACAGAGATAAATCATTGGCTTAGTGGTTATGAGGCTGGTTGTAACCCTAAGTGTTATGTGTGGAAGCCTATGATAGAGAATTCTACATGACTGTTCTATTGGAGCTCTTTAGTTTTCATACATATTCATATTTTAATTCTGATTAGGAAAGTTTGCACTTTGATAGTTTAGTAAGGTCTACAAGACAATTCCACTAGACTTTGCGAGTGGTTTATCAGACATGACATATCACTCAAATTTGTTATTTAAAATTGCACATAATTTACATGTGTCTTAGCCATTCTGTACAAAACTTGGAGTAATCTGCTCTTATTACCCTCCCTTTAAATTTAGATAAAGCATGTATGTGCTACAGTATAGTGATTTTGTGTATTGTGAAAAGAAAAACAAAGACTGACGCCACTTTTACACTTCAACTGAGTTATGGATGCACAAAATTAGTTTCTCTCTCTCTCTCTCTTCCAACACAGCAGGTTCCCACCAAGTTGGCAAATGTGCTAGGGTCAGGGTTGAAACTGGGTCAGGGTTGAAACTGGGTCAGGTCAACCAGGAACAGTTTGTGTCGGGTAACCTGCTTTATTGAATATCTACACGACAACAGCCAAGCTGTGAAAAAGGGTGCAGCCTACAAAAACCTGGTTGAAAAAGCTGTGAATCATCAAAGGTGGCTGTGTAGATTTCATTTCTTTTTGTATATGCTGGTTTTGGGGTTTGTTTTCACCCACAAGACATAATGATTATTACTGAAGGCAGAAGTTATCAAAAAATGTGCACTCTATTTTTAACAATTAGTCAAATAAAAACATGCAATACAATAAGAACTTCTAATATAATGTACATACAATGTTCTATAATTTTCCTATGAAATAAAAATTAAGCTAGAATTTTCATTTATAAAGTAGAAACTAAGCGAGGTGAACAACTGTGATAGCAGTAACTCAGTAGTTAAGGATTAGAGTGTTCAGTATGGAGGTGACTGGTTCAAACTGTGGTCATGCTCACTTTTACTTTGTGGTGACTGTTTTATTAGAGTAACATGAACCCATATTTTACAATTGTTTGGTTTTTGCTTTGTAACTCTGTAATTCTCACTCCTTTGTTTTTCAAACCATCAAAAGGCACTGCTGCAATGGCTAGCCTATGTACACACCAAATTTCAAGGTATTCCCTTAAGCAGTTTTCCCCTATAGCCGTGATAAAAGTTCAATCTTGTAAATATATCTAGATTATTGCAAACTTGGTCACAAATTCATCTAATATGCTCTTTATTTCAAGGTAATTGAAGTACTGCGTATTTGTGTTTATAGCAATTATTGCAAAGTGTATGAAAAGAATAATCTAGGCCCCCCTAGACCCTTTAAGGAGAAAAAAACAAAGAAAGGTATGTTTCGGAGAAAGGACCATGGAACATGAAAATCGTGTTTTCTTTCTTCCTGTCAATATACTCACGGTGTGGTACACTGGCTATCTTTGCCACACGACACACTACTGTGTGTCTTGATCTGCTGGATTGGATCACATGTGAAATGAATCAATAGACTTGATGATGTGGAGTTAATAGCCTAGTACACCAGTTCCCAGCATTGTTTAGGGTCCATGCCTACTTATTGTTCCTGTCTGCAGATGGAGGCACACCCAGTTTGTCTGTAGGCATATGTAGAGCCACATCCACTTATTGGGAATATACTACCTGTAGGCATACATGGAGCCACACCCATTTATCAGTAAGGTGTGTTGGGATACACAGAGCCATACCAAAGTGTTTGTTGCTGTCACGCATAGTTGTAGCCACACCCATTTATAAGAAATGTGTGTTGTTGACAGTAGCGACCTGGTTTCAACACCGCAGTAGTTACAATATTTAAAGCTCAGGGCAGTTGGTGATCTTCTGTATGTACATACATGATGGTGAAATATGGCCATACCTAACATTGAAATTTCAAAATAGCTTTTCTTTAGAGGCATACACAGATTTTTGAATGTGGGTTTCGATTAGGCTAGCTGGTAATTCATTAATCTTGTTGTGGTGGAGGAAGTAGTTGATGTGAGGGGGGCTGACCAGAGTATAGAATCTCTGGCAGCAGGGGGTCTGAGGGCTGTGTCCCCCCCAGAAGCTGTAGCCATTTTAGCTTTCACAATGTCTCAAAGTTCACCAGAATTAATTTATAGCAATTTTATAGGTACAATTTGTAGCATTGTAACTAAAACATCAACCTCTAGTCAAAGGTATTAAAATAGCCCTTTAGCAGTCTCTTTTGGCAAAGCTTTTAGCTGCATAATAGCATTTATAAGCAGTACAAAAACAGCCTTTAGCCACCTGGAAACACTTGGTACAGTGGTAAGATACCAACTCTCAAAGTAAGAGGTACCTGGTTCAACTCCAGCTGTAGGCAACTTTTTCGTTTAAAAAATATTTTTTACTACTCTTAGAAACACGTTTTATGATAGGCCTTGACTGCTCTATTAGGGTGTTTAAGCATTCTTTTAGAGTATATCGATCTTTATCACGGTTTTCAGCCCCACTCCAAGAAGGATAGTTTTGGCGTGATATCATTCTGAGAGGGGGCTTAGCCCCCCCTCAGCAGACCGAGGGGGGAGCTTCAGTCCTCCCCTTCCACCGCTTATGGTTGCAAATGAATGACTGGTTATTAGAGTATTTGAATATTGGGATTGCCTTATTTGGGTATTTTTCATTAGAACATTGACTCAGGAATTACAGTAACTAAATATAGTTATTATAGTGAGAAGTATTACTGACCAGCAAACTATAGGATGACATTTAAAGTATAGCTGGGTCTTACTGGAAAATGCATCTATCTGCTACCAAATAATAACACCTTTGAGATACTAAGTGTTTGTTATTTACTTTTGATTATAAAATGTAGCTTATTTTTTATCTTTTGTAGCGGCACTATCTCATCCAATGTTATTCTTCGACTATGGTGACATAGCAGGGCTAAGGAGGAAAGCTGAAACAACTCATAAACACATTGCTGAGAAAGTAAAGTCTATGGCAAATCATGTGATAAAACACCCATCCTGGTATTTACCTCCACCATATGAACAGTTCATATCAAGCTGGAATGAGAAATATGGCAATAACTTATGTGCTTTGTCCTTTTACTGTTTACTTTATCCAACTGACACAGAGATGTTGGAATTAGTACATAACTACATAGATATTCTTGTGGAGTATCCTACGTGGATGGTAAAGGGAATGGAAAGAGACGAAATGCCCATATCACACACCTTAGTAGGAGTGGCCACTGCATTTGATTTTTTATACCCAACCTTTACTTCTAAGCAACGAGCAAAGGTTTATAACAGGATAAGGTTGACTACTAATAGAATGTACGAACGATTTAAACATGTATCTTGGGGTTCCTTCCACCTTCAGAACCATGTGCTGAACAACTGTGTGGCATTATTAATTGGAGCATTGACAGTGCTACCACATTATCCACAAAATGCTCGTTTGTGGTCCAACATGGTTATCAGTCACCTCAATAGAACAACTTATTTACTAGACATGATAGTGGATGGATCACTAGATGAAGGTGTAACATACTCCACATATACAACTCGGTCACTAACCATGTTTGCTTACCTGGCTCACAGACACTTTGGTTTAAACTACTATCAGAATCAATGGTGGGAACGACATTTTTGGTACTTGTATTACACCCTGTTACCAGGGTATAAGGAACCTTTAGCTATTGCTGATGCTAATGCAATCTGGATGTATGGACCAGAAAGCCAACTAGTATTTTTAGACACCTACGTTTTGAAGAATGGCAATGGAAATTGGCTGGCTTCTATAATCAGTGAGCACCGAGAAGCCAAAGGATTCTTGTTTCATTCTTCAGCTCAGAAATTTGCTGCATATCACACAGAATTTATCTGGTATAACAACAGCATTTCAGAGAGAGCTCCTGATAATACATCTGATCTGTACCTTTTCTCAGACTGGGGAGTTGTGACGTATGGTGGTGGCAAACCTGCCGGGAACACATTTCTATCATTCAAGTCAGCTAAAATGCATGGGATGGCCATAAACAATGCTGTGCGGTACAGTCAAGTGCCTCAATACATTGAAGGGTGGTCATCATTTAATGCAGGCCATGAGCATCCTGATCAAAATTCCTTTACGTTTTGGCCGAGAGGTTATCCATTTATAACTGAATCATATTATAGTGCGAAGTTTTCATTTTTAAATTCTGTGCTTATGTTTGGACCATCAAATCTTCCAAGCAAAAGTCTTTGTTTTCCTCCATATGAAGGTCAAATTGGCGAGTGCTATAAATGGTTTAATTATCTCTCCAATAACTCTGCAATAATGTCTAGTGAAGTCATTGCTTCTTTTGAGAAGGATGGTTATGTGTTTATTAGTGGAGAAGCAGCACTAGCTTATCGAAGAGAACTGAAACTGAAGAGTGTCTACCGAAGCCTGTTGCTACTAACACCTGATGTACTTTTGATTGTAGACCATATTGAAATGCACGCAAACCACTTCCTTAAAAATATCAGTGCTTTTTTCCAGTTGAAGTTTGGCAACTTGGAAGTAGATGACATAGAGTCGGAAGCAAGACTGCTGTACAATGATCAAGATATGTATATAACTTGGAAAAGTATCAGTGGAGGTCATGGAGTTGCCAGCAAACATATAGTAAACCTTGCACAGCAGAGTTTTCCTCGGGCACAATATCTTAATGTCACATTCCCTGTTGATGCATCCACTACAAGGATGGCCTTTGTTCTTCATAATTCTAATCCCTTGGTAGGTGAATTGAAAATTCATGATAATGTTGAAGATGGTGTTAAGCTTAGTGTATTTGTTGATGAGAAATTGTACTTTATTTCTATTGCCACTAGCCACAGTGAACCAACCAAGAGAAAAAAGCAGTTAGGACATTTAGGATATGCTACGCTCAATGTTGATGATAAATTTGTTCAGTTTGGCATTGATACACACAATGGTAGTAGTTGGATTACACATAAGTACAAGGAACAGAATTTTTCTGATCCCGATCTAATTGGAATGCTCCTAATTATGAACGTGATGTTACTTCTTGGATTAATAGCACTACAGTATTTCACTGTATCCCTTATTCGTGTAACTGGAAAAATCAAATGGCTCAATAAAGTTTTAATTTATTTAAAAGTATTCCTATTTCTGTGTAACTTATTTTATTTGTGCCTGTTTGCAAGAAATTATTTTATCCTACCTGATGGCCAACACAAAGAACCCAGAGCTCTGCCAATTGTGTTCATTTCATCACTGCCTTTTGGAGGTGCCCAGATATATGGGGCGATACTAAATAAGAGTTCTGACATTACAGACAACACCAGTGAAACAAATTACGATACACTACAATATATTCATCCTTGTGCTGGCAGAGATTGGTCAAAGTTTATTAAACAACTTTACTACGATAATGAATTGTCATACGTGCCCATGATAATTTCAAGTGATTCTGTTTGGAATTATAATATGGTCAAGGAAACCTCAGTCAAGCTGATTTATGTTGTGACTGATCCTAAATCCTGGATTGCCGAGGTAATCTCTCAACATAAACAATACAACTTAGTTGCTGATTTAATTGATGCATTTAGTAATGTACAGTGTGATGTGAAGTGGAGGAATTTGGCTGAGCTTCAAGAACATTTGCTTAATTTACAAGTAACTAACTTGACATTCGTGGTGGATTTACTGGCTGAGCTGTGGGTTGCTGAAGTGTGGCAAGCACTTCATGAGTTAGCAAGCCTCAATATCGATTATATCATGGTAATGACTGAAGATTTGTTATCAAGGCCTACAGAAACCACTGAGTTGTTGTTTGCACACATTGGACTACCTCTTACTATTGAAGCCAGAAATTATGCACTACAATTGTCTAGAAGTCGTAATGTTATGTCTTCCTTTAATCTGTTGCTGTCTTTGAAGGAGAAGGTTTGGAGGAAATTCTTAACAGCAGAGCAAGTTGGCATCATTGAAAGCAGAACAAATTTTATCATGAAACAATTAAAATTTAATAACTGAGAGATTGGCTTTGGAGTATGTTTTAAATTTATGATATAACACTATTGAGAAGTCGTATGATTTTTTCCATAATTACATACATAGCTAGCTAGTCTAAAGCTTGTAGCTAGCTATGCAACGTTTTATATAGCTAACTAGTGTAGTTTTCCACTCAGGTTATAGTTGACCTGCATGCATGTTTGAGATAGCTATATTTGCTATGGTTTTGATCACGGTTGTGCAACCACATATTAGCGCGCTAGTAAAATAATTAATAAACATTAGCAGTTGTGGCCGCGCTCTGTCTGGTCTCACTGCCTCCATGAGTTTGAGACTTCTTCTCGGTGTCTATTTGGTTTTAACAGTGATATGGCACGATAGTATTGGTGAGTTGGTTACTTGCATTTGGTATTCGTAGCGATCGCTCTGTGCGATCAGGTGTGAATTTATGCAGCATGTAGATTACATGCTGTTGGTTTTTATACGAAGTGTATAAAAAATTGTACTGACGTGCTTATCCCACAGTCAACTAATATATTATAGCGTTGTGTTCTAAGCCTTAGCATGGATTTTGGTGGCATGGAAAGGTATTAATGTGGTGATAAAAGTCGCATGTGTAGGGAATCCGTGTAATACAATACTCCGCAATTTGGTAAGGGTTCTGGTGTATATTACTAAATGTGTTTCCTTGTGTATGGGGTTTGATGGTAAACACACAAGCAGACCTGACTTGGTGTTGGTTTCCATGCCAATAATTCCATCTGTTTGTCCAAACTAACTACCCCCACAACATCTTTACATGTTGGCTGCTAGAGCTCAGAAGGAAGATCGGTCACTACTGGACATTTTGTCCATGAAAATCCAATGAAAAAAAAATGTTCAACCTGTGAAAAGTGAAGTTTTCATTGGGTCGTTCCAATGAAATTTTATTTTCATAGCATTTTTTAATTGGGCAAATTAATGAAAACCAATGAAAAGTCCATGAAAAGCATTTCACAGAGTTTTCAGTGGTAGCTATTATTCATTAGGTTTTCATTGGTTTTTCATTAATTTGCCCAAGTAAAAATACTATGAAAATAAAATTTCATTAGGGCCACCCATTGAAAACTACTTTTCACAGGTTGAACATGTTTTTCATTGGATTTTCATGAGCATTATGTCCAGTAGTGGGTATAACTGTTTACAATATGACCTGGCTTATCTGTTAGTCTCATTTCCATTGAGATTGGTTGTTTAGGCCATTTTATGCCAGACACAATTCACTGACAATTGCCCAAGTGGTCAATGCTTGTGAAGTGTCAAAGAAGACTATAAGATTCCTATTTGTGGTCGCATGTTGTCCGAGGACTCACATGCTTACATTTTTTTGTACTGTACATATTTTCATCATTCATGATGGTTTTTCTCTTCCTGTTTGAGCAGGCTGCTCTCATTGCTGTCTCCTGCTCATACAGGATTTTTTTTAAATTCTAGAGCCTCCCTGGACTGGGATTGCCTAAACTGAACTCTTCTGCATGCCATAATTATTATTGTATTGTAATTTAATAGTGTAAGTCTTGCCAGGGCTCCTGTACTGTCCACCTCAGTACATGATACCCATGAGTCTAGACCTGTGTTTGTGCAAAGGGTAGAAACACTTGTGATTGGCTAATCAAAGAAACAAGGTGCTTTCTTGCAGTGAAGGACATCTCTGTAGAAGACATGACCAAACACCTTTGAAACATAACTTGGCAACACAGATAATTTTTTTTACTAAGCTTTTGCGGCTGAAGATCAAGAGATCTTGATGCATTGTAAAGCAATAAATCAAGCTCTATTATAGGTGAAATCCATTTGACCATCAAAATTATTATTTTTGATCGTGGTCACAAGTGTTAAACTGTAAATGTGCATGTAAGTAGTGTATTGGTGCTGTAGTATCTGGAAGTGATATGTTTGCTTTGTGTTCCAGGCACTGTCCTACCACCAGAGATAGCTCAGATAAAGATAAAGGATCCTACTAGAGGCCACACATTTCCCAGACTGTTTTTCAACTATGAAGACATTGAATCACTTAGGAAGAAGGCAGACACATCACATGTGAGAATTACTGCCCAAATTAAAGCAGCTGCCAAAGAGATTTTGAAGAAACCCGAACACTATCTACCTCCAAGTGACGAGAGTAGATTCCATGCTTCCTGGAATGAAAGAATTGGTAACAATTTGTGCTTATTTGCCCTCTACTGTTTACTGTACCCTGATGACAAAGTGGCACTGACACTAGTCCATGATTATATGGACAGACTTGCCAAATATCCATCCTGGGAAGTACGAGGTGGTGAACGTGATGAGATGCCAATGTCCCATAGTATAGTCGGTCTATCAACTGCCTATGATTTTCTATATCATACCCTGACAGTGGAGCAACGTAAGCTTTACTTTGAGAGAATTAGGAAGGCCACAGCCAGACACTTTGAACGGTTCAAGGCGGCCTCATGGGGAAAATTCCATCTACAGAATCATGTCCTTAATAACTGCGTTGGCTTGTTAACTGGAGCACTAATTGTGAATGCTTTAGATAAAAGAGCAGAACTGTGGATCAAACTTGTCACAGCTCACTTAAACCGTTCAACTACATTAATCAGTTCAATCATTGATGGATCTTTGGATGAGGGTGTGCCCTACTCAACCTACACATCAAGATCTCTAACTATGTTTGCATTCTTTGCCAACAGGCACATGAATTTGAACTACTACGATAACTACTGGTTTCGTCAGTACTTTTGGTATCTCTATGGAACTGTTCTACCTGGATACAAGGAGACGGTGGGAATTGGTGATGCATCTAAGACATGGTTTTATGGGCCAGAAAGCCAATTGGTGTTTCTGGACACCTTCATTCTGAAGAATGGCTATGCTAACTGGCTTGCATTTAAAATTAAGGAGAATCATGAGAGAACTGGCGCCCTAAAATCATCTGGCTCACAGGCGTGGACCACCATACATACAGAGTTCATTTGGTACAATGAGCAGATACCAGAGAGAGCACCTGGAGAAGATGGCATTACAAAATTGAGAATATTTTCTGATTGGGGTGTGGTGACGTATGGAGCAAGTGCACCACCGGGAAGTACATTTCTGTCATTCAAGTCAAGCTATTTGCATGGCAGGGCCATTAACAATGCAGTAACTTACAATCTACAACCACATTTGATACAGGGCTGGAGTTCACTGAATCCAGGCCATGAACATCCGGACCAGAACTCATTCACTTTCTGGCCAAGAGGACAACCATTCATAACCGAAGGATATTATGGTGCAAAGTTTTCATTTACCAACAATGTTCTAATGTTTGCTCCCTCAAAGAAAGAGAAACTATGTGGTCCTCCTTATGAAGGAGAAATCGGTGAGTGTTATAAATGGTTAACGTGGATGTCAGCAGAAGCAGCTGGCTTATCTGCCGATATCATTGCTGCTTATGAAGACAATGGATATGTTTTCATCAGTGGAGAAGCTGTCAGTGCATACTCTCCGCTGCTGCGGCTCAGGAGTGTATACAGAAATGTATTCCTAGTTACCCCTGATGTTCTACTTGTTGTGGATAATATAGAGAAACACAAAGACAGTGAAGTAGACCGCTTTGCTGCCTTTTTTCAGACCACAGCAGGCAAATTACGAGTGGAGTCAAGGGAAGGACAAACTCACCCAGTTGCTATTTTAGATTACAATGATAAGGAGTTTACAGCAGTTTGGGATGTTAGCAATGACAGACCAACGGATGTCATGTTTAAAGCTATCAACTTTCCAAAGGCTAATGATTTCCAGTACTCTTCATCACAGTTTCTAAACATCAGTGGCTACTTGAAAGAGCCATTGACCAGGATTGCGTACTTGTTCTATGGTCCTGGTCCCTCTGTGTCACTGCCCAAATTTGTCCAACTGAATGATACGGGCTACGTAGTCAGTGTGACTGTTGACTCTACAAACTATGAACTCCGTGTTGTGTCACAGTTTGACAACCCTGCTAAACGCCTCAACTTTCTTGGACATACTGGCTTTGCCACAGTTAACACTGATCAAGGAGAAACAATCAACTTCGGTAAAGACACCAACCAACCTCCTCCTGTTTTATTGGATATTGAAGAACTTGCATCTGACATGTCATCCACAAGTGAAAACAATGAATGCAGCCAGAAATCTGTTGTGTATTTATCACTGTTAGCTAGTGTAGTGGCTCTTGTGTGTGTCGTATTGTGCTGCCACCGGAGGATACATTATTATTGGACTACAGTGACAGTCTTAGTTGTGCTGTTGTTGATTAGTATCGGCAGACTGGAGCTGATAATGGCTAGTTGTAATGCTAACACTGTAGTGGTACAGGTTGTCCACCGTCATTCCAGCACCATCGATCCGGGATCTAAACTTCCTTCTGTGTTCATCTCCTCTCTGAAACAAGCTGGAGCAGAAATGGTTGGCTCTCTGTTTAACAAAACAACCGACTTTTTGTATCTTTCCATTCCTAATGATGTTGCTATCAAACAGTTTTCAGATCCTAATCCCCACATTATTGATCCGTGCATATGGGGAATTAATGATGCATACGACAATGTGTATGCTGATTGGTATAGAAGACTTTACTGGGAACCATACCAAGCAGTGGAAGCATTTAATGATGTCACCGAAAGTGTAATAAGTACTAATGCATTAAAGTATATGTCTAGGAAAGCTAAGGATTATCCTGAAGCACGGCTGGCATTGGTATCTACGAATGGATTTTGGAACTTGAAGTTGTCTTGGATGCAAGAAGCATTTGGTACTTCTTCTAGAATAATTTACACAGTTAGAGATCCACGCTCGTGGATAGCACATATGATAAGTAGCAAACAATATACAGATATTTTTAATGCTCTAAAAATAGTATTTTCTGGGAATCCTTGTGCTGTCCAGGGCACTTTTCACCCAGCGTACTTACAACTTAAGGAATTAGTGATTCGAGAAGACTTTGACAACCCAGTGAAAGTGTTGGCCCATCTTTGGCATGCAGACACTTCAGCCACTCTTGAGGTGCTGGCAGGCACTAATGACTACCTCATTGTGAAATTGGAAGATTTAGTGATGTATCCAGAGAACACAGCTGAAATGATTTTTGGCTTTGTTGGGATGCCATTTTCTACGGCAGCAAGACATTATGTCCTACAAATGACTCGAAGCAATGACTTTAAATTACCGTTCAATGAACAGCTTAGACCAACTAATCTCGACTTCTGGCAAAGTGTATTAACAAGTGACGACATTGAAGCTATTGAGTCCATCACCTTACCAGTCATGAGCAAACTAGGTTACAATGCAATGAGCAGGCCAAGTAATTCACTGTAACTTTTGTACTCTTGTATACATGCTAGAACATAAATGTATATATTTTCACATTACCACAGTATACGACTAAGTCCAAGATGTCTCACGAGATTCCTTCATTTCTGCATTATCGCCTCTAATAAAACAGTCAGGTAGAATACGGGCGTATACGGTGTTGTGAAGAAGTACGATAATGGCTAAAGCAACTAAAGCTAGGAGAAGAAAAAGACCCATATCACTATCAAGTACAGACACTTACACGGCGGCAGAATATTTAACAGGAATTCTTAGGTCAAGAACACTGGCGTATGTGGTTGCTCAACCTCCTTCGTTTTTATTCATTGTTTGTTTGCTGTTAATCGTTGTGTTTTTGCCATTGCTCGCGATCTACGTTCAGAACGCTGATCAAATTCCCGACCTGGATACAATGCTGGTTAGAATTCTAAATAGTGCACATGATATTGTAGATTGTAACTCTGTATCTATGTCTGTAACGTGTTACTGCGCATTTGTCAATCGTCGTGATCTAGTTTGTTAGAATCAGAGGCATTGTTGCTTCTGTGAGCTCATGGGCATTGTTCTTATTGTATTATTATGTACTATACATGCTCTTGTGTTCCCATCCTCTCTACTATAGCCCTGCCAGGCTACTACTGTCTGTTACAAGCAAATGTCTCAACAATAAAGTCTATTGTACTGTAAATGTTTTAGTGATGTTTTAATGTTTGGGATTTGAGCTAATATTACTGGTTAACTTAAAATTTCCTGAATCACCTACTACTCTACAAACATCTCCGTAGGGCAAGTGATTTTTGTGTTAGTTATTAATTTTTCAAAAAGTATCAGTAATTTTCATGGAACAAAATTTCTTTGTTTAGACATTGATCTCCATAAAGTTTGTACAGGAGCTACAAAGCACAAAATATTTAATTTTCGTGGATAAGATGCCTGTGAAATCCACAAAGATTTGTAAATTTGTTGCCCTACAGTAATACAGCAGAACCTCTCTTAAACATGTAAAGTTCTCTGTATGTTTAAGCTCTCTGTAAAAGACAGTTTCTGAGGTCTCCATAGACCCTTACCAATATGATTACCGTAAATTGGGAAATTGTCGTTCAAGCAAGATAATTTAGTTTTAAAATTCAGTGTGTTATATTTTCGTGGACAGCCTAAGCCACGAAAATATTTTACTAGCGAATTTTTTTGTACGGCAAATAATTTTGTTGGTGTGCCAGAAATGAACATGCAAGATACGATTAGCTAGTAAAAGTTGACATACCTGTTATACATTGAATGGGAAATTGTGATGGATGCCCAGCTGTGACTGGCCATGTGAGACTAGATATTGGAACTCTGACGGTAGGCCATTTCTCCAACAGTGTACTACTCATTCCTCAAGTGCTTTGATCTCAGTTTTGACGGCTCAGCCTCCAAAAAAAATATTTTGCAATAGAAAATATTCAAGAGCAAAAATATTTAGCGTTATTTATTTTCGTTGGTATAGGCAACCACAAAATATTTTTACTGTCGAATATTTCCCAATCTACAGTATACCTCTGAAAAGTACAGCCTCTTTATAACAGTAACATTTTGTCTGGTTCCAAAGTATCCATTGTATAAAAGTTCCACCATATGTGGGACCTGTACTATACTATATAGCTAAAGGCTTTGCAAGCATGAGCAAATGGTCTCTGGTTTATCATGGCTAACATTTTTTACATTAAAAGTATAAGACATTGTACTTAAGTATTGTCTGCCTTCAGGCCAGGGAATTTGGACCTGCAGCCTGTTACTAAATGAGCAGTGGAGTAAGCAAAAACTGTCATTTGAGGCTTTTTTTTCCAATTGTTATTTTAACAGGGAGGCAGCATCGGTCAAAGCTGTTCTTCAGCACGTCCTGCACACAACGTACATCATAAACACACACACATGCAATAATTACTTATGTACAAACTAACATCACTAAAATGTCACTACTTATGCTCTACAGTACTTATACACTCCTTACTATTGTGTTGAAGGAAATGTGATGGTAGTGGTTGTCCTAAAATCACCTTACCAGTGATAAACCTGAACAAAATAGAATGATGCAAACCAGCTGAGACACAAGCCAACTGTCCTAGGACAATCTTCTTTAGTTAAATTCCTATTATACATCATTACAAAACTGTAAAGTTTTTTCTGCCATAATGATAGATCTTACACTAGCTGGCCTACTATATGTGACCGAATTTATTAGAATTACATACTAGCTCACTGCTCTCTCTAAGACTTTATCATTGGTTCATTAGTTAACCTTAGAAGAAGCACCTCTGCATTCCATTCAGTCACTATGCAAAATACAGACGATTCATGCACCCCAAGTATCAATTACTGTCTCAAAGTGTGGCCATTATGCTTTGCTTTCAGCTATGTTCAGCCTGTTACACAGTGTTACAAATGTATTAGAAGTGTCTCTGCAATCGATCCAGTCATCACGGAAAATACGGACGATTCTTGTGTACAAACATACTGTATGTAGGGAAGCCATCGACACCTTGGGCTGTCAACATCGCTTCTTCCCGAGACATGCCTTTTGGCATACTGCTCGTTACATACAATGCTCGCATCATGGACCTCCTTGTGCCCCATTTCATTTTTGCTAATTGAACAGTGAAAAAACCAAGCCTGTAGCCTTAGCCATTATCAATTACGCTTGCCTGAAGGCATCAGGCAGGCAGGCAGTTAGTCAGTAGAACAATTTTGTAACAATTTATTGGAAGCCTTTAGGATGATACTGAAGGCACTTTTGGGCTTGGTTATATCTAACCAATACTGCCAAGGTGCCATGAAGCTATCTATTGTGAAGCTGGTTTTGGGTGATTTTTTTTTGGCCAGAAAAACCCAAACTTCCATGATCCCTAATATACAGTATTGTATGATAAAATACAGTAGTAGTGAAATTGCTAGAAGTCATCAGTTTTTGCTAATTCCACTCCTTACACTTAGCAGGTTCCTTTAGCTAGCAATCCTTAACATGTGTAAATTTAACCAAATGTATATCAGCCCAGTAGTCTGGTGTTACAGTGTAGTCCAATCCAGTGATTAGTAATACCCTACTGTTGAAAGTATAATTGCATCAACATTAATGTATGTGTCATGTAGAAATGGAAGAGTTTCACTGGGAGCCTGAGGAAGGAATCATTTTGTATGAAGCATAATGATGCACATAGTAACGGTACAACTGGAGAGCTTCAACCATTACCAACCAAACATGGGAACATCACACTTGTCACCTTGACAGCTGGTGTGGAGGTGAAAGTGTCTTCCCACATTGGCAGCTCTAACCAAGTGTGGTATGCTCTCATAAATGGAAGTGAGAGTAAGTAATTGCGTGTGTGTATAATTATCATGTGTATTATTTCATGTTTTATTTACAGTTGATGTTCAAGACTGTGTCACTGTTCGGATGTCTATTCCATTTATGACTGGTATGTATTTTATTTTGTGTGTCTGTGTGTAGAGTATGTGTCCCTTTTCCCAGCATCTCCCCAACATTTGTGGAATGCTGATATCATCCTGTTATGGCTGCTATGTGTTCTTATTTTTACAGCTTCTTGCTCTAAAGGATCATGTCAGGCTTGTCTTGAAATCAGTCTTCCTAATGAAACCAAATATGTGAATGATGTACAGACAGGGTAGGATATTGGTACAGTGAAACTTGCCAAGGAACAAGTAGCTGTTGTTATTCACTAATAGCAAGGGCGTAGCCAGAAACGAATTTTAGAAGGCAAAGCAAACCTGACTATGCTATTAAGAGTTGAACATAGATGACTGTTCTATTAGAATATCTTGATCTTTTGCTGGTCTGAATTCTCTGTTCAAATGCAGAATCCTAAAGTTTACTCGGTTGCCTCGATGGTAGCTATGCAGGTTCCAAGGAGCGGACAGTATTTGAAGTGACTTTCAGCCACTGCTGATTACCTACCCAAGCGTATGAAGTGCTTTTTAATATGAAAGTCATTCACCAAAGGCATTGATGTTGTGGCTAGATTAGATGGTAATTGTTATTTTCAGAAACGTTGATGAAGTTGTGTTTTTCTACTCTTTGGCTGGTTTCACTGAAACATGTGTACATGGTATATGATACTGACTGTTCTACAGGAACCAGCCCTCGTTGAGTTGTCCCCATTACACTACTAACAGTAGTACACAATTTAAGGAATTGTATCTGGGCGAGTCCAGTTGTAAAGAAGTGGGTCGTATTGTAGAGAAGTACCGTCAGCATGGCATTGTACTGGTCTATCTCACAGAGGTATGTGTATTGGTACTCACACTACACTGTAGAGTAGAGTTTAACTTTCCATAGCCACCCACTATTTATACAGCAAATGCTCCATTGGATTTAAGCTCCAATTTACTGCTTTGGGGACTTGGGATTGTGCTTTTCTGTGTACTCTGAAAAATAACATTCATAAGTGACTTTGTAGCATTGTTTACTGTTAAAGAGAAAGACTTTCTCTGTAGCTGACTTGACTTTTATGTGTCAGAAAAGAATATCCCCAGCTTGTATGTTCTCAATCAAAAGTTTGTTACAGTGTACACTGTATGGCTTTAATGGAAGTCAGGTGCAGTAATATTACACTATACCAAGTTACGCAAATTTTCACCTGGTATTTCCTTTATATGAAGCCTGCTACACCCACCAGAAATCTTGATTAAATTAAACTGTTCATAAATTTGATCGTGGATAAATATATATTTTAGGTCTATGATTTTGTAATTACACAACATTTAAATTTGTTAAAGCTGATAAAATGTGGCTTCATCAAGTTGTCAAAATTTCCTGTTGTATAGTAGTACCAAGAGTTTACTACTATATTATGAACTCTTGGTAGTATCAGTATTTGAGTATGGTTTGCTAGAGAAATTCACTGATATCTATCTTGTGTGCATTTTGAAAATCTCTCTTTATATATTTCAGAAGGAACAAGCTACTAGTGGACGCAGACTATACCTGTGTGCTGGTCTGGCACTCCTGGCTGCCGTTGTGTTCAGCATACTTTCCTCAATAATGGACAAACCAAGAGATAGTCGGATGGGAAACGAATGAATTGTAATCTGTGTAGTGCTATTAAAATATATACATAGCAATAAATAAATAAATACAGTTATTTTGTACATATCAAAAATATCATTGGTTTAAAAATGTAATTCAGCAGTGAAGTTTTATGATTATAGAATGAATGATTCGTTAGATGTGAGTCGTTCATAGCCCAGAGCTATCATTGCTGCATTTGATATGTCTTCAATTTGTCTGATGGCTGAGTTTGAAAGTCCTTTCTTCCAGTCATACAAATTGTCGTCTCGTAGTTCATCAGTGTGTGTCTCTGGCAAGAAATTGCTCCTTGTCAGTTGTAGTATCTGGTGTAGCGATGCAGTACTCATCGGAGTGCCCACAAAGGAAAATATTATTTCGGCAGTATGCTGTGGATTCAACACTACATCTTCAATTCTAATCACCAAGAAATCCTCCACTTCTTTTAGACCATACAATGTAGTAATAGTGTCAGCATACCACAGGTTGCTCAGGAACTCAACTGGATCCACTGGCTCATCTGATAGCATCTTCTCCACAAGAACTCTTACAGACTCAAAATGCCACGCATAGTTCTTTTTGAACAAGCACGGACTTGACCGGAGACTTTCTTTTACCGTTTCCTTCACTGTATCATATAATTTGTTAAGTATTATGTGATACACCCATGACCTAGGATCTCGCACTACATAAATCAGTCTAGCCCCCTCTCCAATCACTGTCTGTACCCAGGGCAGTTTCAAATTCCAGTCACCAGTTGTGCTGGCCATTGCAACCTGTCGATGGGTGTATGACTTACTAGTATATGTGTTTAGTAATTTGTTACTTTTTCTTTCTTCCATCACCAAATCTGGCTTGGTGAACCGATCTCTGAACCAGTTCATTGTTGCTTCATCACTGTCTGATCCATTATTCCAAACACAGAAGTTGACAAGCTGTCTTGAGAACATGGTAGGGATACTGAAGTCATCAGGGATTCGGGCATAAACAAAGTCATCAGTGTGATAAAACAGCTGGCCAACTATTTCTGAGCCACCCCACTTCAGTGAAGATACAAACACAGATGGAAACTGGGAATTGCCATAATGAAATCCTGTTGATGGAACCATTACAAGTTGAGGTAGGTAAGACACACTGTGTAGCATCACTAGAACAAATGACACGACTGCAATTGTGATTAACAGTGGCAATGCCAAAAAACGACTTGATGTCTTGTTGCCATACCAGAGATGAAATCCTGCCAAACAACATACAACTACCGTTAACACTAAAAGAATGGTAAGAGTGTTGTGAGTGTGAACATCTTTCTCTAGTTGCTGCACATCTATAGTTCTGTGAGGCTCTGGATTTGAAACAGAAACATCAAACTTATTGTAGCCAAAATAAACAGCCATAGAAGAGACCGCAGTTGTGAGTGTTGCAAATCCAGTGTGACCAAGAAAGTTCATACGGCTGGTAAGATTGTCATGCTCTGTTGATACAGCCAGGTTGTAAATGTCACCATCCACGTTCACTTGAACCATGTAGCCAGTAGGGGAGTCCAACGTGATCAGTGGTGATGTCACAGTTGGCCCAGGTCCAGCCAGAACATACGCCACTCGTGTAATATGACCACTAAGGGGTACAGTAACATTCAAATACTGGGAGTCTCTTGTACCAATTGGTGAGCTCTGATCTTGGACAGGATGAGAGGAAGCCATTGTTCCTTTGTCGTGTGACGTTGTCCACATCACTTTAGACTCGCTGTCATCTTGTACAAGTGTTGCTTCAGGTTGTAACTTATCTGGCACCTGGAGGCTTCCTGAAGACATCTGGAAGAAGGCAGCCATTGTGTCAAGGTTACTATGAGGAAGGGTTTCCACATGATCAATAACTAGTAGTACATCTGGAGTGATCAGGAGTATGGCTCTGTAGACACTCTTTAACTGCAGTCTTTTGGAGTAGGCATCCACAGCTTCCCCACTGATAAACACATATTCATTGTCATCATAAGCAGCAATAATTTCACCATGCAACATTGTTGCTTCTGGGTTGAACCAGTCCAGCCACTTGTAGCATTCTCCTATCTGTCCCTCGTAAGGTGGAAAACACTTTGCCATAGACGAGGGTGCAAACATAAGGACATTGTTCTTAAAAGAGAACTTGGTTCCATAGTAGCCTTCTGAAATAAATGGTTGTCCACGTGGTGAAAATGTGAAAGAATTCTGATCAGGATGCTCATGGCCAGGGTTAAGTGAATCCCAGCCACGTATAATACTGTTAAACAGGTGTTGGTTTAAAGCATTGTTAATGGCCCGACCATGAAGGTAACCTGACTTGAATGATAGAAAAGTACTACCAGGGGTAGCATGGGCACCATACGTCACAACTCCCCAATCTGAAAACAGATAGAGTTCAGTTTCGTTGGCATTGTCTGGAGCTAACTCAGACACACTGGGGTCATACCAAATGAATTCTGTATGATAAGTCGTCCATCTTTGACCAAATGGTGGCTTAAGGTAACCAGCTGTTTGTCTGTTTTCTCTTATCCTTGAAGCTAGCCAGTTTGCATGTCCTTTCTTCATCACAAATGCATCAATGAAGACCAGTTGACTCTCTGGTCCATAAAACCAGTGTGGATTTGAGTCAGCAATTCCAACAGTCTCCATGAAACCTGGTAGAACTGTTTCATAAATAAACCAGAAATACTGTGTGAACCATTTGTTTGAGTAATAGTCAATTCCCATGTGTCTCTTGGCAAAGAAAGCAAACATTGTGAGTGAGCGTGATGTGTATGTTGAATATGGCACACCCTCATCCAAAGACCCATCCACAATTAGTGTCAGTAGGTTCATGGAGATGTTAAGATGACTTGTTATGAGGTGCACCCAGAGATTAGCTCTGGGGTCATGCACTCGGACTACTAATGCAGCAGTCAGGATACCAACACAGTTATTCAATACATGATTCTGCAGGTGCTGTAGGCCCCAGGGGGCTCGCTTGAAGCGTTCAAAATTTCTCATTGTTGTTTTCCGGATTCGCTTAAAGTAGCGTTCCCTTTGGTCCAGTGTCAGACGATTATAGAGAAAATCATAAGCTGTAGCAAGCCCAACTAAAGTGTGTGATATTGGCATCTCATCATTAGCAGCTGCTGTCACCTCCCAGCTAGGAAAACTGGACAATCTTTCCATATATTCCAAGGCCAGCTCTAGAGCTGCATCATCTTCTGGGCGGATCAAACAGTACATGGCTAAAACGCCCAAATTATTTCCATATTTCTCATTCCACGCTGACTTGAATTTAAGAATGTCGGTAGGAGGTAGATATTGAGATTTATAAGCCTTCATTTCGGCTACTGCATTCTCAATGGGTCGGAATACATGGCTGGCTGCACCATCTGCTTTTCTCCGCAGTGCTGGAACATCCTTGAAACTAAAGTACAACATTGGATAGGTCGGCTCATGTTCATCCGTGACGTAAGTGATTGCTACAAAGCAGAAAGAACAAATTGACAATTAAGTATCGATCATGTTGCAGGTGCTTAAATACCTTGTCTTGGATCCGCCTCTAGAGTCCTACTATAATGCCATAGACAAGAGAACAATAAAAGAAATGTTAGTGCTATCCATTCTACTCTCCACATTGTAGATATTCACCATTTCGTGAAGTGTAAGTGTCACAGTAACTCGAGGTTTATGGTGCGATTTTAAAAATGTGTATTGTGCACTAAATTATTAGAAGTAAAAGTTTATATGGGCGCCCCAACTTTGACTGATGCATTGTTAAACACAGGAAGAAAATGGCTAGTACTAGTGGAAGAGTGGTTAATCTGGCTGGGTTGTTGGTAGTCTTGTCTCTGATGGTCGCCTTTTTCCATTTTTATGCTCGTTCAAGCTACAGCCAACAATCATTAGACAGGCCAGAAGTAAGTTTTGTGCGAGGTTTTGTGTACGCCATCGTGATAACATTTACTGTGTTACATGGTGGTACTGCTAAACTGAAGTAGTATGTGTTATCAAGAGTTCAATTAATGAGGAATTATAATGCTGCCAAGATTGGAGCGGTGTAGACTTTGTTGTATGCTGTTTGATATTATGCAAGGGGGTGACACATAGTCACTCACTGTAGGTAGATCTGCGACCACGGTCAAAGGTCAAGGCCACCAAAACCGTGCCAATTCAAGGGTAAAAGTTTCCAACCCACAATTGAAAAGTGCTGAAATATCGTCGCTAAGTCACCGGTCAAAGGTCGAAAAAGGCTCTTAGTCACAGGTCAAAGCGAAATTTCGGCCGGTCAAGACTTTGACCGCGGTCGCAGATCTACCTACAGCATGTACCTGCCTTGTTATGCGATTAATTGCTATAGGTGTCTTATCTGTAGTCCTCAGGTTGTATTGATGAGTTATAGTTTACGAAATCGTGATTACGTCGATTTCTATGTTGTGAGAAGTCAAGGTGTTTTGTCTTCTAGCAGAATTAACTATCTCAACATGCTGCTATGTAGCTACATAACACAGTAGCACTGAATAATAGATCTCTAGTGCATTTTTATGACAGTAAGACACTATTCGTGATATAGATGATATGATAGTAGAAGTTCAACTAGTACGTACTTGTTTTCTACGAAGAGACATGCAAGAAGGGATGCATTATTTTATGGATATATTATTTAGTATGATCGACACTGTATTCTTGTATTCCCAAGATTAATAGTTTTGCTGAGTGAAAAACAGGTCATTATCACAAAATTCCATTCTGCTGTATATTTAAATAAAAATGTTATGCATGCTACATATTACTCATGTTTTAATCACTTTGGTACACACTGAAACAAAGCTCAAATCAATAAAACTTAATACATCTCGTGTTTGTACAGCAAACGGTACAGGAGTTATGGGTGCTTATTTACAATGCGGTGGAAATAATTGGCGAACAGCCTTCTTTGTCCACACAAAGGAGTACAGGGAACCTTAGTGGATTTAGTAAACATATTGAGCCAAGTGTCATCTTCGTAGCTTGTTTCAGTTGTGTTGATTAATTAAGCCATCCCTCCTGGGGGAGACTGAGTGTAGCGCTTGGGTGGCCTGCAGTTTGAATCCTGGGGTAGGAGCGATTTTTTTTTCTTTCTTAGACCCTTTTCTGTTTCACCTTATTGTTAGCTAGGTTAAGTAACCATTTAAAGTCTCCAGTTCTTGTTAGGTTAGGTAATCCTAAGGCTGCAGCACATGTTGCTGTCAGACCTTCAGTGCTGGTCACGCTAATAATAATTAAGCGCCTATGGTTTATTTGCCATATTGTTACTGTACAAATCGAATTTATTACTGTCCCAACTGTCTAGTGCTATAAATCCAAAATTATTCGTCGTATAAGGCTGAAACTTTGATTGTACACTCCTTTGTTACTATAGATAACAGAGAAACAACAAAATGTAATTCAAGGAGTAAGTGAAAATGACAAGTTTTTACTCAGCCAGTCACATACTGGATTACAACAAATTTTGACGATAGACTAAATTAATTTTACCAAACCACCAAATTTAAAATTCTTTTCGTAACTTGTGTCCAAGCTTTTGATAGCAGTTGTCGAAGTCGGTTTTTACAAGCCAAGTGTGACTTTGTGGATATTAACTAAACTAGCATGACTCCACGCATGCAAGTGGGTGTGGCTCACGACAAGCTGTCTGCAGTAAGACTAAACTAGAACTTGTACTTGATTAGTGGGCATGGCTCTGCTCCTCATAAGCTTGCAGACAGCAACAGACATGGATTTGTGCAGTCCTATTGATAAATGGACAAGGCTGCATGTATGCCTACAGACAGAAACACTTGAGTGGACGTGGCTCATTAAAGAAACTGGGCTGCAGGTAATACACTTCCACACAAAGTATCGATCCATTACACACATGATCCAATCTGGGATATTCTATAAAGCAGGGATTGCACAGCATGCACGCTTCATCCTTCTGTCAGCTTACAACACGTATAGCCTCACATGCAACAGTGTAGCACCAATTTATCAGCAATAAATGAAATTACACCAAATTAAAATCTCACCAACTGCAATTTCATCCCATATATTAGTTTCAGCAATATTTGTTGTTATGCGTACATAAGTCTGCATCTGATGGTAATATTAAGATAGGCAATACTAATGCATTGCTATCCCAGTATGGAGGCAGTTACTTCCATTTTTGATTTTTCTTTCTTTGATAGAAACTTCATTATATGTTACATTGTGGGGATATTGCAAATACCGTGCACTCTAGTCATCTGTCATACAATACAGTTGTAGGCATCATGAATGTTTGCACCTTCCCATGAAAAAAAATATATTCTCCAGAAATCAGCCTCACAATACCTTCAATGAGGCCTTGGCAGCAGTATTGGTTAAGTAGCCCAGTAGTGCCTTCAGGGCAACCAGAAACTTTAATAGTGGATTTTGTATATAGCTGACTGCCTTCAGACAAGAATAACTCAATAACAGCTAAACTTGGTTTTTTTAATGGGGCGGTGCCATCAGGTCCAGTTGATTGGGTTTCCACTTTTTGTAAAGATTGATATACTCTAACAGAGCAGTCAGCTATTTTAATAGAGCAGTCACTTACCTTCTGCTATTGTTGTGATATGGTGCCTCCAGATTCATTCTTAGACTTGCTTTTTGTTGGGCGAACATTCCCCCCATACACCCCTAGGTGTAGCATACATTGCTATCCCACTTTGTCCTACAATGCATCCACCATGCAATAGCAACCTGATCACTTTAAAATATGTTGCTACAGCCCTGTATATTCAACATTGCTTCATCTCAACAGGTCTTTTGACATGCTCCACGCAATACATACAATGTATGCACCTTAAGAATAATTCTGGCGGTGCCCAGTGTTGGTAAAGTCAATCATAATCATTTTAAATGGGATATTTAGTTTTAGTGTTATGCCAATGTTTACCCACTTTGTATTGTACTTGTCTTTGTATCTGTGTGGTTGCATTTATAGAGACATGAGATGACACTGGATGAAGATGATCTGGAGAAGTTAAAGCCACATTTTGGTCATGTGCTGTTAGAGCAGAGAGCACAGATCAAGTTGAAGGCTGCCATGCGGCCCAAGAGGGAAGACCCGTGGGCGGTCAAAGGCGAGTACAAATATCCTGTTGAAAGAGAAATACAGCAAGCTTCACCTTTTCCTGTTTTGCGACCTCTGGCTGGTAAGTGTGTATTGGTAAGACTGTGTGCATTTACACATTTTCATTCACATATTCACTTTATTGTTTACTGTGGAGCTGGGACAAAGCCAAATTTGATGCTCTGACAATGTGTACCTCATTTCAGCAACGCATATATATAGCAGCAAACATGCTTTAAAACTGTCCCCAGTACTGATGCATACAAACATACTTGTAGAACAAGATGATGTGATACCATACTGCAGGTTATTGTTGTGAGGTCCTAATTTTTGCAAAGAAACTGTTAACATAGCCTACAGAATAAATTTGTGCGATTGTAAAATCTGCGAGACATAAACAATTTCTCCATAATTCTATGGCAAAGTTACAAATACAGAAGATCTATAGACAAAACTTTGCTGACTTGAAAATATAAGAAATTCGGTACATGCCAGCAGAAATTAAGCTTCAATTCACCAATCATATCAGGAGCTTATGAGCCGTTGAAGGCGGCAAAGGAGCATGAAACTTACACTGCCTGCCAGGATCCAAATCAATCGCCAATTAGTTTCCATATAAGGAAAATAAAATCTTGTTATTTGAAGTTGTATACGAAATTGCGCGTGACCAGTGACACATGGCGATGGTAAAGTTGGCTGATTCTTCCTCGAGGTCTTTCTCTTCTTCAATGGTGGCGAACTTGTCTCTACTTCGTGCGGCTGGAGCGCCATTTGTGCATGGCGTAAAACAAACACAGTGACGTAATTTGGATTGTCAGTTTCATGCTCCTTCGCCGTCTTCAGCGGCTCATAAGCTCCTGATCATATATACTAATCAAACTCCACAGCCTTCATGGTGTCTTTTTTAATGTATCATGCAAGATTACAAAGAATGGATCATGTGATCTTAACAACTACTCAAGTTTCCCTAACCGATTACCTAAATTGTTAATAAGTAATTGCAACATTTGTCTAACCTTTTGTAACTTTATGACATATTTGGTATGGTAGTCCAAGAAGTCATGTTACCATCCACCATAGCTTAATTCATTCTGGCTGGCTCTCATCAGGACATTTATTTCGTTGAGCCATTGTGCCATAAATATAGGCTGGGTTCGCAGAGTTAATAAGGCGAGCTATTCTTGGTGTCTTTACACTAATAAATATGCAAGTAAGGTAAAACAAGGAATCAGGTTACAGCAGCAATGGCTAACTAAGCTTACACCACTCGAATCAGATGTCTCTATAATAATTTACATTATAACACAACTCCTTTTTCATATCTGTTAATGCCATATTGAGCTAGGATTACCTTCCATGCATCAACCAAATTCCTTCCTTAGAATGTCAGCTATCTGCATGTGTATGGGTTGTGTTGTCATTGTGGATACCACTTTAAGCCCAGAAACCTTTTTAGTGAGTCCCACCTGTTGTTAAACAGCTCAACACTGACATGAGCCAATGGGGCATAGGACATGACAATACACTGTGTAACCAATGCATCAATCTGGCTGCACGAAATACCAACATCAGCTAGCCTTGGTTCAAACCTGGCGTAGTATGGGATACTGGTGATTGTGACAATGTAAAGGTCTATTATGTGCCTAAGGAATTTCATACATGTCCAGATGATCCTATATGTTGGATCCTATATGTTGTGAGAAGAACAATATCATTATACGGTCACTGCTGCAAGGAGATAGTTTCATCTACATCATCCCCAGCTTTGATGTCTTTGCAATTGAACCATGGCCAGTATTTGTTTTCTAGTACACATAATAATATATTTGTAATTGTTTGATGATTAATTTTACCTTGATGACCATTGCATCCTTTGCCTGACAAGACCACATATTAGGGTTATCAGGCCTTCATTTAGGAAATGAGTCAAGATGGGGCAAAATAAGGTTTTATATGAGTAAGGGGGGGGGCAACAGTGTATCTCAGACTTCCATTTAAACTTTTTGCTAGATTTAGGGGGGGAGAGTTTGGAAGTTGTGGTAATATACCTACAAATATCCTTTTCTTCTAAACCACTGTAAGTACTGCGTAGCATATGGTTTTCTATCTCATAATTCTTAATAGTGGGTTATCCTCTTGTATCAGTGTCTGCCTAATAGACATTGCTTGGCCAGCCACATTGTTTAGTTCGAATAAACCAGAGGTACAGAAAGTTAATGCAAGTAAGCAAGTCTTTCTGAATCGTGCATCCTTCATTGTTAATACTTTTCACTTCTGTAGTTTCCCTACTGAGAGGGTATTTAATTAATTCAACAACCATCATTCTTTGTGTTCAGTATTTTAAAAAAAATTTACAGAATATCGATTGTCTGATGTTAAATTACTAAGAAATTAGCTCCAATAAAATTCAAATGACTGTAGATCTAAACATGAACTTTGCACTATAGGTAGACTGTTTTATTGGAGGATTGGCAATTACAGGTGGACTGTTAGTCGTTGATACGTGCTGCGCTTCTGATAACAATGCATTAGTGATTTGATTCTTGTAGTGATGGAAACATTGACTGCATGGATGCTAAATGTTTAGCAGGGCTTAGATGTACATGATGATTTATTAACCATCATAAGCTAAAGGGATAGAATTAATAATATTTACCTGTGTGAAGATGTGTTGTCTTTGCCTGTTGCTTTATAAATATAGCAGCTCTGTCCCAAAATTCTGTATCCTTACAAGGCACTTGTACTGTTCATCCATCATGTTCCATGCTTATGAACTTCACCATAGCACCCACTTCTATATCTGACCACTGTTGTTGAAGTAGCCATGACTGCTTAGGTGTAACAGTACTCTTCAATGAATTTGTCATTTTATCCTTGACTAAGTATAAATGGGTGCATTAGAATAGCAATTGCTCTCATTTTTACTGATAATCCATAAAGCAGTGCACGCCATAATTACTACTTATATACAGTGGAACCTTGATTATCCAAACTAGTCGGGGGGAAAGTGTTTATATAATTGAATTCTAACATCCATACATTTATATACAGAGCTTTGTTCAACTACTCTAATAAAGCATACACTTGTTGACAAAATACTCTAATTTTGAGTAATCAACTATTTGGTTAATCGGTGTTCGGATAATCAAGGTTCCACTGTAATTCATTTCATGACCTAACTCCCTGGACATGGGCAGTATTGGATATTGCAGAAGCATTTTCATATCATTAATGTATTGGGAAGTGACAAATGGCATTGGCTTAGAGTGATTTTCTATTAGAGTGAATTGTGATCAGCTACCATTCAATGCTGCTGCATTCAGAACATTGTTAGTAATGTAGGGGCCTTGCAATTCTTGTTTTGTTTATGTGCTAGGCAGTGGAGTAGGGAGGCTAGGGGGCTGAAACTCCCTCTCAGTCTGCTGAGGGGGGTTAAGCTTATCCCCCCCTCAGAATGATGTCTTGCCGAAATTATCCTTCTTGGTGTGGGGCTGAAAACATGAAAAAATTGATATACTCTAATAGAACGCTCAAGTACCCCAATAGAACAGTCAATGTGCTTCTTAAAAATGTGTTCCATAAAAAAGCACCGATATATCAGCATATGCAGGTTTAATGGTTAAATGCTGCATGTTTATTAACCTGTACTAAACATTTTGCCCAAGGGGGCTTTTATTGACTGCAAATAGTCTTGATTTAAATGTTTTTAACTAAAAACCCCAACCCCCCACATCAACAACTTCCTCCGCTACTGTGTATACATGTACACCTAACAACTCTTGGTGAAGTTACTGATAATTGGGGTGGAGGGGGCTATACCAGCAGCAGCCCCCTAAGGCTACAAGGCACAGCATAGTGTATAGTAAACACATTGTTGATTAGTTAGTATTAACTGGGTACCAGTAACGCTTCCTTTATTGTATGGCATCAGTGGTTGTACTATTGTTGTGTACGTATTGTCAGTTAGTAATATATGTGTAACAATACATTGTAGGGCCACCACCAGCAGCTGGCAAGAAGACACCTCATATTGATTTTGTAGAAGAACCTCATCGACTGTTGAAGCCACAACCAACGTTTGATAATAAAGGGAAACTGTTGTATCCTAACATTGAAGATGAAGAGCCACTTAATTTTGAAAATTAAATAAAATAATATTATGTGTATACCTGTATGTATTGTATCAAATATCAGCCCTCCTACCAGTAAATGATTTCAAGTAATTTTAATATATAATAGTTGAGATACTGTATGTTCACACACTATAGTGACTACACTACATACTTTCATGTATTCACATGTGTCTTCTTCTCCTAGAACTTACTAAATACACGACTAGTGTGCTCAAAACTGACAAATACACATGTTATATAGACTACATTCTATTGGTTTAGGCCTGTATGAATAGCCACTCCACTTCCTAAAGCCTCACTAATCTACATGGTTGTGTAATGCCTGTGTTTGTAAATGTACTGTTCATTTGTAGTTATCATTTCATGGTTAATTGATACATGTGCAACATGGGGAGAAAGTGATCCACTCACCTATTATACACCAGCTGAGCTACGTGGACTACATTTGCAAGCGGAGGGAGTGACAAGAGTTTCTAAATAAGAGCCATATTTGGAATGGAGACATCTATGAAAGATTTGTTCTCTGTTAGACATTTATATACTGGGTAGTTAAAGATCTAATTATGGTAAACATCAAGTTTGATACAAACAGATCGATTAGTTAGTGACAAGCTTATAAATAAAACTGCGATGTTTGTTATAAACTTTCATTTATGTTCTATAAACATGATGATCAGTTGGTATGTACTTCACGCTGGCCAGCATGCCATGGATCAAGTGTATTGGCTATGTATACCTTTAGTAGGCAGTAGCAAAGTTTGTATAGTGCTGCATTATATTGGATATTAAACACCATGTTCCACCAACTGTGCAACAATTGTGCATGTGGACCAAATTGTAGAAAAATTTTCACATTTTTAGACTATATAGCTACATAGGTCTAAGTTAATATGCTCAAAAATTTTCCCAACTTTCATCTTCAGCCCAATTATGTTATAGTTAGTAGTATTTTGCTCAGTGTTCAGCAGGGGTGAAAACATATATAATGGGGGGGAGGGCAACTGTCTCCCTATTTTGAGGAGTGGAAGAGCAGTTCCCCTCTTTTCCCAATAAAGTACAGCAACTATATTGTACTTCTTTTCAGTTATTATACTGTGCCTTTTGGTTATGGAATACTATGTAAAGCAGTGCTAGGAATGTGAGGTATTCTAATAGAGCAGCCACCTATAACTGCTCTAATAGAACATTCAGTGGAAGCATATTTATTCAATCTGAATCTGAGTGTCTTCATTACCAGATATACATACATAATCAAGTGCAGGAGTCTATCTGAGATGCCTTCATCTACTGATGTACACTGAAATGTTTATATGTCTCATTTCAGCACTCCACTAATGAATACAGTATTTTTTCCCAGAAATTCTGCCTCCTGGTATGTCACATTTTCCCATAAAACATGATCAGATGTCTCTGTGCCAAGGTCATTGGACTTCCAGCATTAAGGAATTCAGCTAGTTAGATCGACTACTCTCTCTCTAAAATTTTATATATGTAAACCCTTTCTGTACGTGCCCTTTCTACCAGCAGAGAGCAGATTAAACTCATCCAACTCCTTAGCATTAAAATTACACTAAGCAATTGTACATAAAGATTTAAAGAAATAATTAGCAAAGGTCACTGTTTACTGTTTTAAATACAAGTAGTCTGGTGAGTTCTAGTACATTCTTCAAACACACGCACACGCACATATAGAAGGGACTCCCTTCGGCAATGAACAGCGTTGCCTATATACTGCCATTCTACCATGAGCCCTTAAACACAACTCACTGTAAAGAGTAATGAGCAACAAAGAGCTTGCCCTTATATACAGGGACTCAGTTACCACATGTTACAAAATAATTAAGGTAAACAGGTTACACATCAACACATTCTTGGCTGTTTAGTGTTACATCATGTTTAGTGTTACATCATGTGTCACAAGTTCTAGTTACACAATGGTGATGTAATTCCCCTCAGTAAACTGGCAATAGGAAACCATCAGGTTGGCTACTTGTTATCAACGATTAGCTACCCCTCTCAGGTTGGTTACAGTCTACTTTTTCCCAACTAGTGATACTTCCCTTCCATTATCAGTGCTTGTCAGCAACATTGCGCCGGCTCTTCCAAACCTCCTTAAGCAGGCCGGCATTGCAATGGGACACTGGTTGCTGCTGATTGACTTTTACTGATGTAGTCTTCCACTTCTTACTGTATCCTGGACTTCCTAGTGCATCTGAGGATCCTCTCTCACTAATGAAAATTGATATCTTGTCATGTGGACACTTCAAGGCATGCCATTACTTCTTGTGGCGCATATAACATTATAGCTACTACCTGCAATGCGTTGGGATGTCCCTAGAACAACCATGCATGTGATATACATAATGCTGCAAATGGCTACAATCAAGAGTTCATAATATATATACTAAGGAGAGTATCCTACTCTCATATACCCCTGTAGAAGGGCGTATCGTGAAGTTATGACGTAACACTTCTGAGTTCGCCCATTTTTCTTTGTATAATTAATGATGACATTAGTTGAACATGGTATCGATTGAGCGCGTGCCTAACAACGTCGCTAGCAACCAAATCATCTCCAGCTCTAAGCGTTTCTCACCGAACTACAATCGTACCCTCATGGCTTAAGACCACTTAGTAGGTGTTTCTTGCTTAGCCATTCGCGAATACGGCTATTCTGAGCGTCGCGAGTGTGAAATGGTGCTAACGATACTTTCACTTTTATGGCTGCTCGTACGTCACAAACCACAACATCTTGTCGTTACGTCATAACTTCACGATGCGCCTTTCTACAGGGGTATATGAGAGTAGGATACTCTCCTTAGTATATATATATTATGAACTCTTGCTACAATGTATATACATTCAATAGTTAGATACTAGCATAGCCTGGGGTTACCATATACTATACTTGAGGAAGATACTTAATTGGAACAGTAAACATGACACCCCATGTGTCCCAGAACTCTCACAAACCTTTTTCAGAATCCCCAGCATGGTGCTTTCTTAATTTTCTGAGCAGGTTATAATACTTCTAGTAAAATTCATAATATTATAAGCTAAAAACAAAAGAATTGCTGGAAAGAAAAATAGGTGGAAAAAAGCAAAATAGATAGAGAGCATTTATTATGAATATTTTTGGGAATAATAGGTAGTGGAAAGAATTAGGAATAAATGTTCTGGAATATTTGAAAGAATTCTAAGAATAATTGATGCAAAATTATATTTGCTTGCAGTATAGTGCAAAAATCTTACAGATGCAGCACTGGAACTGTGCAAGCCTGAAAACGGCTGAAAAGATGAAGATACTCTAATAGAGCAGTCACTTACTCTAATAAAGCAGTCACATTCAAGCTCATAATATAGCAGTCACTTTTATAATAACTCTCACTAATGTATTGATTTGTTTAGCACAAATTTCAGGAAAAATGAATTGCCAGAAAAGAATAATTGGAAATTTTAAAAGTGTAATAGACTCTCCTAAAAATAGACTTGTTCCTAGTTCACAATCACACCTAGACAGAGAAACACTATCACATCTGTGCACTCCTTATAGCAAGTCTATGTGTTCATAATGCTCTCTCCTACAATGATTGTTCTGTTAGAGTATGTGACTGCTCTATTAGAGTATCTCAATCTCAAATGAAATTTCTTGGCAAAATTCTATGTTGTATTTGGATTGTTTGTGCTGATAATGTCAAAGTTTTACTCCAACAAACCCAACAGGTTCCTAACTGCAGCCAACAGTATGGGCAGGATGCATGTTCACACCTTTTGTCGTGTGTGTGTGTGTGTGTGTGTGTGTGTGTGTGTGTGTGTGTGTGTGTGTGTGTGTGTGTGTGTGTGTGTGTGTGTGTGTGTGTGTGTGTGTGTGTGTGTGTGTGTGTGTGTGTGTGTGTGTGTGTGTGTGTGTGTGTGTGTGTGTGTGTGTGTGTGTGTGTGTGTGTGTGTGTGTGTGTGTGTGTGTGTGTGTGTGTGTGTGTGTGGCACTAATAAATATCAGGCATGGCAACCATGCCTCGTAATGATCTAACTGACTTAACAAATCAGTTTTGTAGCAGAAAACAAGGCAAGACTACCACGTCCCTTATTCACTGATCACTTATAGGATACCATATTTACTTGGTTAAACTCCACACCTTCAATAGTAGCCACACCTTCAATAGTAGCCACACTCGAGTGGTGCTATGATCAATTTTGAAAATAAGGGCTTCAACATTGCTTTTCAAGCATTGAGTGGAGGTTAAATTCAAATAGTCGCTGCATTGATTTTAGAACTAAGGTAATAAACACCATGGCGTTTAAATGGTACCTCTACTAGAGGCTTGGTCAAGATCAACATCGGTGCTAGGAGTCAGTGCAGGCAAATCCTCCTGGGGCAAAACTAGTAACCCACAGGAGGTTGTACCATGTCTCACAGGTGAAGGTGTGGGCACCTGAGTCCCACCTGGACCTTTCACCCGCTGTGTGAGACATGGACAGTTGGTAATTGCTTCCCCCGTCAATACCAGGTACCCACTGACACACAACACACACATACAATGCAGGGCCTGAAATTATGTTTTGGAAATGATCTGATAAATCCTGCTATTTGGTCGGACATACTCAATAGTACTGTACAAAAAAAATTTAAAAGTGTTCAGACTTTAGCCAAAAATTGTCAGAAAATGGCAGATGTCTGATCATAATTTCAGGCTCTGCAATGCGCAAGTATACACGCTCACATGCCACAATACCTAACTCATGCCTGGGATGTGCCTTTTGTGGTCTCAACAAGTGTCTGCCCTTTGCGCCTTGCTTTTTATTTTTGTCATCCTCTTCATGCAACGAAAACACAACAAGGCAACAATTTTTCACATTGACGCTTTCCTTGAGGACTGTATTTAGATACTAAAAACAACATTTAAAGCACTTACACAGTGCTTGAAATAATGGTCGGACATCTGACATTTTCCGACCAATATTGGTGTTTGTCCGAACATGTTTTAGTTTGGTCGGACATCGTGTCCAACCAAAATTGATACAAAATTTACTCAGACAAATGCATATCAGACTTAATATAATAAATTTTCATGGTAAAAATATTCAATGTCTGAACAAGTTTTACAAATGTCTGATCAAAAATAGTCTAGTTTAGGTGCTATGTCCTAGCACTTTTGTCAGCTTATTTCAAGCACTGCTTACATTTGAAGTACTTACACTACCGCATGTGCAAGAGATATTAGACAACCCAGTAGTACTTGTATAGCTGCATGATAGATTCATCACTGACAACAGTACATGATCATCGTGCCCCTCAATGATCGAACATGGCAACCAAGCCCATAATGGTTACATATCACAAATTCACAAATGAGCACAACGATCACGCCTAGCAGCACTTGTAGTGATTGAACACAGTGAACATGCCTTTTAGAGATAATTGTGGTATGGTAAACACGCCCCTTAATGATCTAGCTACACTCATAGTTATTGAGCATGGCCATCACGCCCTCTTATTGGTCTAGCTGTACTTGTAATGAACAGCATAGTGGAAACAAGGCATACAGCGACCATAACCATTGAAATATCATGTAAGCCAAGGGCTCACTCTAAGCACTCTACTAAAGCAGTCGCCCTAATACAACAGCCATGTACCATATTCTAATAGAACAGTCAACACTTGTATAAACAACAACTAAACAAGTATCATACAGTACAATGGTAATCCCTACTGTGTATTTCCATTATGGTATCTTGAGCACAGTAGGGATATAACACTTCTTATTGTTTTACTGTGATTTAATATCGTGCACTACTCCAACTTGTTTCAGTACTTTTTATTGATGTGTTATGGCCCTACTCTAGTTGAAAATTCCAAATTTCTTTGCGTACTTGTATTAAAAAAGTTATCATTAGTACAATTAAAAATTAATAGTTTAATAATAATGAAGTAGGGTTGCAGTGGTAACAAGAGCTCATAATATATAGTAGTGGGACCCCCACTACTATATTATGAACTTTTGTTACCACTGTCTGTTCAATACCAAAATACGGATTAACTATGTTGTAATAGCTACCAACATTCATATATCTTGTACAGTGGAACCTTGATTATCTAAACATCAAATCGACTACTCAATTAGGGTATTTCAACATGTGTATGCTTTATTAGAGTAGTTGAGCAAAGCTCTGTATGGACGTACGTACTATTCGATTATATGAACACCCTTTCCCCCCAATTAGTTCGCATAATTGAGGTTCCATTGTACTGTTGTTTTGCGACTGGACCCCTACCTCATTTTAAAATTATTGCACTAGTTTGTTAACTGGTTTTGTTGTAGCAGAGCTGTGTTATACATGTGTGGCTGTGACTGGTTTATTAGAGCATCTCAATCTCACTGCTTGTCTCGAGTGGGCATGTTTGTCATGTCTAGTTTTCTACTGCAAAACTGCAGTTAATTGCAGCTAGATCATTAAGGGGAGTGGTCATGGTGTGCTCTGATCATTAAGTGCGAGGCAGCATGTTCCGATCGTTTAGGGGTGTAGTGGGACCAGTGATCATTTATATTACATGTATTTACTCCACCTACAGTGGCTTAAAGCGCTTCAAATATTTTGTGGCATCTAAATATGCTCCAAATGTTCAGTACCATAGATTTTAATACTCAATTACATGACTCCTTGATTTACACTATAATATGGTAGTAGGTAGTACTGACTATACTATCTATGGCTATACACAACCCCTTAGCAGTCATATTTTGTAGCATGGATCACAATTTTTGACACACAGTGCGCGCATGACTGCTCAATTATTAAAAAACTACTTGCTTAAGCCTTTAGCACTGGTGCGCGCTCAATAGAATTATTATTTGCATGACGTGCGTGCAATTTCATAAGACCAATCCTGTATATATCAGTGTATAAGTCTTATTGCACAACATATAATCTATACTAGTCACTCACTTAACGCTTTTCACCCTTTGCAGCTCAAGCACTGCGCTCGAGGCTATCTAGCCACTGGCTATCTAGAACCATAGGCATGCATAGGGGTTTATAAATCTATGCTTGAACACGTGAACTTTGTACTTGGTATATTCGATTGTGGTATTGTGTATTTGTAATGAACGCTCCAGCTGCATTCGAGTCATTTCTCCTACTAGATGGAGAGAAAAAGTGAGTAGTGTCCTACATTTAGGGCATGTAACAGAGAGCTCCGTCCTACAGGATAGCATTTCAAAAAGACACCAAAGTGCCTAATGCTGCGATCTTCACTGTAAACAAGGAGGACCACACACTAGGAAATCTCTTAACGAAGTGAGTTACTTCTAAACCATGCAAAAATCTTCTGCACTCCTTAACCTGACTACAAGCTAGTTCTCTTGTATTGTTAACTGTAATATGGCTGGGGTGTGTGTGCTGCAGAGCATGGTCTACCAGATAATGATACAATTCCACTTAACTGGAAAGTGGTTTGTGTTCAAAAATATCATTGTGTTCAATGTATTTCTGTCACAACCTTTGATGTCCATTCCATGTCAGTTTTTGTACACTTTGTAACAAAGTTTGCTAGCACTGTTTCACTACAAGGTAGTATTACACACTAATGGACTACAATTGATGCCACTGTGCTTGGTGATTTTCCTCTACTGCATGTATTTCCTCATTTTTTGTCTAACAATGAAATATTGCGTGTGTGCAAAGTACCAACAGCAAGAGATTCTTATTAAATGGTTAATGTTTTGCAGAATTTAACAAGCAAGAAACAGATGCATGTTTGTTGTTAAATGGAAGACTGTAATAAAACTGATGAAGACCAACCAGAATCGAGGAACGACCTTACGGTTGTTGCTTTAGACAGTGTATCAGTTATATGTAGAGCTAGCTACCATCAATGCAGAGAGTGCAAATTAAATCATAGATATAATTACGCTTACCGGGATTGGAAACAAGTTTTGCACATGATAATTTTATATAGAAATTATGTACTGGGTGGTAAATCCCTTTGAAGTTATCCGTGTTTCGCCTTCTCTACTTCCGAGTGTGGCAGACTGCTTCGTACAGTATGTGCAGTGGAACTTTCTCGAATACTGGAGTACAGAAATAGCCAATATTTTAATATCATCGCTCAGAGTTGAAACTGGAGTTGTATCAGGCCGTGTCACCTGTAACTAAGTGTACAGCTGCATTGGAACACCCCTGAAGCTTAAGTTAGGCCATTTTTGGGATATTACAAGCTGTAGAAGTGTTTTAAGATAAAACTCACTGTGTGTTTCGGTTTCCTTTGGTATATGCGTCGCCCAGACAAAGCAACAAACCATTTTGAAATATGGTGTGGGGACTCGTAATTCCTTCCTCTATGCGTTCCAATTATTGATACAACAACACAGCACTGTATTTTCTGCTTATAGCAATGATTCTGGACTCTACCAAACACTATGCGTAGTACAATGAGGTGAAATATTACGTCACAATATCTGTAACTGCAACTTCCATTTCCAATCCCAGTAAGTGTTAGTATATCTATGATCAAATGTAGCTGCTTATTGTGGCGTCCTTTGTTAAAATTTATCCCTCTTCTATAAGCCTGTCAATATTCACATAGCCTGTTACAGTATTCATAGATATTATACCTACTCTATGCAATACTACATTGTAATATACTGGCTTGGACCATTCCTGTAGCAGGATGGTCAGACAGTACTACAGGATTGTGGCAGGTATACTGAATAATTGTGATTTACAGGCCTGTCGCAGTTATGTGTTCTGGTACAGACTACAAAACAGATTCTTACAGACCTGGCATATACCCTGTTGCTATGGTAACTACTGTTGCTACTGGTTACTATATTGTTTAGTCACTTGACATGTTTCCTACAGTATTATACATCACACACTGATTCACACGCTACACCATCTTCCTATTATATTAAAAGTTTCATTTTTTATCATACAGTACGATCAATTATGCAGGAGCTCATAATATTTGTATGGAGGTATGATAGTACTATATTAGGGATTATGAAGATTTGGGCTTTTCTGGCCAAAAATATCACCCCAAAACCAGCCTCACAATACTTTCATGGTGCCTTGGCAGAAATATCCGAGCCCAAATGTGCCTTCAGTGTGATCCAATAGGTTGCCACGATTTTCTAAAAAAAGATTAATTGATGGAATTTTCTGCTGATTAACTGACTGACTGACATACTAATTCCTTCAGACAAGTGTAACTCAATAACGGCTAAGGCTATGGGCCTGATTTTTAACTATTCGACATCACTTCAGTCCAACAGGTGCCTTTTGGCATACCACAGTACGTACTACAATACATCATGGACTTACCTTTGTCCTCCTTTGTGTCCCATTTATATTTGCTAAAGTGTTGATTTGCAGTAGCGTGTGACTGATGGCTTCCCTACCATATGTTTGTAAACAATATTTTCTGTGGTGACTGAATCGATTGCAGAGGTGCTTCTTCTACTGTTTTCTTCATTTGTAGCACTGTGTAACAGGTTGAACATAGCTGAAAGTGAAGTGTAATGGCCAATTTCCTTTTGAGTCAGTAAATGGCATGCATTCAGATGAAAACATTAACTTTGGCACCATTCTTTGTTTTGTTGCAGTATGCATGGGTTCACCAGTCGTATCAAACAAATATGAGGAAAATCAGGAATTTTAAGTTTGATTAGGAATCATAGAAAACAAAGTAGGGAAACAAGGGAGGTCGCCTACACCTGCAGATATATTAGTGAACATTTAATCCTTATACTCAAGACTGAATTAGCAATTAAATGTCCACTAGTATCTGCAAGTGTAAGCGACATCCTTTGTTTCCCTCAGTTTTTTTTTCTACGATCCCTAATCAGACTTAAATTTTCCTTGTACTTGTAACATTATAAACACATGTCGTGGGATTTGTGAATTGCTGCAGTTGTTATAAGCCAAACATTTGCACCTCAAAATGGATAGGCCTGCTACAGGATTTAAATATTTCACAGGCTTGTTTTCTTAAGAGTGAGAAATCTAAACGTCTTTGCTACCTGTAAGCAATTAAATCAATTGGAATGTTCAACACATGTCCAAGCTTCCCTGCTTTGCATAGTAGCGGTAGTATCGCATGTGCAATGATTTCTGCTTCCAATTCAGGTGAAGCGTTATTGTACCTATAGATGTGTTGACTGTTAACGTGTGCCAGCAAACATTCCGTGTGTTACAGTAAGTCAATTGTGTCTGGTTTTGTGAAGCTGTTTGTGTGTGTATTTCCCTATGAGTGTAAACCAAAGGATCCTGGACCATGACAAGTGATTATTTGTAGAGGTGAAATTGTGCTACTACAACTTGTCGTCACTAATCATTTGGTATCCACAGATTATGCATATATTTATTGAAAATTTGGTCAATTTTGACTACAAAATGGCCTATGAGGTTTATGCTTTGTAGTTGACCTCCTTCTATACCAATACTTCACAAAGGTGGTTTCATCATTACATAAATATACAGACACTTAACAACATTTTCTAAGCATACTGTACATTGTCTTGCAGTCAGTTGCTGAAGAACCCTCAAGTGTTATTTGCCGGCTACAAGGTGCCACACCCCCTGGAGCACAAGTTTGTATTGAGGATACAGACAACACCAGACTACACTCCACAAGAAGCATTCACTATGGCCCTACAAGACCTACTTACTGAGGTGAACGTGATTGAGACCAGATTTAAGGTGAATTTCCTACCAGAGTGTAGTGTAATACTTTGTTTATATAACAAAACTGACCTGTTCATACCTAGGGATGAGCCTATTTTTTTCTTTCTAGCAATTTTTTCTGATCTATCATATAGCAGAGTTATTTTAGGGGACTATTTTGCGGATTGCCACCATCCAAAATTTCAAGGGAGAAAATTTTCTCTTCTTCAGGATGCATTAATAATTGAGTTTGGTGGAGCTACAGGTTTCAAGTTCATGGATAGCAACTGATCCGTGAAAATCACAATCCCCCTTGGAAAAACCCTGCTATATGGTATTTTGCTCAAATTTATCTATGTTGCTGAGCATTACTGTCCTCAAAAAAAAAAAAAAAATGAGGGGGGGAGGGGGAGATATTTTGCATCAGAGTTTATTACAATGCTGTTATTGCCATACTGTATAATCATGATAGAATTATTGTTATATACACATTCTTACAATACAGGAAGGCATAAGAGAGAAGCAGATTGCAGAATAAACTGAGACAAACACTTACCATGTTAAATACAACAGTACATACTGTCAATAAATGCCAAAATTTTATTTATGTACAATCGCACAATGATAACTCTCTCTGATAATATATACACATAATATATCTGGAGCCTCATGACACTCCCATTATGTATGTATAAGTGTATACAACAATATAAGCTCTACTGTTCTGTTTGGACGATGGATATTGTTCAGACTGAGTGCCTCCTTCTAGTATGTCTGAAATGAGAAGACACAAGTCAATATAAATTCACAATGTTTATTAAACTGTACATTTAGGAGCTAGCTCAACCACTACAGTACACAAGTGTATTGTATGTACCAGTAAAGAAACATTTGTAATTAAGCCATGTTTAAACCAGACGTGTACCCACAGCCGGCTGACGGTCAACTGTGCAGTCGGGCATAAATATTAGGCAAAGCCCTCATGCCCGTGTTACAACTAGTGGTATTGTCAAACAAACATAACAGCTTCAAGCTAACAGTCATCATAGCTTCTTGCTTGTAACCCTTTCAGTGTACATGCTGACCCACCAGTTGGAGACGTTTCTGACTCATCACATTTTATACTATGCTTGAGAATTAGAACTGACCACAGTAGGGAAGGCAATAATGAGACAAGAATTAAACGGCAAACAGGACTGGCTATGTGTGACTAGTACAGTGAAACTTGTATTGTAATCCAAATTTCCTCAAGCGGCTATGTTACTTTGTACACAATTGACACTTCTACCAAAGGTCATGACATTTTAGACAGGTGGACAAGATTTCATTGTATACTCAGTTCACCAATTCACCACATCGTACTGACAATCTTCTGGCTGCATTTACAGCTTGCTTGGTATGTGTGGGAACACTTGTGTTATTGTATAGCATTTCAAACATATTATTGAGACCGTTCCCTCTGTTATTAAGGGAACATATCTGTGTTCACTGTGCAGTGTTTGACGCCTAAAAAGCCAAGGTGAAATGAAATCAAAGTTGCGGCCTAAATGACAAAAATTTAATGACAATTCGGGTGAATTTTTGCTGCCTCTTCCAATTAAGTTTCATTAGGACTTGGCAACAAATTCACCTGAATTTTTGTTAAACTTTTTGCCATTTACGTACCATCACAGCCATATCTTTGGCATTTTCACCATGGATTTTTGGGGGACTGCACCCTTTTTTACAGCTTGGCTGGTTTGGATTTGATATCACTTCTTTTTGTGTTTGTATATTCCAAGCAGGCCAACTTTGGGGCTTCTTTTTATCTGCTGTATTTTTTCTTTATTACAGAAAGGAGAGCAGTTGTGGAATTTTATGTAAATGAACAGGCAGACAGTATATAAAAATTTCAACTTTTTACAATTTTGGAAAGTTACTCCTCGTTACAAATTACTAGCTATATTACTAATATTGAATATTGCATAACTTAGTTACAAAAGTAGCTGAACTCTCTACAGGTGACTAGCTTGTAGCTAAACTTTACATGGTGACAGGGGCTTAGCCCCCCCCATAGCTGTCATTGAGAGCCTAGCTCAATAGCATCAATAATATTATTCGAGATATATACTCTATTATAAATGGAGCAGTCAAGATCGAGATACTCTAATAGAGCAGTCACAGTATTCTTCAGAGGAGCAGTGTAGCAAGCTAAGTATGTAGTTATAAATAAGGAGATATGGTTGGTGGAGGGAGCTATTGTCAGCAGGTAGTTACGTACCTTTTTTGGTCTTCGACTTACAAATAGACCATGGCATCACCAAGCTAGACCCCCAGCCCCCCCCCTCCCTAAATAAAGGCGTCTCCACCACCCCTGTACAGGGTAATTTGTTTGTAGCTGAACTCTCTACTGGGTGACCTGTTTGTAGTTGAACTCTCTACAGGGTGACTTGTTTGTAGATGAAATCCCTACTGGGTAACTTACTCTCTACTGAGCGACCTATTTGTGGCTAAACTCTCTACATGTGACTTGTTTCTAGCTCATCTTTCTAAAGCAGGGGCGGATCCAGGGGGGAGGGAGGGGGGGGGGGGCTTTGGGGGCTCAAGCCCCCCCCCCCCCCCCTTCATATTTAGGCTTTACTTGATCAATATGCTGAGTATTATAATGAAATTTTGTCTTAGCATAATTATATGATCACTAATAATGCAAATACTCATAAAACCACCTTATAAACATCTTTCCAAGGTATTATCAGTGGATTTATGCTAAAGTTTATGCAACAAGGACCTGGATCAGCATTGGAGGTGTACAAGATCGAGATACTCTAATAGAGCAGTCAGCTAACTACTCTAATAGAACATTCACCGGAAACGTAGTTGGTTCTGTTATGACATTTTTCCAAATCTGCCTACACCTATACATACAATGAAGTGTATTGGTCTGTTTAAAGGGTTTCATTCATGCATCTACTTGTGTAGTTAATATGTATGGCAATACTTAATTCAGGTAGCTACACAATTTCCATTGAAAATGCTCTCAGATTCAATCTTGTATTGTTCAAATTTAAAATTTTCCACTTTCAACATTATTATTCTAATATGCACCTATTTAGTGTTGTGCAATTGTGAGAGGGGTGCATCATGTACTTGGTTGTCTGTACCTACCCAAACTTTTCCATTAGCAAAATGCTTCAGAGAGCCATACCTATAATCTAAAGGCAGTATATAAAATATCTAGATATGAATTTTATGTGGAAATGTCTCCAAATTGCAGTATTTTAGCATCTATTTTTCAAAATTTTCCTGGGGGGGGGGGGGGGGGCATACCCCCAGACCCCCCTATAGTTCCAGCATGCGAAGCATGCTGGGAAGTGTGCTTCACACACCTCTACCCAAGAGATTAGTACCTTGAGTTAGCCCCCCCCTTTTATAAATCCTAGATCTGCCCCTGTAAAGGGTGCTTATTTGTTGCTGAAATCTACACAGGGTGATTTGTTTGTAGATGAACTCACTTCAGGGTACAGTGGAACTTCAGTTATCTGGACTCCACTTATCCAAATTCTTGGTTAACCAGACTACGGAAATGACTGCTCTTTTAGAGTAGTGACTGTTGAAATGCAAAAATAACTACCAATGTTCTTTATACTATTTAAAGACACTGGTGAGATACGGAGTATTCAGATTTATGGACCACCAAGGGGTTCGGATAACTGAAGTTCCACTGTAATTTAATCGTAGTTGAACTCTCTGGAAGGTGGTTTGTACTCTCTATATACACGGGTGATTTGTTTGTAGCTGAATGCTCTACTGGGTGATTTGTTTGTAGCTGAATGCTCTACTGGGTGATTTGTTTGTAGCTGAATGCTCTACTGGGTGATTTGTTTGTATAGATAAACTTGTAAATGAATTCATACTGGAATTCAAAACAACGAAAAATAAAACTAGTTATATAATATATAAATGTACGAATTTTTTAATGAATAATTTAGGATCTAACTTTTGAACTTTTTATTTTAATTGGATATGTATTTAGATCACTGCACCTAGCCTGACCAGCCATTGACATTTAGGAATTAAAGAGAGCCAGGCAAATAGCTAATACTATCCATGAAATCATAAATCTAGTCAATGTTTTAAATCTGTCAGCAGCTAGGGTCTGTGCCCCAATTTCAGCATCACAATACAAAACTTCTCGGCTGGTGTTTTCTTCACTTCATTTCCTTCTCTCAGGTAAAATGAGTTGTCTACATGGAGATGGTTTAGAATTAGTTAGAAACTTGGATTAATATATAGCTATATAGTGATGGCAATTTTAATGATGGAACTTCATCAACTCGCAATTTTCTTCCCTTGGCATTTGCAAAGTACTCACTACATACTCTAGTGGAACTAAGAATATGAACTAAGGTTTTTGTCGACCATTCTTGTGTTTCCATCATTTAAGCAGGGCTGGTTTGTTGACAGGCAGACAGTGCCAGCTAACATTAAAGTTATGATCTGATTGGTTACACTGCAGTCAGGAATTGCACAAAATTATCATTTCAGTTAACGATAACCAAAACAAGTTAAACTACAACTTGACAACTACATGACAATACACAATTTAACTCCCAGCAGGTTATGCGTGGGAGGTCCAAACTTTTTTTGCAAAATTTGTAAATTGAAGCTTAACTCACAAAAATAATTTTCTGCTGGCAGATTGAATTTCTTTTCTAGTGAGCAGACTTTTGCCTAAACCATCTGTATTCCTAAGTTGTTGTAGCTTTACCATATTATCCAAAGAGATGCATGCCCCTGCTTGAAATTTAAGTGTCAGGAGATTTTTTCTTCAGAAAAGATCGATAGAACAGTCACTTCAGTCACCCTTTTGCATACAACAGTCAAACGTGTAATTTAATTGGCTGCTAAAGCCACTAAAATAAACTTTGCAGGAGTTCATGTGACGACTGTTGCACAATACACCTAGAATTGGGGGTACTGGAGCACCCTCCCTCCACCACCTATGAAAATGCATAATCAGAAAATACAGCACGGAGGAAATACTGTACAGTAGGTTATTGCTGTGAGGTCCAGTTTTTTATTATTATCTTACTATGTGAAACGACTTCTGTACAGAAGATAAATATTCACTGAAATGAATCACAGTACAAAATACAAACTATAATTATAAATGTGTATGATTATGAACAACACTACAATGTATCATTGATGTATGTGTAGATGTAAATTATTTACAAAACTATCATAATTTTCAGATTTGACTACATATATACACAATTTCGTTAATTGTACAACTCAAATATCCCGGCTACTACATCATAATTAGAAATCTGTAAATTTGTAACTTGTTCCATATATATTAAGGTAAATTATTTCATAATTGAGTTTAGTTGGGCTACTACATCAAGTCATGCGCAATTCTCCCGATTAGCAGTGGCATACAGTGTAGAGGCTTGCTATCCAGGGCCTGGAGAGCAGGCTCAATGCAGCAAACATCAGTCCACACCTCACTAAGAAGTTCAACTGAGCTTACATAATTCATTGTGGCGAATTGATGGAAAACCACCACAAAAAGCAGCTGACTGCATGCATGTTGTACAGTGGAACTTCTATACAGTGGCAAATCCAAGGGTGGGCCCCCCCAGGGTGGCCCCCCCCCCCCCCCAAGGAAACCATTATACAAGATCGAGATACTCTAATACAGCAGTCAGTCAAATACTCTAATAGAACAGTCACCACGCATATTTATTTATTTTTATTTATTTATTTTCCAAAAATGTGCAGCCTCAGTTTGAGGATTAATGCACATATGAAACATGCATACAAAATGTTTTACAATATGATTGATTATGGGATTACTGATTGGTAGGGGAAAGTAATAATAATTTCAGTTGGTACTTAAAAATTTGTAATGATTGTTGTTGGATTAGGTCAGGTGGGAGTGAATTCCATAGTCTAATTGATCTAGGGAAGAATGAATTACTGTACTGATTGGTCCTTGCATAGATATGATGAAATCTTTGATCATGTCCTCTGGTGTTAGAAGTGACAGGGATTAAATCAACAGGAGATATATCAATGAGATTATGAACAATTTTGTAGAGGAGGGTGATACTGGATACTTGTCTGCGGTGTCCTAAGCTGGGAATGTTAAGGTCAATGAGCATGTTAGTTACGCTGCTGAAACGCAAGAAGTCAGCCATAATGAATCATAACATGATGCTACCTTCATAGTTGCTGAATATATGAAAAAAAAGCATCTACAGCACTATTCCATGCATGGGCACACTTAGCCAGCTAAGTACATGATATTTTGCAAATGAAATGCACTTGGTCTTGTTTTAGGTCCAAAACTATTAGCTACAGCTGAACTACTCCTTATCCCTATACCCTTGGTCAATCACTTAGAAAGCTATTATATTTGTGTATAAAACCACTCTACATCAAAATTTTTATCCCGGCCTGAAACATATAAAATAGCTTCTGGGGGGCTGCACCTCCCAGCTCTCGCCAGCTCTATATGCCTCTTACCTTGGTGCCAAAACCTGGATTCGCCCCTGATAATCGTAATTCCCTTCTTACTACTGTAGCTAGTTGAAGTGCGGCTTCCCGTTCTTTGCAGCACGCCTAATTAATTAATTAACACTCTCTGCACTAGCGCCTAAATAGGGTCGGCTGCGCCAGACTAGATTCTCAGTCGCAGTCTCGACGTGCAGCTGACATGTAGACTACAGTCACGTTCCGTGCACGGCTGTACACGCTGGTACCAACAACAAGTTTTGTGCCTCTACTGTAATACCGGCGAAAGGTGTCTATATAACGGAAAATGGGAAAAATACGGGGAAAAGTAACATTTCGTGAAGAGACCGTAACCTTGTACATAAACGCCTAGTTGAGTGGAGTGATACGGCAACTTAGAGACGTTTTCACACCTCCGACGTGGACCAAAGATATCACACTAATGGGACAGGTGGGTGATAAGTAAGCCATTAGCTACGGGAAACCTATCTTGCTGTAAACTTGTGTGGTCATAGATCCAAAAATACGTCATCGCTTAGCAACACCTTTCCGACATTTTGATTAGAGTCACTATCGTATAGCCTAAATATTTCGAGGGGGGAAAAATTTGCGATTTTGAGGGCTATCCGCGAAAATTTATATTTCCATACATTTTGGGAGTGTTTGCAAATCCACAAAAATTTTATTTTTACCAACATTGCTCAACCTCGAAATATTTTGCCCCTCAAAATATTTAGGCTATACAGTATATCAATAATGACCAGAGGAGGTTGGACACACTATAAGCACTACTTAAAACTATTACTGTTAATTGCATATTTCTAATACCAAGATTAATTGATAAAGAAGGGTATAGCCACACCACTCTACCTTGTGTTTAATCTTACTGAAATGTAAGTGCCCAGGTTTCCCGTTCTGTACTCGATTCTCCATAAGGCCAGGGTGGGCAGCATCCGCTTCCTTCTTAGCTTGTTTGGAGGAGATTGTAGAATCCATATACTTTCTTTGACAATTAACTGGGCTCAACTACAAGCACGGGTGTCTGTATAGTTCTACCTATTGATTGTGACTGACAAACTCACAACACATGCAATCTGAGATTTCAATAGCAATTTATGTGTTTTGAGTAGTGGGGTAGACCACCTGAATATACTAAACTTCAAGTGCACTTTCGAATGGTACTTGTTAAAATTTTGCTGAACTCTTGGTTATACTTTCAGTACAAAGGTATGCGCTCACGTGTGCATGTCCAACCTCCTCTGAATAATGACATATGTCACCACGGACAAGACAAGCGCAGGTTCACAATACTATCAACTTATATTCAACAACAAAATTCAATGTTTACAACAGTTCCCGCCTAAATTAAGTGACTACATAATTATGAGTTTGTCCAGTTAGTACATTACACTATTGTGTATTACGTCACTCGCAATACAGACTGCAGTACTCCCCACACAAAAGAGACTGACTGCTGCGTTGGCTTCTTTTACGTTTTTGTTCATTGTCCCAACTACTTGTCTCACACAAAATTACACCCAAAGAGTTATCAGGGTTCAGCCATCATCTAAGCTTTTGCCGTGCTTCAATTGAGGCCTTAAGAGTAGGACGTGCACTGGGGTTCATGGGTAGATCGGTCATGTTAGCATCTTCATTATTACCACCATCGTCAGAAAACTGATCATTTTCATCAGTACTTGCTTCAGTGGGTGACACCAAACTATTGTCCGAAGTGGTATCAACATCATCTGGACACTCAATTGGGAACAGAAAGCTGATAGCTCTGTTGATGAATTTATTAGGAGCAAGCATAACCTTTGCAGACCTGATCCTTTTATCTCAACTTTGGATTAGTTCACAGTCTTCCAGTGACCTCTAGGGAGATTTTCTTTGACCAGTACAACATCTCCCACCCTTGGAATGAATTCTGTTGAGCTGCGAGGGCCTTTCAACGTAAGTTGACATCTTTCACATAGGCTTGATAAATATTCTTTTCTGCAAAAAACCCAAAACTGATGTAAGTGTTTCCCCCCCTTCCAAATTTCTAACAATTGTTGTGAAGAGGAGGTTATCTTTGTATCATCAAACTCTGGATCAAGTTCTTCAGTAAGATTGGGAATGACGTGGTTTGAGTGTAGTGATAGAAAATGTGAGGGAAAATATGCTGGAATTTATATCATAATTTTACATAAACAAGTGGACAAGAGTTGATAACTGCTTCAACCTTTGCCAATACTGTGGATAATTGCTTCTGTGCTAAAGATCAGGTACCAATAGTTTTCCTAAGAGCTCGCTTTGTTAACCCCACTAATCGTTCATAAATCCAGGATGCTAGTTCAGCAATAAACCTCCACTTAATGTAGTACTTAGTGACAAAATCATTGACTTTCTTGTCTGTTACCACCTCCCTCCACACCTTGTGAAGAGTTGTGCTTGCACATTTAAACTGTTGTGCATTGCCAGAAATAATTATCTGAGGTGTTCTGCGTCTTGAAATAAATTGATGTAAATAAAGGAGGAACTCATCAGCTGACATGTCCTCAACCAGTTTCAAGTGAATTGCACAAACAGTCATACATGTAAACAAACACACCCATACCTTCATAGAATCATCTTGGTCAGTCCAGTCGTCAACTTCTGCAAATTGTTTGACATAAAGTGGGCCCAGGTAGTCTAGACCAGTTGTACTCAAATGGAAGGGATCTAGCAACTCTTTCTTGGTAGGTCAAGCATTGGTGGCATAGCAAAAGAGTAGCCTTCAACTCGTCTGCATATTCTACAGTTTGCTAGTACAGTGGAACCTGTCTATAATGGTCACCTTGGGACCAGATATATCTGGCCTTTATATACAGGTGGCTGTTATAGAGAAAACCTGTATAAGGTGGTCAGCAGCATTTTAGTGGCTATGGCCGTTGTAAATGAGGGATTATTATTAAGAGGCTCGCGCCAACCGCAATGCAGTAATATTTTTAGCACAGAAAGGACAAGGTGAGCTTGTTATGAATGTTGGTTATAGCTATTGGATACATTTAAGCAATGAAGCCTGATAGATTATATAGTATTCATTGAAAGGCAGGAAGTGTCATTAATTGAAACGGTGCTGTGGTGCCAGACAATTGGCTTAACAAGCCACCATAAAAGGTAGCTACCGCTATATGAAGGAGAAAGTTATGTATACAGTGATTCATAGGCGAATTCTTGGTTGGCCGTTATACGCGTTAGACAGGTGACCGCTTAATGCAGACAACAATGCATACATTTGTATGGGAAAATATTTGGGACCTCGTGTCCATGGCCGTTATGCAGAGGTGACCGCTTAATCCAGGTGACCGTAACACAGGTTCCACTGTACCTTCTTGACTGCTACAAATAACTTCCTCACCTCTTGACGCTTAAATCCTTCTCGGCCCTTAAATATGTCCTCTTTATGCTTAAATAACTTTTGACGCTTAAATATGCCCTCAATCCTTCTTGACCCTTAAATCCTTCTCAACGCTTAATTAACTTTCTCACCTCTTGAATCGTTAATGTGGAATGCGTAAACACGGACATAGCTAATATAGTAAAAGGGATGGCAACAGTGACGTCACCATATCAAACAATTAAGCGAGTTAAAAAAAAATTTTTTTTTATTCACAAGATATACACGTCTACACTGGAAGCAGGTTTTCAAGGCTCTGTCATGGAGCGTCAGATAACTTTTAAACCTTTCCCCGGTTCTAGCAGGAATGGCCAGCATGACATCTACTTTCACGTAAAATGTAACAGCTTAATATGGCCTTTTTCATGGTACAAAGTAGGGGGTTTAACATTACACATAAAACCATTGGCAATGAAAATATTGGCTCACCCCAGCAATCCAGGCGCGAACTTTTTAACGAATCCCGGTTATACAAGGCTAGATTGCTCCTTGCTTGAATACTTCAGCTAGTTATACTGTTCGTGATGAACGTTTTACATGATACAAATAATTTTATATAAATCACCATCTCAATCCAATAGTTGCTTACCCCTGCTGAGCACTGATTATTAGTGATGCACGCGCTATATTGCATGGGCGAGTTGCAATGGAGAAGCATTCCGTTCGTGAATGTTTAATTCATCAACTTTTCAATGGTCAATAGGCCTTGTACATCATGCTAATAACATGTTAAACTATTTTGATCACGTGATCCAACTTTGTACATGTAATCAAATTAATTTTTTTTTTAAATGGTCATTATAAAACTTTCAAGTTAGCTGTTTGCAGATCTCCAGCATGTAAACCTGTGGAAAAAACGGCCACATTTTAACTGGTGAATTTTAAAAAATCTTTATCACGCACACACTGCACACACACACTGCACACACACACTGCACACACACACACGCACACACACACACACGCACACACACACACACACTACACTACATATTCACATAAAAATAAAACACTACAAGGTATGGTAAGGGTTGTTTACATTAGTTAATTTTGTGGTCCACCACATATAGCAACAAGGGAAATGTGTATCTGTGATCAAGAATTTAATTTAGACTCTAATATCATAATTAGATGGTCAGACTACCTTTGTCAACTAGAGACTTTTGGTAAAAAGCGAGGGGTAGCCAATGCCTTGGGACTCTTGTATGCTATGTGAGAAATCCAATCAGAAATACACAATATTTTAGAAACCAAATCCTAAATCCAAAATCACGTAAAAATAATGGAGAAAGTGAGTTTAACAAAGTAGATAATGATCGATCACAGATAGCTAGAACAAGATGTAGATCAACAACTGTACAGGTAGTTACTAGTTAGCAATCTCACTAAATGCTTTTAAAATACATAAAGATTGGGACTCTCATACACACCATTTGGGTGCTTTGCGTGGGCATTGGAAACCCCTCTGGTACACCATTTCGGTGTTTTTGCGTGGGCGTTGGCTACCCCTCTGGGAAAAAAAGACTAAACAGAAGCTGAGCCTGTACAGAAGATGAGCCCTGCACAGCTACGTGGGCTTCTTTGTACAAAGCATACACTCACCTTATTTGCACATTGCCCAATCGTAATCATGGACGCTTCCACCTCCCACCGTGCACTAAAGTAATAGAAACATCATTAAATAATATAAGCATTAACTTGTCCGGCACCACGAGGCGGAAAGCTCTCATCGCAGGGGCAGGTTATAATTACTAAGAATGAGAGAATGGAAACTGTGCGCTGTAGGCTTGTAATTGCCCGTGGTCACGAAGACGCAGGGCCTTACAGGAGCTCACGTGATTCGTGACCAGTAGGAAGGCTCCTCCGCAGCTGCTTCATGCAGCAACCGCCTGAGAGGACCAAAGGCGATTACTCAACCGTTGCCTTCCCTTCGAGGTCGTGGGGGATGCCAGACCCACTCAAGCTAGGCTACACTAGCAGTCTAGCAGTTTCCCCCTGGCCTCGAAGCTACAGCACACCGGTAGAGCCCCATTCACCCATTTAAACAATTACGCGATGGCGTGATTATACTTCAACAATTGCCTCGCAAAATATCGAAGCTAGACGATAACATGCCAAGCAAAAACCATAATCGAAAGATACGTACAGTATATGCAGCAACCACACCAATAATAATAGTAATACTATGATGCTGAATAGTATGACCTAGTGAGTCAGGTAAGTAAAGTGTCAGACTCGCTACAGATGCTGCGACAGAGTCAACGAAACTGATGCCAAATGCAGGGGATCCAGTCAGATGTACAGACGATAAGAAGCACTCTTCCACCGTCCCAGCGTCTGGATGGTGGAGTCCTCTATGCCAGCCATGGCCGCTGTAGTGGCCGCCCCTATCCTGTAACTGGCCAGCAAAGTCCTGGACAGGAAGGTTAACTGCCGTCAGAGCTTGACGAGTAGCAGTTACAAAACTGGGTTGTGATAAAGGAGTCCCATCCTGCCAGAGGAATAAAGCTCCAGGGGCACACCCTCAAAGATGCAGGTATTCCAGAAGGGCTTTGACTGGGCAGAGGTCATCTCCTGTCTGACCTATTATCGCTTTGACCCCCACTCTCTCCTGATCCATCTTAGATCTCTTTATGAACAGGGAAACAATTGATGGAGAGACAGGATATCTACGGCCACATCTGAATAGGAAAGGTGGGTGCTGAGGTCGTACTTGGTATTCTCACCCACCGTGGTCTCCCCTGAGCGGCAGAATGAAAAGAAAGTCACAACTGCTGCTGCCCAGAGCATCACTGAGTTGAAGGAAGGTTGTTCAGTGATCCAGTAGGGTTTCATCCTCCTCAGGATCATTGGGGTAATGGGCAAGCAGGGGCGTTGAGGAAGCCCCTCCTTGCCCTTCTCAACTTTAATTCCTTTGAGAATTTGACGCAGGCGGGGCATTTGGCTAATGTTGGGGTCTCGGAAGCCATGAGATATCTGCAGCTGGCGTACTCCTGATAGATAAGTCCGGATCGTGCCGTCAGCGAGACCCTGCTGAGCCAGGCATGTCACAAAATAGCACAGGGTGGCCTCAGATGCTGGCAGCGCTGTAATAGAGAAGCTGCTGCAGAAGTCCAAGTAACGCCGCTCCGCTGCCAGGTATGTCTTGTGCATAGAGGTAGCCAGCCCCGCCATGTAGTACCTCTGGGTAGCCACATCCAGCTGGGCAGCTGAAGGCACCCTTGGGCCAAAGAAAAACTGTAGCCATGCAATAATTATGATGACAATATACGCCAAAAAATACAATGGGAGCTGGATAAGTACAAATACGTAAGACAAATATGGTGTGAAGGTGAACATACAAATGATGATATAGAATGAGGGTATATCATAAAGTTAGTTGACAATGCTGGACTTGACTTTCTAGATGTCAGCCGAGGCTTCCTTGAACAACGCAATCCAGGACGGGGAAATCCAAGTGATGCACTGAGACACCAGTCTCACCAGGGATGAGGACACTGGGGTTGGGGAGGAAGCTGCTTGCGGTACTGCAGAGAAGAAATGGTGCAGGCAATTTCTGGATATGGCATCAGCTCTAGAGTTGAGCTGTCCTGGGATGTGAACGGCTGAAAACCAAAAGTCGAACTTGGCTGCGAAAAACACCAAAAGCCTCACCAGGTGCATCATGTGCAAATCGCTGCAGAAAATGGAATTAAGGACTGAGACAACCACAACATTGTCTACCACAAACAGGATAGATTTCCCTGACCAAGATCTGCCAAAGGTTGCTGCAGCTAATACCACTGGTATAAGTTCCTTCACGGCAATAGAAAGGTGGCGTAGCCGAGGTGGCCACTCAAGCTGGAGCCACTGGTCATCCTGCACTGCTCCGCAGCCCCATGAACCGGAGGCATCTGAGTAGATGGTGACGTCAATTCTGGTCAGACCCAAGTCCCACAGTATGGAGATGCCATTCCATTGGGCTGCAAAGAGAAGCCACCAAGCAATATCGGCCCGAGTTGGAACGCTAAGGTGCACAAGATGTTCTGGGTGACTACCCACTCCCTGGAGAGCATACAGTCTCTTCAGGAAAGGTCTACCTGGGCGAACCACTTTGGTAGCGAACTGCAAAAGCCCAGTGAGATGTTCCAGGTCACGCTTCCTCACTGAGCGATGGTGGACGCACTGCTTTCAATCAGCTCTGAGAGCTTAGCTCTGGGAAGATGGAGCTGGAACGAGGCTGCATCTACCTCGATGCCTAAGAAGGTAAGGCAGGTGACAGGGCCTTCGAGCTTCGATGGTTCAATTGGAATCCCGAGATGATCGAACTGAGACAGCAGAGTGCGTTTCTGGAGATCTGCCGAAGCCTCAGAGCGAGCCACAAAGACAAAATCGTCCAAGTAGTGAAGACCTTTTGATATGCCATTCCTCCTGAGCATCCACTGAACTGCGTCTGCTATGGCCGAAAATATTTTTGGGGCTGAACGTAAACCAAAGGGCAACATACGGTCAACATAAATTGCTCCATCCCATTGAACGCCAATAGGTGCTGGTCTTCGGGGTGGATTGGTACCATGCGGTATACCTCCTTGACATCGGCCTTCTCAAGGAATGAACCTCTTCCCTCAGACACAATCAGGGCAGCTAGGTGGTCTACCGACGTGTAGGACAGGGAAGACCGTTCACGGCTAATGCCATCATTAATGCTGTGGTCCAAAGGAGATGAGAGGTCCACGATGAGTCTCCACTTGCCAGGCTTATTTTTCTTCGGGACCAAGCCAATTGGGCTTAAATGAATTTCCCTGGGGAAAACCCCAGGTGGGAGTTCCATATCCTACTCAGCTGCACCTCACGAGATAGGTAATCAGAGACTAACAAGGGCCTCGGGCAGTATAAGTTCCTGCCTGCTAACATCAGTGATTGATCGCGATGAAACCCAATGCGGAAACCACCGCGGATGCCGGACAGGATGAAACCGGTGAACACCAGGTCGGGATGATCGACTAACCCATGAGCCCAGCTCAGCCAGTGGAGGGGGGTGTATATCTCTCTGGAGATGACCGCTTGAGAGGTCGCTTGTGGCTCCCAGCAGCTGTCCAAAGCTAGTAAGTCCTCTGAATACACGTAGGTATTGTCTGCCACCATTCCTCCAGTAAACAAGTTGAGCTCCTCACCTGTAATGGAGGGGAATAGACGATTACACACCAAGCGGTGGAGACTAATTTCCACAACCATTACAAGCTATACCAGGGGGTAAGGAGACCCTGCTTTTATTTTTTAATGTGGTTTGACTTCGCGCAGCAAAACAATGTCAAGCAGTATAGTCACTGACAAAAATGACATGGTGTACATGAGAATACAAGGGTTACTAGCTGCCTGCAGGAGACCAGCTCCCGTAAGTATATATGTGGTACATGATACATACATATACAGTAGAGTGATGAGGGTAACAGTTTGATGCGCTGCTGAATGATAATTGATAGCCTGATAAATAATGACATTAAAATCCAGCTCCTTTCCCAGGACTCAGTTCCTTCGTCGCTGAGAGTGGCACTGGCTTCTCCTGTGCGGGCCACCACACTCCGAGCACTGGTGTAAGTACTTGCAGCGGGGCCTTTGGCAGTGCCCCTGATTCCACTTGAAGCAAACTGGGGTTGAAGAGACAGGGGAGGCCACATCCACACTAGAAGTTGAGGGGCGGGATAAGCATCGGCCATAAATGGAGAAATTTAGCTCCCCCCACACTTTGATGAATTTTGCTGCTGCCCACTCTCTAAACTCCTGGTCATATACCAGCCACTGACGGCCCCCAAGGTCCTGGGCCAACTGGATGACTAAGTGTTGATGAGCCACAGGGCCTGCTGCCTCCTCCTTTGTAGTGGCTGGAGCTGACAAAAGGACAGCCATGAACCGAGAGTAAGCTTGAAGCCAGCTGGTTAGGTCCCTAATTGGAGACGGTGACTTTCTTGGAGTCTTGGCTGGAGGGGTGGAGGGTGCCATGCATCCATCCATTGAGATGGAAGTCTCCCCCGTGTCTGCTCCTTCCAGCAGCAGAGAGAGGTCGATGAACTCCCACCGTCTGATTCTCCCTATAACCTGGGACGACACCGGGGGTATACCCTCTGTGACCACTACCGATGGCGACATCACCCTTGGGGGTTGGGGAGCAGCTGACTGACTCAAGGAGGGGAGGGGAGGCCTTCTCAGTGCCAGCAGGGGGTCTGCAGGGAGGAGAGGTGCTGCGCTGCGGCTACCTATGTAAAAAGAACAATGACCAGCAGAGCAACAGCAGTGCGCTGCACTGTAAGTACTAATAGGTCCATACCACGCCCCCACTAGAGACTGTTTCCTGAAAGTAGAGTGCGCTGCACCAAATGGAAGGGGGAAGTCAGGTTGGTAGGTGCGCTGCACCTCGGTCGAGTAGAACACATTAGCTAAAATAAGGGAAGAAACGACAGCAAAACAAAATATATAAGTTACCTGACGAGGTGGACGGAGCTTGAGTTGGCAAGGAGGCAGCCACGGAGAGAGGGTTCCGAGATGACTGCCCCGGCTGGAGAATTCCAGCCACAGCGGTGGCTATACTGGATAAGTCTCCAGGTGTAAGTCTCAGGCGAACTGTAGAGGTTGTGGTCGGTGGAGGTACCGACACAACTGCCCTAAAATTTATAATCACACAATAATAAATGTTGCAAAATTTCAAAGTGAATACTTATAAACTACTGTATAATGTGAAAACCTGTAGTGTCATGGCTTATGTATTTCGCGGACTGGACTCACAGACTAGACTCGCGGACTGGACTCACAAACTGAGCTAGAAACAGCTATTAAACAATAATCCAGGCATTATCCATCTCTTGCAACACTGGAGACGCTACTATCGAGTCTTAGTAGACTAGAGAGGGTCATGAATATATCGCAAAGTTTGTTGTACACAATACTGTATTTATAAAATTTAAGACAGAATTGCATTATATATATAATAATGAAATAAAATAAAAACAGAAATGGTTGTACAAATGGGATAATTGATGAAATCTGTTATTGGTGTTGTTTTTTGAAGTTTGGTGACTGGTCTTGGTGCTCTGAGGATTTTAGCCTGTCTTTCCTAGACAATTCAGCGTTACTTGGACACTGGAGTACTACTTGATGGTGTATACATGCAACAAAATGGTACAACATGCATTTCAAGCAAATGCTATTTTGGATAATGATATTTTGATTAATATCAAGTGTGTTTGCATACATCGATCAATGGCTAGTTGGGATCAATGGCTAGTTGAGATCAATGGTTAGTTGGGATCAATGGTTAGTTGGGATCAATGGTTAGTTGGGATGTTGGTTCATTGCTATGTGTTTGCTTGCATGGTGATGACCTGTAGTGTAGTGTAACATGCAGTGTATCATGCAGTGTACTATTTGAGAATTCATACAACATAACACACATTGGTCTTAGTAATAAACGCATCTTTGCATGGGTACAACTAGTAATTATTTGGCAATTTAATAGTATGGTGTTAAATTACCTGTGAAATTTTTATGTATGGATTTGATGCTATACTGAAATGAAAAGACACTGGCTGAAATGTTTGCACGCTTGTGTAAGTCACGGTAGCATCTGATACAACTACAAGCTGAGCAAGTAATGGAGGGACTGCCTCACAAGATGTTATGGTACTCACATTCATAGCTACAATACTCGGGATGTACTACAATACTCGGGATGTACTACAATACTCGGGATGTAGTTAAATGAGATTTACCGCTTAATTGTGTAAAATCATATTTCCTGTTGAAAGCTAATACGCTGTTGCAAGTTTGAAGAATACCAGAGTATGCTCACTGAAAGTTAACATTGTGTATTTATGACTATATACTATATATTCAGGATTTCGTACATTTTTGTAGTGGTGCATTAGAAATATCAGGTTGGTTGTCACCAAATAAGTGGCACTTCCTGCTGCTATTTCCACAGATTGGGACAGTAGCAATCGATTTTTGCATTCTTATAGCAATGGCATTGTGTAAGTATTTCAGCAAATTAGGATTTTCATTCCTCCCTCCCTCCTCTTGCTCTTGGCTGATTTTCCAGTAGATGCAGAGTTAGTGAAAGGATTTCACAAGACCCACTGTGCTGTCACTAGATATCTTGCCATTTCATCAAAGACTTAATTCACTATACATGTTGACTGTCATTAACAGCATGGTAAAATGGACAACATGCATATGTGTGTATGGACTTGTCAGTTATTTAATTGTCTATCTACTACTAAGCATCAGCTTTGCTCTCTTTTTTTCAGTGATGCAATCTTGAGCATTACCTAAGCCTCCCATTCATTTAGTTATCCAAGAATACCACTAACGTGCATGTGATTAACTAATTGAGAAAACAATTTACTAACCTTCATAATTCCTGCTGTAGTAAGGTTTCAAATGCACTGATCCAAGTCCTCACAATAAGGTTGAAAAAACTTGCCAGACAAATCTTTTAAGTCTCAGCCATAGATGAATCTTCATAGTAACTAAATTAGTCAGAAACTGTTTTTGCTCAATTCCTGTATGATGTATCACAATACAGTCATATATGTGTATTGCTATCTACTTGTACAGCAAGGTCAACTCTCTTATGGGAATATGATGTTAACCATCATATGTTCCAGCTTCAGCTTTGGGTCAAAGTAAATTTCGATGACATTGTTGCCTGCCTGCCATAGTTGTTGCCATTCTATGTGTTTGTCATTGATCTGCACATGCATATATTAGTATAATTACACAATATGCACACATGTACTGCACACATGTACTGCACACAAGAAAAGTATTGAATTCCTTTCTTCAGGATCTATGTGCTGAACATACTAGTTTACTTGCATATGCTGAGTACCAAATTTTTCTTTGCAGTTTACTTTCATTGTTTTTGATCCTTGTAAACCCACTGCCGCTGAATAAGGGTGGTACACTGCAAAACATAAAACAAAGAAAAAAACATTGATACACCAGCTATTAATATCTAATCCAAAACAGCCAAGCTGTAAAGAAAGTGTGCGGCCCTCAGAAAGGCTATGGTGAAAAAAGATGTGAAATCCAAGGTGGCGGCCAAGAAATGGCTGTGATGGTAGGTTAATGGTAAAAATTTTAATAACGACAATTCAGGTGAATTTTTGTGCCGCTTCACAAAATTTACCTAAATTGTCATTATTAAAATTTTTACCATTAACCTACCATCACAGCCATTTCTTGGCCACCACCTTGGATTTCACATCTTTTTTCACCATAGTCTTTCTGAGGGCCGCACACTTTTTTTACAGCTTGGCTGTTTTGGATTAGATTTCATTTCTTTTTGTATTTGTATACATAGGCCGGCTTTGGAACTTTTTTAACCTATGTTTTTTTCTTTACTACAGGAAGAAGAAAAGATGAAGTAGATGTACTTTAAATATTTTATCAGTAAATGTACAAATTATATATACTGTATAATACATATGTGACCGGATTTGCGAAAAGGGGTCTTCCACACACATCCAATTTGCCAACTTTGACAATTGATAACTTCAGATTGAAAAGAGCTATTGCCTGGATATTTGGGCAGTGGTGAGCACCACTATAGCTGAATACATGGTGAAATTTTCAGGTTAATATGTTACTTGAACACTGAGTTATGGTCTCCAACGTTTACGGAATTGGATGTGTGTGGAAGACCCCTTTTCGCAAATCCGGTCACATATATTGATTACAGAAATCTCCATGGTGGTTTCTTTGTAACTGAACACTCTACAAGGTGACTTCTTCTAATTGCTCTCTCTACAGGGTGAATTGTTTGTAGCTGAACGATCTACAAGGTAACTTCTTCTAGCTGATCTCTCTACAGGGTGATGTGTTTTTAGCTGAATTTTGTATAGGTGATTTGTTTGCAGCTGAGCCCTTTACAGAATGGTTTCTTTGTAGCTGAACTCTCTAAAAGGTAACTTCTTCTAACTGATCTTTCTACAGGGCAATTTGTTTCTGGCAGAATTTTCTACAGGGTGATTTCTTTGCAGCTGAACTCTCTACATGGTGGTTTCTTTGTAGCTGAACTCTCTACAAGGTAATTTCTTCTAGCTGATCTCTCTACAGGGAGATTTGTTTGTAGCTGAACTATCTACAAGGTAACTTCTTATAGCTGATCTCTCTACAGGGTGATTTGTTCGTAGTTGAATTCTGTACTGGTGATTTGTTTGCAGCTGAGCTCTTTACAAAATGGTTTTTTTGTAGCTGAACTTTCTCCAAGGTAACTTCTCCTAACTGATCTTTCTACAGGGTGATTTGTTTGTAGCTGAACTATCTACAAGGTAACTTCTTATAGCTGATCTCTCTGCAGGGTGATTTGTTCGTAGTTGAATTCTGTACTGGTGATTTGTTTGCAGCTGAGCTCTTTACAAAATGGTTTTTTTGTAGCTGAACTTTCTCCAAGGTAACTTCTCCTAACTGATCTTTCTACAGGGTGATTTGTTTGTAGCTGAACTATCTACAAGGTAATTTCTTCTAGCTGATCTCTCTACAGGGTGATTTGTTTGTAGCTGAATTCTGTACAAGTGATTTGTTTGCAGCTGAGCTCTTTGCAGAATGGTTTCTTTGTAGCTGAACTCTCTACAGGGTGATTTGTTTGTAGCTGAAATCCCTACAAGGTAACTTCTTCTAGCTGATCTCTCTACAGGGTGATTTGTTTGTAGCTGAACTCTCTACAGGTGATTTGTTTGTAGCTGAACTCTCTACAAGGCGATACTTCTAGGTGATCTCTCTACAGGATTCCTTGTTTCTAACTGAACTCTCAACAGGGTGATCTGTTCATAGCTGAACTTTCTACTGGGTGATTTCTTTGCAGCTGAACTCTCTAAATGGTGGTTTCTTTGTAGCTGAACTCTCTACAATGTGACTTCTTCTAGTTGAACTCTCTACAAGGTGACTTGTTTCTAGCTGATCTCTCTACAGGGTGACTTGTTTCTAGCTGAACTCTCTACAGGTGATTTGTTTGTAGCTGAACTCTCTACATGGTGGTTTCGTTGTAGCTGAACTCTCTACAAGGTAACTTCTTCTAGCTGATCTTTTTACACTGCATATTTGTTTGTAGCTGAGTTCTCTACAGGGTGATTTGTTTGCAGCTGAACTCTCTACATGGGAGTTTCATTGTAGCTGAACTCTCTACAATGTGACTTCTTCTAGCTGAACTCTCTACAGGTGATTTGTTTGCAGCTGAACTCTCTACATGGTGGTTTCTTTGTAGCTGAACTCTCTACAAGGTAACTTCTTCTAGCCGATCTTTCTACAAGGTGATTGAGTTTTTTGCAGCTGAACTCTTTACATGGTGGTTGCTTTGTAGCTGAACTCTCTAAAAGGTGACTTCTTCTAGCTGAACTCTCTACAGGATGATTAGTTTGCAGCTGAACTCTCTACGTGGTAGTTTCTTTGTAGCTGAACTCTCTACAATGTGACTTCTTCTAGCTGAACTCTCTACAGGGTGACTTGTTTTTAGCTGATCTCTCTACAGGGTGACTTGTTTCTAACTGAACTCTCTACAGGTGATTTGTTTGCAGCTGAACTCTCTACATGGTGGTTTCTTTGTAGCTGAACTCTCTACAAGGTAACGTCTTCTAGCTGATCTTTCTACAGGGTGATTTGTTTGTAGCTGAATTCTCTACAGGGTGATTTATTTGCAGCTTAACTCTCTACAAGGTAACTTCTTCTAGCTGAACTCTCTACAGAGTGATTGATTTTTTTTGCAGCTAAACTCTCTACATGGTGGTTTCTTTGTAACTTAACTCTCTACAGGGTGATTTGTTTGTAGCTGAACTCTCTACAGGGTGATCTGTTCATAGCTGAACTCCCTATAAGGTAACTTCTTCTAGCTAATCTTTCTACAGGGCGATTTGTTTGTAGCTGAGTTCTCTACAGGGTGATTTGTTTGCAGCTGAACTCTACATGGTAGTTTCTTTGTAGCTCTACAATGTGACTTCTTCTAGCTGAACTCTCTACAAGGTGACTTGTTTCTAGCTGATCTCTCTACAGGGTGACTTGTTTTTAGCTGAACTCTCTACAGGTGATTTGTTTGCAGCTGAACTCTCTACATGGTTTATTTCTTTGTAACTGAACTCCCTGCAAGGTGACTTCTTCTAGCTGATCTCTCTACAGGGAGATTTGTTTGTAGCTTAACTCTCTACAGGTGATTTGTTTGCAGCTGAACTCTCTACATGATGGTTTCTTTGTAGCTGAACTCTCTACAAGGTGATTTCTTCTATAGCTGATCTTTCTACTGGGTGATTTGTTTGTAGTTGAACTCTCTACATGATAGATTCTTTGTAGCTGAACTCTCTACAAGGTGATTTCTTCTATAGCTGATCTTTCTACAGGACAATTTGTTTGTACCTGAACTCTCACATGATTGTTTCTTTGAAGCTGAACTCTCTACAAGGTTATTTCTTCTAGCTGATCTTTCTACAGGGTGATTTGTTTGTAGCAGAACTCTCTACAAGGAAACTTCTTCTAGCTGATCTCTCTACAGGGAGATTTGTTTGTAGCTGAACTCTCTATACATGATTTGTTTGCGGCTGAATTCTCTACATGATGGTTTCTTTGTAGCTGAACTCTCTACAAGGTAACTTCTTCTAGCTGATCTCTTTACAGGGTGAATTGTTTGTAGCTGAACGATCTACAAGGTAACTTCTTCTTACTTATCTCTCTACAGGGTGATTTGTTTGTAGCTGAACTTTCTACAAGGAAACCTCTTTTAACTGAGCTCTGTACAGGGTGAATTATTTGTAGCTGAACTATCTACAAGGTAACTTCTTCTAGCTGATGTATCTACAGGGTCACTAGTTTGTAGCTGAATTCTCTACATGGTGGTTTCTTTGTAACTGAACTATCTACAAGGTGACATCTTCTAGCTGATCTTTCAACAGAGTGATTTGTTTGTAACTGAACTCTCTACAAGAAAACTTCTTCTAACTGATGTCTGAACAGGGTGAATTGTTTGTAGCTGAACTCTCTACAGGGTGGTTTGTTTGTAGCTGATCTCTATACAGGTTACTTATTTCTAACTGATCTCTTGAATTCTGTTCAGGGTGACTGCTCTATTAGGATGACTGCTCTATTAGAGTATCTCGATCTCGCACTTGCTACACCAAGTTGGATTTCGTGTTATAACTCCGTGGCTTTAAGTCTGATTCTTCTACACCATTGAAGAGCCTTTCTAAGATGATAACTCCATCTGTACAGCGATTTTCAAAGCATTACCCCAAGTGGTTTATCTGGTAGGCGTGGCAAGCATAATAATAATAAAATAAAAAAATTAAAAATTAGCTAATCTCGATTGCGTAATTGTTACACACTGTTGATTTTTTCGCTGTATCTTCCTGGTTTTTAGCTCGATTTCTTTCAAACCACAAAAGGTTTGAGGTTCAATAGTTAACCTATTCACCCACCGATTTTCAGCTTCTTCCCATACGCGGTTTACCCTGTAGGCGTGACAACATATTGGTGTTATTTTTCGTGCATAATCGCTCATAACTCTTTGCCTGTTTATGGTATTCCATCCAAAGTTGGTACCGAGATGCGCCTTTATACCCCCCTTCTGTGTGCCAAATTTCAAGGCAATCGGATAACGCGTTCGCGTTTTATAGCAGTTTTTGTAAGTGTGCGAAAAGAGGAAGAAAAATAAGAAGAAAAAAAAAACGAAGAAACTAAGCTAATTTTTGAAGTTGCATATCTCAGGAATGCCTGAAGCGATTTCGCTCAAATTTGGAATGTGGAGTACTGAAGTTGGAGGGAATGTACACAGCAAAATTTGTCTTGTTTCATCAAGGCAGCACAGAGCTACGGAGGTGCGAAAATTGCGTTTTCTTTCTTCTTGTCAATATACTCACGGGGTTGCGCGCCGGCTTCTTGGGCCGCCCGACACACTACCGTGTGTCTTGATATAAATTATATATACAATATTAAGAGAGATGCTGCTGCATTGATTAACAAATCAAAGTCTAACAACCCCTGGCACTTCATAAATTTACATGTATTTCTTTTAAAATTACACTGTAGCTTCAGCAGCTTAGTGCGACTGTTGTCATTCGCCTGTCCTACTAATCCAAATATGTTGACTTAATTTAGTAATACCCCTTGTGTCAATACCTGCATGGCTAGAGATACTGCCACCTCTGACATGTTTCGATAACACTCACACACAGTGTAAGATGTTTCATCTTCAACTTTGTTCTGTTACTAAGCCCGTACACTATCAACGGTAGGTGTATTGTTGATAAACACCATAATGCAATTCAGATCATCATGTCTCACTAAGTTGTCTTTTTGAATTACCAAGTCTGCCTTTGAAAAAGCATATTCATTCACTGAAGAGGGACTAATATGTACCTAGCTCTCTCAAATTTTCTTGACAATTTAACTTTTGTTTAATGTTTTAAAAACAAACTTATATAACTATTTGCTAAGTGGTAATTCATTCTCAATTGTTAGTTGTTTGCTTTCCAAGTAGGCCACTGTTTTGTCTTTAAATATCCGGACACTTCTCATCATTTCTTCATTACTTGATAATGCTCCACTTACCATATGACGTAAAAATTCATCCACTATCTTGTTTGCATTTTTCATTAAACTTTTTGTACTTTTTGGATTATCTTCCCCCTCCTCCATGATTTTGCTGATGTGAAAATACATTTTGAATGAATCTTGACCGAAAACTCCATTAAGTAGGTACTGCATGGTAGGTTTCTGAAGAAGGATAGGGCCCAGTTAGCAGTAGAATTTACTATAACAAACATAGTTGTGTGAGAATATGCTTAAATATCATACCAGTAATCCTACACCCCTCTAGATTTTCTCGGTTTAAGCACATCTTCTATTTTTCAATCTTTCCCAATTCTTCATTTGATTACAATAACATTTCCCACTTGTCCAAGTATCCAAAGAAATTCTTCATATGTAACTTAATCTTTCATCTGAAGTGTCAGTGTAAGGTTTCTGGAAACCTTTCCGCTGTAGTTGTCCTTCCAGTATGTTCTTCACGTAGAGTGCATCTCATGATCATTGTGTTTTCTTCATCAACAATTTGAAGAGCTAATGCAACTGTCTCACTCATGAAGTAAAATCATAAATAGTTATACATACGCACACACACGCACGCACACACACACGCACGCACACACGCACACACACACATGAATATATATATACGTATACATTCATGAGTTGGTCTATGCATCAGCATCTATATTTAACTTTACCTGTGCAGTAAGATTCAATTTGATTTTTATTTTTTAAAAGGGGTTTAGCCAATATGGCATAGACTAAAGGCCACTGGTAGCTAAGTGCCAGTACATCAGTGGTGTGGTAATGTCACATTGTGGTCTACACACTAGGTGCATACACAACATACTGAGCCATAGATGGCATACTGGAATGTATTATTCGCAACTCTGATGGTGGAAGCCAGGTGAAGGATGAAGCCATTAGAATGTGTTGACTCTTGTCCAAATCAACAGTTACAAGTTTGAGATGACTAGATTTAGTGATGTATTAATGTTAAAACACTTTGTAAATTGCACCTCTCCAGTGTCAAAGTTCCATTCTAACTTAGATCAAGGGAAAACGGAATTATATACAATGATGATGAGATTACAGGTTCCTAGTGGATAACACACAAATATAGATATGTCAGGAGCTTATAGTCGTGAAATACATGATTTGAGGAAGTATACACATTGTTTTCATGTTAATCAGTAAACTTCACAATTGCTATTTTAGTTGACTATCGTGATGCTGTAAATTTTACTATCGCTTAGCCTTTTTGGCATTAGTTATAAACACTAATTATTTAATATCTTGTAGAATTCTATTAAATCACCTCTTTGTCTATGATGGAGGAATGGCTCATGATTTGTGGTTATATGATTTCATGTACTATCAGAGATGGGATTACTATCAAGACTATAATATATGAACTTTAGTTAACTTGCGTGTTTTGGCACTATATAGTTTTAAAACATTTGTAGTTGCTTGGCCAAATATGTTGAGGTCCAAGTGTTCACCATCAGAGTCATTCACACACAGAGTGATTTTGAGGGTGACAACTAGCCCACCACAGTCAATAGACTAACACTGTCACATGTGTCACTAACATAGTCCTGGGTATCAACTCTTGTAAAGGTCACTGACTTGTGTGACCTTGAGAGTTGATGTCTGGCCAGCTATGCTGTTTTGATTGTTAGATTCACTTTTTTGCACAATCATTTTTTCAATAATTGACGTGAAAATAACTGGGACCAAAACTGTACTAATATTTTGAAGCATGTATAAGCTGCTTTACAAATTATTGGCCATACATTGTTAGGTGGATCAACACAGCAAACGGTGTTTTCTAATACACACACATTTAAAACAATTTACACGTAAGTTGAAAGCAATTTTTATGGCATTATAATTCTATTCTTAAACATTTGCTTAAAGCTATTGAGGGAGCTTTGCAAAGTCTAAAACAAATCTGTATGCATTTTAAAATGGTGGTATTGAAAACTTACTGAGTGAGGTAGGATTATTATTATGTAATGGGCTGGAATGCCTAGGCAATGCTAAATTGCCGGGCTAGGCTGCAGGCCTTTGTGAGTGCACATATCTTCCAAGACATTGCTTGAAAGTTGCAACTGTAGGTGCTGAAACAACAAGATCATATGTTTCAAAGATTCACATATTAAGTAGCCCTGTCCCCTGGTGGACGATGAGGTATTTAAAGTGAAAAATGTAGATGGCTCTATGTTGTAATATCTGTTGTAGCTATTCAATAGTCCTACAGTGCATGGTTGGGAAGCTACATCGAGACAAATCAAGGAAAGATATGCGCAACAAACTTACAATTTCCTCAACAATTTCATTACTGGGATACGTGCTTGCGAAAACTGCATTTTTGTTTATAGGTGTAAGTATATTTTCTTTATTAAGTTTTTAATTAGTGTGGACGACTATAAAAATAACACTTTGTCAGATGTACCTGGCAAAAGATACTTCATTAATCCATCTCTTCTCTGTTATCTCCTCATCACTCATCCTTCCTCCAGCACATTGTGAAATACATGAAACAGTTCTTTGAAGTGTAATTCCAATTAAAAACTTCACTGTGCAATAATGTTTGTATGAAATTGCTCCACATCTGAGCTTTTGCTTTTAAGTGTGTGAGACACTCAATTTCACTGCAGTCTATTGTGACACAGCAATTTCTACAGAATTTCCTGAATGACATAGGCATTGTCACCCATAAAACATCTCTCTCTGACCAATGAATTAAAAAGACTGTTTTTGCATATGTAACATCAACACTCGGTAAAAAATTTGAGACACAGTAGACCCAAATCTGAAACCTACATCGTCATCCATAAGATTTAAATGTAACTTTATTACAAACATTAGAACTTATTACTTTGATTTTGTAGGTAAAATGGACTGATAAAGTCAAAAAAAGGCTTGAAAAATGCACTACTCAGGAAAACCTCTATACAATAATACAACCGTATAAATAATAGATTTGCCCACATCATGTGTATAATTTTAACACACGTGCATCAACATCTTTCAAAACTTCTTCTGACAGTTGTACCTTGTCAACCACATCCTGTAATCTCTGGACTTCAGACTGCAATACAGTTTTCTGCTGCTGTAAATTATCCCACTCTTGTTTGTCAATATCTATAATTTCTGGATCTGTCTGACAGCTGACATCAATCATTATAGTTGTCATTGTTTCATTTGTGTCACTGCGGCATTCATTTGTTGTGTTCATTTTATCTTCTAAGTTATTAAGATATCATCCAGGTCATCGGCAATGATGTTCTCTTCATCAGCTTGTATCTCCAGTCTACGCCTCTTTCTGTTCATTGCTTGACAATATCTGTCATTGTTTGGTTGGTGGTCACTCTTACACCCCATTCTCTGTGTAGGAATCCAGTCTGTGTTTGTATCATCATAAAGGTCAGCTGGTTCTCCTGCAAAATGAATTAGCATTAAAATGTGTATGATATTTATCAAGGTTGTGATTATGCAGTTTGAAGTATAGTCTGTCATATTGTGGATACTATTCATGGGGTCTAGGGCCAGGATAGGGTGGAAGCTCTGAGACAGTATTTTAGACGATTTTCACTATATGAATGAAGTAGCTACTTAGTTTTAATACTGCAGGTACCAGGTACTTATACTGCAGTTGCTAGTAGAGCGATCATGTTGCTATTAGAGTATCTCGGATCTTTTGTTACAAGCATTGTCCAGTAAAAGTGGAAGACTGTGCCTATCCCCCCCTCCCCACACACACACGCACTTAGTTCATTTCACTGCCTATATGCTTGACTCATGCATGCTTTGGCCAGTTATAACTAACACCTTCCTGCAAAAAAAATTTAAAAAACGAGCTGAGCAGACCTTCATATGTTCATTTGGCTTCCTGTTAATGCAAGCTATCCATTCTCGTCATCTTGCAAAAAGCTCTCATGTTTGCTCATCCCGGTGTTTTATTTCTGCCAGAATAGAGTGAAAAGACACCTTATCGCGTTTGCCATGATTGTGGCACTTCTTTACACAACAGTATTGAGCATCTTTAAGTCTCTGGAATAAACTGAAAGCTTCCACAACTACTTAGTAACAGCGCAAACTAATAGATGTTGCTATGTAATGCTGCCCCAAAAGATGTTTCAATGTCTTACTGTGCAATTTAATTACCGTTCCGGAGATCCGTGGCCACAGTACAACAACCTTTATATGTCTCTAGTTGGTGAAACTGGCAATGTAGTAGAGTCTAGTCACTTTACCAACCTAGAAAACTACAAGGGGTTAATCAGTCATACAACTCCCACATTTGAATTTTTTTCCAGATTGTGTTCCTCCAAAAATTCATTTGGGTCTTGTAAATGTGGCAATTTCTTTCTCACCACTAGGCTATGCTCATGTCTGTAGAGTCCACAACACCATTCCTCAATGGAATCAATCACTCTGTTTGCCTTGTAATAAAGCTGTTCATTGTCAACACTTCATTTTGCAAATTTTATTGCCAATTTATTTATCTGTAAAGCTTCTCTTGTATGTGCTAAGCTTGAAGTCCAGTTCCTCTGGATCCTGCATTAGCTGGATAAACTTTTCATTTGTTTAAAGCTTCAAAATGTCACGATCACTTCCTCCTGCCCTGCTGAGGTACGAATCAACATCCCTTGCCATGGATTTTGCAGCTTGTTTAATGATACTTTAAAGTATGTTTGGAAGCCTTCGTATAGTCAAAAGGTTTTAGGCTGTTGCGATACAAAACTATGTAATCAAAAATGTACTTAATCTTATAGAGTTCTGACTTATCATGCATGTTGTTACTTTCTAGAGATGCTTAGGATGCTGATACTGGAGCAGCAGTAGGCACTGAACCAGCAAACAGGATTATAATATATGAGTTTGAAACACTCAGAGTACAACCTTAGATTGAGGAAGTGGAGAAGCCAGGACTCTCATGTAAGTCAGATACACATGAGAAATTCTAACATACCATGTTATTAGATTAAGGAACTTGAGGTGCAGCAGAGAAGCCAGGACTCTGTGTGATCATTTATGTCTATGTAAGTCAGACACACATAATAAACTCCAGCTTACCATGTTATTACTTTCAGTACAGCAAGTAATCATTGATCCAGAAAGCCTATAGTGACACATATACCTTGACATGTGTGTATGAACATTTAGTTTACCATGTTGCTGTTGCACACGTGTAGTGACTGGGGAGGGGAACCAGTCATATTAGAAAGACTTTACAGCATTGGTGGCCTATAGCCTATACCTATACCTTATGATAAATGTAATAGAAGATGAAGGTATATGCTGTGTAAAAGTGACTTCCTACCTGTTGGATTTTGACACCTGGAGGGCTATCCTGATATAAAAATTAATATTTGAAATAGAAGCAATACTTACACGTTTCACATGCTCTCTTCCAATTTTCAAGCAATGATGTCTCTCAACAATGCTTGAATTTCTATGCACTGCCCTAACCAACTTTTTAACATTCCTGGAAGTACAGCCTGGCACATGACAGCTCATAATAGTATGATTAGGTGGTTGTTGTTTCTTTGACACTGATCTACATTTCATTAGTAGCACTTAGTGCTGGGGCTTAGGGAAATAACAGAAAAAGGCAATGCAAATATGGGACCATAGCACATCAATAAAAAATACTGAAACAAGTTGGAGTAGTGCACGATATTAAATCACAGTAAAACAATAAGAAGTGTTATATCCCTACTGTGCATTTCCATTATGGTATCTTGAGCACAGTAGGGATATAACACTTCTTATTGTTTTACTGTGATAGTGGATACTTCACTTTTTAGATGATAATTGATATAGCTGGGGCGCGCGGCACCATTTCAGATGTGGTATGCGTGGGTTCACCAGTCATGATAATTATTTACAAAAAAAAGTTAACAAACAAGTACACCGAAAAATTTGGAATTTTCAACTAGATTAATATCGTGCCTACTCCAACTTGTTTCAGTACTTTTTATCAATGTGCTATGGTCCCTACTCTAGTTGAAAATTCCAAATTTTTCGGTGTACTTGTTTGTTAACTTTTTTGTAAATAATTATTATGACTGGTGAACCCACACATACCACATCTGAAATGGTGCTGCGCGCCCCAGCTATATCAATTATCATCTAAAAAGTGAAGTATCCACTACGCTTCTTTGTCAGCTATGTTCAACCGGTTACACAACATTTCGGATCAAGAACAGTTCGAAAAGCACCTCTACAATCCACGCATATACCAAAAGAAAGAAATGGAGCCGCGCACCCCAGTTATATTAATTATCGTCTGAAAAGTGAAGTATTCATTACGCTTTGTTGTCTGCTATGTTCAACCCATTACACAGCAGTGCGAATCGAGAATTGTTCAAAAAACACCTCTGCAATCAAAATAGCCACTACGAAAAATACGGACGATTTCCATTACAAAGGAAAGCCATCACATGCTACCACCAAATCGACACTTTTCGCTGTCAGCAAAGATGAATGGGACACAAAGGAGGACACTGATAAGTCCATGAAGAATGCATTGTACATACTGCGGTATGCCAAAAGACACCAGTCGGGCCGAAGTGACATCGAACAGTGAAAGAATCAAGCCCGTAGCCTTAGCCGTTATTGAGTTACGCTTGTCTGAAGGCATCAGGCAGGCAGTCAGTCAGTCATCAGTCAATAGAAAATTCCGTTAAATAAATTATTTTTTAAATTCCATAGCAACTTGTTGAAAGCGTTTTAGGTCGATCTGAAAGTTTGTTTGGGCTTAGTTTTACCTAACCAATACTGCCTCATCATTGTCAGAGAAAATTGAGGCTGGTTTTTGGGTGATATCATTTCGTGGGCCATGCCCACTCCTTTGTGATCCCTACTATACAGTAACTATCGTACTATATGATTATAAATAAAGTTATAAATTCATTATTGACCAATCATCAGGGGTCCTGCTATCTCAGTTGTTGTGAATGTGAGGTGCCTATCAACTATGAATACTTATTAAGTAGATATCAGGAGAGCTGCAGGTGGTCTTGATGTTGCGGTTGCTGTGGATGAGAGGTGGCCATTGATTGGACTGATGAGGTTGAGGTTGAAGATAAAGAAGAGCGTTTGAAAACTGAATTTATCACTTCACCGTGTAGTTGACCATTGGTGTATATTTGCGATTGTGATTTGTTTGCAAGCCCTAAACAGGGACCAGCGTTCCTTTAGTAAGGCTGACTCAGTTTCTCTTTCCTGTAGTGACTTGTTTAATAATAAGAGGAGAAAGTAAGGAGGACCTTTTGTTTGCTAAAATTGCATTTACATGTACATCAAGAGTATGCAGCAGCTTTTTAAAGATGGATCATGGTCTAGGTTGATTTTGTTTGAATTTTCCAAGACGAAAACACTCAATGATGTTGTCGGGGTTTATCTGCACTTTCATACTACTGAAGGTCTCTAAAACAGCTTTAAGATCATTTTGTTGTTGTTCATATCTAGATACTCTTGAGGGACACTCATCAATACCATACAAAACATTAGATTTCTGGTCAGGTGCTTGCTTGACTGTATTTCTACCCAAGACATTTGAGGTAACTTGAATTTGATCAACTAGCTTAGTCTCTCCTGCAGCTGCAAGGTTTCTATTTTATTGGACAAATCAGACATGGCTTTTTCAATGATACTGTGCACAGTATATAGTTGTTCTAAATCATAGGATAAGGTTGAGGTAGAAGCTAAGTCAGGTAGAGATAATCCGGCCTGGTGTTGTACCCAGTCATTTGTCAGACTTGAAACGAGCTGAACAACCATTAACACTACAATAGTACACACAATTGTTAATTGAAGATAGAGCTTCAATTGCTTTGTATTGATCTTGAAAGAGTCCATCATAACTACAAAATTGGCACAAACAGGTGGCAACATTACCTTGTTCTTGCTAAATTTTTGGAGTGTTGAAGCAATTTTTTGCATCAACATGGAAAATCTGGGTGGCTTTTCAAGCCATAGTTGAAAAACAGTTCTTCCCCATATGCTATGTCTTTCCCCAATTTTTAGGTTGGCATGTGGAGGCTTTCCTGGTATCATCTTGATGTTATTTCTTCTGTCATGGTTAATGGGGTCATTGATAGATACTGCTGCATCAAACACATATGTCTATGTCGCATCCAAAACAAAAATACCCAGAGGCATTGTGTTGGTCTCCCCATAGTCTGGTAGTTGAAGATCATAAAGGCACACAGCCCAGAAAAGTGATATAAAAGCACTTTTTTGCTCCTAAGTACAAAAGTTAATGGAAAACAACATAGCTATTCAAAATCCCAAAAAATCCACTTTAGGGAAATTTTTTTACAGGATTTTAAATTTTTGCTATATAACTAACTGTATTTTAAATCCAGTTTTAGGCTAATTATGGTGAGTTTATTTTGTGAAGCAATATAGCTTTACTGTCTAGCTTATAAACATAGGTTGAAAACTGCACTGCAAATAAGTTCCAGGAAGACTGTTGTGTTATCTGTCAATTAGGTTTTGAAGGTGAAAAACCAGTAACTGTAGCATGAGAATTATGAGCTTAAAGAATACTGTATAAATTCAGCTCAAAGCAGACTGAGTGTTTTTGGTACACTGATAAAAGCTGTTGTAGAGATCTTTCAGTACCTTACAGCAGTGTTGAGTATGAAAATTTTCCCAGTGTTAAAAAGTTTGCCACTGTTTAACTGGAAAAAGGAATGTGTACTTTGTGGAAGTAAAGCTAATTTTGATACTTGCCATCCAGAAAGGTCAAAAGTACACAAGATTACTACACTCCCTATTGAAAATAGACTACTTGAATGTTGCCAAAGGTGAGGTGACTAATGGGGAATGGAAGTTCAAGTGCGCTTTCATGGATGTTTTGATTTAGTTGCTGCAGAGGCTGTATATCACTAAAACTGCTATTCAAGATTTATGTTAAGTAAACAGATGGGTAAATATTCTCAAGAGATCAAAGTAGACCACTAGATCAAGAAATGCTACAATCATTTGAAAAATTGTGTCAATGGTTACAACTAGAAGGTGGCACTGGGTTGTCACTCTTTCTGAGCTGCATGAGAAATTGGGAGAATTAGCATCAGGTTCAGAAGTCTTATAAGGGTTTTATATTTTTTGCTGAGGTTGAAGGACGTCACAATGTTGTTTGTTTTAGAAACATAGCCAAGTGTATTGTCAATAAAAATGGTACTTGGAGAGAAAAGAAGATGAATCTGAACATATAGTTAAAACACAGATTAGAGGAGCTGAATACGATATAGCATCGTATCCAAGTAGTGATGAAATCAACAATATCAATTGCAGCAGAACACAGGTTTCACAACTCTTACAAACTTTCTTGAGAACCATCATTTCACCAGAACTGAAGCAGGCTAGTATTGGTCAGTATATTGTGCAGGCAGCATGACCACAGTAATGATGCCTATTCTATTTGGACTAGGTGTTGAAATTGATCATATTTTTGGGTCCAAGTGGCTTATAACACAATTGTCAAGGTTAAGATTTTCTATCACCTATGATGAAGCAGCAAGGTATAAACAATCAGTAATCCAGGGTGAAAATTCAGACAATTTGCTAGCTGAGTATTTTTACCTGGTGCCTTTACCCAGTGGGTTGCAGACAATGTGGATCACAGTCTAGCAACATTTGATGGGCAGGGAACTTTTCATGGCATGGGTATCATTGCTGTTTCTACTCCAAATCAAGATCAATTGTTTCCCTCACCATCAAGGGTTGTCACTCTACCACATGATATAGAATTACACTAATTTACCTATTTTGGTACAGCAGACATGGCCAAAATGCACTCTGTGTGTAGTATTTCTACCGAGAACACTATTGCAACAGTATAACTTAGTATGAACGACTACATTATTAGACTCTCATCAGTTGTGAACTCATTTGATGTTTTATGCAATCATGATGCTCTCATGTACTTTAATTCATTTAAGAAGTGTTAAAGGTAGGAAAACATACTGTACATACTATTCAACCATAATATAACGTCCTGTGTTATGTACATGTACTGTACATATGGTCAAGGTAAACTTCGCATTAGTGCATTAGACTACCATATAATAAGAAAACCATTGCATGTAGTTGCTTATATGTATTGTTATACATTTAGTGATAGACATAGCTATCTGGTTAAAAAGGCCATTGGAAGCCCCACCCATTTTTAGATATACCACTAAAGCTATGAAAAAGCAATACAAAAATGATGAACCTTGTCTTATTTCGTACACGAATTCTATAGTTTACAATTACTTACATAGATTCTGTGGTTTATATACTATTATCTGTTTCACTGCCATACAAAATTCCCTCTAATAGTGACCGCCCCACAGACTTTGTCAATGTCTGCACACGTACTAGTCCTGACTCATACAGTAGGATGGCAAACCTCTGAATAATGTGTATACCATGTTCCATTGGACCATTTGGTGTATGATACAATAGTAACAGTACAGTTATGAGTTCTGGCAGTGCATTTCAGGTATTCCATGCTAAGCCACTCCCAAAAAACCTGGAATTGGTGTCACAACCTGAATTTGAAAAGCTGGGCAATGCTGCAGGGTTTGTGTCTTAACAAGGATCTTAGATTGGGACCTTCAAGTATCATGCTTACTAAGGCTAGCAGGGAGGGGAACAGATTCTTTCTGATAACTCCTGAAAAAGATTTAGCTTTCCAAAATATATGGCCATGCAGTTATGATCAATTTTGGATGCACGTGCATGGTGGATGACATCATTGTTTTGGCTGGTAACTAGCTACAAAACAGGTATTGCACTGTGAGTTGAACAGTGTATGTAGAATGTACTTTTAATAGTTGGTCACACAACTGATACTGGCTTACTCTCATGTTGAATGGACATTAGCATTAGTTGTAACACTTTTAATGCTTTAATGAGCAGTTGCAAAGAAAGAAAATGTCCCTGGAAGGCAGAAACTTTGCAGTCACACACACACACACACACACACACACACACACACACACACACACACACACACACACACACACACACACACACACACACACACACACACACACACACACACACACACACACACACACACACACACACACACACACACACACACACACACACACACACACACACACACACACACACACACACACACACACACACACACACACACACACACACACACACACACACACACACACTTAATAAAAATGTATCGTTGCATTTTTAGAGAATTAAAGTGTATGTTCATTGATACAACATGTAGCTGTGTTCCATGGTGACCAGAAATTTACCAAATAAATTGATAGATTTACTTGAAAGTAAGGCTGCAGCTGCTGTCAGACCTTCAGTGCTGGTCACTGTAAAGTGTTAATAATAATTTCCATCCTGATTATCAACTTGGTTGTCCTGCCTATTTCAATGTCTCTATCCGCAGCACTACTCAGCTTGCTCACATTTCTTCCTTCACTTCCTGTGCTGGGGCGCACGCGGCTACTGCAGCTGGAAAGGTAGCTAATGATACGAAGCACCTTGCTACTGTGGAGAAGGCAGGAGGTGATTTTATTCCACTAGTTGTGGAAAGTTTTGGGATATGAACACCTTTTGCTTTGTCAGTTCTTCATTCTATTGCTGATCGTACCACCACCTGTAGTGGTATTTAACCTAAAGTGGCCAAAAGAAATTTACTTCAACAACTTCCCATGTGTTAATGGATGAATACTGCTCGAATGATTTTAAGGTATTGGGCTCTGCAAGGTGGTGATGATGACTTTACTCTTTTCCCTGTAGTTGTTCTTTCTTCATTGTATGCAGTTGTTATACATACATGTGCCAGTGCAGTGATAATAAAATCTACTCATACAGACAATATAATAATTTCCTGATTGCTGCACAATAATAATTATTAGCTATAGTGCTTCTCTGCCAATCTATATGAGCAGATTCATATGATATACTACAGGTATATAAGATAATAGACACCTTTTTCCTGTTGGACTGTTTAATACTATACCTTTTCCAATTAGATTACTACTATAAATTCTTACAACTAATAGACTTGACATCAATTTGGTATAGAAGTGTGCTTCAATTGATATCCCATAAGTGACTAGATGTATGAAGTGAATTGTGTCTTGTAGCAAAGATGCAAAAGGAATTGTTTACATGTGGCAATATAAATCTATTAACAATAAGCTTTCTGAATACCTTTTCAATCTGGATCTACTTTATAGCAAGAGTCATAATTGTTTAACAATGACACCCTCATTGCTTATTGAATTGACCCCAGACAATTACACAATACACATTTAGGGTCCATACACAAGTTCACATGAGATCAATGGATGTTCTGTTGTTCTTAAACAGAAACTCAAAACAGAGCTTACAATAAAAAAAACCTGTGTAGTTAATTTCACATTCATTGTGCACCTATCAACATCATGTCCCAGGGTAGGAGATTGACAAATTCTAGTGTCAAATTCCCTAGGATTGGTTCTGAGGTTGTTAAAACCCCACCTCCTAGAAAGGTTTCTATAGGGGATTTACCTACAAAAATAATTTTTGGTTCAACAAGCTGCCGCCATCAACACCCCAGGGGTGGGGAAAGACATAGACCTCAAATCTCAATTGGCATATATGCACCTATCATTGTTAAGTCCTCATGGGTGGGACTTAGCAATGATAGGTGCATATCATGTTACTACTGTCCTGAACTAACCAGGTCGTCTTATCCTTGCAGACCCACTTTTAAATTAGAGACCTCCTCTGAAAGGGGTACTTATATAATCATTAAACGCTACCCCAGAGAATGGGTCTGCAAGGACGAGAGTTGCATGAAGCTTCTCAAAATTTCTCACCATACTGTTTATGTAATGTATCCACACATTCTTATAACACAGGAAGGTACAGTATAGGAAAGAAGCAGAATGGAGCTGAGACAAACACTTACCATGTTAAATACAACAGTACATACTGTCAATAAATGCCAAAATTTTATTTATGTACAAAAGCATAATGATATTATTAGAACTCTCTCTGATAATATATACACATAATATATCTGGAGCCTCATGACACTCCCATTATGTATGTATAAGTGTATACAACAATAAAATGTTCTGTTTGGACGATGGATATTGTTGAGACTGAGTGCCTCCTTCTAGTATGTCTGAAACGAGAAAACACAAGTCAATAAATCCACAACGTTTATTCTTCTTGTACTAAACTGTACATTTAGGAGCTAGCTTAGCCACTACATATGTATTGTGTATACATCACTAAAATAATACATACATTGTGGAGTCCAGACAATCATATCCAAGAATATCCGGAAGTGTGGATCACGTGAAGGGCAGGCTTAGAGAAGACTCGTGAGAGTGGCAGCTTCAAATTGAACTTAGTCACAATTTCAATAGATTACTGTATTTTAATTTATTGTTATATTAAGCCACTCAATAAAGTCATTGTTAGTACCCGTAGCAGGTGGTAGCAGTCACAGGGAGCGCCTTACACATGTTCTAGACTGTAAAGACCACAAAACCTGGCACTGATGGTGGTATTGTCAAACTAACATAACAGCTTCAAGCTAATAGTCATCATAGTTTCAGTGTTACATGATGATCATCTGTGACTCATCTCATTCTACACTACACTTAAGAATTAGAAATAATCACAGTAGGGAAGGCAATGAGATAATAATTAAACAGCAAACAGGTCTGGTTATGTGTGACTAGGAAATTACAAGTACACAAAATTCAGAATTTTCAACTAGAGTAGGGACACAGTAGGGATATAGGGATAAATCACAGTAGGGATATAACACTTCTTATTGTTTTACTGTGATTTAATATCATGCACTACTCCAGCTTGTTTCAGTACTTTTTATTGATGTGCTATGGTCCCTACTCTAGTTGAAAATTCTGAATTTTGTGTACTTGTTTGCAATAAATCAACACCTTTCGCTGTCAACAAAGATGAATGGGACACAAAAGAGGACACTGGTAAGTCCATGAAGAAAGCATTGTACATACAGTGGCATGCTGTGTCTGGCTGAAGTGACGTGGAACAGTGAAAAAATTAAGCCCGTAGCCTTACAAGTTACGCTTGTCTGAAGGCATCAGCAAGTGTCAGTCGGTCATTATTCTGTTTATAAATTTTTTTATCTAAAAAATCATCAACTTATTGAAAGCGTTTCAGTTCAATCTCTTGTTAGGGCTTAGTTTTACCTAACCAATACTGCTGCATTGTCGTCAGGGAAAAGTGAGGCTGGTTTTTGGGTTATGTTTTGCCACACCCAAACCTTTGTGGTCCCTACTATACAGTATTGTATGATGGTACAGTGAAACTAGTCTATTCTTGAAATTAAAATTTCCTCAAGCGGCCACGTTAGGTGGATCACATCGTGCACAATTGACACTTTAATTTAAACAAAAGTGGAACAGATTTCACCGTATACTCAGTTCACCAACTCACCACATCATACTGACAATCTTCTGTCCAGTGGTCATCGAACACTGCAAAGTGAACACAGACATGACACACATGTTTCCATAGTAACACATTTCAACAATGTGGGTTTCAACAATTATATTCAAAATATTACTAACACAAGTGTTTCCCTGCACCACAATACAGTGTAAAATCCTCGAGCAGTACCACCTTTTGTATATTACACCCCCAGACCAGAATAACTTTTGTTATTTATAGAACAGGTAACCGTACAGTGTCAAATTTAACAGGGAAAAGAATTTGGTAATATGGCCATTTTCCTTGCCATGCAAAGTCATGTGGACTAGTAATATTCTGAAGTCAGACATTTGTCAGTATTTGACAGTGAATGATTTCATCAAAAATTTCCCTTGTCAAATTCTTAAATACATAGATAGTCCCTGCTTGAAATGTTGTGTATGTTACATGCAACTAACATGACCTCATGTTATAAGTGTTGGTGTACAATCTATGTTTCAGCATACTAGGATATGGGATATTTCCCTGCATATTACAAGTATGTGCAACACTGTGAGTAGGGGTGTACAAGCTAACAGTTTCTCCTGTTTCCTTCACTCACTTTCACAGTTTTCACAGTAGGGTCGTTGGGAATGTCGGCTACCATGATGCATGGATGGTAGCGGTGATTCTGAAGTCTGTGCCTGCAGGGGACAATCATCTGTGTCATGGTCATCAAAGGTGTCACATATGTCACAGAATAGCCTGGGGGCAGGCTGCTGATTGAAGGTAACCTCTTCATCAGAGTCCAGTTGGTAGCTATGGTAATGAGATGGATTATCACAAAATCATGTGTGTATACTGTGCACATATCTATAATGAACACAATCATCATATAAGAGCAGTTCTAGAACCCAGTATTTTCTAAGTTAGAGGTACACACACATGTAGTAGACCATATGTACACAGACAGGCCAACACAATTGGGTGGATAATACATTGAGGCAAAATAAGCATAATATTTTATAGAGACATCACTCACTCTTCCATTACATCAGGTGGAGGCCCCAGTCCTGCCAGTGCCTCAGCTGCTTCTAGTTTACCCTAAATAAAGCACATCACTGTAATAGTAATACCAAGATGTATGTACAATACACTGCAACACCGTACATACATAAGGCCCAACTACTTTGTTGATACAGCCAATAATATATTGAGTGTGCTCAATGGATTATAATGAGCTCCAACTCGATATCTTTTGGTGTAACTATAGTAATGGATGGCCTTGCCGCTCCTATACTGTTTGCTATGGCCTTGAATTGTATACATAATGGAACACCAAATTTCAAATCAAAATGACACAGAAAGGCGTGCATACACACTCAAAAATGTCTAGGGTACTCCACAGACAAAGTATTACTAAAACATCAGGACTAGGACAAAGCATGAAACTTTGTGTACTAGAAAGATCCATTCCTGGAATGTGTACCAACCTGGAAGTCTTGAATAACAGTACCAAGGAACTCAATCTGCTGGTCTGACTCCTTCACTTTCTGTGCCATCTCATTCTTCTCCACCTGTACTTGTAGTAGCTGAGACTGTAAGGCCTGTAACCGTGACGATACCCCCGATGCTATGGAAGAAGAGATCCATTACATTTCACAGTGACAAGACTGTATACTTGTTGTGCCTATGTCTTCTGCTATATCTGTTGATCTTCTCTTCTCTTGCTCAAGTGCCTTTTCTAATGACACCGTTAACTCCTTCACTCTCTCCTCTAGTAACAGTTTTTCTTCTTCCAATAATGCTACTTCATGCTGTGGATGGAACTGGCATTAACTATTTGTATGTAATGGAAACCACACACACACACCCACACACGTCACGCATGCACATATGCACACACACACACACACACACACACACACACACACACACACACACACACACACACACACACACACACACACACACACACACACACTTACAGTATTGCTCATGTATTCATTGGAACCACTAGCATATTCTGACAATTCAGCAATCTACAGAACAAGTGATTTAGCCATAAAAGCTACTCCATAGCTCAAGTCTGACTACCTTTTCTTTAGCTCTATTCAACTCAGACTCCTTCAGCGTTAAGCTACTCTCAGCAGCCTCTGTCCTCTGCTGGATTGCCTTCAGCTCAGCACTATGTGTAGCTTCCATTGACGCCATCCTGTGGGGGAGGAGAACAATAACTTACTATTGGAGTAAGGTCTGACACTGACGTGGATGTCAGAGTGACAAGGCTCAGTTGTTAGGTCAGCATGTAGGGAATCCAAGGAAACAAACTTGGAAACTTACAAAAACTGTACCACTTTGTTATTGTACACTTTGTTGAAAAAAATTATGCTTCTATAGTTGAACAGTTTTACTTGATGGACCTATTCTTGGCATTAAGTGTCTGGGTACCATATCTGTACTTACTGGGCTTCATGGCTAGTGACTTTCATCTCCAGCTCCTCAACTTCACTGCCCGCAGCTTTTAACTGGTCCTCCAACTAAAAAATACAATACTCTGTAACAATAAAACATTCCCTTAGGGTCCAAAACCTTTTGGTTTATCTCTCTGGCCTCTTCCAGAGCTTCCAGTGTCGACTTGGACTCCTGTAGCGTGTATTCTGTCTCACTATTCAACTTCTCCAACTTGCGCTGCAACTTTGTATTGCGTGATTCAGATTTCTCTCTGGTATGGAGCAAGGTCAATGCAGCAAGCAATGAGGACTCACTCACAGTTTCTGCTCTAGAGACAACCTGTCTTGTTCCCTTTGCTCTTGTATAGAGTAGAGCTCATTCTGTACTCTCTCAAGGTTCTCATTTAGGTCAGCAAGCTGTGAACCAAGTCAGAGACACTACTAATATTATACCACTATAGGCTACAATTTAGAATTTACCAATAACTTGAAATGAAAATTTAACCAGCACAGACAACTCAACTGCACTCTATTTACCTCCACAGCAACCCCAAAATTATTGCTTTTATAAATCCCACATCTGTGTTCGTTATTTTCCAAATGTGTTGGAAACTCCTCAGGCCAGCTTATAATCAACACAGACATATATTCAAATGTGCTTTATACAAGGAAACACAGTAGTGTATACTACACAACATGTAGCATAGTACCTGCATTTGAGCAGAGTCATATTTCATGTTGACTTCTTGCACCTTGTTCATTGCCTTCTCTCTCTCTTCTAGTGCTTTAGCCTTCTCCTTCTCAACCTTTGAGCAGTTCTTCTTCAAAGTGGCACAAGTTGTTTGTAACTGGTCTCTTTCTGCCAGTGCATTATCTCTTTGTTCCACAATGCTCTTGTTTTCCGACGATAAGTTTGTCATTAATGCCTGTAGGAACAAGTACACAGTACATTACCATTGTGGATAGCACTAGAGGGAGTATGTGAAATCCCTGCAATACAGAAGTTAATCCCAAGTCTCTTGATTTTCTAGGTCAGTGTAAATATGGGACGTACCATAACCAAGTACCTGAACTTCTCCAAGTGTCCACATTGATGTACTAGTATATTTGACCAACGTATATTATCACTGATATACAAAAATATCTACACTTGAATAACTGTTGCCCATATACATGTATAGACTGGTTTACCAAACCATGATCATAAAAATGACTATTCAAATAGAGCATCTACTAGAGTAAGTAGTCATTTGCTGGGACCTATTTGACATGGTAAGGTGATCTTACTAACAAGGCAGACATTTTAAAAACTTTACAATTATAACAGCTACCTCTTTGTCAGCTGCCAATGTTCTCTGTTCTGTTACCAGCTTGTTTCTCTCAGTAATCACTGTATCTCTTTCCTCGATCAGTTTCTCTAGTTTGCTGTTAAGTTCTTCATTGAGCAGAACACACTTTCTCAGTTCACTGTTCTTCTCCTCCAATAGTGTCTTAGTTTGCTCCTGTTGTTTCAGCACTGCAGACACCTTTGACCTCTCCTCACTCAACTCCATTGCCATCTCATCAGAGGTACTAGATGATCCAGCAACTTTAGCCTAAAAAAGAGTTAATACAGTCAGACTGTCTCCTAACCAGTGTATCTATTTTGTGCCACCAAGAGAAAAGCAATTTGTGGTACTACAAACACGAATATACATATAAACACAACCAGTTGCAGGGGTCTACTTTTAGGCATACACAATAGCCCCAGATAAACAAGCTCAGGGTCTGAATAAAAACCTTTAGTTTGTAAATACTAATACATACACCGCTACACATACTCACTTCCAATGATTTATTTGTGGCAGACATTTCTTCAAGTTGTTCCTGTGCTTGTTGCCGTGACACTTCAGCCTGTGACAACTGTGTTCTCAACTCTTCAACATCACCTGTGAGTCTATCCATAGCCTCCCTGTGTTTGGTAGCAGCCTCCTAGCAACACATAGCTTATTAATAACTCACTAGTCACAAAAGACATGAAAATTTACATAGTATACAGTATCACAACTGGTTCAATGGCAGTATCTTCACTGACAGCATGCACATGAAGGTCTAACCTCTTTCTCCTGTTTACATTGAGTTTTATGTCGGTCATATTTCTTTTTTGTCTCATCCACCTGAGCTTTCTATTTAGACAATTACCAAATATACATAGAGATGTACTTTAGAAAGTTTCCTTGAATTTATTCAAGGAGATATGGTACATGATTAAGTACATATGATACTCACCAAATCATCGATCGTGGCATTCAGTTCCTTAACCTGCGACCAGTAGTTGGTCTTGATCTTCTCAATCTCCTGACTACAGTTATCCTGAAATGGGACACAACGTCACATGTTGGTAAACACAATGAAAAAAAAATAGCAATGATGAATCTTGTGTGTGTACTGAACTTCTAGCTATCAACACTTTTACATACAGAGCTCTGTTGAAATACTCTAATAGAACATACACCCAGCAGTATTCTAATAGAAGAGTCTTTCCAATTTCAGATAAATGTGAATAAGGGTCTACTGTACTATACAATATTAGCAACCTGGAGAAGAAGCACTATTTTTTGACAACAGCAATACAGTATGTATGATACCACAATGGATACAGTACATGAGTGCCAAACAAGGAAGTTCAGCCTCTCATCCACATGACAAGTACACAAACCTTTTCTGCTGACAACTCTCCTCTGATTTTGGTGCACTCCATCACAAGTTCTGAATTGGAGTTACGAGCTTCATTCAGTTCTCTACAATTTAATTATACACACATAACTTGTTTGTCTAGTTCAAGTCATTCACTGACAATAGCATCCAAATATGGGCATGGTTAATGGTGTGTGTGTGTGTGTGTGTGTGTGTGTGTGTGTGTGTGTGTGTGTGTGTGTGTGTAGTGTGTGTGTGTGTGTGTGTGTGGTGTATGTGTGTGGTGTGTGTGTGCGTATGTGTGTGTGTGTAGTGTGTGTGTGTGTGGTGTGTGTGTGTGTGTGTGTGGTGTATGTGTGTGTGTACGTGTGTATGCGTAGTGTGTGTGTGTGGTGTATGTGTGTGGTGTGTACGTGTGTAGTGCGTGTGTAGTGTGTGTATGTTGCGTGTGTGTACTGTAGTGTGTGTGTGTGTGTGTATGTGTGTAGTGTGTGTGTGTAGTGTGTGTGTATGTGTAGTGTGTGTGTGTGACTGTGTGTGTGCGTGACTCTGTGCGTTTGTGTGTGGTGTGTGTGTGTACGTGTGTAGTGTGTGTGTGTGTGTATGTGTAATGTGTGTTGTGTATGTGTAGTGTGTGTGTGTGACTGTGTGCGTGCGTGACTCTGTGTGTGTGTGTGTGTGTGTGTGTGTGTGTGTGTGTGTGTGTGTGTGTGTGTGTGTGTGTGTGGTGTGTGTGTGTGTGTGTGTGTGTGTGTGTGTGTGTATGTGTAGTGTGTGTTGTGTATGTGTAGTGTGTGTGTGACTGTGTGCGTGCGTGACTCTGTGTGTGTGTGTGTTGTGTGCGTTGTGTGAGTGAGTAGCATAGCCAAGTGGTGAGGCAGCATAGATAGCGAAGTGGTTAGGGAATCTACCTGGTGATCGAGAGGTCCCAGGTTCAATTCCTGGTTATGCCACTTTGGTGTTGTTTCCTTGAGCAAGAAACTTTACTCACATTGCTCCAGTCTACCCAGCTGTTTAAATGGGGACCTGGTGTCAACTGGGGAAGCAGCCCACCCAGCTGTAAAATCTAACATCAATGGGTACCTGGTATTAACTGGGGAAGCAAATGCCCAACTCGCTTAGCGGTGTTGAGGTGCTCTGCGACCTCTCTCCGTGAGATATGAACAGTCCTCCTGCGGGTTACTAGCCCTACCCCAGGAAGATTTGCCTGCACAAGGCTCAAGGTGCACAGGCATCCCAGTGCTGGCCCACTGGGCAGCAATAACTGTGTTTTGTACGGCTGCTGTAGGCTTTGCTTTTTTTGCTTTGTGTGTGAGAGCATACATGTATAACATCAATTACACCTTTCCTTATCCTTGAGCTGCAAGTCCAAGAATGACAGCTGCTGTGAAGAGTCTCCTGTCTCGGATCGCAACAATGTAATCTGCTCCTCCTAAAGACACACAAAAACACTCTAAACCCTGTTTATAAACTCTTCACTACAAAACATCTAAAACTACTTTGCCTTCTAGTCCTACTTTACACAGCTCACCAGTTTCAATTTCTCATCACCAAGCACTCGACAGCGTTCCTGCTCAGTCTGGATGGTTACAAGTAGTTCCTCAGTTCTCTGCTTCAACTGACTAGTACTGGAGTTGAGTTTAGTGACCTTCTCAACTTCTGAACTGACTCTTTCCTCTAAATCTGAGCACAAGCACAGTGTATAAGCACTACACTGTACTAAATATTGTACACACACAAAGCAAAGCAAAATCTACGGCAGCCATGTAAACAGCTATTGCCACCCACTGAAACAGCACTGGGATGCCTGTGAATCACTCAGGTACTTTAAGCCTTGTGCAGACAAATCCTCGTGGGGCAGAGCCACAGGAGGACCGTCCAGGTCTCACGGAGAGATTGTGGAACCTGAAAAGCTTCACAACGATCCAAGCAAGACAAGGACGATTAGGCATTTGCTTCTCCAGTAAACACCAGGTACCCATTGATGTTACAGCTGGGTGGGCTGCTTCCCCAAATGACACCAGGCCACCAGGTCTCCACATAAACAGTTAAGTAGACTTGGGCAATGTGAGTTTCTTGCTCAAGGAAACAACACCAAATTGGCGTAACCAGGCATTGAACATGGAACCTTTCGATTACCAGGCTGATGCTCTAGCCACTTGGCTACATGCATATGCACGCATGCACGCACACACACACACACACACACACACACACACTACACACACACTCACACATACTACATGGGTGCTGCCACACAGCTTACCAGTAACGTTGACTAAAGCATTATCTCTCTCTTTGGTAACACTCCTCATCGTTTCCTCCTAATGGACATAATGTACAGCATCACATCTACACAGATAACAGCTACCGTACGGAGGGAAACTTTGGAGGGGGGAAAATTTGGCGAATCAAGCAAAATATCACTGTTGGCGAAATAAAATTTGGTGAATTGTTAGCAAAACGCATGCCCTATTTAATTGATTAGCTTACTAATCACTGTTGCCTGAAGTGAGAACTGGAGTGCCACGCCTCTCAGCGGCGGAGTCTGGAGTCAGCTACCAACTAAAAGGTAATACTATATAGACAGTAGATCTACACCCTCTGGAACAGTGAATATCGTATTTAATATGTAGGACTCGCTACTTGTCACGCCCGTTTCCAATGTGAAGGTTTGAGGATACCACATGTACAGTAACTAGCTACCTAGTGAGGTAGTCGAGCCAGGCTTGGCTCTAGCGTAATGCTTGGCCCACTATCCCTTGGTTGAGTAGAAAATTGATTAGTTCCTAGGCTTGCTTTGCTATTTTCTTCGCCACCAAAATATTTGGATGGGGAAAATTTGGCGAATTCATGGTCATTCGCCAAATTTTAATGGCGCCAAAGTTTCCCTCCATACGGTATTGCTAAGTTACCTCTGTTACCCCAAATGTAAATATTATGACACACTGTTCAGTTAAATAATAGACAGGCTTCATTAACTGAATAGTGTTGCTGAATAGTTGAAACAAGTGTTTGGATAGAAATTGAAGAATTGAAGATCTGCTCATCCATACGTGCATACTCTAATAGAACATCCCATCAGTAAAGCACAAGCAATAATAACGCGAAAGTCCCCACTTGTGGTATGTGAATAAGGCCAAAATAATGAGGCGACCACAATAATGAGTGCATGATGTTCACATTGGCATGATGTGGTCTTATCACTAAGCAAGGTTTCCAATATATAACACCTACTATAGATTATTAAGAAGGGTGTCCCTCCAAAATCTGTGATCAATATACATCAATGGTGGTGAGTTGTATTACCTGTTGTTCTGCCCTAGCTATCTCATCATCGAGAGCTGCAGTCTTCTCAGACAGTTGGTCATTCAAGATGGACATTTGATCCCTCAGCTCTAACACAACAGTGTCTGTCTCTTGTGTTCTACCGGTCAACTGCTGCTTGTAACTAAGTGACAAATGGAAACGATGACAACACAATGAGATTTATACTTGCACTACTGAACTGCTATAAAGATGGATTCGTATGTTAATTGTAAAAGGCAGAGGGAGAATTTACAGTTTGCGTTTGGTAAAATTTCTTGTTTATTTGGTTAAGTCCATGACACTTTCTCCACTTTCAAACCCCTTAAAGTACCAGTTACAACTTACTGCCTCACCAAATAGTCCACTTACATTTCTTTTTCATTCTGTAGAGCAGTCTTGGCAATATTCAGTTCTTCTTCATAAGTTGCCATCTGTTGTTCTAGAGCAGTTCTTACTGCCTCACTGGTTGACAGTTGCTCATTGTTGTGTCCCAGTTGCTCCTGAAGTTGTTGAATCATGTGAGATAGTTCAGTTGAGGAGGATGTCGCCTGATCAAGGTCATTGTTTAGTTGCGTTGTCTTGTTACACTCTACTTCAAGCAACTCCTAGTAGTAGAATTGTGGTAAAAAACACACACACAGTACACACATACCCGCATACAGTAGCATACATGCACACACGTGCGTGCACGCATGTACGCACACACACACACCTTGGTATCCAACAAGGTTTGGTTAAGTTGCTTGTTCACATTCTCCTTGTCCAACATCTGCTGCTCCAACTCACTGATTCTACTGCTGACCTGGTCATTGGCTGAAGCCTGTGAAGAATATATTCAGTGTTACTATGCTTAGAGACATATATATTCCCTCCATATTAGGAAAACTACATGCCTTAGAAACCACATGTATTGAAACCACAACACACCGAGTAGGCAGTAGCTAGCTGGACACAACCCACCTTAGATTGTTGTAACATTTCATTCAGTAGATCTTTCTCTTGCTGGGCAGTACGCAATTGTTCCTCCAATTCAGTGACACGGTCGAGTGTACTAGCAGAGTCAGCCTGAGAATTAGATATAGAGAGGGAGAAAACTTGTGTGCATGCGTACACACGTATATATCACCACAGAATATCAAACTTCATCAAAATTACCTTCAATTGATCAATCTTTTTCACTGCTTCTTCCTCCATTTGAAACTGAAGGTCCTCTAGTTTCCTACAGTCAGTAACACATGCAGCACCTAGCCTCCATATCTCTCGGCCAGCCTACCTGGTCAACGCTGACACTTGCTGGTTCAGATCTTCCTTTTCATTCTCACTCTTCTCTTTAGCTGCATGTGACTCAATTAGTCTTTGCTCACTCTCTGACAGAAGCTGTGTGTAGAGATGGAAGACATGTACAAAATACATTAGACCAAACACAGACAGACAGACAGACACGACACAACGCACACACACATGCATATGACCAAACACAAACCTGGGTCAACTTCTGCACTTGTTCCTCCACTGACATACCCCTGGTGTCCAACTCCTAACAAGAGATATAGACAATACAGTACTTCCTTTAGACCATAATATACTTGTAGATAACAGCTTCTAATTTTCTCATTCACAAATATCTACCATATAACTGTTTATTTTTGAAACAGAAAATTTCGCACAAGAAGCAAAATCTGAATTTCAAGGATTTTAATTTCGAAGAATGCATATTTCGAAGTCCAGATGGATTTCAAATAGACGGAAATTCGTATTATAGTATTAGTAATATGAAAATGCATGAATGTTTACCAAAAACTGACTTACTGATGGTCCCCATCCCTGTGCACTGGAGGGAAGACTGAGGGAGTCTTGAGTGGCTGAGTAAATTCACTGGCTAGTGATCACGTTCGATAATAGCTAGCTATCTACCATAGATTCTAGAGGAGATGGCATCAATTCCCATTCTGCTTTCTGGTTAATGATACAGTTTACCCACTATCATCAGCAATACTGAGCTAAAACACAAGTGAATTGTTGAAAGTTGGATCGGTGCTTTCAATTGTGGAAATTTACTTTCGAAGAGCAACCGGACATGGGGATTTATTTTTGAAGAGAAGGGCCTCTTCGAAATATCCAAAAATAAAAACCATTCGAAAATTACCAGCTATACGGTATGAACACAATCTACACATATTCTAGCATAAACATGCACTCAATATGAGCCGTAAAATAGCACATAATACATCATGTGTGTGTATATCGCAACGTGAGTGTGTTTGTGTTGTATACATACACATACCTACCTGTTGACGACCTCCAGACAATGCAAGAGATTCTGAAGTCACAGATCCGATAGTAGAACTACTCAGTGTATGCCTCAGTGGAGGAGGGGCCCCTCGGTTAAGTGATGAAGAAGGTGACACACCAAAGGAACCGCGAGGTGAGCGCTGAGCTGATACCGAGGTTGCTACTGTTGCTGCGGCTACTGCAACAGGATGTTGTGGTGTCTGAGAGGTTGGGGGATGATTGACTGGAGCGGGGGCTTCTCCCGCAACCTTCTCCACTCGTGGGAGAGGAGCAAACAGGCCGTGCTGAGGAGGACACTGGAAATACCTGCAAGTAAATTTAGAAACGTGGTGGTACACAGCTAAATAAGCTCCACCCACAGCATATAGTGACTACTAAAAGTTGAATAGTTTAGAGCGATACTCTTTTGTACAGGTGGATATTAAGAGAAAGTTGCACTACTGTACATATGGAATAGATGGTTATACTGCCATGTACCTAAACACGTTGAAGAAGTAAAATAAAACTGAGAGCATAAATTTAATAGGCTGCAGCACAAAAATTGGTTCTTACATAAGCTTCAAGTCAAAGACAAATCAATGGTAAGTTATTTGACTAATTGCCATATTTGTTAAAACTTCATCCCTCCAATATTTGCCATTTATGGCAAATGAAAAGCAGCTAGTGTGTACAGTACATGAAGTAACCTACTGGCATGAATTGTACTACTGAAACTTTCACTATCAAGGATTAAGCAGAATTTTAGTAACACAAAAATCCTCAGTACATGAGATATTGAGCATTGTGGACCAACTGCCCTTTGCAAACAAACCAAATCATTGTCTCTAAAAAATTTAGCTACATATACAATATTCATGTACCTCTTGCCAGCGACGGCCCCGTCATTCTTCCCAATTGCTTCATCAAGTTCAATACCAGCCCAAATGCCTTTAGCAAAGTCTGTTCTGCCAACATACTTTAGCAAGCCCATCTTAGCTCCACCTACCAGCACCCTATCCCCCACCTGTGTGAGTGGAAGAGAGACATAAACAGCTTCTAAAAGTTAATACAAACACATTATTTATGGTAGAACACAAATAGATTATGTACTTTATCTATTGTGATAAAAACTTAAATACTAGGCAAAGGACCAATATTCAAGTTTATGATTTTGAAATGGAATGTAAGAAAAAAAAACCTTCCCCAGGAGAGGCTTGAACTGCCGACCTTCGCATGTCTAATACTGCCTATAAGTACAACGCGCTAACCCACTGTGCCACTATGATAGTGTATGTACAAACAACAATCATAAACTACAAACTTCGCTACTTTGTGAAATACTTCCTCCAGAATAGGTATGTGCTTGAGAGTAAGAAAAAAAAATCAAAGAACTTATTTTGTCTTCAGTATGCTGATACTTAACATCTCCCAGTGCATGCATGCTAAGGCTGTTGATATGGAAGGCACTTTAAATGACATCACTGCCAGTTGGTATGTGTGTAGTGTTCATGTATTCCTAGCAACCAACACATACAGAACCCTGTAATATATAGTACACAATACATACAAATACATGTGCACACAGACAATCATTTCAAACCAGTACCTGTAGTTCCCTTAGCTTCTCTTGTACAATAGCAACAGGTCCTTGCTCCACATTGTTACGAGGAGCAGCATTAGTTACAGGTGCAAGTTGGTTTGTTACTTTAGGAGGAGGTGGAGTGGGTGCAACAGTAGGTGACTGGATAGGAGTCAAATTATGAAGACGTGCAAATAACCCATGCTGAGGTGGACACTGGAAATAGCTGACACCTAGCACTGTTCCATCATTCTTTCCTTCCGGCTTCTCCATTACCACTCCTGCCCACACTCCTTTAGCAAACTGTGTAGGCCCTAAAAATGCAATCGCCCCCGGTTTTGTTCCGCTAACCAACACTGCATCACCGACTTGAAAATTATGACCATCTTTGGGGGATGGCTTGGTGGCTGTTTTTTGCGGCTGTGATCTAGAAGGCTCTGGAATAAGTTTCTGAGGTCTGGCAAACACTCCATGGTTCGGTTCACACTGGAAGTACTGTACACCCTGCACTACACCATCGTTCTTCCCCAAGGCTTCATCCAGTATAACTCCCGCCCATTCTCCTCTTGAGAAAAGTGTTGTTCCCAGAAATGCTATCACTCCAGGTCTGTCTCCGCCAACCAACACCCTGCTGCCTACGACAAAGTCGTGCGCTACTTCAGACATGGAGCTTTGTACAGATGTGGTGCTTCTGGCGTCGTCTTGAGAACGTTGGACGTGCAAATTTGCTTGATTCGGGGTGGGTCCACGGGGTCCTGGTGCACGCTTCTTGACGGACGCCTCGTTGGGTAGATTCGGTCTGGAACTGGGAGGCGGCATCGTAGGGCGAACTAGCCCTCCCGGGCGAGTTAACTTTGATGGTGCTGGGAGCCTCGACATGTTAAGTTTTCTTTAATCTCACAATTGCAAATGGCATTAAATAGAGAATAATTTAAATAAATACCAGATCGGACGTTCTAAGAGAATGCAATGCGATCCACAATATAAGTAACATCAGCTTGTGAATGTCACCAACAAACGATACAAAATATCACAGCAGGACAGTTCGCTATACATGTACGGCTCTCACAGGAAATCTCATTTAAATGTTTTAACGCGACTAAACCCACAATCGATATTAGATCTATATCCCATTAGGGGTTTCCCGAATCCTGTTGCTGGCTGTTTGGCCTCGGATGAGCCATGTCGTCATATTTGACTAACAATAGCGAATGCCCAGTGAAGAGATGTGACCTAGGAAACGAGTTTGTGAGTTCACTTGTATGTGTTGATTGCGAGTAGACTAGGCGAGTATATGCACTGGTCAGCACATAGTATATGATAGAGATGTCACTCCCCCTACAAACAACTCGACTGGTTTCCAAATCCAAAGTAGAAGAGCATCTGCTTTCAAGGCCATAGCTAGCCCTGGTGGCTACGGCTCAACATCTAGTGTTACTAATTATTATGCAATACTCTCTACTCGCTACTCACCTTCACAACAGAACCAGGCACCACCCATATACAGTGCTTTTTTCCACATGTCACGTATTCCTCGACCTGCAGCAGTCATCTTTGCTATGTGATCTGCAGCATATGCAATTTAGCTATAGACATAGATAGCATCAGTGAATATATACTACGTACGTACGTAGAGTCTTACTATCTATGCTATCATAGATGACACTTAACAATGACACATGTCATCATCAGTGTTTCTTTTTGTTGTTATACAGTATGTCTGGTATGACTCTATTGCTGGTATCAGGTTTATCACATCATCACTGAGGTGAGGAGTTTATAATATAGCTAGTGTTGATCTATATACAGTGTACAGGAAACATAGTATGCATCACGGGAATATTGTGTCATACGTATACATACCAGTGGGGTTTGGCAACCAAATTTTTTTTTAAACACATTACAACCTAATCAATCAAAACATGAGCAAAACACCTTTTCATAGCAAACTATTTAACTTCTATTTCACACATTTTATTTTTATTCCACAGCTAGTTATACACCTAGTACGTGCTGCTAATGGTCTTGCTTTGCTGCAACCATTGCATGGTCAAACAGTATACATGTGCTCTACACTATTGTATTCTCTGTGTAGTGTGTTAGGAGCTGCTTCTATTGTGTGGATGTCCTTGATATCCAGGAGGTTGAGAAGCTCTGAGGTAATGTTATGTGTATCTAACCCAAAACAGCTAAAGGGTGCATGTTGGTTTCAAAACTGCAGTTGTGAAAAACATGTGAGAGTTAAGGGTAGAGATGGCTGCAGTGATGTTATCAATAAATTTGTAACATCACTGCAATTATTTCATGCCTACCACCTTTAATATTGCAACTATTATCAGAATGGGCAATCCTCTTTACAGCCTTTTGTCTGATATTTTACTCAACTATATTTTTGTTTTCTTTTTCGATGGCTAAAGCTTTCTAGAAATTTCTATATAGAACTTACATTTTTGAATATTTAAAAAAGGTTATGAAAACATAAATAAATATCTTGCCTCTATCCAGACTCCATCAAGTTGCAGATGCATGAAATATGTTCCCGTATACTTGTTTGTTGCTTGCCTGCACTGAACTCTGTGAGAGTGCATTTGTACAGTCTATTGTAGCAAATCATGGTTGCACGCTAGAGGAAGAAGGGCACATCATGCAGAGATATGCAATCTTTCAATGGTAAGGAGTACTGCATAGGCCTTGCTACAAAAAGGCTCACACAACGGAATCTCATGTTTTTATTGTTGTATGGCTTTTTTTTCTTTACAGAACTGTTTTCTATAAATTATAGTAATGGCAAAGCAAACTTACAAATTTATTGAGGTGAAGGGCGATTGGTGATCTGTGGAATACGGGTTCAGTTAATTAATAATAGGTCGTGGTCATGCTCAGTAAACATGGCTATATAAGTTATAGCACAAAAAAGTGGACAAATTTTGAGTGGAACAAAATAATATTATGAGTAATAATGTAGATACACCTACCAATTTCTTTTCTGTTGATACTCACTAGTGGACCTATTCTCCTTACAAAGAACCACTAAAGGGTTGTTTCGAGGTGAAGGATGCTTTCGAAGGTGGTTTTTGGTGTATGTTCTATTAGGATTTTTTTTTTTTTTAAACTGGGCAATCCCTATTATGAACCACTACCATGGTTTATGATTATACCAGTTACTACCTAGCTCTATTTTGTGTGTCTATACCATTAACACTCAACACTGTGTAGGTCCATCCAATCTTTATGATCTCCCTGGCAGACTTGTTTCTCTCACTACTCTACATTGTGGGCAGTGGATTGTGGATATTTGACAACCCTTATGATTCTGTTGACTCTGGTGTTAATGGAACCAATCCCACCAATGGCCTTTGTCTCTATTTATCGTTCTTCAGTACAGTAAGAGCTTTTTGTTGCATCTACTCTTTGTGTGTGTTGTGTGTGTGTGTATGTGTGTGTGTGTGTTTACGGACTGTGGTATGGGTGGTCTTAGTTCTGAGGATATACCAATAATATCAGTCTTTGGTCTTATGCTAATTAAGGACTCGAAAAAGGAAATACAAAAAGAATAAAATAACTAAATCTGCATTTTAAGTGTCGAGGATATTTCCGGTCATTAAAATTTGTGTGTAAAACTTTTAGCAAGTGTTTTAATATACATCAGGGGCACACCCAGGGGGTTTCCAGAGGTTTCAGGGAACCCTTTGGATTTTACACACTACTTGAAACATTGAGGAATTGAAACTTCAGGTTTCTAGTATCTGGAATTTATATCATACACGTTTTAACCTTTAGTAATAGTTTTTCACAATACTCAGGCAGTATAAACTACTCTAATATAACAGTCACTTAGAAAACTTTTCCTGTACTTACCATTTAATTCCCATAGTACATGATATTGTTTATGTATGTATAACTTTGTGTTTCAGTGGATGCACTTGGCCAGTACAAATATGACTGTCCTGTATGCATTTTTTGCTTTCCTTGGTCTACGGAAAACTTTGTTAGATATACAGGTACGTAATGCATTGGTGTTGTCTATAGAAATTGTATGCATTAACATACACACACTATACAGTACATGAAGTTTGCTTATGTGTTAAGTTTGGAGGATTTGTTCATTTAATGGTGAATGTAAGATCATAATTGTTAGTTTCTCATCCCTGCCAGCATCACCATTTTCCTAAGGATTTTTTGCTATTGGTGGCTGAATGCAGCCACTGAGCACCTTTAAAAGTTGGTAAATAGCTAGATTAGTCGAGAAATTACATTTTGAGCCAAGCGAGCAGTTTATTTCAGCTAGCTATCTACTAAACAAATTAATCCGCCCTCTTGCGTTAACATTTGAGAGTATTGGAGGGGATGAGAATAATATAGTTACATTTATGTAGCCTAATCACCCCAGACCATCAACAGGTTACAGGTTTGTCATACTCCACTATAATATCCTGTTGATATCTCTCCTCCTCTTATATGGTATATTTTGTGTGTTAATTAGGGGATAAGGTACAGAAACTACACTAGGTGGATCACACTGATTAGTTATATAATTGCATGGTAAGTCACCACGTGCTGCATTATACATTGTACATAGTGTTGTTGTACAACTTCAGGAAATAATGCACCTTTTGAAGCAATGACACATATGTAGACCTTTTATTTTGGTAGGGAACAGCTGTTCTGTTGGAGGAGAAATTTATAAATGAAATTTGGTTTAAATTCTCTATTAGAGTATTAGATTGTTCTGACAGACTCTGTCAGCTTCTCAGCCCTGTCCTAGAAATATAGTTTCAGCAAACTTCACACTTTGTTCTCCAACTCCTTGTCTCATGCACCTTTGTGTATACACAGAAACACTGGTCACAGTACCAAACAATTATTTAGCTCAGAAGTATTAATTTTAAATTTTCATCTACTGTACAGCATATCTGTACCAGAACTACACTGTAAAAACTGCTTGACAGCAAAATGTCCCAATACGGACACCATTATCACCAGTGGTGTCCGTATAGGCGTCCTGTGGACACTTCAGTTTTTACAGTGTTAACATACCTGTAATTAACATACCACTTGTGTTGGAAATATTATTACAGTTTTCTAACAGCATAGCTACAGTATGTTGGAAATGCTTTTAATTTTAATCAATGTTGCTCATACTAGGCTTCAACCGGTGGTAGTGACAGTACCAGTGTTTGTGATCACCGTCATTAGTACAGGACTTGTTGATATATCAAACAGATGTGGATGTTGGTAGGTAGCTGATCAAGCTGATGGTTAATGTGTGTGTGCGTCCCGTCCCCTACTTTGGCGTTGCACAGATTATAACTACAAAGATTTTCTCACTTAGTTGTGTTACACTGTATCACCCTATTGTTTAATCAATCTAGGGCATGAATCTCTCTCTACTACACTTTTACATTTTTAAGTACAATATAGTGCATTTATGGAATGTATTTGTGAAAAATAATGCACAATGATTTTGTTTACTTCAGCATTTTTGGGTATACCATTTTGTTTCAGGACAATCCCTGCTAGTAAGCATGTACTATGGAAGTATACAGTATTTGTTAAAATTCATTTGGCAGCTAAATGTAGCTAGTCTACAATAGGACAAAGTCTAATGGAATTGTTTTCTAACATGTATGCATGACAAATCTTGGCCAAATACAGTGTCTTAAAATTTTGGGAAATATATACTATGGTAGTGATGTAATAAGAATGTGTATTTTTAGGTGTAAACCCACAGCTATTAATGGACTGCCATGGTTGTGGCTGCAGAATACAAAAGTTAGTCTATAAATGTCCATGATTGAGTATAATTAATGCAGCCCTGATGGTCACATGCACACACACACACACGTGCGCGCATACACATGCACACACATACACTATACACACACACACGCACACATGTACATAACAGCACACACACACTACACACACACACTACACACACACACACACACACACACACACACACACACACACACACACACACACACACACACACACACTACACACACACATGTACATAACAGCACACACATACTTATGTACACTGTAGAAAGGCAAAGTGTACATACATTTTCTGTGTCTAGTAATGATGGTCATTGTGTAATTCACCCAGCAACACTCTCCTTATGTGGAAAAGCTGTTTGACTACACCACTGGAATGTACTGGATTCTGATTGTCAACTTCTCAGTGAGCTTGTTGTTGTTACTGGTAAGTGATGCAGCATAATGAACATGTAAATTCATGCTATGCATACAGTTGATACTATAGAGTGTACCTCACAAATGTACTAATAGTGTATGTATGTGTTACTCACCAACTATATGTCTCAGAGAAGTAGGACATGAGCATGTGTACTAGTATAAGAAGTCACTATGTCAGAAAACATTTCATGTGAACCCTGTAGAAAATAGTGATGGAGGGGGTCACTGTGGATTAAGTATAGTGATATTCGAGTTCTACATTATCAATGGTATACATATTAGCCCTCAGAAAACACACATTATAATAAATTGTCATTGTGACAACCATAAATATTTTCAGAATACCAGACCTTGTATTATAAACAATGCTGAGGCTAATTATGTGTACATGCAAGCTTATGAGTAGCATTACATGTGTACTATGTCCAGCTATTCTATGGTTTGGTGATGTGGTACCTGAAGAAACTGAAGGATATTGGAGGTGTGTTACATATTTAGCAAATGAAAACAAACGTGCATGTAATTTTACAGATTTTTTCAGCTATTCTGTCATATATGTAGCTATAAAAATTTTCATTTTTCTAAGTGTAAATTTGCTGCATTAACTTGCAAATTGATCCATCTAGTAGCAATTTGTCATAAGTAATGATACATTATGGCATACGTCCTAATTTATTACTATTTTATTATTATGCAGGAGCACTTTACAGAGAAAATGACCGCAATTTACCAGTGAAGTCATCTAGTGCTAAACTAAGGATGTACACATTCTTAATGATATTTATCATAACAGGATTAGTCAGTAAGAGATTTGCTAAATACCTTTTATCATCAGTATCAATCTGGTATCAAGAATGTTTATTTGAATGTTACAATTACTTCATTTCTTTTCAATGTGTATTACTGGTAAAGTGTATTGTTTTATATATTTTAGTGAATCTAATGTTATTGAAAACTGTTCCTACAGATTTTATATTGGTTTGTGACTCTGTTGAATTTGTTAATGAAGAAAGCAGTCATCCAGGCTCCCACGTCAATAATGCTAAGCACAGAGAATTTGCAGTCCTCTTACTATTACAGGTGAACAGATTTTTAGTGTAGTATTAATTGCTTGTAGATGTATACTTCTTTTAACAAATTCCATGCAGCGTATTAACTTTAATATTACAGTCACTGACAGTGTCACTCCAAGGATTTCTAAATGCCATAGTCTATGGATGGACTAGACAGGACTTTGTTGTTGAGCTGAAATTTGGTGCACAGAGTGTGTCTGCAGTGAGTGCATTTTGTGTGTTGTGCAGTGTCGCAAGAACTCCATGTAGTGTCCAGTCCAATTAATATCTATAACTCCTTGCATAATTAGTGAACCAGCTATGCAGCTATGCAGCAGCTATGCAGCTATGCAGCTATGCAGCTATGTAGCACTGTTTGACTTGTATAAATGGTATTAGCTTTTTGCAAATGCATCAACTCTGCAGCACATACTTGCCAGTGAATGAGGTAAGCAACATTTACTCTGATTTTAGTCATTGCATACACCATTACTGCTTGATACAATTTCCACCTAATAGGGAAATAGCTTTCCATCTCTTTTTCTTTTTTGCAGCCATGACCACAGTGATCGACAACAAATGCATTCTAACTAGTTAACAACTGAGGAATTACACTTGTAAAGGCTGTAAGACTGGTGTTTGCAGACACCCTCATCTCTATTCTCTCATCCAGAGTACTCTCTGTAATTTGACACTGTTTACTGGACCAGTAGTGTATGTGACACCACTAACATTTAATCACAACATGCTGAGTGTCAGTTTATAGAGATTTTTATAAGGGTGAATACTTCTCCCTGTACCTCCATCAATTTCCACCATGTACTGCAAACAGTGTACTGGCCATGTATCTTGTGTACACTTTGATGTTTAGCCAGCAAAGTAGAATTTTTAAAAAAAAGTTTACTTAACAGATAACCCATGTATGCATTGCTACTTTGATTTAAGTTGTCCTTTCTTTAAAATGAGTCAAATTATCTCCCAAGATGAAAAACAAATAGCGTGTTTATGTAGGTCTTGTTTCCAGGATACTACATCAGTGAGACCAAGAAGAAATAGCTATCAGAGTTTACCTACTGATCCAAGGAGTAGAGCAGGCAGTACTGCTGTAAATGACAAAGACTTTGCACAATTCAGCCACTCTTCATCTAATAAGTTTATTTAATATTTTATGTGTGTTTAAACTTCACAACGTCGCAAATGATGTACATTAAACTGTACACTGTACTCACAAGTTCAGTGGAATCGAAATCAAAAGTTCAGGTATGACAAGGTGCATGCATGTGCTTTGTTATCAGTAAAGTTACTTCTGTCAAGTATTAGGAACTCACAATTAGTCACTACTTATTCTAGGAATATTTTCACATGTTATAAATTGCATGCATTGTTGTAAAGAAATCATATATATATACAGCACTCATGCTTGTACACTATGTAAATCCTTTGTATAGTGTTAGGTCACTTCTCAGAATATACACATGCACAAATTTAGATAAGCTATAAATAAGCATAACAATTTTTTTAATGCTAGTGTGTGGGTACCCCTAGATCATTATGCCATGCACCATCACTATGTAATGCACTAACGCGGCATGACAATAATTATTGTTTTTTACTTCAACTCAATCCAATTATAGCTATCTTCTGACTCTAATTACATCTAAAGGTAATACTTTAACATACTAAATGTTGAGGTAATTACTAGTTCAACCAAAGCGACTCAGAGCCTCCTTCCAATTTGTGTATTCAATATTTGGTGCAGGACTGGAAGGTTTATCTAGACACAAGATGGCCAGTGCATGCACACAACAAACAACTACATATTTTACAGCGACAAAGAAACTGCTGTTTGCACATTTGCATTCGTAGTTCAATAATTCCTGAACAGAAATTAACTTATTTTGTTGTGGAAACTCCCTTGGGTAGTACACCACCTGTTCTTCACTGAGATATGTGCCTTCAAAGTGTGTCATGTTTTTCTTTGCATTTTTCTCTTTTTTGCACACTTTGGAAAAAATGTAATAGCTCGCACATGGCTTACATCAAATTTGGAGGGAAGAAAAAACATAATTTATACAAAAACAGCCAAGCTGTAAACAAGAAAGGATGTGACCCTCCCAGAAAGGCCAGGGTGAAAAGAAAAGGTTGTGAAATCAAATGGCTGCAATTATGCAAATGCCAATCATTTTTAATGTGTGATCATTAAAAATAATTAGCATTAGCACCATTACAGCTTTAACTTCACAACTTTTTGGGGTAGATATACATAATTACTCATTTAATTATGTGACTATACTCGGAGGAATTTCAAGGCCAGGAGACATGAGCCAACCCTATAGCTAACTACCACCAAAATAGGTTTCATTGTGTTTTTTAGCTATGCAAAAATTGAAGGCTCTATGCATATATGTATACGAAGTTTGATATAGCAGCACATGCAGAAAATTGTTTATGGAGAAAAAATGAATGAACTTCTGGAGTCAAATAAAATACTCTAATAGAACAGTCATTGCATTAAACACGGACTCCTTCTAGCGTACTGTTTTATCTTAGGGGAATTGTTTTTGCACACTATCTGTGAAAATGTTCTCCCTCAGAATTTTCAGCTTAGCATTGTTCAGGTATGTATTATGAATGCCCTGCAGGAAGAAGTGAAGCTTTCCCTCAAAAATTTGGATGGTGGCAATCTGCAAAATGTTTCCCCCTTCAAAAAAATTTTTTTTGGAGACTAAGCATGTCCATATCATGGCATGGGTTGCAAATGTAAGTAGTTTTATACCGAGCAGTGGCTGTCCATAACTCAGACAAATTTCATAATAAGGCTTTATAGCGCATAATAACCATTGCCCCTAGCAACCTGAATTTCCCATTATTTTTAGGTGATAACGTCTGAATTAACTTCTCCAAATTTTGAAAGGATAGCATATATGTGTCATAAGATATGACATTTTGAAATTGTGGTTTTCCCCATACGTATCTATGTAAGGGGGCTACAGTTGCTCTTTCTGGGCAATCACATAAATGAGGTATTTCAACATATGGAGAAACCAACTTGAAAATTCCAAAGAATTCATATATCAATATTACATAATTTGTAGGTGTGAATTTCAACAATAATCTCTCCAATGGATAGTGTACATAGCTAGATCTTAAGATATGACATTCTTTGAATCCCATGATTTGTGTGATTAATAAGACAATTAATGTCATATCTCATGACTTATAGCTATGCACTATCCTTTTAAAACTTGGGCTACAAAATAATGTAAAAATTAGGTTGCTAGGGGCAACAGCCTTATTATGAAATTTGTCTATTACCATGCATTTACTTAGTTCAGTAGCATAGGCGATTCTAAGCCCCCCTGCTGAAAAATAATTTTTTTTAATCTCGGGGAAAAGTTGCAGTATAGATTGGCATTGTTATTTTCATGTTTTAGGCTTTTAGCATAAATTTTAGGCTGTTTTCAAGCCTACAAATTGCAAAAATCCTGCAGCCCACAACATTGTTTCACAGTAATCCAGGCCTTCGCAGAAAGCTTTGAAGCAAAGCGGCATAGCAGCTCATCAAAACGACAATTATTTTTTAGATTCGCTTAAACGCCATAATAGCATTTCAGTGATTTTAAAGGTGATTTGCAGTAAAAAAAAAAGTCCCAATATAATCCACTATGTAAGTGACATATAGGCAAAAAATGTATAACTCTTGGCGATTTATCACCCACACGATCCATAAAATAATAAATTTGGGGTGCGCAATATCTCTGGTAGAATAAACCTCAGTCACGTGCGACCACAAACACTTGCTCAAAATGAAACCGACAAGGGTGAAATTAATACTTTATTATAAATGGAATGAAAAACCTTTTGCATGCCCCTACCGTCTCAGGGACTTTCCCTAATTCCCTTATACAAAACTCAGAATGAGTATGACGTACATGTAAACCATTAACCCACAATCGATATTATGCGCTACAGGGGCTTCCCGAATCCTATCGCGCCTGTGATGTCTTGCTTAGTAAACATTAGTGTTAATGATAGTACATACCTTGAGGAGAGGTGTGACCTGGGAAATGAATTCGTAAGTTACACCCTTGTCTGTTTATTCAGCGGTACGGTTTCCGCGGTACTGATCAGTCTAGAGTCTAGGTGTTATCGTGTTGTTAATATCTACAATCCCCCGCCAATAATTTTAGCTGGTTGATATCTGCCGCTGATTTTTTTTCATTGTAAAAATATTTACTGGATACCAGTAGCAATTACTGTAGGGGTGTGTCTAACACAAGTTTTATCTTAGCTCTAGTCATAATCAACTCATCCTAAAACAGTACAATATTAAAATCAGAGACTGAGTAGATCACGTCTTTTAGTTGGCTCATGTGCCCATACTACTTTCTACCTTTTTTGAATGATGGTGGAAAACAAGAGTACGAGGACGATATTGGCCACATGTTATGTGAATATCCCGATTATCACTTCATTACTTAAACAATGTACTCACCCTAAGGTATAACACCATTTTATAAGTTTGTCATGGTCTAGTGGAAGACAGCACAATCTGTACTTTGACTACTCATGAATCTTTGCCCATTGCACACACTGATAGTTACCAAACTACAGTTTTAGGGTTGATGATACACAGTTCATGTCTATAACTTGGGGAGTAGCTTTATACACAACTATAGCATTTGTTTGTATACACAATAGTACAGGAAAATGTTGTGTACTAGTACAGTACAGTGTGTCAGTCCAGTAACTCCTGTAAGGTGGTCAACTGTAGTCATTGAGTAGTAGTCATTGAGTATAGAGTTGCTTTTTTAAGTGCAAGCCATGTATCAAGTATACTTACTTTTATCTGTAATTCTGTATAGTATACATACATGCAGCGTGTAACTAGTTGTGAAATTCAAGCAACTGTAAGTAATTCTTCCAAGGCTAGAACAATTACCACAGTAGTTAAATCTCAATAGTGGTCTCAGGTTATTACTGATAAAGTAGCTACTGAATTGGCGCCACCTTGACGCAGCATATAATGTACTGCTACTCTTTTGTGTTAACAACAGTATGTCTGGTATGACTCCATTGCTGGTGTTAGAGTTATCACATCTTCACTGAGGTGAGTCTGTACGTGTGTGTTGTGGTCTCTGCTACTTGTGCAATGTAGTGTGTGGTGTGTTCACTTGCAAATGTGTGTTTGTATAGCATGTGTATTGTGCGTGCATGTGTGCACTTGTTTGTGAGTTCTTATTGGTTCTTTTTGAACATCCAGTGTGTTGGGAGCAGCATCCATAGTGTGGGTATCCCTGATATCCAGGAGACTGAGAAGCCCTGAGGTGTGTAGTGTGTGTAGTGTGTGTGTGTGTGTGTGTGCGCACATGCATGCGTGCATGTGTGTATGTGACTGTGCGTGTACATGCCATGTATCCAGGGTATATTTATAATGTATTGTGGATTTTTGAATAGTTGTCATATCTATCTCTATGCATGTATAAAACTTCTCTTTTCTACAGCAGTACACATTTCTTTTATGTTAGGTCCATCCCATTTTCATGATCTCATTGGCTGACATGTTCCTCTCACTACTCTACATTGTGGGCAGTACTCTGTGGTTGTTTGATGAGCCAACCAAGTCCAGCAGCGATTTCTCTTATATCAATGCATCCTCCATTTCTGTTAATGGTGTCTGCCTCTACCTATCACTGTTCAGTACGGTGAGTATCTGTGAACTGTACCCGGCAGTTAACAGTGACTCGCACAGCTGTGATTTTAATTCCCAATTGTTCATGAAATAGGGTTCATGTACTTTTTTTCGTTTACATATTTGGAATACATACACAATGTATACATGCATAACATGTACTACATTACACATCTGCCTGTCTTGTAACCCGACGAAGCACGTACATTGTAACACTGCTGTCCTGCATGTCTGACCTATGTATCATTCTAATACAATAACAGTGATCATGTTGTGTTACTTCCAGTGGATGCACTTGGCCAGTACCAATTTGACGGTGTTGTATGCGATATTTGCCTTCCTTGGTCTGAGGAGGATGGTGCTTCATGCACAGGTATGTGATGATAGAGTTGTCATCCATGTTGTCACTATGCTTTGTTCTGTTGTTACCCAGAATGTTTCATTTTCAGTTGTATTATATGTTAGTATGTAGAGAATCTTTCCTCCATTATCTAGACACCTGTACAAAAGCTAATAAATAACTAAGGTCTTGCGATAAGCTAGTAAATTTGTTCAAAGTTCAGATAAATGAAACCCATTTATTTATTCTCCTTTTCATTCATTACTCTAATGAAGCTTTTACAGAGCACACACCAGTTGACATAATACTCCAACAAAACAGTCACAACAGTCATGTTTGGACAATGTGTGGGTTCTTATAAAGGCAGATCTGTTAAATTAGGGACAAGAGTATTTTTCAGTACCTTATACAGTGGCCCCTCCATTATCCAGCCATTGATTACTTGAATTTTCTGTTATCTGAACTGTCTAAGTGACTGTTCTATTAGAGTATTTTAACTGAGCTCTGTATATAAATGTATGTGCTTCATTTATCCAAACTTTTCCATTGTCCAAACACACTAGGGTCCATTGAGTTCTGATAATGGAGGGACCACTGTAATTAGTTTTAGTATTTCCACTACACAATAAAGTTTAATGTTATAATAAGACATTTGGTAAATGATGGGGTGTGCATTTTCTGATGCCATTTTTGTTTCATTTCCAAGCACTGTACATGTGTGGTGTGTAATGTTTGGTTATTGAGGATGGCTGGGTGGGTGATATTTTTACAAAGATTTCCTCTTCCAAGATTTAATTTGCCAAACTTTGTAAACATCTTTGCCTCCAGAGATTGGTAAAAATTCTCAAATAACTGAAGCCTGTTTACTCTAATAAAACGCACACTTGTAACCAAAATATCTTAATTGTATCAAAGATGTCTGGCTGATGACAGAGGTTTCCAATGTCAGTGAAAACTGCTGTCTTGTTGGTTCTCAATACTGACAACAACTAGCTCTAAACTTTGAAGAGCTGAATTCCATATGCAATATCACTGTACATTGACTAGTTGACAATGTGTGTCTTGAGTGACAGATTCTGATTGGTCAGTTTTGAAATGTTCCTGTAAATGCATGCCATTCATTGAATCATAAGTATTGTATCACTTGGGTAACCAACACAATTCACAAGCTTTCCTTTGTACAATAATATTATGTAATGTAGACATGGCAACGGTTACCATACCATTTACACATGTAGGGAGTAAGGTACTGGGACTGTACTAAATGGATCACTGTGATCAGTTATGTGATTGCATGGTATGTTATCGACACTATTTTGTTGTCATAGTGATGCATACTACATAACCCCCTGACAACAGGACCCACCTATGACAATGTGACCTCAAAAATGAGGTGGTCCTTTAGTGGGGTCATGAAGTCTAATTTGTGCTTTCAGGAATATGCATTTGAGTGCTCCACTGACTGCTCTATTAGGGAGTATCAATTGTTTTAAACTCCATGGTTTGAAGTTTCCTGCTAGCATTGTGTCAGCATAGCACTCTAGTCTATTATGCTGGCATATTTTACACTGGCCTAACCATGAAGTACAAGTCTTACTTATAAGACATATCCCTCGGCTGTGTTTAGAATGGTCACTGTAATGAAGTATAGCCCGATGAGCAAACTGGTGACATTATGTACATTGATACATGCTAACCACTGGACTTAAGTGGGAATCTGAAATGTTATCAACCATTGTGTAGGGACAATGTTCAATTTACTGGCTGTTAGTGGTTTTCCCTATTGAAATGCATTGCACCATTCCATACATCTTGACTGACTAAATTGAGCTTGCTTGAAATTTGTTAGACAAATGGCTTAAGATGTGGTACTACTACTACAGCTATCCATTACTGGTAGTACTTACACATGATTTAATTGTATGCATAACTATGCATAATATCATTGTGTGTGTGTGTGTGTGTGTGTGCGTGCGTGCGTGCGTGTGTGCGTGCGTGCGTGCGTGCGTGCGTGCGTGCGTGCGTGCGTGCGTGCGTGTGTGTACTACTGTAATAGAGATGTAACAATATATCCCATATCAGTGATATGTTGAAGCATATTGATACAAAGTCAAGTTGTATTGACACATCGTGTATCATTGTATTGAGGTATATGAACATCAGAAAAGTACTACATTTTAATGGATGATATTCTCATGAATCAAATTATTGTACATATGTTGTAATTGCCAGATTTTTCAGTGATTTTAATAAGAAAAAGAGACTCTTCATTTCCAACAAAATACATCATTCCACTTTGTATCATGTCACCATATCACAATACAATGAGAGACCACATATTATACTGTGTTCTAGTACAATGATTATGTCCATTGTAATACATTCTGTAGGTTTCAACCTGTAGTAGTGTCAGTACCAGTTTTCTTGGCCACTGTCACTAGCAAAGGTCTTGTCAGTGATGCTGATGAATGTGGATGTTGGTATGTGGTACTTTGACACACACATACACACTACACACACACTACACACACACTACACACTACACTACACACACACACACACACACACACACACACACACACACTACAAATACATACACACACACTACACACACACACTACAAACACACACGCACACACTACATACACACACACTACAAACACACACGCACACACACACACACTACACTACACTACACACACACACTACAAACACACACTACACTACACACACACACACTACACACACACACTACAAACACACACACTACACATACACACTACAAACACACACTACACTACACACACACTACACACACACACTACAAACACACACACACGCACACACTACACACACACACACTATAAACACACACGCACACACTACACACACACACTACAAACACACACACACACACTACACTACACTACACACACTACACTACAAACACACACTACACTACACACACACTACACACACACACACTACACACACACACTACAAACACACACACACGCACACACTACACACACACACTACAAACACACACACACGCACACACTACACACACACACTACAAACACACACACACGCACACACTACACACACACACACACACTATAAACACACACGCACACACTACACACACACACTACAAACACACACGCACACACTACACACACACACTACAAACACACACGCACACACTACACACACACATACACACGCACACACACTACACACACACACACACACACACACACACACACACACACACACACACACACACACTACAAACACACACGCACACACTACACACGCACATACACACGCACACACACTACACTACACACACACACACACACACACACTACAAACACACACGCACATACTACACACACACATACACACGCACACACGCTACACTACACTACACACACTACAAACACACACGCACACACTACACACACACACTACAAACACACACGCACACACTACACACACACACATACACACGCACGCACACACACTACACTACACACACGCACACACTACACACACACATACACACGCACACACACTACACTACACACACGCACACACTACACACACATACACACGCACACACACTACACTACACACACACGCGCACACACTACATACACATGCACACACACTACACTACACACACTACACTACACACACACACTACAAACACACACGCACACACTACACACACACATACACACACCACACACACACACTACAAACACACGCATCACACATGCTATGTACACGTGCACATGCCTCTCTCACATACTGTCTATGTATCTGTCTATACACTATTGCGTGGTCATAGAGTACTTAATGCCAACACTAGTAATATATACTTTTCTTCATCAGGTGTAAACCCGCAGCTATCAACGTCCTTCCAGTAATGTGGCTACAGAATACAACTGTTAGTTGTACCACATACATACTACACTACCATGCAGTATGACCAGAGCTCAGTAGTTATATCTGAACCTCATACAAGCCATATTTGTGTCTTTCACAATGCCACCAGGAGCTTATGATGCTACATAGAGACATTTACAAATTTAATTTTATAAAATTATTAACGTTTTTTTTTGTGTATGTAGATTAGCTCTCCATATGTGGAAAACCTATTCCACTATGCCACTGGAATGTACTGGATTCTGATTGTCAACTTCTCAGTGAGCTTGTTGTTACTACTGGTAGGTACTCTTTGTTGTGGATATTACGTAGAGTGTTCTACAGCGCGGTGTTTCATTTTCAGAAGTGACTATGTATCACATTAGAAGTTTTCTCATACAGGTGGCTGAAATGTCTAAGAGATCACTAACTTTTTGTAATGAGTCATGTGAAATGTAGTTTATTAGCTGTTTCTGGATTTCAGTTGAAACAAGAACCTGTTAATTAATGGTCATGTTGCACAGTGATTGTTTCAGGTTGACGTATAGCAAACTTGAAAATGCTCTCTCTGACCTCTTCTGGACTTCTGCTGCTTAGCTAGTATGTGTTATACCCTGTATCCATATAGCTTGTGTTATTCCTTCAGACAGTTTTAATCCCATAGAAACTTATAGATGGTCAGCCAATAGCTAGCTACCACTTCGATTGTCTGTTGTACCATCTCACATGTTAAATAGATTGAGTAATAATGTTGCAACTTAAATATTTCATATATTTATATATTGCAAGTAGTGTATGTGTATAACCCAGCTATCCACTATTGTAGCTGTTCTACGGTTTAGTGATGTGGTATCTGAAGAAGCTGAAGAAGTGTGGAGGTGTGTTATGTAACGAACGATGCTTGTTTAGGTTGTTTAGATAGACAGCCTTGTAGTGATGGATAGTGTATGGGTATTACATGTATGATCATACTTGTATGCTGTGGAGTTATCCAAACTAATGTGGGGAGGGTGTATAGAGGTTCTGTGTGGGCCAGTTCAATCACACAAGGTATTAAAAGGTTCCATTTATTTACCGTAATTTGGTTTATTTTCATGCAAAAAATTTTTGTGATAAAAATGTTCATGCAAAAATATTTCCATATGATTTATATTCTATCATAGTAAGTATCTTGCAAAATTTTTCATGTAAGAAATTTTCATACAATTTTTACATAAGAGATTGAATTACAGTACTTTTTTGGTATACACCTATTTTAATAGAATACATCCAAATATTCTAATGTTCATGAATAATTGACATTTGGTTAAGGATGTTCCATTGTATCTAAGAGCTACCAGGATCGGTATATTCATACTAATGTATGCAATTGTATACAACCTCTGCACATACTACCTGTAGTTCATACAATGTTTATTGTTATACAAACAGGAGCATTGCACCGAGAAAGTGACTACCTTTCACCAGAGAAGTCGTTCAAGGCTAAACTAAGGATGTATACATTCTTAGTGATTTTTATATTTACTGGATTAGTCAGTAAGAGATTGCTGTAACTTAGTAAACTGTCACATGGGTCACATGGGTCACATAGTTTCCTGAAAATTGTTTGCATGATTTGTTACTGATCTGTTATAGCACTAAAGCTTGCATGATGTTATAGTTGAAAATACTTCATGACAAAGGAGGGGCAGGATATCTTGCTCTCATATACTATTACTTGAATAATTGTTTTATCATCACATGGGTATTGGCAATCAGGTAGCCATCTGGTGTTATACTGAGTTGAATAATATTACCAATATCATCTAGTTAGTGTCTGTAATATACATATTGCATATATTTTTTAGCCTTACATTTGCATTATTTTTCAGAATGTCTTGTGTCCATTCTGCACAGCCGTCACAGTTGATGTATTTCATTCACTGTCTAATGCTGACCATGTCACCTTTTAGCCAAGGTCTTGTACAAACATCATATAGTACGGTATAGTAGGGGTCATGAAGGTTTGGGTGTTTGTAGCCAAAAATATCACTTAAAACCAGCATTATTTTCCCTTCATGACAGCTTGGCAGTTAGTTACAAGCCCAAAAATGCCCGTGCAGTGATCCCAAATCCTCCAACAAATTTTTGTTATTTTACTATATTTTGACTGATTCCTCTAGCCAAGCAAAGCTTGATGCTACAGACTTGATTTCTTCACTGTTAGATGTTAATTCAGCTCAAGACATGCCTTTTCACCAACTGCAGCAGCTGCCAGCATCATTAGCTTACCTTTGTGTCCCATTTCTTTCTCCACTGTACTGCATAGGTGATGATTTGCGGTAATACATGATGGCTTCATTGGAGCTGATTATCATGAGAATTGTCCCGATTTCTGTAGTGACTGAAATGATTACAGAGGTACATACTTCTCCACTTATTACACTGTATAACAGGTAGCACATACCTGCAACTTCACTTACACAAAAGCCATGTCTGTTTCCTTTGATTCAGTATCCGTTGGTTCACCAGTCATAAATTATGGTACAACACAACAATAAATGAACAAACAAGTACATATAAGGATTTTTTTAATTTGAGCAGGGATCATAGAAATAACAATGAAACAAGTGAGGTCATCTACACTTGCAGTTATACTAGTGGACTCCAACCCCTAGTTTGGTCATGGCTATACTCGGTATAATATGACTGAAGTAAGAAGTAAATGTCCAGTATTATAGCAGCAGGTATATATAGGTGACCTCCTTTGTTTCATTACTTTTTATTTATACAATCCCTATACTCAAATGTAAAATTCCTAATTTTTCTTACAGTAAAAACACACAGATGATATTTTAAACTATGCGATTGTATTCACATGCAGTATTGCAATAAATAACTTGATGCAGTAACAAATAGATTTTGAAGAGTACAAGAAGCTCTTGCTTTTTTCTTTTTTTTTAGACTTTGTTCTAGCTTGTGATACAGTACGGTTCCTCCATGAAGAAACTAGATACATAGGTGCTAGCATTGATCACACGAAGCACAGAGAATTTACAATACTTCTACTGTTGCAGGTGATTGACATGTTGCACTATTCAATTTAGCATGTTATTATGTGCCATATTACAGTCACTGACAGTTTCACTTCAAGGATTTCTAAATGCCTTAGTGTACGGGTGGACTAGACAGGATTTTGTAGTCGAGCTCAGTTTGAGACACACATACAATTTATCTGAAGTAAGTTGTTAAATCTCTTTGATATTCTGCCTCATTTTGTTGATTCGGTAGTCTACAACGTCTAGAGGAGGTGGCTATCAGCCATTACCTGAACATGATGGTAATCAGCACTTTGCTCAGTTCAGTCAAGTAGTGGGCTCATCATCATTTAATAAGACCATTTAGTACATTTGTATGTTGTGTACTATGTATGTTCTTAATATGTACACCATAATAATAATATACCGTATATATATATATATGTATATACATATTTGATGTAATAAATAAATAAAGTGTATATAAAGTTGTTATACACACACTGAAGTTGTTAACCATATAGTATTTTTATAGTGCATGACATGACATCATCTTAGTGCTGAAGATTGTTTGACTGTGAAAGTCACTGACATATAATAGTCACTATTCCACTAGGCACCTGCAAACTGAGAAGGCTTGTGTAGCAGGGAATCAGAAGCATCCTTTGAGAATGAGCACGTGGACTAGACAATTGACCATCAGTAGAACCATATAACATTACATGAAAATACCACTCTTGTCAAATATATGATTTGCAGTCGCAGACCAGATGCATTAACAGCAATACCATAGGGCTGTTTATTTGACCACTGTCAGCACCTGGGATACTGCACTAAGCTTGCTAACATAATTGCCGTGAACATACAAAGATAAGTAATAGCTTTTCTGAGTTGATGACAACACCATAAGGAAAAGTAATGGCTCAGCTCAACAATGTGGCAAAACTGACCATTACACTGAATTTGTTTATTTGTACTCGGTAACATGTAGTCTGTCATTATACAGTGATACCATAATTGCTAAAGCCAAATGTAGTTAAAAATTGTCTGTTTTCAGATCCTATAACTACCACCAAATTTCATGACCAGTTTTTCCATACACAAAGGTTGGTGTAATCGTTCATTGCCCCATATGCCACATCCGTACCAAATCCCAAGGTTGGCTCACCCTAAATTCAACTCTTACCCCTTTTTGAAAACAGATTAAGGAAATTATGCAGTCTCAAAACTTAATAAAGTATTGCTGCATTCTCTACACAAGCACAATTGCAAATTTCACTACAGCCGACTCCTATAGGTGGTCCATTAACAATCAGTCTCTTTTGCTATAAGTGTTGTTTCAATGAGAGTTCTTGTTACCTTACGTATAATATAAGTATATATACAGATGTACAGCTACTTCATGTACTGCTTCTTTAATTGCTGTTGTAACTGTTCAAATGTTTGTCAAGTTCTTTGTCATCATCATCTGTCTAGCTATATGTTCACAGAGCTGTACAATTGACTGTATACAGGGCCGCCAAGAGAATCCAAGGAAATTTAGGGAGCCCGGGGGCAAATCAAGAATGTGGGGCCCTATAAATACAGTTAATGTAGCTTTGGGACCTGGGGCTCAGGACAAATTTCCCCACCCCTGTTGGCGGCCCTGACTGTATGTATGCTGCATATAAGAATAAATACCTTAGGATTAAGGAAGAAAATCCATCCCTCCTGGAGGAAGACTGAGTGTGGCCCCGACTAGACATTGGGTGACCTGCAGTTCGATTCCTGGGGTTGGAGGGATTTTTTTTCTTTACCTTACTTTGGCCCCTTTTCTGTTACACCTTTCCAGCTACTGTATAAGTTATTAAGTCTAAGTCCTTGAAACTAGGTTAGGTAATCCTAAGGCTGCAGCACATGTTGTTGTAGACCTTCAGTGCTGGTCACTGTAAAGTGTTAATAATAATAATAATAATAAGACTACCATAATTACCATTCTATGCACTGCATAGTCCCTTCATATTATATAACCAACTCACTCCTGTGATCATCAGCCGCCTTTTTCAGTGTCACGATCATGATAGAAGGGATCCATGATTAGATTTTTACTATTCAGAGGTTGTTTCCAGGTTTGATAGTTACAGTGTGGGGATCTGGGGTGCAAATGTAATGTTAGTTATGGCTTTAATATGGATGCATCTTCATGAGATAGGTGTTGGAAAGAAGCTTCACTAGATATAAATTGGAAAGTGAAAATCATTACAGCTATATAGTCCTATGTTAATGCTCTTCTCATTTATTTTTTTTTTAAATCGAATCTCTGTTATTACTGTTGTATATTGGGTACTTTTGGTTGCTCTATTAATAAATTAGATTGCATGCTCTATTAAAGTACTGCAACTTACTACATAAGTTCAATTTCAGAGGGAGTTTCTGGAATCCCAAGAAATCCCCACTCCTATATATAGCTCTAAGCAGATTTAATTTCAAAACATGTTTTGTAGGTGAATTATAATGTTTAAACGTTATAGTTAGTTGGTCAGCAGTATGTCAAGGGTCAGTGTGAAGATGACATCTTAAGGCTACATAGCACACATCATATTAACAAGCAACCTAGCTGTATTTTCATAATACCACTGACATTTTAAAAACCACTTGTAAAAACTTTGGGTAAAAAAATGCACCACTGTATAATTTGATACAAAAATATTATATGTGCATGCACACTATTGTCATAAAGTAAATACTACAACACCATCAGTACTTGGAAAATATCTGTATTCTCCTATTATTGTAGTCACTGACATAGATGGCACCACAAGGACTGATGGCAATTCCCTTGGGGTTTAATAGCTGGTCATTTTTAGACCTGCCAGCTCCAAAGCAGTGCAGACAGCCACCATCTCTATCAAATACTGACACACGACTGTTGTAATCCTCAGTGACAAAAATAAAGCCACATGTATCAGTAGTGAGACTGCTAGGACGGTTAAGTTGACCCTTGTCGGCACCCTGTGAACCAATCTTTCCCACACATTCACCAGAGAGGGTAAAGCAGAAGATGCTATGATGGCCCCAGTCAGCAACGAGCAAACGATCATTGATACAAACCACACCATAAGGATGCTGTAGCTGTTGGGGTGACCCGATGATATCACAGAACAGGCCATCATAGTCAAACACTGAAACTCGACTGTCAGTGACATACACTCTTCCCTTGTGCACAGCGATACCAATTGGGTAATAAAGTTTTTCATTTGTAGATCCCTCATTTCCAAACTGCAGCAAAAAGCAGCCATTGATATCAAATTTTTGCACTCTGTGGTTGTAGTGATCAACCACATACAAGTTATTGCTGCTGTCAAAGGCTATCCCAAGTGGTCTCTGGAATTGACTAGCATTATCACCTTTGGTACCGATTTTGGTAATCAGCTCATCATAGCTATCAAATATCCATATGCAATGGTTGGAGTCATCTGCCACAGCCCAGGTACCAATCCTACTGAACGCAATACCCCAAGGTTGGCCTATCTGCCCATCTGCATTAAATATTTTCGTTGGCCAATCTATGTGAGTGTAATTTCTACCAACTACAACACTAAAAGGACTACCTTTGACTTCTTTCCCTTTAATGGTGACGGACAGACTCATTTCTCCAACAGGTAAACTTGTAAATAAAAATGAATATAATCCATTTTTATGAAGGTTAATTTTTGTAGGATTTATACACCCTGCCATTGTATGTGCTTGTGCATGCATTTGATCAACCTCAAAGCATCTTTGATCGTTTTTCGGTGCTACTGTAAACTTAGACATTCTTGTCACTTTACCCTCTAATGCATATGTTTTAACAACAGATACCTCAAAGTCAGTGGTGTATATCTTACCAAACCGGGGAAGAGATTCCTCGTATATTCTCACAGGAACAAACTCCATTGCAGCTAACTCCACTGGTTCAGTATCCATCTTCTTGTGACAATCACTTAGTCTCTTCATGTCATCAATGACTTCCTTTCTCATCAACAAAGTATCTTGGCCAGAACCTTTCTTCATTGTATCATTTAGTTCTTTTACACTTTCCAGTTCAACTTTGATACCTTCTAGTTGCCGTTGTTGTAATGAGAGTTCTTTTTTCTTCTGTACAGATGCTCCATGCAACTCTTTCTTTAGCTCTTCCTTTTGTTGCTGCAATTGCTGTTGTAACCATTCAAAATACTTGTCAATCTCTTTCTCAACAGTACTGGTCTTTGTTTCAATTTCATCTATAATGTCATACACTATTTTGCATGCTGCAAGTAAGCCATCGACCATTTCCTGTACTGGCTCCATCACCTTATCCAATTCCTTTCTGTGTTTCTCTGCCATCTTTTTCACAGTGTCATGATTGTGATCGTGGTGAGTTTTTGTGATACAATAATGACACACCAACTGTTCACATGTCTCACAATAAAAATTCAGTTCTATGTCATGTTCCTGACACATTGCAACACTGGCTTTGAGGGAAATACCCTCAGATTGTAGTTCATCAAGGGAAGTTACATTATGGTTTTGATACTCCTTGCTGTTCTTGTGGTAACCATAACAATAATCGCACAACAGTGTACCGCAATCACGACACAGTACCACTGCTAAGTTCTCCTTGCCAGCACAGTGATCACATTTAGTTTCCTCTTCCCTGGCTGCTCTTGCTACTTTTTGTAAGGCTACCTCATGTAATCGACGATTAATGAAAAAGTTGTTTGGTAGGCTTTTCACGTCTCCACTAGGAATGGTGCATACTGTCTTGCATTTTGGACATGTCACGTTAGATTCCACCAGTAGCTTCCCCAGGCATTCTTCACAGTACGAATGAGGTCCATCCCATTTTCATGATCTCATTGGCTGACATGTTCCTCTCATTCCTCTACATTGTGGGCAGTACTCTGTGGTTGTTTGATGAGCCAACCAAGTCCAGCAGCGATTTCTCTTATATCAATGCATCCTCCATTTCTGTTAATGGTGTCTGCCTCTACCTATCACTGTTCAGTACGGTGAGTATCTGTGAACTGTACCCGTTCACAGATACTCACCGTACTGAACAGTGATAGGTAGATACTCACCGTACTTAGCAGATACTCACCGTACTGAACAGTGATAGGTAGATACTCACCGTACTTAGCAGATACTCACCGTACTGAACAGTGATAGGTGTCTGCCTCTACCTATCACTGTTCAGTACGGTGAGTATCTGCTAAATTACCTCACTTTAAGAATTTAAAGCAAAGCATTAATTATTTAGAGACTGCATGCTGGTATGAAGCATTCAGTCACAGTAAAACATCCTAATCTAGATTATATAGGTACCTTATGTGCTGTATCTATAATGCTGTCACTGCTGTGTGACTTGTGTTATTAAATTCATTATTATGATAAACTTGACAATTAGCTATCAAATTCTGCTCTTCCATCATAGCTAATTAACATCAGGGATCCCAAGACTGTACAACTGTTAGTTGTGTGTATGTATATTTCCTATAGCATATACAAATTGTGTGTATATATATTGTAAAGCATTCTGCATGGTTAACGTTGATGATAAGGTCTGCATATTTACGTAGTTATATATAGTATATAAATGACCTTATTGTATTGGCTTTCTGTATAGCCATGACTCATGGAGCAATTTGTAGGAAGTATAGGTGACTATAGCATGTGGATTTGTGAAGCCTGGTAGTAGCTATAGCATGCAAGCAAGTTGCCTGCGAGACAACCAACTGTTTGGGTGCTGGTCTAGTTTAAGATTCAAGTAAACTCATTTAGCAACATGTCTAATGTACCACACACACTTGCTGTGACTCGCATTTCCTAGATTATCTCTCTTCTCTATTTCATCCTCCACTTACAGGCATTATAGTTTAATGTAAAAACTTGGAATTGTAAAATACAGAATGTAAATAGGCGGTAAAATAGCCACAAGCAACTTATACTTGCCAAGTAATTGGTGCACAAATTTTGACCCTTCTCCCAAGGCAAATTTAAGAAGTTTACTAACTTGCATTCTTTGAGTCAAAATTAAGATTTGTGGCATTAATTGCTCCCTTAGCATTGATTACTGCAATCCCTTCTAGTGGCTCCATGTTTGCAAGTGCAGAGATTAACCTCAAATATTTTTCATAGTCTGTGATGCATTTTACTTCACAATTTACAGCAAATGTAACCAGTAAACAAACATGCTAATTATAATGGACAGTAAAGTAAATAATTGTCAACGACTGTTGATCACTTGCTCTAAGGTTCTTGTACCACGAGAAACAACCGAGTTCCGAAGAAGAGATCTTTTAAAATTCCCATCCAGAAATTCCTTTATGAAGTCATCGACTGGATTTTGTTGAGGAAACAATCTCAACAACTCGCGACCAAACATTGTCATGTCAACATCACGACCGAACGGAGAAAACTCATTCCAAAAATCTAGATCTATCAGAACAGGCATGTATTGTTCATTAAAGCATATATTAGGCATTCTAAGGTCACAGTGCATAATATCATTTTTGTGTATATCACAAATGACTTCGTACACCTTCTCTACCAGCTCAAGGCAACAATCCTTGGCTTCGTCATCAGTTAAAGGATCGTGGCATATTTTATTGTATAAATAGAACATATGAGGCTTTTTTTGGTAAGCAGGAACTATGCCTTGTGAAATGCTCACTCCAGAGACTAATCTAGCCAATTTATAGACTGAACTCATAAGGAATGGTTTCTTCAAACATTTGTAGCTGTTCATCAGCAAAATTCCAAACTTCGACTAGCAAAGTTGAGAATTGTTCAAAAGACTGTTGCACTCCAGTGTTGTCAGATAAACTGCATATTTGTCACTGAGTGGCCTATCATGTGCTCTAAGACACACTACTTGGTTACCCCTTATGGCTTCTAGCAATTTTAAACAAACTTCTTCCTTTGTAAGGCATTTTATGGAATAGCGAAATGACACTGATGTGGAATCATATCTTAAGCTTACTTTGACAACGCAACGTTTGACATCAATACGGGGGAATACAAATGCAGTGATTTCTGGTTCACTGACACCAAAAGCTTTAAGTAGCCGTACGAAGCCAAATAGAAGAACAGTTTTCCTAGCAGTAGGAACGTATGCAGCTTTAGAATGCACTTCAATGTATAACAATGTTGAACTATCTTTGAAAACTAAGACGTCACCACGGTTTCTCTCAGATTTGAAAGCACAATCTGGCAGCATACTGATTGAACGATCTTTTAATTTCAATGCTTTATCAGTTTCAATCCGATAGAGAGTGTCATTGGGATCAACGCATTTCTTTACAATTTCTTTGGCTAATTCTTCGCTGTCACCGTGTATTGGACTTTCTACTTCAGCTGCAAGCTCACCAAGATTGTATAAGCGGATATCATCCAAATCATCAATATTAACATGTACTGGAAATGGTGTACTATGGAGTTCTGTTTCATCCTGAAGCAATGCACAATATTTAAGGGGAAGTACTGATGCCTCAGACGAAGAAGCTCTGACTGTGGATTCTGCCATATCTGCAAAGATCAAAATAAACAACATAAATATCACCACATTTACTCTAACCATAGATGTCTATACAGTGTTAATAGAACAAGGGGAAGCAATCCAAGTAGGGATGCAAAAATAAAAGCAGTGAAACAAGAAAATTGTATGAACTTGGAATACACAAATTTCTCTTTTAGCTACACCAGTTTACTGATATCCACATGGCTAAAGTACGGATAAATAAATTGCTGTGATAGTTTTATAAGGTGCTGGCCGCCATCTTGAAACGTGATCACCACTACAGAGAACGCCTTTTTCCAAGGGGTAAGGCAATGATCCGGCGAACGCGTTTGTATTGAAGTTAATGGAAACATTTTGTAGTCTTACCAGACCAGTTATAGACCCTGGACAGCGCAAGAATGAGCCAACTGGCACATCGAATCAAGATGGCTAAACAAGCCATCGCCCTAGTACAAGGTCGCACCATATACTTCAATTACACCCACCACACAATCAATTTAATCAAGAGACACTCCCAACACTCACCAGCAAAAAATCACCACGAGAACCAGCACTGGTTCGCCAACGATATTGAACCAGCCTCGGAACCAACGAACAAGAAAGAAAGAACACGCAATTCTATCGCCACACCCGCTTCTCACAGTAAATTTCAGGATATAAACTGGAAAATTAGTTTTCTTACTGCGTTATAACCTGACCATATTGCAATATATTGCTACCGTATTAATCCTATATTTAGCTTATTATAAGATCAAACTAGTCGGTCGAGTCCCGGAGGTATCCGTACACGTATATCATCGCCCACATTGGTCCGAGTGAACCACCGACCCTTGTAAAGCAGTCACCACCTGGTAAGTAAGTTTATACTGACTTTGACATGGAACTGTGGAACCAAGTACAACACTACACTACACTGAAAGCTACAGTCTCCTCTCAGTCTCTTTGCTCTGAAGAGAGTGGAAGAAAGAGTATACCAGAAATAGCTCAATGGGTGGAACAGTGTGAGGCAAATATTCGAAGTGAAAATTAAAAGTCAGTATTTCTTGCATGGTAGCTAATAGCTACTCATTGTTGATATTCAAAAGACAAAGACAAGTTCACAAAAAACAAGACTAAAATTGGTTTCTAGTTGTGCAACAAAGGCTTAATGCTTCATCATAAAGTGATGAGATGTGGTCACGTGTGATTGTTAGCTGTTAGTAGTAGTTGTGAACAATCACAAATTAATGGCACCAAGAGTTCATAATATATATACTGAGGAGAGTATCCTACTCCCATATACCCCTGTAGAAGGGTGTATCATAAAGTGAAGCTGTAACGACAAGATGTTGTGGTTTGTGACATACAAGAAGCCATAAAAGCACACGAATCAATGCCTTACCACACAAGTGAAGCTCAGAACCTGCTGTATTCGCGAATGAACTTTCAAGAAACGTCCATTTTGTTTGTCTACACCATGAACCTGTGCTTGTAGTTCAGTGAGAAGTGCTGGGAAGTAGAGTTAGTTCGGTTGCTAGCGACATTGTTAGGCACACGTACAATCGATATTATGTTTGATTAATGACATCATTAGTTTTACAAAAAGTATTGCATCATCACTTTATGATACACCCTTCTACAGGTGTATATGGGAGTAGAATACTCTCCTCAGTATATATATTATGAACTCTTGATGGTACTTAAGCATGTTTTGGAATGTACAGAAATTGTGTGAGTGTCTTTATAATGGCGTAGCCTTAGCATTAGTAGCTTACAACAGCTCATCCCACCATTTGAACAATAATCGCATGCGATTATTATTTCATCACTTTTTGACAATAGCACTAATTTATAAGCTTCATTGTGTAACTATGAACCATGTTTCTTGTGGGTTCACATTTGTCTTTTGCATATTAAAAATCATACTCAGTGATTATAAAGAAATACTGACTTTAATTTTTCACAGTGGAAACCCTTGCTAGTTTAGCTACTATAAGTTACTTCTGAAGGTAGAGCCACTTGTTCTTATATTCCTTAGTAATGAGTATAACAGTATTAAATTTAAAGCTCTTAGTGGTTACTTTTACAAACTTATCTGTAACTAAAGTTACATGGAATAATATCTGGACTAGTTATTTTTCTTTAAGTAACAACCCCAACTGTCGCCTGCTTCCCCTACCCTAGCTGCTCCTGTTGAAAATAGCAAAATGTAGGAAAGTTACAGGAGCTGATCGGGGGGGGGGGCTACTTTACTTTGGCATGCTAATCGAAGCATTAACAGCTAAACTACTCATACTACAATCATGTAAAACTCTAATTTAGTACACACTTTTTGCTCATACAGTGTAGAATAAAAAACTTCCAAAAGCTTGAAACTAAAGCAGCCACCCCTTTCCGGAGATTTTGTCTAGTCCTTGTTCACTTTCAGCTTATGGATCAGAGGCTGTAATCATCCATCCAAATGCTGAAATTGAAAGGGCCTAAAAACCTAGATATATCTTTGGTGCCTGTAGCTAAGAAACATGGGGTATTGGTATAATTGTGTTATTTTTGTTGATTTTAGGTGGCATTTTACCAAACTTTGTACTGGCATGTACATGCTGGGATTTATATAGTTGATCTAGCTAGATACATGTATGCATGAGCAATGAATCCAAGGAAGACTATTATAAAGAGGAAAAGTATTCCTCTAACACTTGTTAGTGTTGCTAAGAGATGTAAAATAAAGGACATTAAAGCACCTGTTAGAAGTTTCAGCGATCCACCACTTGTTGAAGAGTGTCACTTTAACACTGATGATTCATCTGACCAAATACTAGATGAAAATAATGAAGGCACATGTTATGATGATCAACCAGATACAGAGCAGCAAACAGCTCACACAAAGAGGAAGCAAAAAGCAGCTGAAAAATGGCAAATCGTCCAAAGTGTTGCCTTAAATGGAGTTATTATGAATATGAGTGAACCACTATTGGATTGCACTATATGTGATAAATCTAGAGGCATAGTGAAATGTGATCAGTGCGGACCTCTTATGATTTACTGTAAGCAATGTGCTATTGATATGCACCAACATTCATTGTTTCACCATTTTGTGGAAGTTTGGGAGGTAGATATAGAAACATGCTTAGTAATTTACCTTTATAATATAAATGTACCAATAGGATGGTTATTTTCAGCCACTTGAACTGCCTGATGGCATTGTGCTTGATCCAAAGCCATGCTGTGAGAATATAACAAGGAGAAGCATTGTATGTTTTAGTGTTGAAGGTATGTAGTATGCTATTTATATAACCAATAAACAGCTAAGTAGCACATATGTAATAATGGAACTTTTATTTTAAATACTGGCATGTATCCCATATTGCAATTCAATGTTACTTAGCAAATTTTGGGCATGCAGATCTTTGCAATGCTACATTTTCCAAATCAAACACCTGATTTTGGAAAACCTACCTTTTTGGCATATAAACAAGTTTTGAGATAACACCAGAACGAGATGGCTACACTGTCTGGCAGCTATCAATTTTCACACTAACTTTGTCTTAAAACTTGTCGGGTTTGCTTTCTAGAGACGGGTTTCTGTGAGCATATCAAAGTGCATTTGTGAGGACTTGTGATACAGCAATGACTACTCGTGAAAAAACCTATTTAAAATGACAAGAACTCCTACAGGGAGCTCCTTATACTGTAGATGCTCTGAAAGGGCATTAAAGCCTCCATCTTCAGGGAAAATTTCACTTGCATAGTTACCAAGGCTGGTGAGGTATTACCATTTTAAAGTATTACAAAAATGTTTACCATTGTGTCAAAAGGTATAGGTTTTCCAAAATAATATCACAATTTTGTTATGTTAATGTCAGGCTTACTTTAGAAATTTTGTGGCAAGAATTCAGCAAAAGATGATTGCTCACACAAAAACCTCAAGTATTTCTTCATACAGGATCTCCACGTGTTTTGAATTTTCCATTTTGCTCCTGTAAGTGTGATGCACTCAAATTGATTGGATTTAATTACTGGCCTGGAACTCCTGCATGTCTATCCCCAAGTAGCCTTTACATTTGAATTTATGGATCTCCTTGAAGCACTGTTGCTTGAGTGCCATGTAGCAGTACAGGACTTTACACAAGCATGGTCCTATTTGGTGACAAAGAAACTGATTAAAGTATGTGAAATTTATTCATATAGGTATAAAAGAGCACTACTACACTAATGTGCAATTATTTTTAACTCACATTTTTTTCAGGGATCTATGTAAGTACAGTGTGTACATGTAGTAGTGATACATGTACAGGGTTGAATAAAATTCTTACTAGACTAAAGTAGTTATGTAGCATTATTAGTACACTTCTCAACATATTCTGCCAATGCATCTGTTGTGATAAGGAATGTGTATGCGAAATTCTAGCACCTGCAATGTAACACTACTAGCTTTAAAAAAATAGTTGGATGGGGAGCATCTTAAACAGTGTCTGTAAGCTTTTTTTCTGCCCTGTACTCAAGAGGTAATTGTAATTATTGTATCTCTGTGCACTGGAAAATAAAAGGTGAGCCAGTTTGCCTTCTGCACTAAAAGGAATGTATACCACTGTAGAATATGAGTATTTTGCATGCTCCACTAAGCACAATACCACAATTTGGGGTATTTAGGACTATCCGCTTCAAAGGCGTTGTGGTTAGACAATTCCACATATCTGTTAGGCAAGTACAGCACAGATAGTGTTACCTTAATTACTTTATACATGGACATAAATTAGTGTGCTGTGTTATTATGTTTACATAGTAGATTTAGCTATGTAATTTATAATTTATTAGATGCCATGCAATCTGTATCCGGTATTGATTGATTCATTTGAAGAGTACAGGTACATTAATAAATTCTGCATATTGTTTTTCCACTTTTAAATTGTTGGAGGAAGTGTTAGATGAAATTTATAATCTTACATTATTCAAAAGTCTAATTTAATTCAGTTATAGCTATATATGATTTCTGAAGAAAAACATAGGTACGGCATTATGTAGCAGCAGCTATTTGGCTACCATTCAGTAAATTATATAATTGGAGAGAACATAGCCATGCTTAGCTGTATTTGATGGTACATTTCACTAAATGAATGAGGCATGCTAATTGGCAAGTGCAAATATTATTTTCTATTCCCTGATTGGTGATGGATAGCTCCTGAATGTTAAATCATATACTGGTTTCTGATCATATGACACGGAGGCTGAAGAATTAACTGGCTGGTTATTACTCCTTCACCAAAGTAGCTCCTACAAACTGAGAAAGAAAAATATGTAGAGACAAACTTACAAAGTAAAAAAAAATTATGTACACTTTTGCTGATTGCAATCGAAAGAAGAAATTCTTGTAGTTACACAGTACAGTGTTTATAAGCATAGTAATAGGACACATATCTTGTTGTTTACAAATGAGTTCTTTTGGGCAGTTGCTTATCACTCGTTCAAGTGTTTAGCCTAACAGTTTAGATTATTGATTACAATATTTTATAAAGAAAATTGGGTGGACATAAGTTGCAAAACAAAATTTCTACTTTTCTAGGGTGCATAAACTTTTGTATGAAATAGTTTGTTCTACAGTATATACGACTAGAAAAAGATTATACTAAAACCAAAGATAGTTTGATAACAACACTTTGAAGCAGTTAGGGTACTCAAGATGAATGCTCCATTAAGCAAGATGACCAGGAAGTAAAATATAAAACTAGAAGATCACTTGCATTAATACACCACTCGGGGGTGGGGGTTTCTTGAGTCGTATACAGCGCTAGTTTTCCTCTTGCTGCATTAGCCTCTCACCACACTCCCTTGTGGTATGCATCTTTTCCGTACATACACATGGCAGTGCTTCAAGTAGCACCTGCAGTGGAATACTCATGAGTTAACATGTTAATGAATGGAAGTTTCAACCAATGCTCTCCTTGACGAATGCATGGGACATACCAGCTTGGCTAGGTGATTCAAAAAATCTTTCAAAGTAGCAACTCTGGTTGGCTCTACACTTGCAATTTGGTTGAATTCTTCTCTCTCTTGTTGGGCTAGAGCTTGCCACTGCTCACCAATCATTTTATTTAAGTCCCCCAGACAGACACTTGGATCTACAAACAAAATGTAGCCAGTAATTATATGTGTTCGCTTGTATGTAAGAAAATAAGAAAATGAAATGATTTCATCTTTCTATATACACAGTGCATATCAATTAAATATAATAGTACTTATATAATGAATCTTCATGCCTATACATACTCCTTAATTGCAATTTCTGGCGTAGAATCTGGCTTGATTAATCAGTAATGTACTGGTTATTGGGCTGTTACAGCTGACAAAGTATTTTCTTGATTTCAACTACTAAGGAGCCATTATGGCCATGTAATCTCGTACAATTGTCGTGCACTACCATTTTGAAGTCTATCCCTTGCTCACTCATACCATTCACCCCTATTTTAAGCACCCATGACATAACAACCTATCCATGCAACTTCTATCTTACTTGGCGGGAAACTCTACAAGCACTGGAAAAGCAGAAATGATCTGAAATTTAATATTTGATGTACTTTTAGTGTAAATTTTATACGTGTACTCACTACTCACTACCCTTGGCAAGTTAGAATGGTCTTATGAACAGAAATTCTTTAAAATCATTTATCTCAAAGCTTTTAATGATAAAACTTTTAATGTGCAATTTGGATCAGTTTCCCAAAATCCAGTCAAATATAGTAATGAATGAGCTATACCCTTGTATGCATGTTAAGATAAATGCCAATTGTGACTGGCTCTACGAAAACCAGACTTATTGCCTTTACACAAGTATTGAGAAATGCTGGTTTTAATTATTTAGAGTGTTGGAGCCTGCCGATGGATGAAGTTACGTGTACCAAATTTCACACATTTTACACTAATTCCTTACTTTTATAACCGTCCACTAAGCAAGTAGTCAAAAACTAAGTTTCCCGCCATTTTAGATAGTTTATTTACTGAGGTAGTCCCTGTCATGATATATCAGGTGAGCTCAGCAATGGGTGGGTGGTGGAAGAGTGGTTAATGAAACAAAAATGTCAGGAGAGGCAAAGGGGTGAAATAGACCAAGATATGGGCCATACAGGACTCACAACTGGCTAAAATGAAGGACAAGGAACAGCACAGGTCTTAAACCAATACCACAGAGCTATACAGCCACACACAGCTGCCTCTTTGCTGGCCAGAGCTCCATTATGAATCCAAACTGTCTGTATGGATTTCCACTGGCCTTGGAAAATGCAGCCAGCATTGTGGAAGTGAATCTTGATAGTGTATTCATGTAGGTTTGTGTTTATGGCAAAAAATTTAACTTCCAGTAATGGGCAATAAGCCCGGTTATTGCACATCCAGTCACAATATTAAATGTACATTTGCAAAACATTTCTAATTTCTACTTACGTCATTGCTTTGGTCCCATACACCCATATACTTATTACAACGCCTCAGCACTATGAATTGTATAGCTTTACATGGAAATGCTTGAGATAAGAAAAAATGAAATATTAGACTACATGTAAATGTGAAATTCAAGCAATTTAAACATAAATAATAATATAATCTTATGTACCACTCTGCGTGGGCAGTTCAAAGGCACCGCCAGTGCCATAATTTGTATATTGCACTGCTGCAGACCGCAGCGAGTGCATTATAACTTATAACGCACTGGTTGCGGTTTTGTAGACCACAACGAGTGCATTATAAGTTATAATGCACCGACCGCAGTGCAATATACAGATATTGCACTGGCTGCGGTTTTGTGCAGCATAGCACAAGTGCCGGTGGCGAAGACCACTACGACACCTCACCTAATAGGTGGAAAGACACTTCACAGATCACTCGAATTCTTTTATAGCCTGACATGTAAAGGTCGATTGTGGGCCATAACGTCACCAATACGTATAATGTTTACAAGCAGCCAATGGCGATCGAAAAAGCCAACACGGGTGGCCACAACTCTAGTCTACATATATATAAACGTACTTATACACCATACTAGTCTGGTGCCATCTTAGCCCAGATTAAACTGTAGTCCACTTCGACAATGACTCAATAAAACAAATATATTCTAAATAATACTAACTTTTACGTTCGATTGTGGTAACCAGTTTTGTCATGCCACCTGATTCGAGTTTAGCCAGTGTGAATGGTAAGAATTAGACTAGTATCGTTTAGTAGTTAGGTTTTGTTTACTTAAAACGTCTATTTAGCTACATTTTTTCGCTCGAGAGAATCACTATGGCGATTAGTCTGGCGCTTAGTCTATATGGCGATTGAGTGATCATGCTGGCATGCTGAGCACTACATGATGAGAGTCGAACAGCGAATGCAGGTTAGTGATATAACCCACAGCGTACTAGCTTTCAATATCTCAGGTGGCTGCAGTATTGCAGGGGGAACGTCATCGCAACGTCAGGCTTGGTTACCCACAATCGATGTTAGAAACCTGGCCTTTATAAGTGTTACAGCTGTCTTGTGAGACTCTCCCCACCTATTAGGTGAGTGGTACATAACAGTTATACAACGTGCACTCGTGCTCTGCCTGTATAAACGCACTTGCCTTCGGGCCTAACGGCCCTCAGGCTCGTGCGTTTATATCAGGCAGAGCACTCATGGCCGTTGTATAACTATATAATAATGACGACCACTTTGAATGTCTTACCTGACGATTTCAAAATTTCCCTATGATAAATGTTGTATCCAGAGATCTTCCTCTTTTTACACACCAGTTTGGTACTGGCCATGCTGTTTGAAGTACATACAGTTTAAAACCATAAATTGTATAAGTACACAATATATATAATTTTAGAACGTTTGTCATAAGGTACACTACCATACAACATCAAGTGCAAGATGCCAGATAATAGACAAAAATACGCATGTTGTGAAAATGAAAACAAGGTTTGTATATACAATCCTTAAGTTTGCAATAATCTTAGGGTGGTCAAGCACTCTGAATGAACAGTCAAAATGCGCTGTGGAAGTAATATGCCCACCTTTTATAAAAGGACTGACATCACTAAGCTTCACTTTTACCACAAATTACATCAAGTCACTGACTTAAATTATACAGTTAGTAGAGTTAAACCTCCCCTCCCTCTCCCTTATATATAAAGTATAAGGAAAATTAGAAATTTCTAACCAGAGTAGGTGTCAAGAGTGCTCCAATAAAAAGTACAGAAACAAGCTGGAGTAAAGTGCACAATATTAAATCACAGTAAAACAATTAAAATTGTTATATCCTTACTGTGCATTTCCATCTTAGGCACAGTAGAGATATACCTGTATATATAACAATTTTAACTGTTTTACTGTGATTTAATATTGTCCAGCTTGGTTCTGCACTTTGTATTGGAGCACTCTTGACCCCTACTCTGGTTAGAAATTTCTAATTTTTCCTTATACTTGTTTGTTTACTTTATTTCAAATAATTATTATGACTGGTGAACCCATGCATACCGCATCAAACAAAAGAAATGTCATCGCGCGCCCCAGTTAATCAATTATTGTCTGAAAAGTGAAGTATACATTACTCTTCGTTGTTAGCTATGTTCAACCCGTTTCACAGCAGTACAAGTCAACAACTGTTCGAAAAGCACCTCTACAATGTAAGTAGCCAATATGAAAATTACAGACGATTTCCGTTTATAGGAAAGGAAGCCACCGCTAATCGCCACTTTTTGCTGTCAGCAAAGATGAATGGAACACAAAGGAGGATACTAGTAAGTCCATGAAAAATGCATTTTAAGTACTGTGGCATGCCAAAAGGCACCTCTCGGGCATCAAATAGCGAAAAAATCAAACCTGTAGCCTTAGCCATTATTGAGTTACGCTGGTCTGAAGGCATCAATCAGTCAGTCAGTCAGGCAGTCAGTCAGTAGAAAATTCCGTTAAATAATTTTTTTTTAAATTTGTAGCAACTTGTTGAAAGCATTTTAGATCAATGTGAAGGCACTTTTGAGCTTTATTTAGCCTAACCAATAGTGCCAAGTAGCTGTGAAGGATTTCAGAGGATGGTTTCTGGCCGATATATTTCCAAGGGCCACGCCCACATCTTCGAGACCCCTACTATACAGCACTACCATACTGTATAATATATATATATATATAATTACTACCCATACAAAAATACCAATGGGTTGTGCCATCACCAAACATGTGCTACTGTATTTTTTTTTGCGCTGAACAGAATAACTGATATAATATCTACAAAACTTTTGCTAAGTGTACTTCATTTGTGATTGCCTGCATGTAAAATCTCTGCACATTTAAATTTATACAGTATAAGTGGTATATTAAAGAATTACAATTTTGGGAAAATGTTCTATTGCACACTAGTTAAATACACATACATTCAGTGATGGCTTATAATCTTTCATGTATTGATCCATTATTACAACAGTATGTAATATGGAAGTAATATGTACCTATACTAACATTCTAAGTTCTCGTATGAAAAGGATGTGGGCAGAATGGAGTTGGATGGGGCTCTACTTCACGCATAATATGCTAGTACAGTAACTCAGTGGTGTAGCTGAGGGGGGGCATCTGCCCCCCTCCCCCCCCCCCCCCCCCATCAGAAATTCTAGTCTGGTGGCCGCCTCCTTCGAACATGCAAAAAGGGCGGGCGCCGCCAAACTACAAGTTCACCCATCACCATTGCTTACAATATCAGCTAGCCTGGCACTTGCTGGTGGTTATCGCCAGTACATGTCTGAAATCATGATGTACAACAGTCATTTCCAGTATGAGTGGGATTCACGAAAACATTAGGATTGTTGTTCTATATTTAGACCAGCTACCCATGTGATGGTCCACTCCAAAGATTTTGAAGAAAGGCGGGTGACCTTCTACAATTGAATCTTGAGAAAACACTGATATCTGGGTGATAAATTGTTGGCACCTATTGAGAGTTAAATGTAAGAGCTTTCACCGATCATGGTTAATGTTTGTAGACTTTCTGGAAGTTTCACCGTGCCGGTATAAAATGCCGAAGAGGCAGCATGAGATTTTATCTATGCCTACTGTGACTCTGAAGCAAGGTCTATCATAGAGGGGATTATAAAGTCGGAATTGAGTTAAGTAGTTTACCTGGGATTTGGAATGGTTGGACAAAATCAGCCGACTGCGTGACCGCAAGGAGTCACATCAGGCCTCAGTGTGTCTAATGTAAGCAGTTATAACACATCAACATGCTATTCTAATTCTGCTTTTACGTGACTGTGGATGAATATGTTGGAGTACAGTGAGGAACGTGAGATGAGGCTCGACTCTGCAGTATAGCTTTTTACAAGTACGAACATAGTTGTGATTTAGTTAACTGTAATTAATTCAACACCGTATGTTGGCTAGCCCATCATTGGGTCATTAGCCTTTTATACAATGATTACGACATTGAGCGTTTCGTGGGTATACCTGTCACCCCATCACCTTCCGGCCGGCTACATCCCTGGTACAGTTTAGTGGTAAGCATTACAGTAATTTACAGGATTTCATACTCACTAACTGCTTGATACCTTCAGACAAGAGTCAATAAATAATGGCTATAAGACTATGGGACTGCTTTATTTTATATTACTGTTATACTACACCTCATAAGCCTGAAAGGTGCATTTAACATACCGCAGTACATACAGTGTATGAATTAGGGAGCTACCTTTGTCCTGAGATCATAGCCACAGCTACACATAGCACGAAAGTTTGACAGGGGAACTGTCAGGAAGATGTTAGGTAAAACTACAGTTACATGTACTGTAAATTTGTAACTTGGTGCTGACATATTCGTGACTGGATTTGCGAAAAGGGGTCTTCTACACACATCTAATTCTATACTTTGGAAGACCATAACTTAATTTTCAAAGTAGATACAAACCTCAGGGTTTCGTTATCAATTCACCTATGTTGGTTCTCACTACAGTCCAAATTTCAAGCTAATAGCTTATTATAATCTGAAATTGTGAATCATCAAAGTCAGTATATTGGATGTGTGTGGAAGACCCCTTTTCGCAAACCCGGTCAATTTATGCAAATTTTCAATCTATTAAACTGGGCCATATAATAGCTGCAAAAATATTCACATAAACTGCTTGATCATTGACACATACGTAGCCATCATTTAACCCTTCCACAGTAATTATATGTATTACAAGTACAACCAGCTTCCTATCTAGGGTACATCTTTTCTTTGTCCAGTAATAGCTGATAAGGTGCAGAATTGAGTAATTGATTATCATATCTACCTAGCAGCAATTACCAGATTTCTTTTAGCAACCTCAGCTTGGTTAAACAGGCTAATCAAAAAATTTCATCATTCCATGCCATTGCTTGTCCAATACAAAATACATGTATTTTTATACTACCAGCAAAAACACAAATTTACAGCCATATAATCTCTACAGCAATCCATATGTTTAAAGAAAGCCAAGAAAGCCCTTGTCGAATACTAACTGTACAGGTATGATAACATTACCATAGCAACATTTATTCATTGTCGAATGACAACATAAGTCATGCCCCATACAATAATCCATTGGAAAACCCAAAACTACAAGTTGTAAACCTCGACCAAATTCACTAAACTTGGTACCATTCTACGCAGTGAAAGATTCTTAATAAGATCCCGACTACAAATTGCAAAACAGGTTAGCTTAAAGAGATGTGTTGTAAAAACATGCCCAAACGTGTTTCGCGTGTGTTCTAAATACAAAATTTTGCATTTCAAGGCTTCATTCTAGCTTTAGCATTACACAAATAGCTTACACACCAGGCAAATCACCTTTCTTCTCGGAATGTGATGAGCCAAGTCTCACTACCATTAAACAAAGCATGTGAAAGCTATGGCGGTTTGTTTAGAAGGTAGTGTTATAGCTATTTACATGAAACGGAAAAATTGATGTGGAAATAATTATGACAGTTTGATATGGATGTGCCATCTCAACTGGTGTACCTTAGCACGCATTCAGTTTTCAAGTAACCGCACACTCTTCTCAGTTGTACCTCTTAAAAAAACAACTCTTTACACATTGAGGTGTATGGTAGTGTGTACTTTAACACAGGAGCTGTTTACTTTAGTGTGCATTGAATGCGGAACACGTGCGTTATTGTTAAAGCTGGAGATGTGTTTTAATAGTAATGTGCACGTGTATTATCTATGGTATAACCGTACACATACCTGGTAGAGACGGCATACATATCTGAAACAGAGCTATAGGTGAGTATGAAGCGACAACTCAGCTGGGCAAAGAGCGGCAAAAAACCCGGTTTTTGGATATCCGGATTAGACCGACTAGTTTTCTTCTATCATAAGCTAAACATAGGATTAATACGGTAGCAATATATTGCAATATGGTCAGGTTATAACCCAGTAAGAAAAACAATTTCCCAGTTTATATCCTGACATTTACTGTGAGAAGCGGGTGCACCATAGATCCTCTGATCTATGACTCAACGTATACACAACTCAGGTGCACGTGTTTACGTGTCACTGAATACACTTGTCTCCTGGCGTAAGTCAGTTCCGCGAAGCCAACTATTATAGCACCATAAATTAGCATAGTCTGTAGCAAAATCTCACCTTACGATGCATTTTTCAGGTTCCTCCTGCAGGCTTGGCTGTCGCTAAAAAATACAACCTGGACTGGTAGTCGATGCAAAAATTGTAGTTACCTTGGTGATACAATATTTGGCGCTGTTTCGGTGAAGTTGTAGCTTTTTACGCTCTTTCAACCTTCGTTCAAAACAGCGGTAGAGCCTGAAGTGACTGACTGCAGAGTACCTTTGGGAAAGTGGTACCTTCGCTATTTCAGTCACTCGAGCTCAGTGGAACGTCCGAAGGAAGGAAGGAAACCTGAGGGACTGAGAAGCCAGTATCAACCTGACAACCCGTAAGTAAACGGCATGTTAGATGTTAGACACTTTTCTTGCAGTTGTCGTAATTTAGTCCAATAGGATGACCACTTACTTCATTGAAGGCTAAGATAAGAAACCCATGGCAGAGGCCGGGGAATACATCAGAGCAGTAGGTATTGGAAGCTGTGTAGTGACTAACTTTACATTTTCCCTGAATACTCACTGACAAAAATTCTACTACACAGGTGTGGAAAATATTTTGTGGTTTGATAATTAAAGTGTAATGATTTTAGGTCAGCAACCATATCCAAAATCACATTGCAGTGCCGTTGGTCTACTGACTTGTATACACTTCAGTGTTCTATGCAAGGTATTTAATGTGTTCCCAATTATATTTCTTTCTACTCTTCAACTGTAGGTGTAGCTATCTGAAAGACGACGATGTTGGCTACTTTGCTGTGCATACAATGGCAGGTAAAAAACAGTTTATTGTGACAATGATATTTGATGTTTGTGCTGTTTTAGACGAAACGTGGCATAGCTGAGTAATGGCATGGTGGTGTAAGCTTGTAGCTGCCATCTTCAACATTTGGAGAATGGAGCAGACTGGACTTAACTGCCTCACATTATAGTACCGTGTGCCTATTGATTCATGTACAATTGTTCTGTGCAAGGTATTGCCTGTGCTTTCAAGCATTTTCCTTTATACCATCTGCTGTAGGTGTAGCTATCTGAAAGACGATGATGTTGACTACTTTGCTGTGAATACAGTACAGGTAAAAATATTTTATTTAACCATGCATGATATTCAATGTTGTGTTATTTCAGACAAAGTGCAACATGGTCAAGCAACGACAGGTGGTATCAGTAGATTTGTTGCTGCCATCTTCTTCATTGATCAGAACATCTGAGCAGACTAGGCTCAACTGGCTTCCTCCACCTACAGAACAATTGTATTTTTTGTGTGTATGTATTTGTATTCATTTAAAGAATGAAATAACTGATTGTGGTAACAAAACACGTAAAATTGCATAAAACTAATGAAAAAAGGTATGTTGGGATTACAAGAACTTTTGTGTGTGTTACACACAAAAAAATGTGTAAATACTACGCATGTACCAGTGTGGTATTTGTGGCAACAATTTCACACAAAATTTTGTGTGATATATACACATCTGTTTTACAATTAATATATGCTAAATTACCTCACTTTAAGAATTTAAAGCAAAGCATTAATTATTTAGAGACTGCATGCTGGTATGAAGCATTCAGTCACAGTAAAACATCCTAATCTAGATTATATAGGTACCTTATGTGCTGTATCTATAATGCTGTCACTGCTGTGTGACTTGTGTTATTAAATTCATTATTACGATAAACTTGACAATTAGCTATCAAATTCTGCTCTTCCATCATAGCTAATTAACATCAGGGATCCCAAGACTGTACAACTGTTAGTTGTGTGTATGTATATTTCCTATAGCATATACAAATTGTGTGTATATATATTGTAAAGCATTCTGCATGGTTAACGTTGATGATAAGGTCTGCATATTTACGTAGCTATATATAGTATATAAATGACCTTATTGTATTGGCTTTCTGTATAGCCATGACTCATGGAGCAATTTGTAGGAAGTATAGGTGACTATAGCATGTGGATTTGTGAAGCCTGGTAGTAGCTATAGCATGCAAGCAAGTTGCCTGCGAGACAACCAACTGTTTGGGTGCTGGTCTAGTTTAAGATTCAAGTAAACTCATTTAGCAACATGTCTAATGTACCACACACACTTGCTGTGACTCGCATTTCCTAGATTATCTCTCTTCTCTATTTCATCCTCCACTTACAGGCATTATAGTTTAATGTAAAAACTTGGAATTGTAAAATACAGAATGTAAATAGGCGGTAAAATAGCCACAAGCAACTTATACTTGCCAAGTAATTGGTGCACAAATTTTGACCCTTCTCCCAAGGCAAATTTAAGAAGTTTACTAACTTGCATTCTTTGAGTCAAAATTAAGATTTGTGGCATTAATTGCTCCCTTAGCATTGATTACTGCAATCCCTTCTAGTGGCTCCATGTTTGCAAGTGCAGAGATTAACCTCAAATATTTTTCATAGTCTGTGGTGCATTTTACTTCACAATTTACAGCAAATGTAACCAGTAAACAAGCATGCTAATTATAATGGACAGTAAAGTAAATAATTGTCAACGACTGTTGATCACTTCCTCTAAGGTTCTTGTACCACGAGAAACAACCGAGTTCCGAAGAAGAGATTTTTTAAATTTCCCATCCATAAATTCCTTTATGAAGTCATCGACTGGATTTTGTTGAGGAAACAATCTCAACAACTCGCCACCAAACATTTCCATGTCAACATCACGACCGAACAGAGAAAAGTTCTTACAAAAATCTAGATCTATCAGAACAGGCATGTATTGTTCATTAAAGCATATATTAGGCATTCTAAGGTCACAGTGCATAATACCATTGTTGTGTATATCACAAATGACTTTGTACACCTTCTCTACCAGCTCAAGGCAACAATCCTTGGCTTCGTCATCAGTTAAAGGATCATGGCATATTTTATTGTATAAATAGAACCCATGAGGCTTTTCTTGGTAAGCAGGAACTATGCCTTGTGAAATGCTCACTCCAGAGACTAATCTAGCCAATTGATAGAATGAACTCATAAGGATTGGTTTCTTCAAACATTTGTAGCTGTTCATCAGCAAAATTCCAAACTTCGACTTGCAAAGTTGAGAATTGTTCAAAAGACTGTTGCACTCCAGTGTTGTCAGATAAACTGCATATTTGTCACTGAGTGGCCTATCATGTGCTCTAAGACACACACCTTGGTTACCCCTTATGGCTTTTAGTAATTCTAAACAAACTTCTCCCTTTGTAAGGCATTTTATGGAATAGCGAAATGACACTGATGTGGAATCATATCTTAAGCTTACTTTGACAACGCAACGTTTGACATCAATACGGGGGAATGCAAATGCAGTGATTTCTGGTTCACTGACACCAAAAGCTTTAAGTAGCCGTAGGAAGCCAAATAGAAGAAGAACAGTTTTCTTAGCAGTAAGAACGTATGCAGGTTTAGAATGCACTTCAATGTATAACAATGTTGAACTATCTTTGAAAACTAAGACGTCACCACGGTTTCTCTCAGATTTGAAAGCACAATCTGGCAGCATACTGATTGAACGATCTTTTAATTTCAATGCTTTATCAGTTTCAATCCGATAGAGAGTGTCATTGGGATCAACGCATTTCTTTACAATTTCTTTGGCTAATTCTTTGCTGTCACTGTGTAATGGACTTCTTACTTCATCTGCAAGCTCACCAAGATTGTAGAATTTGATATCATCCAAATTATTAATTTTAACTTTTACTGGAAATGGTGTACTATGGAGTTTTGTTTCATCCTGAAGCAATGCACAATATTCAAGGGGAAGTACTGATGACTCAGACGAAGAAGCTCTGACTGTGGATTCTGCCATATCTGCAAAGATCAAAATAAACAACATAAATATCACCACATTTACTCTAACCATAGATGTCTATACAGTGTTAATAGAACAAGGGGAAGCAATCCAAGTAGGGATGCAAAAATAAAAGCAGTGAAACAAGAAAATTGTATGAACTTGGAATACACAAATTTCTCTTTTAGCTACACCAGTTTACTGATATCCACATGGCTAAAGTACGGATAAATAAATTTCTGTGATAGTTTTATAAGGTGCTGGCCGCCATCTTGAAACGTGATCACCACTACAGAGAACGCCTTTTTCCAAGGGGTAAGGCAATGATCCGGCGAACGCGTTTGTATTGAAGTTAATGGAAACATTTTGTAGTCTTACCAGACCAGTTATAGACCCTGGACAGCGCAAGAATGAGCCAACTGGCACATCGAATCAAGATGGCTAAACAAGCCATCGCCCTAGTACAAGGTCGCACCATATACTTCAATTACACCCACCACACAATCAATTTAATCAAGAGACACTCCCAACACTCACCAGCAAAAAATCACCACGAGAACCAGCACTGGTTCGCCAACGATATTGAACCAGCCTCGGAACCAACGAACAAGAAAGGAAGAACACGCAATTCTATCGCCACACCCGCTTCTCACAGTAAATTTCAGGATATAAACTGGAAAATTAGTTTTCTTACTGCGTTATAACCTGACCATATTGCATATGGGTTTCGTTACTTTCACATCGTTTGATGCCCCACGTAAAATTACGTAACATTGCGTTAGAGGCGCTTTAATAAAATAATTATTAAGCACTGACTGAGACGCGCGAGGACACGCTTTATCAAACTGAAACCAGATACGTAGAATCTAATGGGGAGAGGTAACAGCAGCCAGCTAGTGTTCTGTGTCTAAGGGGTCTGCCAGAATAACAAAGGTAAGTAATGTATGCAGCAGTATGTATCACATCACCACCAAGATCACTTTAATATGCCTGGTTGTAATGTTTTATGCTGCAATACCGCTATTAATGCTAAGAACAGAACTCTTAACACAGACATGGTAACAATTTCCTTCACTCCAGATATATTTCAACTTGCCTTGGTCAATTATAGTACGGCCAGAGGCTCAGATTGTCCCATGCAGTTGCAGTGGTGTTGATAGTTTTGCTGCAGTGTTCGTAGTTGAAGTATTCTTTACTAGAGGAATAGCATAACTGTAGCTAATGGATAATACTGTAGCCTCTTTCCCAAGGGTCTGAAACTCACATCATCTTACAATTTCTGAAACAGTTTTTGTTACTTTCACATTGTTTGATGCACCTCTACATACCATTATGTAACAACACTATATTATAGGCACATTGATAAAGCACTGAGACACGTCAAACTCAATAGGTGACAGCAGCCAGTCTTGTGATGACTGAAGATGATGTGCGACTAATTGGTCTGCCAGGATAACAGAGGTATGTATGCATTATGTATCACATCACCTCTGTTACCTTCCATTATCCTTGAGTGTACTGTTTTAAAAATGCTATGAACAGAATTCTTAGCACAAGCATGGTGATAATTTACTTCAGGGATATTTCAACCTACTGGTGACCATCTTTTAATAGGGACCTAGTATAGTGTACGTTTGTTTCACTGGGGTGTCACACAAGCACTCACTATTGGATGATCTGCGTCAAAGACAAAATTTACCTTAGCCTTTGGCTTACAGCTTTTGACCTGACTTGAATGCATCTTCCTGAAATTTTGTCTGCTGTTTTAGGCTTAATTATTAGGTTTTCATCCCTGGCCACATCCAATGTGGCCATTTAGCATTTTTAAAAGTTAGTATAACTAGCTATAGTAAACCAAGAAAGCTGCTGTCTGGGCCATGTGAGCCAGCTAGATATAAATCCGTACACCTTCATTGTTACTTTAAGTGTTGAAGCTATTTAGGTTTATTATATCCATTTACCAAACACACCAGTCCTGTGCTTTAAAATTTCTTAATACATCCTATCTATATAACCAGGGGAGTAGGACAAGACCACGTGAATGCGTAATAATGTTGCACAAGTACTTAAAGTATTTCATGTGAACTGAATAGACCCTGTACAAAAAGTAGAGGAAGAGGCTTGATACATATTTTGCTCTATTTAGTTTGTTGCTTGTAATAGTGTGATTCATGATTGGAAAGATGCTGCTGTTATGGCAAGGTCTAAAAAGAGGGGGCTAGTTGTGGCCAAAAAGCTAGTTGTAAATGACTTGGCTAGTTGCAAATGGTGATTGGCCAGGCTAGTTCTAAAATTTAGACAAAATAGCCAGGTTTACTACAGGAAAGTATACTTACATATTGTACCTCTTAACTCTTTTACAATTTACCACAGGGATTTGACTAAAAGTCTAAAGATACATCTTGAGATAGCCATTTTCAAAAAATTTTCTATTTCATGGTCTACTACTCTGATTAAAAATTACCTTACTAGTTTTAATTTCTTTCTTACAGTTCACTATAAACTGAAAATCATCAAATCATTGCTTTCATGCACATAATTATATACATAGTTATTTTGTCCCTTCAGCTTGCTAATTATTTCCAGATCTCACTCATTCTCTAAAATCATTTCCAGGTTCAATCATGGCACACTTATGTTTCAAAATTCTTGGGGAGTATGTCCAGACCCCTAGAAATCCCTCTTTACTGCCACTTTGTCTCATGACTTTCATGTCAAAAGTAACAGTAGGCATCAATGATTACAATACAATCGTTGTTGTATGATCTATTACTTTCAACAGGTAGTATGACTATGGTTTAATAAAATATTTTTGTTAGTGCTTTGTAGTGCACGTGATCTTGTCTTACCCCTCTGATCTACAACTGTGAAAGATACATCATTGAAATCACAGTGAAATTGTTACAGAGCTTTGAAACATTTTAAGTTTTTCTATCTCGTAAGTTTTAATATTTATTTATAGGTAACTGTGTGTTTTAACACTTCTTCCCATCTCCCACTGTAGTGATATTTTGTAGTCTTGACTGTTGACTGTGAGTTTGACCACAATCACAGATTGAGATTGATTTAGTAAGTGATACGTGATACCCCTAGTGTTTTGTTTTATAAGCCTAGCACTACAATTAAACAGGTGATTCTGAAGTCACAGTCTAACCCCCTCCACCATACTCCAAATAACCCACACCCTGTTTGCCCATTGTAATCTACAACATCTGGGTTTTGCACCACTAGCAACTGTAGCAGGCTATCTATCATTGTTGCCAAACAACCAACAACATACTTAGTAACCATAGATACAAGACAATAACCATATGTAAGTCCAGGAGCACGACTACCTGAAAACTTACATTCATAAGTGAATAGAATATAATGAAAGACTAAATACAACAATGGAGAGTGAGGGCTAGCAACAAGAAATCAAAACGTAAAAATTTTGAACCATCCAGCACCAAGATGATTCAGGGAAAAACCCACTGGGTTTTACCCACATACGCATGTTACGCACATCAGTAATGACTGAGTTTCTTTCTGTAGCTATGTATGTGTTCACTTCTTCATTTTGATGACAGTAGTGACTTTCCATGTAGAATTCTGCCGTTCTCCTAATACAAATGTCATTTTGCAAAGTTTTTTTAGACATACTCTGTAAAATGAAATACAATAGTAATTATTTTGTTTGTTTTTGTTAATGCAAGTAGCAATGATGTCATCATCTAATTGTGGGTCAGTCATGACTACTCGCACAGCAGGTAAAATTGGCCAGTATCTCCTCATATGGTACATAGAACTCTATCATCAAGGGTGACTTTTTTTTGCTGAAGAGCTGCAGCATTTGCTGCTAGACTGTGATACTTCGCTCAATAACTTTTTGTTCCAAGTTTTATGTACATGCTGTAACTGATCATATTATTGTTGTTTACATATCACATCTTTTTATGTACAAATAACTAACCCTTTGTTATCACATCTTTATAGTAGATCCAATATTACCGTAACTTCTTTCTGTAACAGAACATGTACAGTATGTTACCTCTATTACATTCAGATGGTAGCCCTAATAATTTATGAATGGAATGTGGCTTATTCGTAGTAGTGCTTGACCTGCTAAAACACCCTGAAGCTTTTATTTCAAATGTCCTATGTGGTCTGACAATTTCACTGTTTTATATGTACTAGGAAACACACCATTTGGTCTCCTTTTCTGAATTTGGAACCAAACCATTATGTCTTTATTTATTATACTGGACAGTCTGTAATTATTGATGCATCCAGTGGGGGGAGGGGGAATGCATAATCAATAGAGACACTAACAATAATGTTCATGTAAGTTTAGACAGTTCAAGAGTGTCATTATCTACAACTTCATAATTATCATTTGTACACTCAGTCAGATTGTTATCACCAGGAACTTGTCGCTTCTCCAACAGAGGGGACATTACTTGTTCTTAGTACGATTTCACCATTAAGTATTATTCACTACCTTTCCATAGTTGACTCTCCAACAAACCCTATACATATTCACTGTACACAGAATTACAACTGCACTTTACCTTGATTTAACCCCTGGGTTACCACACATGAATTGGATCACTTCATCTGAAGCCTATACGTACTTAATGTCCCTAGCAGTGCAAAACACACTATGCTGTACATGATACGAAAGCAATGGATTTTTAAACAACATTTCAGTCTAATAAATACAGTAGTTACAGTTGTACAGGAGCAGCTTTACATAGTAATAGCATGTTTCAAGCCTTAGTGAAGGGGGAAAGGGTCCTGATGTAGGGAAAGAGAATAGTGCATGTGCTGAATTGTCGCTGTTCAATATAGTGCAGACCAGCTAAATAAATTACTTCACACTTGGACACGCTGACATGGTCCACATTCTGTGGGTATGCCTTACAATGACAGTGTACAGGACAAAGTTCTTGTAAACAATTTAATTTAGTACATACTGTAACAGTATAGCTGGTATTTTGAAGGCACACACATGTATGTTGCTGTACCTTAATTTGTTTGCTACTGATTATGGAGGATGATTTGATGCCTACCAACTGAGGCGATTCACTTGGTTTGTCTTTTAACTCAGACTCTACTGATTGTGTGCAGTGTAACACCATTTTGCAGTAAATGTACTTGAAGTTTAACTGTTAGACTGGAGTGATTCAATTATATCTAATCACGAGCAAGAGTTGAACTTGCACACGCTGGATAACAAATGGCAGAAATGATAACCCTCTTGAGTTTACTTAATATTGGGACAGTCTGTACTAATATATTGCAGGTCCCTATGGTGAATGGGTGAATCCCCCAATTCCCTGTATCCCACCAGTCCCAACATAAGCAGCCCATTGTGTTTATGTTATGAAGTAACAGCTGCTTGTGCCTAATTGTATAAAATAACAAAGGTTATCTGCACGCACAACATGGGGCAGGATACAAAACCTTGCACGAGACTGTACTACTATCAGCAAAGATTGCAAATGTAATTTAATGCCAATATTTCTGTATTAACTAATTCAATGAAATATTAAAAATTAATTTAAGGTGTTTAATCAAGTAATACAGCTACTCAACCTATACAGCACTGTGCATGACAATAAATTGATTTCAGTGGCTGCTTTGAGCTTCAGTAATGGTGGAGTAATATATAACATACACCTGTAGAATGGCATGACCCACACACTATAGCTAACTGTCACAAATGAAAGGCAGACAGCGCTGCACAGATGATTAGGTATGCAGATATTTAACAAAGTTTTACAGATACAACAGGAAGTACTGACGAAAGAAAAATTTGAAGAATTCACAATATTATTAATTAGCTTTGACGAAATAAAATTTGACGAAAAGCAAAAAATAACAGGTCTAAACAGTGACTTTTGAGGTGCTTATTGGACAAATTGTCAAATTTTACTTTTGTAAAAATTTTCCTGTTGTAAATTTATAGTTAATATTGTTTCAGAAATTGTACTATAGTATTATCCATTAGCTACGTAGTTATGCTCACAGGCAATTCTAAGGGGAGGGGGGGGTGATTCTGTAGGTCTAGTTCAACTATACCAACACTGCAAAACCATAGATATTAGAGTACTCTAATATCTATGGCAAAACCATCAACACCACTGCAACTGCATGGGGCGATCTAAGCCTCTGCCCCTCTACTATAATTGACCAAGGCAAGTTGAAATATATCTGGACTAAAGGAATTATCACCATGTCTATGTTAAGAATTCTGTTCATAGCATTGTAGCATAAAACATTACAACCAGGCAAACAGTGGTGATCTTGGTGGTGATGTGATACATACTCATGCATACATAACTCACTTCTGTTATCCTGGCAGACCCCTTAGTAGCACGTCATCACAGGCCACTGGCTGCTGTCACCTCTCCCCAGAATCGAGGTTTGATAAAGCGTGTCAGTGTGCTTAATAATTATTATTTTATAAAAGCGCCTATAGCGCAGTGTTGTTACGTAATTTTACGTAGGGCATCAAACGATGTGAAAGTAACGAAAACGATGTGAAAGTAACGAAACCCATTGCAATATATTGCTACCGTATTAATCCTATATTTAGCTTATTATAAGATCAAACTAGTCGGTCGAGTCCCGGAGGTATCCGTACACGTATATCATCGCCCACATTGGTCCTGTCCGAGTGAACCACCGACCCTTGTAAAGCAGTCACCACCTGCCGGTAAGTAAGTTTATACTGACTTTGACATGGAACTGTGGAACCAAGTACAACACTACACTACACTGAAAGCTACAGTCTCCTCTCAGTCTCTTTGCTCTGAAGAGAGTGGAAGAAAGAGTATACCAGAAATAGCTCAATGGGTGGAACAGTGTGAGGCAAATATTCGAAGTGAAAATTAAAAGTCAGTATTTCTTGCATGGTAGCTAATAGCTACTCATTGTTGATATTCAAAAGACAAAGACAAGTTCACAAAAAACAAGACTAAAATTGGTTTCTAGTTGTGCAACAAAGGCTTAATGCTTCATCATAAAGTGATGAGATGTGGTCACGTGTGATTGTTAGCTGTTAGTAGTAGTTGTGAACAATCACAAATTAATGGCACCAAGAGTTCATAATATATATACTGAGGAGAGTATCCTACTCCCATATACCCCTGTAGAAGGGTGTATCATAAAGTGAAGCTGTAACGACAAGATGTTGTGGTTTGTGACATACAAGAAGCCATAAAAGCACACGAATCAATGCCTTACCACACAAGTGAAGCTCAGAACCTGCTGTATTCGCGAATGAACTTTCAAGAAACGTCCATTTCGTTTGTCTACACCATGAACCTGTGCTTGTAGTTCAGTGAGAAGTGCTGGGAAGTAGAGTTAGTTCGGTTGCTAGCGACATTGTTAGGCACACGTACAATCGATATTATGTTTGATTAATGACATCATTAGTTTTACAAAAAGTATTGCATCATCACTTTATGATACACCCTTCTACAGGTGTATATGGGAGTAGAATACTCTCCTCAGTATATATATTATGAACTCTTGATGGTACTTAAGCATGTTTTGGAATGTACAGAAATTGTGTGAGTGTCTTTATAATGGCGTAGCCTTAGCATTAGTAGCTTACAACAGCTCATCCCACCATTTGAACAATAATCGCATGCGATTATTATTTCATCACTTTTTGACAATAGCACTAATTTATAAGCTTCATTGTGTAACTATGAACCATGTTTCTTGTGGGTTCACATTTGTCTTTTGCATATTAAAAATCATACTCAGTGATTATAAAGAAATACTGACTTTAATTTTTCACAGTGGAAACCCTTGCTAGTTTAGCTACTATAAGTTACTTCTGAAGGTAGAGCCACTTGTTCTTATATTCCTTAGTAATGAGTATAACAGTATTAAATTTAAAGCTCTTAGTGGTTACTTTTACAAACTTATCTGTAACTAAAGTTACATGGAATAATATCTGGACTAGTTATTTTTCTTTAAGTAACAACCCCAACTGTCGCCTGCTTCCCCTACCCTAGCTGCTCCTGTTGAAAATAGGAAAATGTAGGAAAGTTACAGGAGCTGATCGGGGGGGGGCTACTTTACTTTGGCATGCTAATCGAAGCATTAACAGCTAAACTACTCATACTACAATCATGTAAAACTCTAATTTAGTACACACTTTTTGCTCATACAGTGTAGAATAAAAAACTTCCAAAAGCTTGAAACTAAAGCAGCCACCCCTTTCCGGAGATTTTGTCTAGTCCTTGTTTACTTTCAGCTTATGGATCAGAGGCTGTAATCATCCATCCAAATGCTGAAATTGAAAGGGCCTAAAAACCTAGATATATCTTTGGTGCCTGTAGCTAAGAAACATGGGGTATTGGTATAATTGTGTTATTTTTGTTGATTTTAGGTGGCATTTTACCAAACTTTGTACTGGCATGTACATGCTGGGATTTATATAGTTGATCTAGCTAGATACATGTATGCATGAGCAATGAATCCAAGGAAGACTATTATAAAGAGGAAAAGTATTCCTCTAACACTTGTTAGTGTTGCTAAGAGATGTAAAATAAAGCACATTAAAGCACCTGTTAGAAGTTTCAGCGATCCACCACTTGTTGAAGAGTGTCACTTTAACACTGATGATTCATCTGACCAAATACTAGATGAAAATAATGAAGGCACATGTTATGATGATCAACCAGATACAGAGCAGCAAACAGCTCACACAAAGAGGAAGCAAAAAGCAGCTGAAAAATGGCAAATCGTCCAAAGTGTTGCCTTAAATGGAGTTATTATGAATATGAGTGAACCACTATTGGATTGCACTATATGTGATAAATCTAGAGGCATAGTGAAATGTGATCAGTGCGGACCTCTTATGATTTACTGTAAGCAATGTGCTATTGATATGCACCAACATTCATTGTTTCACCATTTTGTGGAAGTTTGGGAGGTAGATATAGAAACATGCTTAGTAATTTACCTTTATAATATAAATGTACCAATAGGATGGTTATTTTCAGCCACTTGAACTGCCTGATGGCATTGTGCTTGATCCAAAGCCATGCTGTGAGAATATAACAAGGAGAAGCATTGTATGTTTTAGTGTTGAAGGTATGTAGTATGCTATTTATATAACCAATAAACAGCTAAGTAGCACATATGTAATAATGGAACTTTTATTTTAAATACTGGCATGTATCCCATATTGCAATTCAATGTTACTTAGCAAATTTTGGGCATGCAGATCTTTGCAATGCTACATTTTCCAAATCAAACACCTGATTTTGGAAAACCTACCTTTTTGGCATATAAACAAGTTTTGAGATAACACCAGAACGAGATGGCTACACTGTCTGGCAGCTATCAATTTTCACACTAACTTTGTCTTAAAACTTGTCGGGTTTGCTTTCTAGAGACGGGTTTCTGTGAGCATATCAAAGTGCATTTGTGAGGACTTGTGATACAGCAATGGCTACTCGTGAAAAAACCTATTTAAAATGACAAGAACTCCTACAGGGAGCTCCTTATACTGTAGATGCTCTGAAAGGGCATTAAAGCCTCCATCTTCAGGGAAAATTTCACTTGCATAGTTACCAAGGCTGGTGAGGTATTACCATTTTAAAGTATTACAAAAATGTTTACCATTGTGTCAAAAGGTATAGGTTTTCCAAAATAAGGTCACAATTTTGTTATGTTAATGTCAGGCTTACTTTAGAAATTTTGTGGCAAGAATTCAGCAAAAGATGATTGCTCACACAAAAACCTCAAGTATTTCTTCATACAGGATCTCCACGTGTTTTGAATTTTCCATTTTGCTCCTGTAAGTGTGATGCACTCAAATTGATTGGATTTAATTACTGGCCTGGAACTCCTGTCTATCCCCAAGTAGCCTTTACATTTGAATTTATGGATCTCCTTGAAGCACTGTTGCTTGAGTGCCATGTAGCAGTACAGGACTTTACACAAGCATGGTCCTATTTGGTGACAAAGAAACTGATTAAAGTATGTGAAATTTATTCATATAGGTATAAAAGAGCACTACTACACTAATGTGCAATTATTTTTAACTCACATTTTTTTCAGGGATCTATGTAAGTACAGTGTGTACATGTAGTAGTGATACATGTACAGGGTTGAATAAAATTCTTACTATACTAAAGTAGTTATGTAGCATTATTAGTACACTTCTCAACATATTCTGCCAATGCATCTGTTGTGATAAGGAATGTGTATGCGGAATTCTAGCACCTGCAATGTAACACTACTAGCTTTAAAAAAATAGTTGGATGGGGAGCATCTTAAACAGTGTCTGTAAGCTTTTTTTCTGCCCTGTACTCAAGAGGTAATTGTAATTATTGTATCTCTGTGCACTGGAAAATAAAAGGTGAGCCAGTTTGCCTTCTGCACTAAAAGGAATGTATACCACTGTAGAATATGAGTATTTTGCATGCTCCACTAAGCACAATACCACAATTTGGGGCATTTAGGACTATCCGCTTCAAAGGCGTTGTGGTTAGACAATTCCACATATCTGTTAGGCAAGTACAGCACAGATAGTGTTACCTTAATTACTTTATACATGGACATAAATTAGTGTGCTGTGTTATTATGTTTACATAGTAGATTTAGCTACGTAATTTATAATTTATTAGATGCCATGCAATCTGTATCCGGTATTGATTGATTCATTTGAAGAGTACAGGTACATTAATAAATTCTGCATATTGTTTTTCCACTTTTAAATTGTTGGAGGAAGTGTTAGATGAAATTTATAATCTTACATTATTCAAAAGTCTAATTTAATTCAGTTATAGCTATATATGATTTCTGAAGAAAAACGTAGGTACGGCATTATGTAGCAGCAGCTATTTGGCTACCATTCAGTAAATTATATAATCGGAGAGAACATAGCCATGCTTAGCTGTATTTGATGGTACATTTCACTAAATGAATGAGGCATGCTAATTGGCAAGTGCAAATATTATTTTCTATTCCCTGATTGGTGATGGATAGCTCCTGAATGTTAAATCATATACTGGTTTCTGATCATATGACACGGAGGCTGAAGAATTAACTGGCTGGTTATTACTCCTTCACCAAAGTAGCTCCTACAAACTGAGAAAGAAAAATATGTAGAGACAAACTTACAAAGTAAAAAAAATTATGTACACTTGCTGATTGCAATCGAAAGAAGAAATTCTTGTAGTTACACAGTACAGTGTTTATAAGCATAGTAATAGGACACATATCTTGTTGTTTACAAATGAGTTCTTTTGGGCAGTGGGAAAGAAAATTGTTAATGGTCATATGCATTTACCTTAATAAGCAATGCATTATTTTAAGAATCCAAGATTATGTATTGTATTGATCTGCAGGCATTTCCGGAGACGCCTCCAAACTTTAGAGGGAATACATGTAACTCCATTAGATCACTCATGCCCAGCTTGTTCTACGGTACAAATGCCATTTGCAAATATCTGTGTGGATTGTGTAGTGCATTATTGTAGAATTATGTACATGTGAAATAAAATTTAACCTTTCGCTTATTCTTTAATTTTGGTTGGACATGTAGGAAAGTGGAGCAGTGACAGTGTCAATAGATGCCATATTTGGCCTTTGTCGGAAAAAGTCAGCTGGCAAAAGTGTTCAGGGTCCACTTAGTGGAAAAATGGTATTTGAACCTCAGGATGAGGTGAATGCTTTTGTGTCATCTCATAGTCAATCACGCAACTCAAGTTCACAAGTATATGAATGACTCTCGAATCATGCTATATGCATTTACTTGGTTTGTAGGATTTGTGTAATAACTTTTTAGCTGGAAATGAGTTGCGATCTAGCAAACGATACAAAGCATTAGATGAAACTGCTGTTATGGGAAGTATTTGCCGTCATGAAGTTCCATTGAGATTCTTTAATCTATTTCACGGAGAAAGGTAGTAATGTGTTGTAGAATTTGAATGATATTCATTTGTATTAAATATACACTAACAGGATTAGTTATGCAGTGTACATGATGCACTGTTTGCAACAATTGTTTCCAAGCCATGACATTAAACTGTTGTACGATGTGTCTTGTACACTACAAAAGCACCTTCAGGTTTGCTGGATTAATTCATTTACAATATTTGTATTCTAAGTCAATGATGCAGGCAAACTCTCGTGATGACTTATTGTCAGTGTTTCATCTAGCAATTCCTATTTTTCATTGCTTTGGTCATAAACTCAGTTGCCAGGTGATGATTTGTGTGCTTTTGTAAACTACCATTATGTATTCCTCTGTCTAGTTCACCCCATAGTTGAGCCTACTTTTTCGCTCCCACATGTAGTCTTTGCACACCCCAGGGCTCAATTGTACTGGTTGGTTTGGCATACTTGCAGTATGCAGCTTTGATAATACATAAAATGGAATAAAATTAATGGTGTAGATTACTGGACTTCCTTGTTTGTACTGTCAGTTATTGCTTAGTACATGAAGTTAAACGGGATAGATTACTGGACTTTTTTATTTGTTGTCATCGTAAATGCCACTGTGACTTCCTGACTTAGCACGTGCATTGGTATAAAACCTTGTGTTGTTGTACCTCGTGTTGCTACCAGTTTCTGTTAATGGAAGATATGAACCATGGCTGACAACGATAGAGACACTACTGATGATGTTAGACAGTGTAGGAATGTTATAAGGAAATTGTACAGAATGCACAGAGCTGCAGAAACCCCTGAGCAGAGTGAAAAATGAAGATGTAGGAAACCACATATGCTCATATTTCTCGCTATTGAGATACTAATAACATGTTTTTAAAACATCGCTAATAGCTTACAGAGTCTTGCCCCTCAATATCGTTAACAACTGTCTACTTGTAGCTACATACATGTGTTACTGTACCTATTGTGTTAATGCTGTATCTTTTTTTATGGTACACTTCAGTTCGCTATTTAAAGTTGACCAGAAATACTGGTAATTTGGCTTGGACCAAGTATCGTAAATTATTAAAGTAGCATTGTGACTAGTGAGGCTTTTATACACATTATTAATATAATTGCTGTTAAATTTAATGACCTTTGCTCTTTATCTTCCAGACAGTTCTCATTTTGTTCTGTTCTGCTAAAGAGACCGCCCTCACTTCATTTTGTTTCTCTTGAAATTGAAATGCACTATTTATCTGAAATATGATCCCATTGACTATGTTTCATTTTCCTTTTTCAAACTAGATGTGCTGTTAGGACTTATATTTTTGGTGCCATATGATTATTAAATTATATTTTGTATACCTTTACATTTGTTGTATTTTGTGCTTTGCTTACAAATTTTCAGTGTATTTTGTCTGGTGCTGTTGCCTTTTGTTTGAAGTAAACTAGCTATATTTTCATGAGTTAGTTTTTGGGAAGTACCCTCAAACCTTATGGTGTCACCCCTTCCATTTGGATGAATATAAATTCTGTCAAGTTGAAGGGAGCAACTGTGTACAAATATCTGATATCTAGATCCAATTTAGCCCTCGTATTATTGAAGGCTTTGGACTTAGTGATGGTGAGGGCATGGAAAGGATGTGGTCTTTTTTAAGACCATTTAGTCGGATGACCAAAGAAATGGGACCATCTCATAGAATTGATGTTCTTAGTGATGCTATCCTCTATTATGGTCAGAAGGGAATAGACAATATCGGTATGATAGTTATGTATGTTTTGTTTGATGTGCACTGTAATGCTAAAAATTACCAGGTAAGTCGATTTGTAAGAAGTTCCATCGTGCACAAAGTTTGAAAGAAGAATCTAACAAAGATTTAAATGAGTTGATGCTTATGTCACCAGGTAATAGATATGTTTAGTATAAAGTTCACAATTAAGCATTCAATATAATTTTTGTTTGCCGACTTTTAAATCACAGTTCAGTTTTCCATGGCTGATGTTGAAAGGTGGGAAGAGGAGGAGAGATCTCAACTTTTACAAGATTCAAGTGGTATATCTGTGAGATACTGTATGTATGTGCAGATTACTTGCATGTACTCTAGCTATGAATTTATCTGAGAGATGGCAAGCTAAGTATGTCAAGCTAATTGATATGCACGAAGAAATTAAGTACGTATGCTCTTTCATCTCTAGTTCTTACAATATGTGTCCTACTTTTGTAAAGGTCTTCTATTACTTCAATCAGTACTGTTGAACCAAGTTCTCCATTGTTTGTACCGCCTTCTCAACTTTTAGAGTGCCTTACACAGTGTGAGGACAAGCTTAAGAGTTTAGAACAAGCAAATGGTGTCCGTCAAAGATGGTCTACATCATCTACTCAGTATCGGGAAGCTAAAGCTTTGGTTGCATCTGAGCACAGAATGTGTCTTTTATTAAAACTCGAGCAAGCAGCAAGAGAAAGATGGTTTTACTTACCTTAAAGGCAAAATATGCTGATACAGTTTAATGCTTTCATTCCTAGCTATAGGTTGCCTTACTTTGCTAAGATTATTTATTTGTATGCATATAACAGATTTGTGTCCTTCAATTCTATCCACACATCATAGTGTCCCATTGAAGCTATGTACAATATCATTTATTTTTGCTGTAGATAGACTTGCGATTGCTTCTCGTTTAAGTAAGCAAGTTAGTGCAGTCAATAACCAAATTAAGAAGATGTTGAGATCTTTTAATGAAGGTTTACCGGTGGAGGATCACATGATTTGGGAAGCTGCAATTAATATCCATCGGAATAGCTATACAGCTAGCCTTGCATCAATTGCTACATCGATCCCAATAGAGGTGAAATGTGAAGCCATACAGAAATTTAGGATTGCAAAAAGGTCACTGGAAGAGATAGCTTTACTAAAAGATGAAATGAGAAATTACTTGGAATATTATCAGAGGCAGATAGCATCTTTAAAGAGAAGCCAAGAAGAAATCCATTTACAATTACATGAACAAGAAAAAGATGTAGAGAAATTATCTGGGTGCTACTGCTGGATATCAAGAAAGATACTGATTTTCAGTACCAAATTAACAGATTTGCTATCTTTATTCAGAAACATAGTCCCAGGTACTTGTTTCTCCATCAGAACTTATAAAATAATGTGCTTTACAGAGGTTATACCACCTTCCATGGGCATATCAGAGGTCAGTACGGAAAATCATTTTCCCCTGACCAGTTATACAGGTCTCTTACATTGATATTTTAGAGTAAAATTATTTGCATTTTTTTATCTACAGATAATTCCAGCTCATGTTTCCATTTCCATTCGAATGAAACTGGTCAGTTGCTTTGGTTTGTGTAGTACTGTGTACGCATGTGTGTTGTGTATGTACATGTGTGTGTTAGAAAGTTGTCTCACTTACAGATGAAGACCCAAGTGTCAGTGGAGCAGTTGGTAACAGAACTGAAGATGTTCAGCCAAGAAGTTAGCTGTGCTGTGTTGGGAACTACATATTTATCTCGTGTATTGGTGCAGTGAATACTCCTGTCAGTAGAGCAGTTGGTAACAGAACTGAAGATGATCAGCCAAGAGGTTAGTTGTGCTGTGTTGGGAACTACATATTTATCACGTGTATTGGTGCAGTATATACTACTGTCAGTGGAGCAGTTGGTAACAGAACTGAGGATGATCAGCCAAGAGGTTAGTCGTGCTGTGTTGGGAACTACATATTTATCACGTGTATTGGTGCAGTGAATAATACTGTCAGTGGAGCAGTTGGTAACAGAACTGAGGATGGTCGGCCAAGAGGTTAGTTGTGCTGTGTTGGGAACTACATATTTATCTCATGTATTGGTGCAGTGAATACTACTGTTGGTAGAGCAGTTGGTAACAGAACTGAGGATGGTCAGCCAAGAGGTTAGTTGTGCTGTGTTGGGAACTACATATTTATCTCATGTATTGGTGCAGTGAATACTACTGTTGGTAGAGCAGTTGGTAACAGAACTGAGGATGGTCAGCCAAGAGGTTAGTTGTGCTGTGTTGGGAACTACATATTTATCTCATGTATTGGTGCAGTGAATACTACTGTCAGTGGAGCAGTTGGTAACAGAACTGGGGATGGTCGGCCAAGAGGTTAGTTGTGCTTTGTTGGGAACTACATATTTATCTCGTGTATTGATGCAGTGAATACTACTGTTGGTGGAGCAGTTGGTAACAGAACTGGGGATGGTCGGCCAAGAGGTTAGTCGTTCTGTGTTGGGAACTACATATTTATGTCGTGTATTGGTGCAGTGAATACTACTGTCAGTGGAGCAGTTGGTAACAGAACAACTGAGGATGGGTCAAGTAGAGGCTGTAAAAGTTGTGCTAGATTTATCATTTTCTTTGCTTTAGAACTGCTCGTTTCTTCTATGGCAAGGATTGATGATGAAGATGGTAATTTCCCACTAGACTGCTAATATCAGTATTTTGCCAATGATATATATATATATATATATTAATACAACATCAATATCGTGTCCTGTACAAAAACTCCAATAGCAGCTTGTGGTATATTTTTGATATACTACAGCAAACTAGCCAATAGAATCAGTATATCACTTGTACATTTGATATACACATCTGATTGGCTAAAATTTTTTGATAGTGTTTAGTTGTTTTACCAGTTAGGCATGTCCGACTTGACGACTACTGGTACCATAGAAACCAATACCTGTTACCTAGCAACAACATCGTTGCCTAGCAACCGTTGCTAGGTAACCACTACTAAGTCTTAAATGATTTTGCCATCATAGCAACGGTTGCTAAGCAACCACCAAAAAGCATGTAACTAGGTCAGGTTAACATTTTGTTGCCTAGCAACAGTTGCTATGGATTGTTGGACCAATTTTTAAGAAGATTGCAGGCTGCAACACATGTGCATACTCCTTGAGCATGCTAATCACAAAGAATTACTTTCCAGTACTAATAATGGTATAAAAACAGTAGAAATTGCTGTTACTGCTTCCAAGCGGGAGACGAGATGTTGTATTAACATATTATACTACAGATATCATGGTATTCGAAATATATACCAAAAGATATACATATTTAGGAAAGGGTGCCATAGTGCGAGGCGAAGCCTCGCACTATAACATCTTTTCTAAGTTTGTATATCTTTTGGTATATATTTCGAATACCATGATATCTGTAGTATAACATATACATATATCGATAATACAGATAAACTGCCAATATGGCATATATGTAGTATATTTTGTACTACGTATGTGTACATATGTGTAGTAAACTACTAAACTGCCAATATCTTATTATGTTGTAAACTTTAATTAATGAATACTGCTTAAGCATGAAGAAAGTTCTTGCATAATAAGCCTCCGTTGATTTTAGATGGTCAAAGGATAAAGTTTTATAAGCTGTTGTTCGTTATCCAGTTTAGCCCAAATTGTTACATTTCCATTTGACTTTTATTTGTATAATTGCTCAAATCATAGCACCAAATGTATACATGCATTGTCAAAACTGAACTACGTATTGTTATTGTAGGTAGTACATCACCTGAACTTAGTGACGATGATGAAGTTCTGTATAATGATGGTATTTCATCATAATTTAATGACGAGGCATTATCAGTCTCATGGGATGATGAGACAGATAGTGATGAAGAATCAATGATGTCTACACCAGCCAACTGGAGGGCTCAGGAATTCTACAGAGAAGAATTTATTGTAATAATTTATTGCAATACATTGCACACATATTGTATGCTATCAAGTGGTAAGTACTGTCTAGTGCTGAAACAAATAGCAGATTTGGCTTCCACACACATTCAATTCTTTGACTTCAATCAATTGACTTTATGGCATGCTTACTATTTACCTACACCTGTTGTCCACAGTTTTGCAGCTTGTACATTTTCCGCAATAATATTTTCAGTCTGGTCTTGATGTACACATCTTTAGTTATGTGGAGGAGTATTAAAATTAATATGAATTTATATATTGCAGAGAGAGCAAGAAATACCCAGACAAGAATTGGAACACTTTATAAGCTCAAACAGCAATATTAATATTTCTAATCATAAAGGTAACTGAGAATACCATGTGCATTAATTTAACCCATACGTACCATTACTAGAAGTTCACCCTTCAAGACCTGTTGGCTCATTCATGGGAAGAAATGATTTAAAAGAATATGCAGAAAATCTACTAAGATTGTCTAAGAAAGAACTTTCTTGCAGCCGAACCAAAAAACACTTTGCTTTTAATGTACATAAGACAAGTCGAAGATCCACACAATGACATGTCACAATATTTCAAAATATTTAACAGCATCTGTGAAAATAGGTTGTGTAACTTTTCCAGCTTGATTTGACTGATCACAGCTCCTCATATGTGAGCACCGTAATGCACAAAGCTATGGTGTTATGCTAGGGGTATTATAGATCAAATTTCCAGCTGGTGTATACCTCCTTCACCAGATTTTGCAAAGTACATATAAACCCCTTTTACAGATCTTGTCAAATTAGTGTAGGATCTGACAAAGTTTTGTATGCACTTAATTTAGGAGAGTATATATTTCTCAATTGTTCTAGGGTAATTGACCCCAAGGGACAACATGAGATATGTGCCGAAGCTTTAATCCACTGTGAAATATGTGAAAATGACCACTCCTTTAAATTAAATGTACTCGTTTACCTGTATCTCCTAATCTCCTAAATCCTTAGACCTAAACACATTTTCAGGTGTTCAAACATTTAGATTGGTAATGTTCATTAGTAGAGAAATGGAGGAGGCTGAGGGACCATAGTCCTCCCACTTTTACTGGTTAATATTGTAACAAATACTCTAATAGAGCAGTCAACTATTGTGTTAGTGGTCAATATGTTTACAGTACTCTAGCTTACACAGTAGCCTATAAGCATATTTAGACATACATAGACACTTTTGTAATAGACCAATAAGAATCTATTGCATTTTCACCTTATACTATGTACTACCGGCTTCTATATAATTGACATAGCACATTTAAGTTTTTTCATATTCTATTGATTCTTATAAATCCACTATACTGTTAAGTTGCAGTGTGTCTCATGTTTTTGGTGTGTTTGGCACCTATTTAGAAAGCCTTATCATTAAAAGTAGCATAAAATTATTATGTATTACATACATACAGGCATCGTGCATGCAATGGTAAGAGATTCACTGGCTGTGGATAAAATTCTTTAAAATTATGGATAATACATGTACAGGAAGTAGTGATTTGTGCAAATCGAAGAGAAAAATAAGATCAGAGTACGTACTTGTCTATAGTGCAATAAGCACAAGCCAAACTTAAACATGATACTGAGGTCATTCAACTGCATAAAATGTAATAGGTACAACAGCTCATCTTTTTGTACAAAGGTTATGGCTAAGACTTACAGTGTAACCATAACCTTATTACAGCCAGAATCACCTTTGAGAAACCTGTATATCCATAGTAAGAGGTTTATTAGCTGTAAACATCTGTGGTGTACAGAGCACAACAGAGACAATACACACTTTGTATGGAATTTGCATAGTCGATGGCTTAAATAACTTTTAAGTGCAGCAGCTATGTTGTTTAATAGGATCATATTGTCACTTAAAAAGCAACAATGATTGATAACGATAGACATTTAGATCACTCATAATAGGATTCTTTGTTGCATGCATTTCCATCTCAAATCTTTATAACATACCAAACTCATAAAAATAATGTGATGCACAAACACAATATTATTAGACCGTTTGTTCATTGAAAGAGTATTTCTGACAAGAATTACTTGCCATTGTTGTACACAAATCCTGGCATGGCTATATTCTTTGTAGTAACACTTCTGTTCTTAAGACACTAGCCATATGCACAAAGATCTGGCAGACCTTTAGATTTCAATATCACAAATCTCAGAAATCAGCAGTGTTTCTACCTTCAAACCAAAAGTTTCAGTATTGAAAATTGAGGTGGTAGCACAAAAGCAGTCTGGACAAGTAGCTGTTGCTGGTAATAGACTCTCAGTATGTGTTTTCTTGTATTTACTGAAGTGCAAAACATTTCTCCTAATCTGTTGACTCTAAACACCTCACCAGGAATGTCTCAGCCATTTATATGTACTGCATGCTTTGCCATCTCAATACAGTTTAACGAGCCTAATCAGGTCACCTGTCTACACTGGCCATTGTATTAATCCCCAAATGAGTTGTGTATGAAGTAACCAGTCTAATATACTGGTAGTTACCTGCTAAATAAGGTCAAGAAATGTTGGCATGAAGGCAACTGAGGTTCCTCTGTACCAAGAAAAGTTGCATGAGGTACAATTATAACTATTTCGAGCATAACAATCAAATGTATGTAGTCTCATTTTATATGCAAGAATATAATATAATTTAAAGATACTTTTAATGATAAAGAAACAACTGTTACAGTGCACAGGATTATACTTCCAATAGCTACAGAGTTACATAACAGAAACTGGTGTATGAAAGTTGTCTAGCTTAGAATGTTGCACTAGTAGTTAGACTCCTTGGCCAAGCAGCAAACTGCCCCGAACAAAGCTCATCATCATCAAAGGGCATAGGAACTGGTGGACAAATTCCTGGAATAATGTAATCAATTTGTACTTTTACGTGGGCTGGTGAAATAGTGTGACCGTGTATATCCTGGCTTTGTATAACCTGTCCAAGACCAACTGGTTGTCTTGTGGGTGACAACAGCACAACAATTTCATCACTCTCAGACTGCACAGTTTCTGCAACCAACACATTCAAAAACATTTATACACATAAGTTAATCAATGGAAACTAATAAATTATACATAAACTCTACAACAGAACTATAGATGTGCAAAATGATCTATATGACTTATATTATAACAATATAATTTAATGGTCCGTGTACGTATCCCCTTGATGCAATATGTCAAGAGTTGGCTTTTAGAATCTTAGGATTCAGCAAATATCTGTGCTTGTGTGAAATGGTTCTGTTGAACGCACATGTTCAAGTCTGAATAATGGTGGGACCAGATTGAAGCTCAATACCACAGCAACAAAAAGGTTTCGTACCAACAGTTTGCTTTGGTGCCATAACCAGGGTAGCTAGGTAACAATTGTTTGGTGTAACATTAAAAATTCTGTTGCTTATCAATGGTTGCTATGGTTGGTAGAGTACCCTATAATATGATGGCTGAATATAAAAACTTGTTCACTGCACCAATACATGTGATAAATATGTAATTCCCAACACAGCACAACTAATCTCTTGGCTGATCATCCCCAGTTTGTTACCAACTGCTCCACCGACAGTAGTATTCACTGCACCAATACATGAGATAAATATGTAGTTCCCAACACAGCACAACTAACCTTTTTGCCGACCATCCTCAGTTCTGTTACCAACTGCTCCACTGACAGTAGTATTCACTGCATCAATACACGAGATAAATATATAGTTCCCAACACAGCACAACTAACCTCTTGGCCGACCATCCCCAGTTCTGTTACCAACTGCTCCACCGACAGTAGTATTCACTGCACCAATACATGAGATAAATATGTAGTTCCCAACACAGCACAACTAACCTCTTGGCCGACCATCCTCAGTTCTGTTACCAACTGCTCCACTGACAGTAGTATTCACTGCATCAATACACGAGATAAATATATAGTTCCCAACACAGCACAACTAACCTCTTGGCCGACCATTCCCAGTTCTGTTACCAACTGCTCCACCGACAGTAGTATTCACTGCACCAATACACGAGATAAATATGTAGTTTCCAACACAGCACAACTAACTTCTTGGCCGACCGTCCCCAGTTCTGTTACCAACTGCTCCACCAACAGTAGTATTCACTGCACCAATACATATGATAAATATGTAGTTCCCAACACAGCATGACTAACCTCTTGGCTGATCATTCTCAGTTCTGTTACCAACTGCTCCACCGACAGTAGTATTCACTGCATCAATACACGTGATAAATATGTAGTTCCCAACACAGCACAACTAACCTCTTGGCTGATCATCCTCAGTTCTGTTACCAACTGCTCCACTGACAGCAGTAGTATTCACTGAACCAATAAACGTGATAAATATGTAGTTCCCAACACAGCACAACTAACCTCTACTTGACTGTCTGTCACCATGTACTGGACTACAAACTAAAAGATATGTCATTCATACACCATGTTTAATTTTAAAACCTTACAGTTTATTATCAGTCTTTCCTTACAGTCTAAAATAGACTGTAGTTGCTTCCGGCCATAGGAAGAGGAGTGCTTCAATGAAACACCATCTGGTAACCTAGTGACAGTTATTCCTAAGCTGGATATTTTAGAGTATGGTAGCTTTTTACTGCCATCTCTATTTGCTTCCCCTATAAATATATATATATATATATATGAAGCTTTCAACAGTGATTCTAGAAAAAAAAAGTATTTTTAAACCTACATTGCGCATAACCATAAGTTATGTAACTGACCCAAAAAATATTCTCTCAGGTACAATTGGTATGTGCACTTTAATTATAATGTGTTATTATGAAAATAAAATTGGAAAATTTCTAATGAATGGTGTTTTATTTTTTTACAGCTGAGTAGGTGACATATATTCATACCACATAGCTTGTTGAACACTTCTTCAACTTGTTTCCTCTTGACATTTATATCCGTATCGGCAAGGATTTGAGCACCTACAGTACATGTAAGTAAATAATTTCACACGTACAAAATTTTTTACACATTATTATATGAAACAAATATATGCACACCAGCATTGAAATCAGGACCGGGTCAGTCAAATCAAATTTTGTCAGGTTTGGCCTAGTTTAGAAAATATCTCGGTCTGACCCTGATTAGATCACATATGAAACATCAGTTCATAACATGAAAGTGCATAAATGCATCATAGTCTAGTCTTTTCACATCCTAGCTTTCTTTGAGCCACACCTACCTATCAAGATTGCGTGGTACTGTCCTTCATTAAGCCACACCAATTGATTAGTAGGTGCAACACACTTTGTAAGCAAACATGGATTCATATCCATTGCTGTTGGGTAACTTATATGGAGACACACTTACGACAAAGGAGATCACTTGAACTGACTGTTACTGGGCATACAGCTGTACATAATAAGCTATAATATTTATCTTTTTATCACAAAACTAAACCGGAAAACTAAAGTAAGAAAAAGTTTATTGAACCACGGACACTATTTTGTAGAACACATTACATCAAAGTCATTGCAGAAATGGCCTTTTCAATTAAAAGTTCTTGCAAAATAAGTCTACATAGTGAATGGTTCTTGTGCGGCCATTTATTTTTGATGTACGCATAAGCATGCATAAAAAACATTTTCACAAGTTAAGATTACATACCACTTGTTGCCACTGGATGGTGAAGATATCCAATAAAAGAATAGGGTATATAAGGAGCTTGATCTTCTAGAAAAGAAATCTCTTTTGTAGTTCCCCCACAGTAGTGTTCATTACCCTTCACCAGAGTAAAGAACATCTCAGCACCAAAAGTATCTTTGATTGCATTACTCTGTAGTATACAGTACATGACTATTATTCGTATTTATGGTGCAAAAAAACTTTTAGAATTCATTCATTGACGTCAAATCAACAATGAATTTTGGGTCATGTCTAACATTTTAATAAAACTTGGTATCTGTGCTGCTTATCACTCGTTCAAGTGTTTAGCCTAACAGTTTAGATTATTGATTACAATATTTTATAAAGAAAATTGGGTGGACATAAGTTGCAAAACAAAATTTCTACTTTTCTAGGGTGCATAAACTTTTGTATGAAATAGTTTGTTCTACAGTATATACGACTAGAAAAAGATTATACTAAAACCAAAGATAGTTTGATAACAACACTTTGAAGCAGTTAGGGTACTCAAGATGAATGCTCCATTAAGCAAGATGACCAGGAAGTAAAATATAAAACTAGAAGATCACTTGCATTAATACACCACTCGGGGGTGGGGGTTTCTTGAGTCGTATACAGCGCTAGTTTGCCTCTTGCTGCATTAGCCTCTCACCACACTCCCTTGTGGTATGCATCTTTTCCGTACATACACATGGCAGTGCTTCAAGTAGCACCTGCAGTGAAATACTCATGAGTTAACATGTTAATGAATGGAAGTTTCAACCAATGCTCTCCTTGACGAATGCATGGGACATACCAGCTTGGCTAGGTGATTCAAAAAATCTTTCAAAGTAGCAACTCTGGTTGGCTCTACACTTGCAATTTGGTTGAATTCTTCTCTCTCTTGTTGGGTTAGAGCTTGCCACTGCTCACCAATCATTTTATTTAAGTCCCCCAGATAGACACTTGGATCTACAAACAAAATGTAGCCAGTAATTATATGTGTTCGCTTGTATGTAAGAAAATAAGAAAATGAAATGATTTCATCTTTCTATATACACAGTGCATATCAATTAAATATAATAGTACTTATATAATGAATCTTCATGCCTATACATACTCCTTAATTGCAATTTCTGGCATAGAACCTGGCTTGATTAATCAGTAATGTACTGGTTATTGGGCTGTTACAGCTGACAAAGTATTATCTTGATTTCAACTACTAAGGAGCCATTATGGCCATGTAATCTCGTACAATTGTCGTGCACTACCATTTTGAAGTCTATCCCTTGCTCACTCATACCATTCACCCCTATTTTAAGCACCCATGACATAACAACCTATCCATGCAACTTCTATCTTACTTGGCGGGAAACTCTACAAGCACTGGAAAAGCGGAAATGATCTGAAATTTAATATTTGATGTACTTTTAGTGTAAATTTTATACGTGTACTCACTACTCACTACCCTTGGCAAGTTAGAATGGTCTTATGAACAGTAATTCTTTAAAATCATTTATCTCAAAGCTTTTAATGATAAAACTTTTAATGTGCAATTTGGATCAGCTATACCCTTGTATGCATGTTAAGATAAATGCCAATTGTGACTGGCTCTACGAAAACCAGACTTATTGCCTTTACACAAGTATTGAGAAATGCTGGTTTTAATTATTTAGAGTGTTGGAGCCCGCCGATGGATGAAGTTACGTGTACCAAATTTCACACATTTTACACTAATTCCTTACTTTTATAACCGTCCACTAAGCAAGTAGCCAAAAACTAAGTTTCCTGCCATTTTAGATAGTTTATTTACTGAGGTAGTCCCTGTCATGATATATCAGGTGAGCTCAGCAATGGGTGGGTGGTGGAAGAGTGGTTAATGAAACAAAAATGTCAGGAGAGGCAAAGGGGTGAAATAGACCAAGATATGGGCCATACAGGACTCACAACTGGCTAAAATGAAGGACAAGGAACAGCACAGGTCTTAAACCAATACCACAGAGCTATACAGCCACACACAGCTGCCTCTTTGCTGGCCAGAGCTCCATTATGAATCCAAACTGTCTGTATGGATTTCCACTGGCCTTGGAAAATGCAGCCAGCATTGTGGAAGTGAATCTTGATAGTGTATTCATGTAGGTTTGTGTTTATGGCAAAAAATTTAACTTCCTGTAATGGGCAATAAGCCCGGTTATTGCACATCCAGTCACAATATTAAATGTACATTTGCAAAACATTTCTAATTTCTACTTACGTCATTGCTTTGGTCCCATACACCCATATACTTATTACAACGCCTCAGTACTATGAATTGTATAGCTTTACATGGAAATGCTTGAGATAAGAAAAAATGAAATATTAGACTACATGTAAATGTGAAATTCAAGCAATTTAAACATAAATAATAATATAATCTTATGTACCACTCTGCGTGGGCAGTTCAAAGGCACCGCCAGTGCCATAATTTGTATATTGCACTGCTGCAGACCGCAGCGAGTGCATTATAACTTATAACGCACTGGTTGCGGTTTTGTAGACCACAACGAGTGCATTATAAGTTATAATGCACCGACCGCAGTGCAATATACAGATATTGCACTGGCTGCGGTTTTGTGCAGCATAGCACAAGTGCCGGTGGCGAAGACCACTACGACACCTCACCTAATAGGTGGAAAGACACTTCACAGATCACTCGAATTCTTTTATAGCCTGACATGTAAAGGTCGATTGTGGGCCATAACGTCACCAATACGTATAATGTTTACAAGCAGCCAATGGCGATCGAAAAAGCCAACACGGGTGGCCACAACTCTAGTCTACATATATATAAACGTACTTATACACCATACTAGTCTGGTGCCATCTTAGCCCAGATTAAACTGTAGTCCACTTCGACAATGACTCAATAAAACAAATATATTCTAAATAATACTAACTTTTACGTTCGATTGTGGTAACCAGTTTTGTCATGCCACCTGATTCGAGTTTAGCCAGTGTGAATGGTAAGAATTAGACTAGTATCGTTTAGTAGTTAGGTTTTGTTTACTTAAAACGTCTATTTAGCTACATTTTTTCGCTCGAGAGAATCACTATGGCGATTAGTCTGGCGCTTAGTCTATATGGCGATTGAGTGATCATGCTGGCATGCTGAGCACTACATGATGAGAGTCGAACAGCGAATGCAGGTTAGTGATATAACCCACAGCGTACTAGCTTTCAATATCTCAGGTGGCTGCAGTATTGCAGGGGGAACGTCATCGCAACGTCAGGCTTGGTTACCCACAATCGATGTTAGAAACCTGGCCTTTATAAGTGTTACAGCTGTCTTGTGAGACTCTCCCCACCTATTAGGTGAGTGGTACATAACAGTTATACAACGTGCACTCGTACTCTGCCTGTATAAACGCACTTGCCTTCGGGCCTAACGGCCCTCAGGCTCGTGCGTTTATATCAGGCAGAGCACTCGTGGCCGTTGTATAACTATATAATAATGACGACCACTTTGAATGTCTTACCTGACGATTTCAAAATTTCCCTATGATAAATGTTGTATCCAGAGATCTTCCTCTTTTTACACACCAGTTTGGTACTGGCCATGCTGTTTGAAGTACATACAGTTTAAAACCACAAATTGTATAAGTACACAATATATATAATTTTAGAACGTTTGTCATAAGGTACACTACCATACAACATCAAGTGCAAGATGCCAGATAATAGACAAAAATACGCATGTTGTGAAAATGAAAACAAGGTTTGTATATACAATCCTTAAGTTTGCAATAATCTTAGGGTGGTCAAGCACTCTGAATGAACAGTCAAAATGCGCTGTGGAAGTAATATGCCCACCTTTTATAAAAGGACTGACATCACTAAGCTTCACTTTTACCACAAATTACATCAAGTCACTGACTTAAATTATACAGTTAGTAGAGTTAAACCTCCCCTCCCTCTCCCTTATATATAAAGTATAAGGAAAATTAGAAATTTCTAACCAGAGTAGGGGTCAAGAGTGCTCCAATAAAAAGTACAGAAACAAGCTGGAGTAAAGTGCACAATATTAAATCACAGTAAAACAATTAAAATTGTTATATCCTTACTGTGCATTTCCATCTTAGGCACAGTAGAGATACACCTGTATATATAACAATTTTAACTGTTTTACTGTGATTTAATATTGTAGAGCTTGGTTCTGTACTTTGTATTGGAGCACTCTTGACCCCTACTCTGGTTAGAAATTTCTAATTTTTCCTTATACTTGTTTGTTTACTTTATTTCAAATAATTATTATGATTGGTGAACCCATGCATACCGCATCAAACAAAAGAAATGTCATCGCGCGCCCCAGTTAATCAATTATTGTCTGAAAAGTGAAGTATCCATTACTCTTCGTTGTTAGCTATGTTCAACCCGTTTCACAGCAGTACAAGTCAACAACTGTTCGAAAAGCACCTCTACAATGTAAGTAGCCAATATGAAAATTACAGACGATTTCCGTTTATAGGAAAGGAAGCCACCGTTAATCGCCACTTTTTGCTGTCAGCAAAGATGAATGGAACACAAAGGAGGATACTAGTAAGTCCATGAAAAATGCATTTTAAGTACTGTGGCATGCCAAAAGGCACCTCTCGGGCCGAAGTGGCATCAAATAGCGAAAAAATCAAGCCTGTAGCCTTAGCCATTATTGAGTTACGCTGGTCTGAAGGCATCAATCAGTCAGTCAGTCAGGCAGTCAGTCAGTAGAAAATTCCGTTAAATAATTTTTTTTTTAAATTTGTAGCAACTTGTTGAAAGCATTTTAGATCAATGTGAAGGCACTTTTGAGCTTTATTTAGCCTAACCAATAGTGCCAAGTAGCTGTGAAGGATTTCAGAGGATGGTTTCTGGCCGATATATTTCCAAGGGCCACGCCCACATCTTCGAGACCCCTACTATACAGCACTACCATACTGTATAATATATATATATATATATATATAATTACTACCCATACAAAAATACCAATGGGTTGTGCCATCACCAAACATGTGCTACTGTATTTTTTTTTGCGCTGAACAGAATAACTGATATAATATCTACAAAACTTTTGCTAAGTGTACTTCATTTGTGATTGCCTGCATGTAAAATCTCTGCACATTTAAATTTATACAGTATAAGTGGTATATTAAAGAATTACAATTTTGGGAAAATGTTCTATTGCACACTAGTTAAATACACATACATTCAGTGATGGCTTATAATCTTTCATGTATTGATCCATTATTACAACAGTATGTAATATGGAAGTAATATGTACCTATACTAACATTCTAAGTTCTCGTATGAAAAGGATGTGGGCAGAATGGAGTTGGATGGGGCTCTACTTCACGCATAATATGCTAGTACAGTAACTCAGTGGTGTAGCTGAGGGGGGGCATCTGCCCCCCTCCCCCCCCCCCCCCCCCATCAGAAATTCTAGTCTGGTGGCCGCCTCCTTCGAACATGCAAAAAGGGCGGGCGCCGCCAAACTACAAGTTCACCCATCACCATTGCTTACAATATCAGCTAGCCTGGCACTTGCTGGTGGTTATCGCCAGTACATGTCTGAAATCATGATGTACAACAGTCATTTCCAGTATGAGTGGGATTCACGAAAACATTAGGATTGTTGTTCTATATTTAGACCAGCTACCCATGTGATGGTCCACTCCAAAGATTTTGAAGAAAGGCGGGTGACCTTCTACAATTGAATCTTGAGAAAACACTGATATCTGGGTGATAAATTGTTGGCACCTATTGAGAGTTAAATGTAAGAGCTTTCACCGATCATGGTTAATGTTTGTAGACTTTCTGGAAGTTTCACCGTGCCGGTATAAAATGCCGAAGAGGCAGCATGAGATTTTATCTATGCCTACTGTGACTCTGAAGCAAGGTCTATCATAGAGGGGATTATAAAGTCGGAATTGAGTTAAGTAGTTTACCTGGGATTTGGAATGGTTGGACAAAATCAGCCGACTGCGTGACCGCAAGGAGTCACATCAGGCCTCAGTGTGTCTAATGTAAGCAGTTATAACACATCAACATGCTATTCTAATTCTGCTTTTACGTGACTGTGGATGAATATGTTGGAGTACAGTGAGGAACGTGAGATGAGGCTCGACTCTGCAGTATAGCTTTTTACAAGTACGAACATAGTTGTGATTTAGTTAACTGTAATTAATTCAACACCGTATGTTGGCTAGCCCATCATTGGGTCATTAGCCTTTTATACAATGATTACGACATTGAGCGTTTCGTGGGTATACCTGTCACCCCATCACCTTCCGGCCGGCTACACCCCTGGTACAGTTTAGTGGTAAGCATTACAGTAATTTACAGGATTTCATAATCACTAACTGCTTGATACCTTCAGACAAGAGTCAATAAATAATGGCTATAAGACTATGGGACTGCTTTATTTTATATTACTGTTATACACCTCATAAGCCTGAAAGGTGCATTTAACATACCGCAGTACATACAGTGTATGAATTAGGGAGCTACCTTTGTCCTGAGATCATAGCCACAGCTACACATAGCACGAAAGTTTGACAGGGGAACTGTCAGGAAGATGTTAGGTAAAACTACAGTTACATGTACTGTAAATTTGTAACTTGGTGCTGACATATTCGTGACTGGATTTGCGAAAAGGGGTCTTCTACACACATCTAATTCTATACTTTGGAAGACCATAACTTAATTTTCAAAGTAGATACAAACCTCAGGGTTTCGTTATCAATTCACCTATGTTGGTTCTCACTACAGTCCAAATTTCAAGCTAATAGCTTATTATAATCTGAAATTGTGAATCATCAAAGTCAGTATATTGGATGTGTGTGGAAGACCCCTTTTCGCAAATCCGGTCAATTTATGCAAATTTTCAATCTATTAGACTGGGCCATATAATAGCTGCAAAAATATTCACATAAACTGCTTGATCATTGACACATACGTAGCCATCATTTAACCCTTCCACAGTAATTATATGTATTACAAGTACAACCAGCTTCCTATCTAGGGTACATCTTTTCTTTGTCCAGTAATAGCTGATAAGGTACAGAATTGAGTAATTGATTATCATATCTACCTAGCAGCAATTACCAGATTTCTTTTAGCAACCTCAGCTTAGTTAAACGGAAAATTTCATCATTCCATGCCATTGCTTGTCCAATACAAAATACATGTATTTTTATACTACCAGCAAAAACACAAATTTACAGCCTTTAACTCATATAATCTCTACAGCAATCCATATGTTTAAAGAAAGCTAAGAAAGCCCTTGTCGAATACTAACTGTACAGGTATGATAACATTACCATAGCAACATTTATTCATTGTCGAATGACAACATAAGTCATGCCCCATACAATAATCCATTGGAAAACCCAAAACTACAAGTTGTAAACCTCGACCAAATTCACTAAACTTGGTACCATTCTACGCAGTGAAAGATTCTTAATAAGATCCCGACTACAAATTGCAAAACAGGTTAGCTTAAAGAGATGTGTTGTAAAAACATGCCCAAACGTGTTTCGCGTGTGTTCTAAATACAAAATTTTGCATTTCAAGGCTTCATTCTAGCTTTAGCATTACACAAATAGCTTACACACCAGGCAAATCACCTTTCTTCTCGGAATGTGATGAGCCAAGTCTCACTACCATTAAACAAAGCATGTGAAAGCTATGGCGGTTTGTTTAGAAGGTAGTGTTATAGCTATTTACATGAAACGGAAAAATTGATGTGGAAATAATTATGACAGTTTGATATGGATGTGCCATCTCAACTGGTGTACCTTAGCACGCACTCAGTTTTCAAGTAACCGCACACTCTTCTCAGTTGTACCTCTTAAAAAAACAACTCTTTACACATTGAGGTGTATGATAGTGTGTACTTTAACACAGGAGCTGTTTACTTTAGTGTGCATTGAATGCGGAACACGTGCGTTATTGTTAAAGCTGGAGATGTGTTTTAATAGTAATGTGCACGTGTATTATCTATGGTATAACCGTACACATACCTGGTAGAGACGGCATACATATCTGAAACAGAGCTATAGGTGAGTATGAAGCGACAACTCAGCTGGGCAAAGAGCGGCAAAAAACCCGGTTTTTGGATATCCGGATTAGACCGACTAGTTTTCTTCTATCATAAGCTAAACATAGGATTAATACGGTAGCAATATATTGCAATATGGTCAGGTTATAACCCAGTAAGAAAAACAATTTCCCAGTTTATATCCTGACATTTACTGTGAGAAGCGGGTGTCAGTGTAGTGTAGTGTTGTACTTGGTTCCACAGTTCCATGTCAAAGTCAGTATAAACTTACTTACCAGGTGGTGACTGCTTTACAAGGGTCGGTGGTTCACTCGGACAGGACCAATGTGGGCGATGATACGTGTACGGATACCTCCGGGACTCGACCGACTAGTTTGATCTTATAATAAGCTAAATATAGGATTAATACGGTAGCAATATATTGCAATATGGTCAGGTTATAACGCAGTAAGAAAACTAATTTTCCAGTTTATATCCTGAAATTTACTGTGAGAAGCGGGTGTGGCGATAGAATTGCGTGTTCTTTCTTTCTTGTTCGTTGGTTCCGAGGCTGGTTCAATATCGTTGGCGAACCAGTGCTGGTTCTCGTGGTGATTTTTTGCTGGTGAGTGTTGGGAGTGTCTCTTGATTAAATTGATTGTGTGGTGGGTGTAATTGAAGTATATGGTGCGACCTTGTACTAGGGCGATGGCTTGTTTAGCCATCTTGATTCGATGTGCCAGTTGGCTCATTCTTGCGCTGTCCAGGGTCTATAACTGGTCTGGTAAGACTACAAAATGTTTCCATTAACTTCAATACAAACGCGTTCGCCGGATCATTGCCTTACCCCTTGGAAAAAGGCGTTCTCTGTAGTGATGATCACGTTTCAAGATGGCGGCCAGCACCTTATAAAACTATCACAGCAATTTATTTATCCGTACTTTAGCCATGTGGATATCAGTAAACTGGTGTAGCTAAAAGAGAAATTTGTGTATTCCAAGTTCATACAATTTTCTTGTTTCACTGCTTTTATTTTTGCATCCCTACTTGGATTGCTTCCCCTTGTTCTATTAACACTGTATAGACATCTATGGTTAGAGTAAATGTGGTGATATTTATGTTGTTTATTTTGATCTTTGCAGATATGGCAGAATCCACAGTCAGAGCTTCTTCGTCTGAGGCATCAGTACTTCCCCTTGAATATTGTGCATTGCTTCAGGATGAAACAGAACTCCATAGTACACCATTTCCAGTACATGTTAATATTGATGATTTGGATGATATCCGCTTATACAATCTTGGTGAGCTTGCAGCTGAAGTAGAAAGTCCAATACACGGTGACAGCAAAGAATTAGCCAAAGAAATTGTAAAGAAATGCGTTGATCCCGATGACACTCTCTATCGGATTGAAACTGATAAAGCATTGAAATTAAAAGATCGTTCAATCAGTATGCTGCCAGATTGTGCTTTCAAATCTGAGGGAAACCGTGGTGACGTCTTAGTTTTCAAAGATAGTTCAACATTGTTATACATTGAAGTGCATTCTAAAGCTGCATACGTTCCTACTGCTAGGAAAACTGTTCTTCTTCTATTTGGCTTCGTACGGCTACTTAAAGCTTTTGGTGTCAGTGAACCAGAAATCACTGCATTTGTATTCCCCCGTATTGATGTCAAACGTTGCGTTGTCAAAGTAAGCTTAAGATATGATTCCACATCAGTGTCATTTCGCTATTCCATAAAATGCCTTACAAAAGAAGAAGTTTGTTTAAAATTGCTAGAAGCCATAAGGGGTAACCAAGTAGTGTGTCTTAGAGCACATGATAGGCCACTCAGTGACAAATATGCAGTTTATCTGACAACACTGGAGTGCAACAGTCTTTTGAACAATTCTCAACTTTGCAAGTCGAAGTTTGGAATTTTGCTGATGAACAGCTACAAATGTTTGAAGAAACCAATCCTTAGGAGTTCAGTCAATCAATTGGCTAGATTAGTCTCTGGAGTGAGCATTTCACAAGGCATAGTTCCTGCTTACCAAAAAAAGCCTCATATGTTCTATTTATACAATAAAATATGCCACGATCCTTTAACTGATGACGAAGCCAAGGATTGTTGCCTTGAGCTGGTAGAGAAGGTGTACGAAGTCATTTGTGATATACACAAAAATGATATTATGCACTGTGACCTTAGAATGCCTAATATATGCTTTAATGAACAATACATGCCTGTTCTGATAGATCTAGATTTTTGGGAAGAGTTTTCTCCGTTCGGTCGTGATGTTGACATGGAAATGTTTGGTGGCGAGTTGTTGAGATTGTTTCCTCAACAAAATCCAGTCGATGACTTCATAAAGGAATTTATGGATGGGAAATTTAAAAAATCTCTTCTTCGGAACTCGGTTGTTTCTCGTGGTACAAGAACCTTAGAGGAAGTGATCAACAGTCGTTGACAATTATTTACTTTACTGTCCATTATAATTAGCATGCTTGTTTACTGGTTACATTTGCTGTAAATTGTGAAGTAAATGCACCACAGACTATGAAAAATATTTGAGGTTAATCTCTGCACTTGCAAACATGGAGCCACTAGAAGGGATTGCAGTAATCAATGCTAAGGGAGCAATTAATGCCACAAATCTTAATTTTGACTCAAAGAATGCAAGTTAGTAAACTTCTTAAATTTGCCTTGGGAGAAGGGTCAAAATTTGTGCACCAATTACTTGGCAAGTATAAGTTGCTTGTGGCTATTTTACTGCCTATTTACATTCTGTATTTTACAATTCCAAGTTTTTACATTAAACTATAATGCCTGTAAGTGGAGGATGAAATAGAGAAGAGAGATAATCTAGGAAATGCGAGTCACAGCAAGTGTGTGTGGTACATTAGACATGTTGCTAAATGAGTTTACTTGAATCTTAAACTAGACCAGCACCCAAACAGTTGGTTGTCTCGCAGGCAACTTGCTTGCATGCTATAGCTACTACCAGGCTTCACAAATCCACATGCTATAGTCACCTATACTTCCTACAAATTGCTCCATGAGTCATGGCTATACAGAAAGCCAATACAATAAGGTCATTTATATACTATATATAGCTACGTAAATATGCAGACCTTATCATCAACGTTAACCATGCAGAATGCTTTACAATATATATACACACAATTTGTATATGCTATAGGAAATATACATACACACAACTAACAGTTGTACAGTCTTGGGATCCCTGATGTTAATTAGCTATGATGGAAGAGCAGAATTTGATAGCTAATTGTCAAGTTTATCATAATAATGAATTTAATAACACAAATCACACAGCAGTGACAGCATTATAGATACAGCACATAAGGTACCTATATACAATCTAGATTAGGATGTTTTACTGTGACTGAATGCTTCATACCAGCATGCAGTCTCTAAATAATTAATGCTTTACTTTAAATTCTTAAAGTGAGGTAATTTAGCATATATTAATTGTAAAACAGATGTGTATATATCACACAAAATTTTGTGTGAAATTGTTGCCACAAATACCACACTGGTACATGCATAGTATTTACACATTTTTTTGTGTGTAACACACACAAAAGTTCTTGTAATCCCAACACACCTTTTTTCATTAGTTTTACGCAATTTTACGTGTTTTGTTACCACAATCAGTTATTTCATTCTTTAAATGAATACAAATACATACACACAAAAAATACAATTGTTCTGTAGGTGGAGGAAGCCAGTTGAGCCTAGTCTGCTCAGATGTTCTGATCAATGAAGAAGATGGCAGCAACAAATCTACTGATACCACCTGTCGCTGCTTGACTATGTTGCACTTTGTCTGAAATAACACAACATTGAATATCATGCATGGTTAAATAAAATATTTTTACCTGTACTGTATTCACAGCAAAGTAGCCAACATCATCGTCTTTCAGATAGCTACACCTACAGCAGATGGTATAAAGGAAAATGCTTGAAAGCACAGGCAATACCTTGCACAGAACAATTGTACATGAATCAATAGGCACACGGTACTATAATGTGAGGCAGTTAAGTCCAGTCTGCTCCATTCTCCAAATGTTGAAGATGGCAGCTACAAGCTTACACCACCATGCCATTACTCAGCTATGCCACGTTTCGTCTAAAACAGCACAAACATCAAATATCATTGTCACAATAAACTGTTTTTTACCTGCCATTGTATGCACAGCAAAGTAGCCAACATCGTCGTCTTTCAGATAGCTACACCTACAGTTGAAGAGTAGAAAGAAATATAATTGGGAACACATTAAATACCTTGCATAGAACACTGAAGTGTATACAAGTCAGTAGACCAACGGCACTGCAATGTGATTTTGGATATGGTTGCTGACCTAAAATCATTACACTTTAATTATCAAACCACAAAATATTTTCCACACCTGTGTAGTAGAATTTTTGTCAGTGAGTATTCAGGGAAAATGTAAAGTTAGTCACTACACAGCTTCCAATACCTACTGCTCTGATGTATTCCCCGGCCTCTGCCATGGGTTTCTTATCTTAGCCTTCAATGAAGTAAGTGGTCAGCCTATGGGACTAAATTACGACAACTGCAAGAAAAGTGTCTAACATCTAACATGCCGTTTACTTACGGGTTGTCAGGTTGATACTGGCTTCTCAGTCCCTCAGGTTTCCTTCCTTCCTTCGGACGTTCCACTGAGCTCGAGTGACTGAAATAGCGAAGGTACCACTTTCCCAAAGGTACTCTGCAGTCAGTCACTTCAGGCTCTACCGCTGTTTTGAACGAAGGTTGAAAGAGCGTAAAAAGCTACAACTTCACCGAAACAGCGCCAAATATTGTATCACCAAGGTAACTACAATTTTTGCATCGACTACCAGTCCAGGTTGTATTTTTTAGCGACAGCCAAGCCTGCAGGAGGAACCTGAAAAATGCATCGTAAGGTGAGATTTTGCTACAGACTATGCTAATTTATGGTGCTATAATAGTTGGCTTCGCGGAACTGACTTACGCCAGGAGACAAGTGTATTCAGTGACACGTAAACACGTGCACCTGAGTTGTGTATACGTTGAGTCATAGATCAGAGGATCTATGGTGCACCCGCTTCTCACAGTAAATGTCAGGATATAAACTGGGAAATTGTTTTTCTTACTGGGTTATAACCTGACCATATTGCAATATATTGCTACCGTATTAATCCTATGTTTAGCTTATGATAGAAGAAAACTAGTCGGTCTAATCCGGATATCCAAAAACCGGGTTTTTTGCCGCTCTTTGCCCAGCTGAGTTGTCGCTTCATACTCACCTATAGCTCTGTTTCCGAGTCTGTTTCAGATATGTATGCCGTCTCTACCAGGTATGTGTACGGTTATACCATAGATAATACACGTGCACATTACTATTAAAACACATCTCCAGCTTTAACAATAACGCACGTGTTCCGCATTCAATGCACACTAAAGTAAACAGCTCCTGTGTTAAAGTACACACTACCATACACCTCAATGTGTAAAGAGTTGTTTTTTTAAGAGGTACAACTGAGAAGAGTGCGGTTACTTGAAAACTGAGTGCGTGCTAAGGTACACCAGTTGAGATGGCACATCCATATCAAACTGTCATAATTATTTCCACATCAATTTTTCCGTTTCATGTAAATAGCTATAACACTACCTTCTAAACAAACCGCCATAGCTTTCACATGCTTTGTTTAATGGTAGTGAGACTTGGCTCATCACATTCCGAGAAGAAAGGTGATTTGCCTGGTGTGTAAGCTATTTGTGTAATGCTAAAGCTAGAATGAAGCCTTGAAATGCAAAATTTTGTATTTAGAACACACGCGAAACACGTTTGGGCATGTTTTTACAACACATCTCTTTAAGCTAACCTGTTTTGCAATTTGTAGTCGGGATCTTATTAAGAATCTTTCACTGCGTAGAATGGTACCAAGTTTAGTGAATTTGGTCGAGGTTTACAACTTGTAGTTTTGGGTTTTCCAATAGATTATTGTATGGGGCATGACTTATGTTGTCATTCGACAATGAATAAATGTTGCTATGGTAATGTTATCATACCTGTACAGTTAGTATTCGACAAGGGCTTTCTTGGCTTTCTTTAAACATATGGATTGCTGTAGAGATTATATGGCTGTAAATTTGTGTTTTTGCTGGTAGTGTAAAAATACATGTATTTTGTATTGGACAAGCAATGGTGGCATGGAATGATGAAATTTTTTGATTAGCCTGTTTAACCAAGCTGAGGTTGCTAAAAGAAATCTGGTAATTGCTGCTAGGTAGATATGATAATCAATTACTCAATTCTGCACCTTATCAGCTATTACTGGACAAAGAAAAGATGTACCCTAGATAGGAAGCTGGTTGTACTTGTAATACATATAATTACTGTGGAAGGGTTAAATGATGGCTACGTATGTGTCAATGATCAAGCAGTTTATGTGAATATTTTTGCAGCTATTATATGGCCCTGTCTAATAGATTGAAAATTTGCATAAATTGACCGGATTTGCGAAAAGGGGTCTTCCACACACATCCAATATACTGACTTTGATGATTCACAATTTCAGATTATAATAAGCTATTAGCTTGAAATTTGGACTGTAGTGAGAACCAACATAGGTGAATTGATAACGAAACCCTGAGGTTTGTATCTACTTTGAAAATTAAGTTATGGTCTTCCAAAGTATAGAATTAGATGTGTGTAGAAGACCCCTTTTCGCAAATCCAGTCACGAATATGTCAGCACCAAGTTACAAATTTACAGTACATGTAACTGTAGTTTTACCTAACATCTTCCTGACAGTTCCCCTGTCAAACTTTCGTGCTATGTGTAGCTGTGGCTATGATCTCAGGACAAAGGTAGCTCCCTAATTCATACACTGTATGTACTGCGGTATGTTAAATGCACCTTTCAGGCTTATGAGGTGTATAACAGTAATATAAAATAAAGCAGTCCCATAGTCTTATAGCCATTATTTATTGACTCTTGTCTGAAGGTATCAAGCAGTTAGTGAGTATGAAATCCTGTAAATTACTGTAATGCTTACCACTAAACTGTACCAGGGGTGTAGCCGGCCGGAAGGTGATGGGGTGACAGGTATACCCACGAAACGCTCAATGTCGTAATCATTGTATAAAAGGCTAATGACCCAATGATGGGCTAGCCAACATACGGTGTTGAATTAATTACAGTTAACTAAATCACAACTATGTTCGTACTTGTAAAAAGCTATACTGCAGAGTCGAGCCTCATCTCACGTTCCTCACTGTACTCCAACATATTCATCCACAGTCACGTAAAAGCAGAATTAGAATAGCATGTTGATGTGTTATAACTGCTTACATTAGACACACTGAGGCCTGATGTGACTCCTTGCGGTCACGCAGTCGGCTGATTTTGTCCAACCATTCCAAATCCCAGGTAAACTACTTAACTCAATTCCGACTTTATAATCCCCTCTATGATAGACCTTGCTTCAGAGTCACAGTAGGCATAGATAAAATCTCATGCTGCCTCTTCGGCATTTTATACCGGCACGGTGAAACTTCCAGAAAGTCTACAAACATTAACCATGATCGGTGAAAGCTCTTACATTTAACTCTCAATAGGTGCCAACAATTTATCACCCAGATATCAGTGTTTTCTCAAGATTCAATTGTAGAAGGTCACCCGCCTTTCTTCAAAATCTTTGGAGTGGACCATCACATGGGTAGCTGGTCTAAATATAGAACAACAATCCTAATGTTTTCGTGAATCCCACTCATACTGGAAATGACTGTTGTACATCATGATTTCAGACATGTACTGGCGATAACCACCAGCAAGTGCCAGGCTAGCTGATATTGTAAGCAATGGTGATGGGTGAACTTGTAGTTTGGCGGCGCCCGCCCTTTTTGCATGTTCGAAGGAGGCGGCCACCAGACTAGAATTTCTGATGGGGGGGGGGGGGGGGGGAGGGGGGCAGATGCCCCCCCTCAGCTACACCACTGAGTACTGTACTAGCATATTATGCGTGAAGTAGAGCCCCATCCAACTCCATTCTGCCCACATCCTTTTCATACGAGAACTTAGAATGTTAGTATAGGTACATATTACTTCCATATTACATACTGTTGTAATAATGGATCAATACATGAAAGATTATAAGCCATCACTGAATGTATGTGTATTTAACTAGTGTGCAATAGAACATTTTCCCAAAATTGTAATTCTTTAATATACCACTTATACTGTATAAATTTAAATGTGCAGAGATTTTACATGCAGGCAATCACAAATGAAGTACACTTAGCAAAAGTTTTGTAGATATTATATCAGTTATTCTGTTCAGCGCAAAAAAAAATACAGTAGCACATGTTTGGTGATGGCACAACCCATTGGTATTTTTGTATGGGTAGTAATTATATATATATATATATATATATTATACAGTATGGTAGTGCTGTATAGTAGGGGTCTCGAAGATGTGGGCGTGGCCCTTGGAAATATATCGGCCAGAAACCATCCTCTGAAATCCTTCACAGCTACTTGGCACTATTGGTTAGGCTAAATAAAGCTCAAAAGTGCCTTCACATTGATCTAAAATGCTTTCAACAAGTTGCTACAAATTTTTAAAAAAATTATTTAACGGAATTTTCTACTGACTGACTGCCTGACTGACTGACTGATTGATGCCTTCAGACCAGCGTAACTCAATAATGGCTAAGGCTACAGGTTTGATTTTTTCGCTATTTGATGCCACTTCGGCCCGAGAGGTGCCTTTTGGCATGCCACAGTACTTAAAATGCATTTTTCATGGACTTACTAGTATCCTCCTTTGTGTTCCATTCATCTTTGCTGACAGCAAAAAGTGGCGATTAACGGTGGCTTCCTTTCCTATAAACGGAAATCGTCTGTAATTTTCATATTGGCTACTTACATTGTAGAGGTGCTTTTCGAACAGTTGTTGACTTGTACTGCTGTGAAACGGGTTGAACATAGCTAACAACGAAGAGTAATGTATACTTCACTTTTCAGACAATAATTGATTAACTGGGGCGCGCGATGACATTTCTTTTGTTTGATGCGGTATGCATGGGTTCACCAGTCATAATAATTATTTGAAATAAAGTAAACAAACAAGTATAAGGAAAAATTAGAAATTTCTAACCAGAGTAGGGGTCAAGAGTGCTCCAATACAAAGTACAGAACCAAGCTCTACAATATTAAATCACAGTAAAACAGTTAAAATTGTTATATATACAGGTGTATCTCTACTGTGCCTAAGATGGAAATGCACAGTAAGGATATAACAATTTTAATTGTTTTACTGTGATTTAATATTGTGCACTTTACTCCAGCTTGTTTCTGTACTTTTTATTGGAGCACTCTTGACCCCTACTCTGGTTAGAAATTTCTAATTTTCCTTATACTTTATATATAAGGGAGAGGGAGGGGAGGTTTAACTCTACTAACTGTATAATTTAAGTCAGTGACTTGATGTAATTTGTGGTAAAAGTGAAGCTTAGTGATGTCAGTCCTTTTATAAAAGGTGGGCATATTACTTCCACAGCGCATTTTGACTGTTCATTCAGAGTGCTTGACCACCCTAAGATTATTGCAAACTTAAGGATTGTATATACAAACCTTGTTTTCATTTTCACAACATGCGTATTTTTGTCTATTATCTGGCATCTTGCACTTGATGTTGTATGGTAGTGTACCTTATGACAAACGTTCTAAAATTATATATATTGTGTACTTATACAATTTGTGGTTTTAAACTGTATGTACTTCAAACAGCATGGCCAGTACCAAACTGGTGTGTAAAAAGAGGAAGATCTCTGGATACAACATTTATCATAGGGAAATTTTGAAATCGTCAGGTAAGACATTCAAAGTGGTCGTCATTATTATATAGTTATACAACGGCCACGAGTGCTCTGCCTGATATAAACGCACGAGCCTGAGGGCCGTTAGGCCCGAAGGCAAGTGCGTTTATACAGGCAGAGTACGAGTGCACGTTGTATAACTGTTATGTACCACTCACCTAATAGGTGGGGAGAGTCTCACAAGACAGCTGTAACACTTATAAAGGCCAGGTTTCTAACATCGATTGTGGGTAACCAAGCCTGACGTTGCGATGACGTTCCCCCTGCAATACTGCAGCCACCTGAGATATTGAAAGCTAGTACGCTGTGGGTTATATCACTAACCTGCATTCGCTGTTCGACTCTCATCATGTAGTGCTCAGCATGCCAGCATGATCACTCAATCGCCATATAGACTAAGCGCCAGACTAATCGCCATAGTGATTCTCTCGAGCGAAAAAATGTAGCTAAATAGACGTTTTAAGTAAACAAAACCTAACTACTAAACGATACTAGTCTAATTCTTACCATTCACACTGGCTAAACTCGAATCAGGTGGCATGACAAAACTGGTTACCACAATCGAACGTAAAAGTTAGTATTATTTAGAATATATTTGTTTTATTGAGTCATTGTCGAAGTGGACTACAGTTTAATCTGGGCTAAGATGGCACCAGACTAGTATGGTGTATAAGTACGTTTATATATATGTAGACTAGAGTTGTGGCCACCCGTGTTGGCTTTTTCGATCGCCATTGGCTGCTTGTAAACATTATACGTATTGGTGACGTTATGGCCCACAATCGACCTTTACATGTCAGGCTATAAAAGAATTCGAGTGATCTGTGAAGTGTCTTTCCACCTATTAGGTGAGGTGTCGTAGTGGTCTTCGCCACCGGCACTTGTGCTATGCTGCACAAAACCGCAGCCAGTGCAATATCTGTATATTGCACTGCGGTCGGTGCATTATAACTTATAATGCACTCGTTGTGGTCTACAAAACCGCAACCAGTGCGTTATAAGTTATAATGCACTCGCTGCGGTCTGCAGCAGTGCAATATACAAATTATGGCACTGGCGGTGCCTTTGAACTGCCCACGCAGAGTGGTACATAAGATTATATTATTATTTATGTTTAAATTGCTTGAATTTCACATTTACATGTAGTCTAATATTTCATTTTTTCTTATCTCAAGCATTTCCATGTAAAGCTATACAATTCATAGTGCTGAGGCGTTGTAATAAGTATATGGGTGTATGGGACCAAAGCAATGACGTAAGTAGAAATTAGAAATGTTTTGCAAATGTACATTTAATATTGTGACTGGATGTGCAATAACCGGGCTTATTGCCCATTACTGGAAGTTAAATTTTTTGCCATAAACACAAACCTACATGAATACACTATCAAGATTCACTTCCACAATGCTGGCTGCATTTTCCAAGGCCAGTGGAAATCCATACAGACAGTTTGGATTCATAATGGAGCTCTGGCCAGCAAAGAGGCAGCTGTGTGTGGCTGTATAGCTCTGTGGTATTGGTTTAAGACCTGTGCTGTTCCTTGTCCTTCATTTTAGCCAGTTGTGAGTCCTGTATGGCCCATATCTTGGTCTATTTCACCCCTTTGCCTCTCCTGACATTTTTGTTTCATTAACCACTCTTCCACCACCCACCCATTGCTGAGCTCACCTGATATATCATGACAGGGACTACCTCAGTAAATAAACTATCTAAAATGGCAGGAAACTTAGTTTTTGGCTACTTGCTTAGTGGACGGTTATAAAAGTAAGGAATTAGTGTAAAATGTGTGAAATTTGGTACACGTAACTTCATCCATCGGCGGGCTCCAACACTCTAAATAATTAAAACCAGCATTTCTCAATACTTGTGTAAAGGCAATAAGTCTGGTTTTCGTAGAGCCAGTCACAATTGGCATTTATCTTAACATGCATACAAGGGTATAGCTCATTCATTACTATATTTGACTGGATTTTGGGAAACTGATCCAAATTGCACATTAAAAGTTTTATCATTAAAAGCTTTGAGATAAATGATTTTAAAGAATTTCTGTTCATAAGACCATTCTAACTTGCCAAGGGTAGTGAGTAGTGAGTACACGTATAAAATTTACACTAAAAGTACATCAAATATTAAATTTCAGATCATTTCTGCTTTTCCAGTGCTTGTAGAGTTTCCCGCCAAGTAAGATAGAAGTTGCATGGATAGGTTGTTATGTCATGGGTGCTTAAAATAGGGGTGAATGGTATGAGTGAGCAAGGGATAGACTTCAAAATGGTAGTGCACGACAATTGTACGAGATTACATGGCCATAATGGCTCCTTAGTAGTTGAAATCAAGATAATACTTTGTCAGCTGTAACAGCCCAATAACCAGTACATTACTGATTAATCAAGCCAGATTCTACGCCAGAAATTGCAATTAAGGAGTATGTATAGGCATGAAGATTCATTATATAAGTACTATTATATTTAATTGATATGCACTGTGTATATAGAAAGATGAAATCATTTCATTTTCTTATTTTCTTACATACAAGCGAACACATATAATTACTGGCTACATTTTGTTTGTAGATCCAAGTGTCTGTCTGGGGGACTTAAATAAAATGATTGGTGAGCAGTGGCAAGCTCTAGCCCAACAAGAGAGAGAAGAATTCAACCAAATTGCAAGTGTAGAGCCAACCAGAGTTGCTACTTTGAAAGATTTTTTGAATCACCTAGCCAAGCTGGTATGTCCCATGCATTCGTCAAGGAGAGCATTGGTTGAAACTTCCATTCATTAACATGTTAACTCATGAGTATTCCACTGCAGGTGCTACTTGAAGCACTGCCATGTGTATGTACGGAAAAGATGCATACCACAAGGGAGTGTGGTGAGAGGCTAATGCAGCAAGAGGAAAACTAGCGCTGTATACGACTCAAGAAACCCCCACCCCCGAGTGGTGTATTAATGCAAGTGATCTTCTAGTTTTATATTTTACTTCCTGGTCATCTTGCTTAATGGAGCATTCATCTTGAGTACCCTAACTGCTTCAAAGTGTTGTTATCAAACTATCTTTGGTTTTAGTATAATCTTTTTCTAGTCGTATATACTGTAGAACAAACTATTTCATACAAAAGTTTATGCACCCTAGAAAAGTAGAAATTTTGTTTTGCAACTTATGTCCACCCAATTTTCTTTATAAAATATTGTAATCAATAATCTAAACTGTTAGGCTAAACACTTGAACGAGTGATAAGCAGCACAGATACCAAGTTTTATTAAAATGTTAGACATGACCCAAAATTCATTGTTGATTTGACGTCAATGAATGAATTCTAAAAGTTTTTTTGCACCATAAATACGAATAATAGTCATGTACTGTATACTACAGAGTAATGCAATCAAAGATACTTTTGGTGCTGAGATGTTCTTTACTCTGGTGAAGGGTAATGAACACTACTGTGGGGGAACTACAAAAGAGATTTCTTTTCTAGAAGATCAAGCTCCTTATATACCCTATTCTTTTATTGGATATCTTCACCATCCAGTGGCAACAAGTGGTATGTAATCTTAACTTGTGAAAATGTTTTTTATGCATGCTTATGCGTACATCAAAAATAAATGGCCGCACAAGAACCATTCACTATGTAGACTTATTTTGCAAGAACTTTTAATTGAAAAGGCCATTTCTGCAATGACTTTGATGTAATGTGTTCTACAAAATAGTGTCCGTGGTTCAATAAACTTTTTCTTACTTTAGTTTTCCGGTTTAGTTTTGTGATAAAAAGATAAATATTATAGCTTATTATGTACAGCTGTATGCCCAGTAACAGTCAGTTCAAGTGATCTCCTTTGTCGTAAGTGTGTCTCCATATAAGTTACCCAACAGCAATGGATATGAATCCATGTTTGCTTACAAAGTGTGTTGCACCTACTAATCAATTGGTGTGGCTTAATGAAGGACAGTACCACGCAATCTTGATAGGTAGGTGTGGCTCAAAGAAAGCTAGGATGTGAAAAGACTAGACTATGATGCATTTATGCACTTTCATGTTATGAACTGATGTTTCATATGTGATCTAATCAGGGTCAGACCGAGATATTTTCTAAACTAGGCCAAACCTGACAAAATTTGATTTGACTGACCCGGTCCTGATTTCAATGCTGGTGTGCATATATTTGTTTCATATAATAATGTGTAAAAAATTTTGTACGTGTGAAATTATTTACTTACATGTACTGTAGGTGCTCAAATCCTTGCCGATACGGATATAAATGTCAAGAGGAAACAAGTTGAAGAAGTGTTCAACAAGCTATGTGGTATGAATATATGTCACCTACTCAGCTGTAAAAAAATAAAACACCATTCATTAGAAATTTTCCAATTTTATTTTCATAATAACACATTATAATTAAAGTGCACATACCAATTGTACCTGAGAGAATATTTTTTGGGTCAGTTACATAACTTATGGTTATGCGCAATGTAGGTTTAAAAATACTTTTTTTTTCTAGAATCACTGTTGAAAGCTTCATATATATATATATATATATTTATAGGGGAAGCAAATAGAGATGGCAGTAAAAAGCTACCATACTCTAAAATATCCAGCTTAGGAATAACTCTCACTGGGTTACCAGATGGTGTTTCATTGAAGCACTCCTCTTCCTATGGCCGGAAGCAACTACAGTCTATTTTAGACTGTAAGGAAAGACTGATAATAAACTGTAAGGTTTTAAAATTAAACATGGTGTATGAATGACATATCTTTTAGTTTGTAGTCCAGTACATGGCGACAGACAGTCAAGTAGAGGTTAGTCGTGCTGTGTTGGGAACTACATATTTATCTCATGTATTGGTGCAGTGAATACTACTGTCGGTGGAGCAGTTGGTAACAGAACTGGGGATGGTCGGCCAAGAAGTTAGTTGTGCTGTGTTGGAAACTACATATTTATCTCATGTATTGGTGCAGTGAATACTACTGTCGGTGGAGCAGTTGGTAACAGAACTGGGGATGGTCGGCCAAGAGGTTAGTTGTGCTGTGTTGGGAACTATATATTTATCTCGTGTATTGATGCAGTGAATACTACTGTCAGTGGAGCAGTTGGTAACAGAACTGAGGATGGTCAGCCAAGAGGTTAGTTGTGCTGTGTTGGGAACTACATATTTATCTCATGTGTTGGTGCAGTGAATACTACTGTCGGTGGAGCAGTTGGTAACAGAACTGGGGATGATCAGCCAAGAGGTTAGTTGTGCTGTGTTGGGAATTACATATTTATCACATGTATTGGTGCAGTGAACAAGTTTTTATATTCAGCCATCATATTATAGGGTACTCTACCAACCATAGCAACCATTGATAAGCAACAGAATTTTTAATGTTACACCAAACAATTGTTACCTAGCTACCCTTGTTATGGCACCAAAGCAAACTGTTGGTACGAAACCTTTTTGTTGCTGTGGTATTGAGCTTCAATCTGGTCCCACCATTATTCAGACTTGAACATGTGCATTCAACAGAGCCATTTCACACAAACACAGATATTTGCTGAATCCTAAGATTCTAAAAGCCTTATTGCATCAAGAGGATACGTATACAGACCATTAAATTATATTGTTATAATATAAGTCATATAGATCATTTTGCGCATCTATAGTTCTGTTGTAGAGTTTATGTATAATTTATTAGTTTCCATTGATTAACTTATGTGTATAAATGTTTTTGAATGTGTTGGTTGCAGAAACTGTGCAGTCTGAGAGTGATGAAATTGTTGTGCTGTTGTCACCCACAAGACAACCAGTTGGTCTTGGACAGGTTATACAAAGCCAGGATATACACGGTCACACTATTTCACCAGCCCACGTAAAAGTACAAATTGATTACATTATTCCAGGAATTTGTCCGCCAGTTCCTATGCCCTTTGATGATGGTGAGCTTTGTTCGGGGCAGTTTGCTGCTTGGCCAAGGAGTCTAACTACTAGTGCAACATTCTAAGCTAGACAACTTTCATACACCAGTTTCTGTTATGTAACTCTGTAGCTATTGGAAGTATAATCCTGTGCACTGTAACAGTTGTTTCTTTATCATTAAAAGTATCTTTAAATTATATTATATTCTTGCATATAAAATGAGACTACATACATTTGATTGTTATGCTCGAAATAGTTATAATTGTACCTCATGCAACTTTTCTTGGTACAGAGGAACCTCAGTTGCCTTCATGCCAACATTTCTTGACCTTATTTAGCAGGTAACTACCAGTATATTAGACTGGTTACTTCATACACAACTCATTTGGGGATTAATACAATGGCCAGTGTAGACAGGTGACCTGATTAGGCTCGTTAAACTGTATTGAGATGGCAAAGCATGCAGTACATATAAATGGCTGAGACATTCCTGGTGAGGTGTTTAGAGTCAACAGATTAGGAGAAATGTTTTGCACTTCAGTAAATACAAGAAAACACATACTGAGAGTCTATTACCAGCAACAGCTACTTGTCCAGACTGCTTTTGTGCTACCACCTCAATTTTCAATACTGAAACTTTTGGTTTGAAGGTAGAAACACTGCTGATTTCTGAGATTTGTGATATTGAAATCTAAAGGTCTGCCAGATCTTTGTGCATATGGCTAGTGTCTTAAGAACAGAAGTGTTACTACAAAGAATATAGCCATGCCAGGATTTGTGTACAACAATGGCAAGTAATTCTTGTCAGAAATACTCTTTCAATGAACAAACGGTCTAATAATATTGTGTTTGTGCATCACATTATTTTTATGAGTTTGGTATGTTATAAAGATTTGAGATGGAAATGCATGCAACAAAGAATCCTATTATGAGTGATCTAAATGTCTATCGTTATCAATCATTGTTGCTTTTTAAGTGACAATATGATCCTATTAAACAACATAGCTGCTGCACTTAAAAGTTATTTAAGCCATCGACTATGCAAATTCCATACAAAGTGTGTATTGTCTCTGTTGTGCTCTGTACACCACAGATGTTTACAGCTAATAAACCTCTTACTATGGATATACAGGTTTCTCAAAGGTGATTCTGGCTGTAATAAGGTTATGGTTACACTGTAAGTCTTAGCCATAACCTTTGTACAAAAAGATGAGCTGTTGTACCTATTACATTTTATGCAGTTGAATGACCTCAGTATCATGTTTAAGTTTGGCTTGTGCTTATTGCACTATAGACAAGTACGTACTCTGATCTTATTTTTCTCTTCGATTTGCACAAATCACTACTTCCTGTACATGTATTATCCATAATTTTAAAGAATTTTATCCACAGCCAGTGAATCTCTTACCATTGCATGCACGATGCCTGTATGTATGTAATACATAATAATTTTATGCTACTTTTAATGATAAGGCTTTCTAAATAGGTGCCAAACACACCAAAAACATGAGACACACTGCAACTTAACAGTATAGTGGATTTATAAGAATCAATAGAATATGAAAAAACTTAAATGTGCTATGTCAATTATATAGAAGCCGGTAGTACATAGTATAAGGTGAAAATGCAATAGATTCTTATTGGTCTATTACAAAAGTGTCTATGTATGTCTAAATATGCTTATAGGCTACTGTGTAAGCTAGAGTACTGTAAACATATTGACCACTAACACAATAGTTGACTGCTCTATTAGAGTATTTGTTACAATATTAACCAGTAAAAGTGGGAGGACTATGGTCCCTCAGCCTCCTCCATTTCTCTACTAATGAACATTACCAATCTAAATGTTTGAACACCTGAAAATGTGTTTAGGTCTAAGGATTTAGGAGATTAGGAGATACAGGTAAACGAGTACATTTAATTTAAAGGAGTGGTCATTTTCACATATTTCACAGTGGATTAAAGCTTCGGCACATATCTCATGTTGTCCCTTGGGGTCAATTACCCTAGAACAATTGAGAAATATATACTCTCCTAAATTAAGTGCATACAAAACTTTGTCAGATCCTACACTAATTTGACAAGATCTGTAAAAGGGGTTTATATGTACTTTGCAAAATCTGGTGAAGGAGGTATACACCAGCTGGAAATTTGATCTATAATACCCCTAGCATAACACCATAGCTTTGTGCATTACGGTGCTCACATATGAGGAGCTGTGATCAGTCAAATCAAGCTGGAAAAGTTACACAACCTATTTTCACAGATGCTGTTAAATATTTTGAAATATTGTGACATGTCATTGTGTGGATCTTCGACTTGTCTTATGTACATTAAAAGCAAAGTGTTTTTTGGTTCGGCTGCAAGAAAGTTCTTTCTTAGACAATCTTAGTAGATTTTCTGCATATTCTTTTAAATCATTTCTTCCCATGAATGAGCCAACAGGTCTTGAAGGGTGAACTTCTAGTAATGGTACGTATGGGTTAAATTAATGCACATGGTATTCTCAGTTACCTTTATGATTAGAAATATTAATATTGCTGTTTGAGCTTATAAAGTGTTCCAATTCTTGTCTGGGTATTTCTTGCTCTCTCTGCAATATATAAATTCATATTAATTTTAATACTCCTCCACATAACTAAAGATGTGTACATCAAGACCAGACTGAAAATATTATTGCGGAAAATGTACAAGCTGCAAAACTGTGGACAACAGGTGTAGGTAAATAGTAAGCATGCCATAAAGTCAATTGATTGAAGTCAAAGAATTGAATGTGTGTGGAAGCCAAATCTGCTATTTGTTTCAGCACTAGACAGTACTTACCACTTGATAGCATACAATATGTGTGCAATGTATTGCAATAAATTATTACAATAAATTCTTCTCTGTAGAATTCCTGAGCCCTCCAGTTGGCTGGTGTAGACATCATTGATTCTTCATCACTATCTGTCTCATCATCCCATGAGACTGATAATGCCTCGTCATTAAAATATGATGAAATACCATCATTATACAGAACTTCATCATCGTCACTAAGTTCAGGTGATGTACTACCTACAATAACAATACGTAGTTCAGTTTTGACAATGCATGTATACATTAGGTGCTATGATTTGAGCCATTATACAAATAAAAGTCAAATGGAAATGTAACAGTTTGGGCTAAACTGGATAACGAACAACAGCTTACAAAACTTTATCCTTTGACCATCTAAAATCAACGGAGGCTTATTATGCAAGAACTTTCTCCATGCTTAAGCAGTATTCATTAATTAAAGTTTACAACATAATAAGATATTGGCAGTTTAGTAGTTTACTACACATATGTACACATACGTAGTACAAAATATACTACATATATGCCATATTGGCAGTTTATCTGTATTATCGATATATATATATATATATATATATATATATATCATTGGCAAAATACTGATATTAGCAGTCTAGTGGGAAATTACCATCTTCATCATCAATCCTTGCCATAGAAGAAACGAGCAGTTCTAAAGCAAAGAAAATGATAAATCTAGCACAACTTTTACAGCCTCTACTTGACCCATCCTCAGTTGTTCTGTTACCAACTGCTCCACTGACAGTAGTATTCACTGCACCAATACACGACATAAATATGTAGTTCCCAACACAGCACGACTAACCTCTTGGCCGACCATCCCCAGTTCTGTTACCAACTGCTCCACCAACAGTAGTATTCACTGCATCAATACACGAGATAAATATGTAGTTCCCAACACAGCACAACTAACCTCTTGGCCGACCATCCCCAGTTCTGTTACCAACTGCTCCACTGACAGTAGTATTCACTGAATCAATACACGAGATAAATATGTAGTTCCCAACACAGCACAACTAACCTCTTGGCTGACCATCCCCAGTTCTGTTACCAACTGCTCCACCAACAGTAGTATTCACTGCACCAATACATGAGATAAATATGTAGTTCCCAACACAGCACAACTAACCTCTTGGCTGACCATCCCCAGTTCTGTTACCAACTGCTCCACCAACAGTAGTATTCACTGAATCAATACACGAGATAAATATGTAGTTCCCAACACAGCACAACTAACCTCTTGGCTGACCATCCCCAGTTCTGTTACTAACTGCTCCACCAACAGTAGTATTCACTGAATCAATACACGAGATAAATATGTAGTTCCCAACACAGCACAACTAACCTCTTGGCTGACCATCCCCAGTTCTGTTACCAACTGCTCCACCAACAGTAGTATTCACTGCACCAATACATGAGATAAATATGTAGTTCCCAACACAGCACAACTAACCTCTTGGCCGACCATCCTCAGTTCTGTTACCAACTGCTCCACCGACAGTATTATTCACTGCACCAATACACGTGATAAATATGTAGTTCCCAACACAGCACGACTAACCTCTTGGCTGATCATCCTCAGTTCTGTTACCAACTGCTCCACCGACAGTAGTATATACTACACCAATACACGTGATAAATATGTAGTTCCCAACACAGCACGACTAACCTCTTGGCTGATCATCCTCAGTTCTGTTACCAACTGCTCCACTGACAGTAATATATACTGCACCAATACACGTGATAAATATGTAGTTCCCAACACAGCACAACTAACCTCTTGGCTGATCATCTTCAGTTCTGTTACCAACTGCTCTACTGACAGGAGTATTCACTGCACCAATACACGAGATAAATATGTAGTTCCCAACACAGCACAACTAACTTCTTGGCTGAACATCTTCAGTTCTGTTACCAACTGCTCCACTGACACTTGGGTCTTCATCTGTAAGTGAGACAACTTTCCAACACACACATGTACATACACAACACACATGCATACACAGTACTACACAAACCAAAGCAACTGACCAGTTTCATTCGAATGGAAATGGAAACATGAGCTGGAATTATCTGTAGATAAAAAAAATGCAAATAATTTTACTCTAAAATATCAATGTAAGAGACCTGTATAACTGGTCAGGGGAAAATGATTTTCCGTACTGGCCTCTGATGTGCCCATGGAAGGTGGTATAACCTCTGTAAAGCACATTATTTTATAAGTTCTGATGGAGAAACAAGTACCTGGGACTATGTTTCTGAATAAAGATAGCAAATCTGTTAATTTGGTACTGAAAATCAGTATCTTTCTTGATATCCAGCAGTAGCACCCAGATAATTTCTCTACATCTTTTTCTTGTTCATGTAATTGTAAATGGATTTCTTCTTGGCTTCTCTTTAAAGATGCTATCTGCCTCTGATAATATTCCAAGCAATTTCTCATTTCATCTTTTAGTAAAGCTATCTCTTCCAGTGACCTTTTTGCAGTCCTAAATTTCTGTACGGCTTCACGTTTCACCTCTATTGGGATTGATGTAGCAATTGATGCAAGGCTAGCTGTATAGCTATTCCGATGGATATTAATTGCAGCTTCCCAAATCGTGTGATCCTCCACCGGTAAACCTTCATTAAAAGATCTCAACATCTTCTTAATTTGGTTATTGACTGCACTAACTCGCTTACTTAAACGAGAAGCAATCGCAAGTCTATCTACAGCAAAAATAAATGATATTGTACATAGCTTCAATGGGACACTATGATGTGTGGATAGAATTGAAGGACACAAATCTGTTATATGCATACAAATAAATAATCTTAGCAAAGTAAGGCAACCTATAGCTAGGAATGAAAGCATTAAACTGTATCAGCATATTTTGCCTTTAAGGTAAGTAAAAACCATCTTTCTCTTGCTGCTTGCTCGAGTTTTAATAAAAGACACATTCTGTGCTCAGATGCAACCAAAGCTTTAGCTTCCCGATACTGAGTAGATGATGTAGACCATCTTTGACGGACACCATTTGCTTGTTCTAAACTCTTAAGCTTGTCCTCACACTGTGTAAGGCACTCTAAAAGTTGAGAAGGCGGTACAAACAATGGAGAACTTGGTTCAACAGTACTGATTGAAGTAATAGAAGACCTTTACAAAAGTAGGACACATATTGTAAGAACTAGAGATGAAAGAGCATACGTACTTAATTTCTTCGTGCACATTAATTAGCTTGACATACTTAGCTTGCCATCTCTCAGATAAATTCATAGCTAGAGCACATGCAAGTAATCTGCACATACATACAGTATCTCACAGATATACCACTTGAATCTTGTAAAAGTTGAGATCTCTCCTCCTCTTCCCACCTTTCAACATCAGCCATGGAAAACTGAACTGTGATTTAAAAGTCGGCAAACAAAAATTATATTGAATGCTTAATTGTGAACTTTATACTACACATATCTATTACCTGGTGACATAAGCATCAACTCATTTAAATCTTTGTTAGATTCTTCTTTCAAACTTTATGCACGATGGAACTTCTTACAAATCAACTTACCCGGTTATTTTTAGCATTACAGTGCACATCAAACAAAACATACATAACTATCATACCGATATTGTCTATTCCCTTCTGACCATAATAGAGGATAGCATCACTAAGAACATCAATTCTATGAGATGGTCCCATTTCTTTGGTCATCCGACTAAATGGTCTTAAAAAAGACCACATTCTTTCCATGCCCTCACCATCACTAAGTCCAAAGCCTTCAATAATACGAGGGCTAAATTGGATATAGATATCAGATATTTGTACATAGTTGCTCCCTTCAACTTGACAGAACTTATATTCATCCAAATGGAAGGGGTGACACCATAAGGTTTTGAGGGTACTTCCCAAAAACTTACTCATGAAAATATAGCTAGTTTACTTCAAACAAAAGGCAACAGCACCAGACAAAATACACTGAAAATTTGTAAGCAAAGCACAAAATACAACACATATAAAGGTATACAAAATATAATTTAATAATCATATGGCACCAAAAATATAAGTCCTAACAGCACATATAGTTTGAAAAAGGAAAATGAAACATAGTCAATGGGATCTTATTTCAGATAAATAGTGCATTTCAATTTCAAGAGAAACAAAATGAAGTGAGGGCGGTCTCTTTAGCAGAACAGAACAAAATGAGAACTGTCTGGAAGATAAAGAGCAAAGGTCATTAAATTTAACAGTAATTATATTAATAATGTGTATAAAAGCCTCACTAGTCACAATGCTACTTTAATAATTTATGATACTTGGTCCAAGCCAAATTACCAGTATTTCTGGTCAACTTTAAATAGCGAACTGAAGTGTACCATAAAAAAAGATACAGCATTAACACAATAGGTACAGTAACACATGTATGTAGCTACAAGTAGACAGTTGTTAACGATATTGAGGGGCAAGACTCTGTAAGCTATTAGCGATGTTTTAAAAACATGTTATTAGTATCTCAATAGCGAGAAATATGAGCATATGTGGTTTCCTACATCTTCATTTTTCACTCTGCTCAGGGGTTTCTGCAGCTCTGTGCATTCTGTACAATTTCCTTATAACATTCCTACACTGTCTAACATCATCAGTAGTGTCTCTATCGTTGTCAGCCATGGTTCATATCTTCCATTAACAGAAACTGGTAGCAACACGAGGTACAACAACACAAGGTTTTATACCAATGCACGTGCTAAGTCAGGAAGTCACAGTGGCATTTACGATGACAACAAATAAAAAAGTCCAGTAATCTATCCCGTTTAACTTCATGTACTAAGCAATAACTGACAGTACAAACAAGGAAGTCCAGTAATCTACACCATTAATTTTATTCCATTTTATGTATTATCAAAGCTGCATACTGCAAGTATGCTAAACCAACCAGTACAATTGAGCCCTGGGGTGTACAAAGACTACATGTGGGAGTGAAAAAGTAGGCTCAACTATGGGGTGAACTAGACAGAGGAATGCATAATGGTAGTTTACAAAAGCACACAAATCATCACCTGGCAACTGAGTTTATGACCAAAGCAATGAAAAATAGGAATTGCTAGATGAAACACTGACAATAAGTCATCACGAGAGTTTGCCTGCATCATTGACTTAGAATACAAATATTGTAAATGAATTAATCCAGCAAACCTGAAGGTGCTATTGTAGTGTACAAGACACATCGTACAACAGTTTAATGTCATGGCTTGGAAACAATTGATGCCAACAGTGCATCATGTACACTGCATGACACAAATTCTACAACACATTACTACCTTTCTCCGTGAAATAGATTAAAGAATCTCAATGGAACTTCATGACGGCAAATACTTCCCATAACAGCAGTTTCATCTAATGCTTTGTATCGTTTGCTAGATCGCAACTCATTTCCAGCTAAAAAGTTATTACACAAATCCTACAAACCAAGTAAATGCATATAGCATGATTCGAGAGTCATTCATATACTTGTGAACTTGAGTTGCGTGATTGACTATGAGATGACACAAAAGCATTCACCTCATCCTGAGGTTCAAATACCATTTTTCCACTAAGTGGACCCTGAACACTTTTGCCAGCTGACTTTTTCCGACAAAGGCCAAATATGGCATCTATTGACACTGTCACTGCTCCACTTTCCTACATGTCCAACCAAAATTAAAGAATAAGCGAAAGGTTAAATTTTATTTCATATGTACATAATTCTACAATAATGCACTACACAATCAACACAGATATTTGCAAATGGCATTTGTACCGTAGAACAAGCTGGGCATGAGTGATCTAATGGAGTTACATGTATTCCCTCTAAAGTTTGGAGGCGTCTCCGGAAATGCCTGCAGATCAATACAATACATAATCTTGGATTCTTAAAATAATGCATTGCTTATTAAGGTAAATGCATATGACCATTAACAATTTTCTTTCCCACTGCCCAAAAGAACTCATTTGTAAACAACAAGATATGTGTCCTATTACTATGCTTATAAACACTGTACTGTGTAACTACAAGAATTTCTTCTTTCGATTGCAATCAGCAAAAGTGTACATAATTTTTTTTTACTTTGTAAGTTTGTCTCTACATATTTTTCTTTCTCAGTTTGTAGGAGCTACTTTGGTGAAGGAGTAATAACCAGCCAGTTAATTCTTCAGCCTCCGTGTCATATGATCAGAAACCAGTATATGATTTAACATTCAGGAGCTATCCATCACCAATCAGGGAATAGAAAATAATATTTGCAATTGCCAATTAGCATGCCTCATTCATTTAGTGAAATGTACCATCAAATACAGCTAAGCATGGCTATGTTCTCTCTGATTATATAATTTACTGAATGGTAGCCAAATAGCTGCTGCTACATAATGCCGTACCTACGTTTTTCTTCAGAAATCATATATAGCTATAACTGAATTAAATTAGACTTTTGAATAATGTAAGATTATAAATTTCATCTAACACTTCCTCCAACAATTTAAAAGTGGAAAAACAATACGCAGAATTTATTAATGTACCTGTACTCTTCAAATGAATCAATCAATATACCGGATACAGATTGCATGGCATCTAATAAATTATAAATTACATAGCTAAATCTACTATGTAAACATAATAACACAGCACACTAATTTATGTCCATGTATAAAGTAATTAAGGTAACACTATCTGTGCTGTACTTGCCTAACAGATATGTGGGTCATTCCGTGTCAAATCAACAAGGAATTTAGGGTCACCTCTCAGATTTTGACGAAACTTGGTGTGTTTGTAGTACCTATGGTGCTTACCACTCATGCAAACTTTTAGCTCCATACATTCCATAGTTTCTGATTTATGACCACAAATATTTTGAATATTTCATGAAAAATTGGTCCATCTCTAGTTACAAAGTCAATTGCAACCTTGCACTGTGTAAATATTTGTAAGCACAATTTTCAGTGATGGAAGACTGTTGATTGACCTTTCTAGTGATCCCTAAATTATGGGATATCTACTTAATTATGGTTCAAAAGTACTTCACTGAAAACTTTAATCCCTTATATTTTGAAAAATGCTGCTTGAAATTTTTCGAATTCTTTTGTGAATAATGATTGGGTCATAGTCTATGTTTGATAAAATTTTTGTGGTGGGACCACAATGGGCTCAAGAGATATAATGAATTATGTTGTGGTATGCGGTGGAATTTCTAGTCTATTATTGCTGTATTGGAGTGTACACCTCCAATGACCACTCGCAACAAGGCCATGCCAAGTTTGTCTTACAGAGTGAAGGTGTCTAGGTACATTGCAACTTATATTAGTGACCACCTGTATTGAAAGGCCATCTATGTGCTGCAGTTAAGTTATACTTCTTTAATGTATAGCACCAAAGCATCAACCCTTTCTAGTAAATCCAAAAAATAATGGTCCTAATTATACAGGTTGACTATAAATTACAGATCTGACCACCATGTGTCCATGAACATCATGTAAATGTACCATCTCTTCACAAATACCTTCTTTATTAAGTTGAATACCACTGTAGTGGACTTAGCCATATTTAAGTTGCGTACGTGGCTACATAGATACATAGAACAGAACTCCTCAGAAGGGATACCTGGGTACCTTGATAACCAGGACACCTGTTTATACACTGTACTCCCACTCTAGCGGTGCACATACATTTAGACCAAGATACTTCTGTGGCTTCTGTAATATGAGCACTTTATTATGGTCCTAGGAATGGAGGGGTTTTACTATATGCATGTATTACTTGTGCCTCAATGTGTGAAATTAATTGCTACATTACTTTACATTCATGACCACTTTGAAGATCAAGTCATAAACTCATACACATACTCATATAGGACATGCTGACCACATACTTAACATTTGCCTGTACTGATCTTCAAAGCGCCAACCCAAATTACTTTGAAAAACCATTTTAGTAATTACAGTGCTATAAATCACACATTGAGGTGCAAGCAAGTATTACTAATATAAAAACTCTTGGTACAAGTAATGCATCTACCGTATATAGTGTAACTATTCTATTCCCTGGACCATTGATGAAGTGTTCATTTTTGAGAAACCACAGACTTGTCTTGGGGTCCAAAATGTATGTACAATTATAAAGTAAGATCATGAGGCTATTAAGGTACCCAGGTATCCTTTTTGAGGAGTACCTATGCAGCCATGTACGTAACTTGAATAGTGTAGAGTGGGGATATGTATATGAGTGCACTACGGTGAGATTTTACTTAATAAATAAGGTATAACTGAAGAGATGGTACAACATTAATGTGTTTATGGACGCATGATAATCTCATTTATAGTCAACCTGTCTAATAAGGACCATTTTTGGATTTGCTAGAAAGGGTTGGTGCTTTGGTGCTATACATTAATATCCAATTAAAGTATAACTTAACTGCAGCACATAGATGGTCTTTCAATACAGGTGGTCATTAACACAGGTTGCAATGCACCTAGATACCTTCATTCTGTAAGACAAACTTGGCATGGCCTTGTTGCGAGTGGTTATTGGAGGTGTACACTTCAATACAGCAATAATAGACTGAAAATTCCACCGCATACCACAGCATAATTCATTATATCTCTTGAGCCCATTGTGGTCCCACCACAAAAATTTTATCAAACATAGACTATGATCCAATCATTATTCACGAAAGAATTCGAAAAATTTCATACAGCATTTTTCAATATATAAAGGATTAAAGTTTTCAATGAAGCACTTTTGAACCATAATTAAGTAGATATCCCATAATTTAGGGATCACTAGAAAGGTCTATCAACAGTCTTTCTATCACTGAAAATTGTGTTTAAAAATATTTACACAGTACAAAGTTGCAGTTGATTTTGTAACTAGAGATGGACCAAATTTTCATGAAATATTCAAAATATTTGTGGTCATAAATCAGAAACTATGGAAAGTATGGAGCTAAAACTTTGCGTGAGTGATAAGCACCACAGGTACTACAAACACACCAAGTTTCATCAAAATCCGAGAGGTGACCCTAAATTCCTTGTTGATTTGACACGGAATGACCCATGTGGAATTGTCTAACCACAACGCCTTTGAAGCGGATAGTCCTAAATGCCCCAAATTGTGGTATTGTGCTTAGTGGAGCATGCAAAATACTCATATTCTACAGTGGTATACATTCCTTTTAGTGCAGAAGGCAAACTGGCTCACCTTTTATTTTCCAGTGCACAGAGATACAATAATTACAATTACCTCTTGAGTACAGGGCAGAAAAAAAGCTTACAGACACTGTTTAAGATGCTCCCCATCCAACTATTTTTTTAAAGCTAGTAGTGTTACATTGCAGGTGCTAGAATTCCGCATACACATTCCTTATCACAACAGATGCATTGGCAGAATATGTTGAGAAGTGTACTAATAATGCTACATAACTACTTTAGTATAGTAAGAATTTTATTCAACCCTGTACATGTATCACTACTACATGTACACACTGTACTTACATAGATCCCTGAAAAAAATGTGAGTTAAAAATAATTGCACATTAGTGTAGTAGTGCTCTTTTATACCTATATGAATAAATTTCACATACTTTAATCAGTTTCTTTGTCACCAAATAGGACCATGCTTGTGTAAAGTCCTGTACTGCTACATGGCACTCAAGCAACAGTGCTTCAAGGAGATCCATAAATTCAAATGTAAAGGCTACTTGGGGATAGACAGGAGTTCCAGGCCAGTAATTAAATCCAATCAATTTGAGTGCATCACACTTACAGGAGCAAAATGGAAAATTCAAAACACGTGGAGATCCTGTATGAAGAAATACTTGAGGTTTTTGTGTGAGCAATCATCTTTTGCTGAATTCTTGCCACAAAATTTCTAAAGTAAGCCTGACATTAACATAACAAAATTGTGATATTATTTTGGAAAACCTATACCTTTTGACACAATGGTAAACATTTTTGTAATACTTTAAAATGGTAATACCTCACCAGCCTTGGTAACTATGCAAGTGATATTTTCCCTGAAGATGGAGGCTTTAATGCCCTTTCAGAGCATCTACAGTATAAGGAGCTCCCTGTAGGAGTTCTTGTCATTTTAAATAGGTTTTTTCATGAGTAGCCATTGCTGTATCACAAGTCCTCACAAATGCACTTTGATATGCTCACAGAAACCCGTCTCTAGAAAGCAAACCCGACAAGTATTAAGACAAAGTTAGTGTGAAAATTGATAGCTGCCAGACAGTGTAGCCATCTCGTTCTGGTGTTATCTCAAAACTTGTTTATATGCCAAAAAGGTAGGTTTTCCAAAATCAGGTGTTTGATTTGGAAAATGTAGCATTGCAAAGATCTGCATGCCCAAAATTTGCTAAGTAACATTGAATTGCAATATGGGATACATGCCAGTATTTAAAATAAAAGTTCCATTATTACATATGTGCTACTTAGCTGTTTATTGGTTATATAAATAGCATACTACATACCTTCAACACTAAAACATACAATGCTTCTCCTTGTTATATTCTCACAGCATGGCTTTGGATCAAGCACAATGTCATCAGGCAGTTCAAGTGGCTGAAAATAACCATCCTATTGGTACATTTATATTATAAAGGTAAATTACTAAGCATGTTTCTATATCTACCTCCCAAACATCCACAAAATGGTGAAACAATGAATGTTGGTGCATATCAATAGCACATTGCTTACAGTAAATCATAAGAGGTCCGCACTGATCACATTTCACTATGCCTCTAGATTTATCACATATAGTGCAATCCAATAGTGGTTCACTCATATTCATAATAACTCCATTTAAGGCAACACTTTGGACGATTTGCCATTTTTCAGCTGCTTTTTGCTTCCTCTTTGTGTGAGCTGTTTGCTGCTCTGTATCTGGTTGATCATCATAACATGTGCCTTCATTATTTTCATCTAGTATTTGGTCAGATGAATCATCAGTGTTAAAGTGACACTCTTCAACAAGTGGTGGATCGCTGAAACTTCTAACAGGTGCTTTAATGTGCTTTATTTTACATCTCTTAGCAACACTAACAAGTGTTAGAGGAATACTTTTCCTCTTTATAATAGTATTCCTTGGATTCATTGCTCATACATACATGTATCTAGCTAGATCAACTACATAAATCCCAGCATGTACATGCCAGTACAAAGTTTGGTAAAATGCCACCTAAAATCAACAAAAATAACACAATTATACCAATACCCCATGTTTCTTAGCTACAGGCACCAAAGATATATCTAGGTTTTTAGGCCCTTTCAATTTCAGCATTTGGATGGATGATTACAGCCTCTGATCCATAAGCTGAAAGTAAACAAGGACTAGACAAAATCTCCGGAAAGGGGTGGCTGCTTTAGTTTCAAGCTTATGGAAGTTTTTTATTCTACACTGTATGAGCAAAAAGTGTGTACTAGATTAGAGTTTTACATGATTGTAGTATGAGTAGTTTAGCTGTTAATGCTTCGATTAGCATGCCAAAGTAAAGTAACCACCACATCCACCCCCCCCCCCGATCAGCTCCTGTAACTTTCCTACATTTTCCTATTTTCAACAGGAGCAGCTAGGGTAGGGGAAGCAGGCGACAGTTGGGGTTGTTACTTAAAGAAAAACAACTAGTCCAGATATTATTCCATGTAACTTTAGTTACAGATAAGTTTGTAAAAGTAACCACTAAGAGCTTTAAATTTAATACTGTTATACTCATTACTAAGGAATATAAGAACAAGTGGCTCTACCTTCAGAAGTAACTTATAGTAGCTAAACTAGCAAGGGTTTCCACTGTGAAAAATTAAAGTCAGTATTTCTTTATAATCACTGAGTATGATTTTTAATATGCAAAAGACAAATGTGAACCCACAAGAAACATGGTTCATAGTTACACAATGAAGCTTATAAATTAGTGCTATTGTCAAAAAGTGATGAAATAATAATCGCATGCGATTATTGTTCAAATGGTGGGATGAGCTGTTGTAAGCTACTAATGCTAAGGCTACGCCATTATAAAGACACTCACACAATTTCTGTACATTCCAAAACATGCTTAAGTACCATCAAGAGTTCATAATATATATACTGAGGAGAGTATTCTACTCCCATATACACCTGTAGAAGGGTGTATCATAAAGTGATGATGCAATACTTTTTGTAAAACTAATGATGTCATTAATCAAACATAATATCGATTGTACGTGTGCCTAACAATGTCGCTAGCAACTGAACTAACTCTACTTCCCAGCACTTCTCACTGAACTACAAGCACAGGTTCATGGTGTAGACAAACGAAATGGACGTTTCTTGAAAGTTCATTCGCGAATACAGCAGGTTCTGAGCTTCACTTGTGTGGTAAGGCATTGATTCGTGTGCTTTTATGGCTTCTTGTATGTCACAAACCACAACATCTTGTCGTTACAGCTTCACTTTATGATACACCCTTCTACAGGGGTATATGGGAGTAGGATACTCTCCTCAGTATATATATTATGAACTCTTGGTGCCATTAATTTGTGATTGTTCACAACTACTACTAACAGCTAACACTCACGTGACCACATCTCATCACTTTATGATGAAGCATTAAGCCTTTGTTGCACAACTAGAAACCAATTTTAGTCTTGTTTTTTGTGAACTTGTCTTTGTCTTTTGAATATCAACAATGAGTAGCTATTAGCTACCATGCAAGAAATACTGACTTTTAATTTTCACTTCGAATATTTGCCTCACACTGTTCCACCCATTGAGCTATTTCTGGTATACTCTTTCTTCCACTCTCTTCAGAGCAAAGAGACTGAGAGGAGACCGTGTAGCTTTCAGTGTAGTGTAGTGTTGTACTTGGTTCCACAGTTCCATGTCAAAGTCAGTATAAACTTACTTACCAGGTGGTGACTGCTTTACAAGGGTCGGTGGTTCACTCGGACAGGACCAATGTGGGCGATGATACGTGTACGGATACCTCCGGGACTCGACCGACTAGTTTGATCTTATAATAAGCTAAATATAGGATTAATACGGTAGCAATATATTGCAATATGGTCAGGTTATAACGCAGTAAGAAAACTAATTTTCCAGTTTATATCCTGAAATTTACTGTGAGAAGCGGGTGTGGCGATAGAATTGCGTGTTCTTTCTTTCTTGTTCGTTGGTCCCGAGGCTGGTTCAATATCGTTGGCGAACCAGTGCTGGTTCTCGTGGTGATTTTTTGCTGGTGAGTGTTGGGAGTGTCTCTTGATTAAATTGATTGTGTGGTGGGTGTAATTGAAGTATATGGTGCGACCTTGTACTAGGGCGATGGCTTGTTTAGCCATCTTGATTCGATGTGCCAGTTGGCTCATTCTTGCGCTGTCCAGGGTCTATAACTGGTCTGGTAAGACTACAAAATGTTTCCATTAACTTCAATACAAACGCGTTCGCCGGATCATTGCCTTACCCCTTGGAAAAAGGCGTTCTCTGTAGTGGTGATCACGTTTCAAGATGGCGGCCAGCACCTTATAAAACTATCACAGCAATTTATTTATCCGTACTTTAGCCATGTGGATATCAGTAAACTGGTGTAGCTAAAAGAGAAATTTGTGTATTCCAAGTTCATACAATTTTCTTGTTTCACTGCTTTTATTTTTGCATCCCTACTTGGATTGCTTCCCCTTGTTCTATTAACACTGTATAGACATCTATGGTTAGAGTAAATGTGGTGATATTTATGTTGTTTATTTTGATCTTTGCAGATATGGCAGAATCCACAGTCAGAGCTTCTTCGTCTGAGGCATCAGTACTTCCCCTTAAATATTGTGCATTGCTTCAGGATGAAACAGAACTCCATAGTACACCATTTCCAGTACATGTTAATATTGATGATTTGGATGATATCCGCTTATACAATCTTGGTGAGCTTGCAGCTGAAGTAGAAAGTCCAATACACGGTGACAGCGAAGAATTAGCCAAAGAAATTGTAAAGAAATGCGTTGATCCCAATGACACTCTCTATCGGATTGAAACTGATAAAGCATTGAAATTAAAAGATCGTTCAATCAGTATGCTGCCAGATTGTGCTTTCAAATCTGAGAGAAACCGTGGTGACGTCTTAGTTTTCAAAGATAGTTCAACATTGTTATACATTGAAGTGCATTCTAAAGCTGCATACGTTCCTACTGCTAGGAAAACTGTTCTTCTTCTATTTGGCTTCGTACGGCTACTTAAAGCTTTTGGTGTCAGTGAACCAGAAATCACTGCATTTGTATTCCCCCGTATTGATGTCAAACGTTGCGTTGTCAAAGTAAGCTTAAGATATGATTCCACATCAGTGTCATTTCGCTATTCCATAAAATGCCTTACAAAGGAAGAAGTTTGTTTAAAATTGCTAGAAGCCATAAGGGGTAACCAAGTAGTGTGTCTTAGAGCACATGATAGGCCACTCAGTGACAAATATGCAGTTTATCTGACAACACTGGAGTGCAACAGTCTTTTGGACAATTCTCAACTTTGCAAGTCGAAGTTTGGAATTTTGCTGATGAACAGCTACAAATGTTTGAAGAAACCATTCCTTAGGAGTTCAGTCAATCAATTGGCTAGATTAGTCTCTGGAGTGAGCATTTCACAAGGCATAGTTCCTGCTTACCAAAAAAAGCCTCATATGTTCTATTTATACAATAAAATATGCCACGATCCTTTAACTGATGACGAAGCCAAGGATTGCTGCCTTGAGCTGGTAGAGAAGGTGTACGAAGTCATTTGTGATATACACAAAAATGATATTATGCACTGTGACCTTAGAATGCCTAATATATGCTTTAATGAACAATACATGCCTGTTCTGATAGATCTAGATTTTTGGGAAGTTTTCTCCGTTCGGTCGTGATGTTGACATGACAATGTTTGGTCGCGAGTTGTTGAGATTGTTTCCTCAACAAAATCCAGTCGATGGCTTCATAAAGGAATTTATTGATGGGAATTTTAAAAAATCTCTTCTTCGGAACTCGGTTGTTTCTCGTGGTACAAGAACCTTAGAGGAAGTGATCAACAGTCGTTGACAATTATTTACTTTACTGTCCATTATAATTAGCATGCTTGTTTACTGGTTACATTTGCTGTAAATTGTGAAGTAAAATGCACCACAGACTATGAAAAATATTTGAGGTTACTCTCTGCACTTGCAAACATGGAGCCACTAGAAGGGATTGCAGTAATCAATGCTAAGGGAGCAATTAATGCCACAAATCTTAATTTTGACTCAAAGGATGCAAGTTAGTAAACTTCTTAAATTTGCCTTGGGAGAAGGGTCAAAATTTGTGCACCAATTACTTGGCAAGTATAAGTTGCTTGTGGCTATTTTACCGCCTATTTACATTCTGTATTTTACAATTCCAAGTTTTTACATTAAACTATAATGCCTGTAAGTGGAGGATGAAATAGAGAAGAGAGATAATCTAGGAAATCGGGTGGTTGTGCGAAGTTGCCCAAATCCAGTCGTGGATTTTTCTTTCTCCCTTTTCCACCTTTTCAAACACACATTCTGTAACAACTTTAAACAGGCTGTAGGTAGTCTCGCGTAGCCAGACCCTTTTCTTTCTTATGTGTGGGGGTGGGGAAGAAAAGGGTCGGGTGAACATAGTATAGCATTGTCGTTGGGCTATCCCAAGATTGTAGGGAATCTACTGCGCAGCTTCCGGATTGTTGATTGGCACGAATGACGTAATTTGCTAACATTAGCATCCTGTTACCATAGCTACTACTGAAATATCTATGGTAAAAGGATGCAAATGCAGCAGATCACGTCATTTGCACCCACAAACAATCCAGAAGCTGCACAGTAAAATCCCCACAATCTGGGGATATCCCAACGATGCTATACTATGTTCACCCATAGATTATATAATCTATGGTTCACCAGACCCTTTTCTTTCCCGCCCCCACACAAAAGAAAGAAAAGGGTCTGGCTACGCGAGACTAGGTTGTAGGACCAGGTGTCAGACCTTCAGTACTTAAATCCATTAGGTTCCAAATGGGATACTAGTCACTCTCTATAGAGTTCCTTGGATACACATACATGAAATTGACAAGGAGAAAACATGCTGACCGCCTGGCAGACTCCTGTAAGCATTCGAGCGTTAATCGGATCAGTGGCTGCAGGTTTGAGGCTGCCCAGGTCCAGTCATGGATGTTTTTTCTCCTTTCTCCACCAAAGAGCCGAGAGCATATTAAATGGTCTATCCAGCATTTTTTTGGCTCGATTTTTGTACTGGATATTAGTTCAGTTAACTTATAAGCTATATCCCTGTAGGGCTCACTCTAGGGACCTTCAAAGAGCGTCCTTGTATGTCTCAGTCATCACTCACACTCTAAAACCGGCCGAGCTAAAACATCTCGAGCAGCGGCTTCTTGAATTTCACAGTGTGCTCTGAGAACCAACACTGCCATTAAATTTGCCATCTTGAGTACTAGCTGGGCCACTCAATTAGGATTCGTGAATCGTAAGCCGGTTTCACATCTAAAATACAAGGAGTGCATTATCCAGATTTATTGTATTCAAGATTTTAAGCGGCCTCCGGTCTTGTTGGGACATGGTCGAGAAACGGTAAAGCGGCGCTTCGCGCCGCATTCCTGGTTTTACAATATGCTTTTATTTATTAAGTTCATTTTTGGCACGGATTACCTTCCATAATATATTGCAATATGGTCAGGTTATAACGCAGTAAGAAAACTAATTTTCCAGTTTATATCCTGAAATTTACTGTGAGAAGCGGGTGTGTCTGTTTATTCAGCGGTACGGTTTCCGCGGTACTGATCAGTCTAGAGTCTAGGTGTTATCGTGTTGTTAATATCTACAATCCCCCGCCAATAATTTTAGCTGGTTGATATCTGCCGCTGATTTTTTTCATTGTAAAAATATTTACTGGATACCAGTAGCAATTACTGTAGGGGTGTGTCTAACACAAGTTTTGTCTTAGCTCTAGTCATAATCGACTCATCCTAAAACAGTACAATATTAAAATCAGAGATTGAGTAAATCACCTCTTTTAGTTGGCTCATGTGCCCATACTACTTTCTACCTTTTTTGAATGATGGTGGAAAACAAGAGTACGAGAACAGTATTGGCCACATGTTATGTGAATATCCCGATTATCACTTCATTACTTAAACAACTGTACTCACCCTAAGGTATAACACCATTTTATAAGTTTGTCATGGTCTAGTGGAAGACAGCACAATCTGTACTTTGACTACTCATGAATCTTTGCCCATTGCACACACTGATAGTTACCAAACTACAGTTTTAGGGTTGATGATACACAGTTCATGTCTATAACTTGGGGAGTAGCTTTATACACAACTATAGCATTTGTTTGTATACACAATAGTACAGAAAAATGTTGTGTACTAGTACAGTGTGTCAGTCCAGTAACTCCTGTAAGGTGGTCAACTGTAGTCATTGAGTAGTAGTCATTGAGTATAGAGTTGCTTTCTAAGTGCAAGCCATGTATCAAGTATACTTACTTTTATCTGTAATTCTGTATAGTATACATACATGCAGTGTGTAACTAGTTGTGAAATTCAAGCAACTGTAAGTAATTCTTCCAAGGCTAGAACAATTACCACATTAGTTAAATCTCAAAGTGGTCTCAGGTTATTATTGATAAAGTAGCTACTGAATTGGCGCCACCTTGATGCAGCATATAATGTACTGCTACTCTTTTGTGTTATCAACAGTATGTCTGGTATGACTCCATTGCTGGTGTTAGAGTTATCACATCTTCACTGAGGTGAGTCTGTACGTCTGTGTTGTGGTCTCTGCTACTTGTGCAATGTAGTGTGTGGTGTGTTCACTTGCAAATGTGTATTTGTATAGCATGTGTATTGTGCGTGCATGTGTGCACTTGTTTGTGAGTTCTTATTGGTTCTTTTTGAACATCCAGTGTGTTGGGAGCAGCATCCATAGTGTGGGTATCCCTGATATCCAGGAGACTGAGAAGCCCTGAGGTGTGTAGTGTGTGTATGTGTGTAGTGTGTGTGTAGTGCGTGTAGTGTGTGTGTGTGTATGTGTGTGTAGTGTGTGTGTGTAGTGTGTAGTGTGTGTGTGTGTGTGTGCGCATGCATGCGTGCATGTGTGTATGTGACTGTGCGTGTACATGCCATGTACCCAGGGTATATTTATAATGTATTGTGGATTTTTGAATAGTTGTCATATCTATCTCTATGCATGTATAAAACTTCTCTTTTCTACAGCAGTACACATTTCTTTTATGTTAGGTCCATCCCATTTTCATGATCTCATTGGCTGACATGTTCCTCTCACTCCTCTACATTGTGGGCAGTACTCTGTGGTTGTTTGATGAGCCAACCAAGTCCAGCGGCGATTTCTCTTATATCAATGCATCCTCCATTTCTGTTAATGGTGTCTGCCTCTACCTATCACTGTTCAGTACGGTGAGTATCTGTGAACTGTACCCGGTAGTTAACAGTGACTCGCACAGCTGTGATTTTAATTCCCAATTGTTCATGAAATAGGGTTCATGTACTTTTTTTCATTTACATATTTGGAATACATACACAATGTATACATGCATAACATGTACTACATTGCACATCTGCCTGTCTTGTAACCTGACGAAGCACGTACATTGTAACACTGCTGTCCTGCATGTCTGAACTACGTATCATTCTAATACACAATAACAGTGATCATGTTGTGTTACTTCCAGTGGATGCACTTGGCCAGTACCAATTTGACGGTGTTGTACGCGATATTTGCCTTCCTTGGTCTGAGGAGGATGGTGCTTCATGCACAGGTACGTGGTGGTAGAATTATCATCCATGTTGTCACTATGCTTTGTTCTGTTGTTAACAAAACGTTTCACTTTCAGTTGTATTATATGTACGTGTGTAGAGAATCTTTCCTCCATTATCTAGACACCTGTACAAAAACTAATAAATAACAAAGGTCTTGCGATAAGCTAGTAAATTTGTTCAAAGTTTAGGTAAATGAAACCCGTTTATTTATTCCCCTGTCCATTACTCTAATGAAGCTTTTACAGAGCACACACCAGTTGACATAATACTCCAACAAAACAGTCAAAACAGTCATGTTTGGACAATGTGTGGGTTCTTATAAAGGCAGATCTGTTAAATTAGGGACAAAAGTATTTTTTCAGTACCTTATACAGTGGCCCCTCCATTATCCGGCCATTGATTACCTGAATTTTCTGTTATCTGAACTGTCTAAGTGACTGTTTTATTAGAGTATATTTTACCTAAAGTGTATGTTCTATTAAATATTTTAACTGAGCTCTGTATATAAATGTATGTGCTTCATTTATCCAAACTTTTCCATTGTCCAAACACACTAGGGTCCATTGAGTTCTGATAATGGAGGGACCACTGTAATTAGTTTTAGTATTTCCACTACACGATAAAGTTTAATGTTATAATAAGACATTTGGTAAATGATGGGGTGTGCATTTTCTGATGCCATTTTTGTTTCATTTCCAAGCATATATGTACTGTACATGTGTAGTGTGTAATGTTTGGTTATTGAAGATGGCTGGGTGGGTGATATTTTTACAAAGATTTCCTCTTCCAAGATTTAATTTGCCAAACTTTGTAAACATCATTGCCTCCAGAGATTGGTAAAAATGCTCAAATAACTGAAGCCTGTTTACTCTAATAAAACGCACACTTGTAACCAAAAGATCTTAATTGTATCAAAGATGTCTGGCTGATGACAGAGGTTTCCAATGTCAGTGAAAACTGCTGTCTTGTTGGTTCTCAATACTGACAACAATTAGCTCTAAACTTTGAAGAGCTGAATTCTATATGCAATATCACTGTACATTGACTAGTTGACAATATGTGTCTTGAGTGACAGATTCTGATTGGTCAGTTTTGAAATGTCCCTGTAAACGTATGCCATTCATTGAATCATAAGTATTGTGTCACTTGGGTAACCAACACAATTCACAAGCTTTCCCTGTACAATAATATTATGTAATGTAGACATGGCAACGGTTACCATACCATTTACACATGTAGGGAGTAAGGTACTGGGACTGTACTAAATGGATCACTGTGATCAGTTATGTGATTGCATGGTATGTTATCGACACTATTTTGTTGTCATAGTGATGCATACTACATAACCCCTGACAACAGGACCCACCTATGACAATGTGACCTCAAAAATGAGGTGGTCCTTTAGTGGGGTCATGAAGTCTAATTTGTGCTTTCAGGAATATGCATTTGAGTGCTCCACTGACTGCTCTATTAGGGAGTATCAATTATTTTAAACTCCATGGTTTGAAGTTTCCTGCTAGCATTGTGCCAGCATAGCACTCTAGTCTATTATGCTGGCATACTTTACACTGGCCTAACCATGAAGTACAAGTCCTACTTATAAGACATATCCCTCGGTTGTGTTTAGAATGGTCACTGTAATGATGTGTAGCCCGATGAGCAAACTGGTGATATTATGTACATTGATACATGCTAACCACTGGACTTAAGTGGGAATCTGAAATGTTATCAACCATTATGTAGGGACAATGTTCAATTTACTGGCTGTTAGTGGTTTTCCCTATTGAAATGCATGTACCATTCCATACATCTTGACTGACTAAATTGAGCTTGCTTGAAATTTGTTAGACAATGGCTTAAGATGTGGTACTACTACTACAGCTATCCATTACTGGTAGTACTTACACATGATTTAATTGTATGCATAACTATGCATAATATCATTGTCACTGTGTGTGTGTGTGTGTTGTGTGTGTGTGCGTGCGTGCGTGCGTGCGTGCGTGCGTGCGTGTGTGTGTACTACTGTAATAGAGATGTAACAATATATCCCATATCAGTGATATGTTGAAGCATATTGATACAAAGTCAAGTTGTATTGTGTATCATTGTATTGAGGTATATGGACATCAGAAAAGTACTACATTTTAATGGATGATATTCTCATGAATCAAATTATTGTACATATGTTGTAATTGCCAGATTTTTCAGTGATTTTAATAAGAAAAAGAGGACTCTTCATTTCCAACAAAAATAAATCATTCCACTTTGTATCATGTCACCATATCACAATACAATGGAGACAACATATTATACTGTGTTCTAGTACAATGATTATGTCCATTGTAATACATCCTGGTAGGTTTCAACCTGTAGTAGTGTCAGTACCAGTTTTCTTGGCCACTGTCACTAGTAAAGGTCTTGTCAGTGATGCTGATGAATGTGGATGTTGGTATGTGGTACTTTGACACGCACGCTCTTACGCACACACACACACACACACACACACACACACACACACTACACTACACACACACACTACACTACACTACACACACACACTACACTACACTACACTACACACACATACACACACACACTACACGCACACACCCACACACACTACAAACACACACGCACACACTACACACACACACTACACACACTACAAACACACGCATCATACATGCTATGTACACGTGCATACGCCTCTCTCGCATACTGTCTATGTATCTGTCTATACACTATTGCGTGGTCATAAATAGAGTACTTAATGCCAACACTAGTAATATATACTTTTCTTCATCAGGTGTAAACCCGCAGCTATCAACGTCCTGCCAGTGATGTGGCTACAGAATACAACTGTTAGTTGTACCACATACATACTACACTACCATGCTGTATGACCAGAGCTCAGTACTTATATCTGAACCTCATACAAGCCATACTTGTGTCTTTCACAATGCCACCAGGAGCTTATGATGCTACATAGAGACATTTACAAATTTAATAACATTTTTTGTGTATGTAGATTAGCTCTCCATATGTGGAAAACCTATTCCACTATGCCACTGGAATGTACTGGATTCTGATTGTCAACTTCTCAGTGAGCTTGTTGTTACTACTGGTAGGTACTCTTTGTTGTGGATACGTAGAGTGTTCTACAGCGCAGTGTTACATTTTCAGAAGTGACTATGTATCACATTAGAAGTTTTTTTTCATACAGGTGGCTGAAATGTCTAAGAGATCACTAACTTTTTGTAATGAGACATGTGAAATGTAGTTTATTAGCTGTTTCTGGATTTCAGTTGAAACAAGAACCTGTTAATTAATGGTCATGTTGCACAGTGATTGTTTCAGGTTGACATATAGCAAACTTGAAAATGCTCTCTCTGACCTACTTCTGCTGCTTAGCTAGTATGTGTTATACCCTGTATCCATATAGCTTGTGTTATTCCTTCAGACAGTTTTAATCCCATAGAAACTTATAGATGGTCAGCCAATGGCTAGCTACGACTTCGATTGTCTGTTGTACCATCTCACATGTTAAATAGATTGAGTAATAATGTTGCAACTTAAATATTTCATATATTTATATATTGCAAGTGGTGTATGTGTATAACCCAGCAATCCACTATTGTAGCTGTTCTACGGTTTAGTGATGTGGTATCTGAAGAAGCTGAAGAAGTGTGGAGGTGTGTTATGTAACGAACCATGCTTGTTTAAGTTGTTTAGATAGACAGTTTTGTAGTGATGGATAGTGTATTACATGTATGAAAGTTTTGTTATACACACAGAGCTATTAATCCTGTGCATGGGGTATCATGTATATCTGTACATGTATGATCATACTTGTATGCTGTGGAGTTATCCAAACTAATGTGGGGAGGGTGTATAGAGGTTCTGTGTGGGCCAGTTCAATCATACAAGGTATCAAAGGTTCCATTTATTTACCGTAATTTGATTTATTTTCATGCAAAAAAATTTTGTGATAATGTTCATGCAAAAATATTTCCGTATGATTTCTATTCTATCATAATGAGTATTTTGCAAAATTTTTCATGTAAGAAATTTTCATACAATTTTTACATAAGAGATTGAATTACAGTACTTTTTTGGTATACGCCTATTTTAATAGAATACATCCAAATATTCTAATGTTCATGGATAATTGACATTTGGTTAAGGATGTTCCATTGTATCTAAGAGCTACCAGGATCGGTATATTCATACCAATGCATGCAATTGTATACAACCTCTGCACATACTACCTGTAGTTTATACAATGTTTATTGTTATACAAACAGGAGCACTGCACCGAGAAAGTGACTACCTTTCACCAGAGAAGTCGTTCAAGGCTAAACTAAGGATGTATACATTCTTAGTGATTTTTATATTTACTGGATTAGTCAGTAAGAGATTGCTGTAACTTAGTAAACTGTCATATGGGTCACATGGGTCACATAGTTTCCTGAAAATTGCTTGCATGATTTGTTACTGATCTGTTAGCACTAAAGCTTGCATGATGTTATAGTTGAAAATACTTCATGACAAAGGAGGGGCAGGATATCTTGCTCTCATATACTATTACTTGAATAATCCAACAACTGAATGTGTTACTGTATAATACTCTCAATAGCAGCTTGATGTATTATATTGATATACGTCAAGCGATTAGCCAATAGAATTAGTATTACACTTGTTTGTCAAGGTCCCTTGACAAAAATCTATAATACTAATTTGATTGGCTAGAATAGTGTGGTGTGTTTCTATTAGAAGTAAATGTCCGACTTGACAACTATTGTTACCATAGTGATAAATGCCCCAAGGTATAACACAATATGGTTGCTTAGCAACGGTTGCTAGGTAACCGTTGCTAAGACAAAACTCATTTTGAGACCATAGTAACGGTTGCCAGGCAGCGGTTGCTAAGTGTGATCGGTCTTTTGCAGTGGTTATTTTTGAATTTCTGTTGCCTAGTAACAGTTGCTATGGTTGTCGGATTAATTTGCAATAGGACAGATGGCTGTGGTATTCGGGATTAATAGTTCTCGCATTGTAAACAGGAAGGAAATAGTGCTCGGCTTCGCCTCGCACTATTTTACTCCTTCCTGTTGACAATGCTCGCACTATTAATCCCGAATACCACAGCCATCCATCCTATTACATATACTAATTGTATTAGCATCACATGGGTATTAGCAATCAGGTAGCCATCTGGTGTTATACTGAGTTGAATAATATTACCAATATCATCTAGTTAGTGTCTAATATACATATTGCATATATTTTTTTAGCCTTACATTTGCATTATTTTTCAGAATATCTTGTGTCCATTCTGCACAGCCGTCACAGTTGATGTATTTCATTCACTGTCTAATGCTGACCATGTCACCTTTTAGCTAAGGTCTTGTACAAACATCATATAGTACAGTATAGTAGGGGTGTAGGGGTCATGAAGGTTTGGGTGTTTGTAGCCAAAAATATCACTTAAAACCAGCATTATTTTCCCTTGGCAGTTAGTTACAAGCCCAAAAATGCCCGTGCAGTGATCCCAAACCCTCCAACAAATTTCTGTTATTTTACTATATTTTGACTGATTCCTCTAGCCAAGCAAAGCTTGATGCTACAGACTTGATTTCTTCACTGTTAGATGTTAATTCAGCTCAAGACATGCCTTTTCACCAACTACAGCAGCTGCAGTGCTTTGCCAGCATCATGGGCTTACCTTTGTGTCCCATTTTCTTTCTCCACTGTACTGCATAGGTGATGATTTGCGGTAATACATGATGGCTTCATTGGAGCTGATTATCATGAGAATTGTCCCGATTTCTGTAGTGACTGAAATGATTACAGAGGTACATACTTCTCCACTTATTACGCTGTATAACAGGTAGCACATACCTGCAACTTCACTTACACAAAAGCCATGTCTGTTTCCTTTGATTCAGTATTTGTTGGTTCACCAGTCATAAATTATGGTACAACACAACAATAAATAAACAACAATAAATAAACAAACAAGTACATATAAGGATTTTTTTATTTGAGCAGGGATCATAGAAATAATAGCAGTTATACTAGTGGACTCCAACCCCTAGTTTGGTCATGGCTATACTCGGTATAATATGACTGAAGTAACCAGTATTATAGCAGCAGGTATATATAGGTGACCTCCCTTGTTTCATTACTTTTTATTTATACAATCCCTATACTCAAATGTAAAATTCCTAATTTTTCTTACAGTAAAAACACACAGATGATATTTTAAACTATGCGATTGTATTCACATGCAGTATTGCAATAAATAACTTGATGTAGTAACAAATAGATTTTAAAGAATACAAGCTCTTGCTTTTTTTTTTTTTTTTAGACTTTGTTCTAGCTTGTGATACAGTACGGTTCCTCCATGAAGAAACTAGATACATTGGTGCTAGCATTGATCACACGAAGCACAGAGAATTTACAATACTTCTACTGTTGCAGGTGATTGACATGTTGCACTATTCAAATTAGCATGTTATTATGTGCCATATTACAGTCACTGACAGTTTCACTTTAAGGATTTCTAAATGCCTTAGTGTACGGGTGGACTAGACAGGATTTTGTAGTCGAGCTCAGTTTAAGACACACATACAATTTATCTGAAGTAAGTTGTTAAATCTCTTTGATATTCTGCCTCATTTTGTGATTCGGTAGTCTACAACGTCTAGAGGAGGTGGCTATCAGCCATTACCTGAACATGATGGTAATCAGCACTTTGCTCAGTTCAGTCAAGTAGTGGGCTCATCATCATTTAATAAGACCATTTAGTACATTTGTATGTTGTGTACTATGTATGTTCTTAATATGTACACCATAATAATAATATACCATATATACATATACATATTTGATGTAATAAATAAATAAAGTGTATATAAAGTTGTTATACACACACTGAAGTTGTTAAAAAAAATTAACCATATAGTATTTTCATAGTGCATGAATGACATCATCTAAGTGCTGAAGATTGTTTGGCTGTGAAAGTCACTGACATATAATAGCCACTATTCCACTAGGCACCTGCAAACTGAGAAGGCTTGTGTAGCAGGGAATCAGAAACATCCTTTGAGAATGAGCACTCTTCCATGTGGACTAGACAGTTGACCATCAGTAGAACCATATAACATTACACGAAAATGCCACTCTTGTCAAATATGGGTACATAATGATTTGCAGTCGCAGACCAGATGCATTAACAGCAATACCATAGGGCTGTTTATTTGACCACTGTCAGCACCTGGGATATTGCACTAAGCTTGCTAACATAATTGCTGTGAACATACAAAGATAAGTAATAGCTTTTCTGAGTTGATGACAACACCATAACGAAAAATAATTGCTCAGCTCAACAATGTGGCAAAACTGACCATCACACCAAATTTGTTTATTTGTACTCGGTAACATGTAGTCTATCATTATACAGTGATACCATAATTGTTAAAGCCAAATGCAGTTAAAAATTGTCTGTTTTCAGATCCTATAACTACCACCGAATTTCATGACCAGTTTTTCCATACACAAAGGTTGGTGTAATCGTTCATTGCCCCATATGCCACATCCGTACCAAATCCCAAGGTTGGCTCACCCTAAATTCTACTCTTACCCTTTATTGAAAACAGATTAAGGAAATTATACAGTCTCAAAACTTAATAAAGCATTGCTGCATTCTCTACACAAGCACAATTGCAAATTTCACTACAGCTGACTCCTATAGGTGGTCCATTAACAATCAGTCTCTTTTCCTATAAGTGTTGTTTCAATGAGAGTTCTTGTTGCCTTACGTATAATATAAGTATATATACAGATGTACAGCTACTTCATGTACTGCTTCTTTAATTGCTGTTGTAACTGTTCAAATATTTGTCAAGTTCTTTGTCATCATCATCTGTCTAGCTATATGTTTTACAGAGCTGTATACACTTGACTGTATGCAGGGCTGCCAAGAGAATCCAAGGAAACTTTAGGGAACCTAGGGGCAAATCAAGAATGTGGGGCCGTATAACTACAGTTAATGTAGCTTTGGGACCTGGGGCTCAGGGAAAATTGCCCCAGTTGCTCCCCCCCCCTCCCCACCGGCGGCCCTGACTGTATGTATGCTGCATATAAAACATCATGACTACCATAATTCTATGCACTGCATGGTCCCTTCTTCATATTATCCAACTCCCTCCTGTGATCATCAGCCATCTTTTTCAGTGTCATGATCGTGATACAAGGGATCCATGATTAGACTTTTACTATTCAGAGGTTGTTTCCAGGTTTGATAGTTACAGTGTGGGGATCTGGGATGCAAATGTAATGTTAGTTATGGCTTTAATATGGATGCATCTTCATGAGATAGGTGTTGGAAAGAAGCTTCACTAGATATAAATTGGAAAGTGAAAACCATTACAGCTATATAGTCCTATGTTAACGCTCTTCTCACTTGTTTTTTTTTTTTAATTCTTTTCAAATTTCTGTTATTACTATTGTATATTGGGTACTTTTGGTTGCTCTATTAACAAATTAGATTGCATGCTCTATTAAAGTACTGCAACTTACTACATAAGTTCAATTTCAGAGGGAGTTTCTGGAATCCCAAGAAATCCCCACTCCTATATATAGCTCTAAGCAGATTTAATTTCAAAACATGTTTTGTAGGTGAATTATAATGTTTAACATTATAGTTAGTTGGTCAGCAGTGTGTCAGGGTCAGTGTGAAGATGACATCTTAAGGCTACATAGCACACATCATATTAACAAGCAACCTAGCTGTATTTTCATAATACCACTAACATTTTAAAAACCACTTGTAAAAACTTTGGGTAAAAAAATGCACCACTGTATAATTTGATACAAAAATATTATATGTGCATGCACACTATTGTCATAAAGTAAATACCACAACATCATCAGTACTTGGAAAATATCTGTATTCTCCTATTATTGTAGTCACTGACATAGATGGCACCACAAGGACTGATGGCAATTCCCTTGGGGTTTAATAGCTGGTCATTTTTAGACCTGCCAGCTCCAAAGCAGTGCAGACAGCCACCATCTCTATCAAATACAGACACACGACTGTTGTAATCCTCAGTGACAAAAATAAAGCCACATGTATCAGTAGTGAGACTGCTAGGACGGTTAAGTTGACCCTTGTCGGCACCCTGTGAACCAATCTTTCCCACACATTCACCAGAGAGGGTAAAGCAGAAGATGCTGTGATGGCCCCAGTCAGCAATGAGCAAACGATCATTGATACAAACCACACCATAAGGATGCTGTAGCTGTTGGGGTGACCCGATGATATCACAGAACAGGCCATCATAGTCAAACACTGAAACTCGACTATTACCATGGTCAGTGACATACACTCTTCCCTTGTGCACAGCGATACCAATTGGGTAATAAAGCTTTTCATTTGTAGATCCCTCATTTCCAAACTGCAGCAAAAAGCAGCCATTGATATCAAATTTTTGCACCCTGTGGTTGTAGTGATCAACCACATACAAGTTATTGCTGCTGTCGAAGGCTATCCCAAGTGGTCTCTGGAATTGACTTGCATTATCACCTTTGGTACCGATTTTGGTAATCAGCTCATCATAGCTATCAAATATCCATATGCAATGGTTGGAGTCATCAGCCACAGCCCAGGTACCAATCCTACTGAACGCAATACCCCAAGGTTGGCCAATCTGCCCATCTGCATTAAACATTTTCGTTGGCCAATCTATATGAGTGTAATTTCTACCAACTACAACACTAAAAGGACTACCTTTGACTTCTTTCCCTTTAATGGTGACGGACAGACTCATTTCTCCAACAGGTAAACTTGTAAATAAAAATGAATATAATCCATTTTTATGAAGGTTAATTTTTGTAGGATTTATACACCCTGCCATTGTATGTGCTTGTGCATGCATTTGATCAACCTCAAAGCATCTTTGATCGTTTTTCGGTGCTACTGTAAACTTAGACATTCTTGTCACTTTACCCTCTAATGCATATGTTTTAACAACAGATACCTCAAAGTCAGTGGTGTATATCTTACCAAACCGGGGAAGAGATTCCTCGTATATTCTCACAGGAACAAACTCCATTGCAGCTAACTCCACTGGTTCAGTATCCATCTTCTTGTGACAATCATTTAGTCTCTTCATGTCATCAATGACTTCCTTTCTCATCAACAAAGTATCTTGGCCAGAACCTTTCTTCATTGTATCATTTAGTTCTTTTACACTTTCCAGTTCAACTTTGATACCTTCTAGTTGCCGTTGTTGTAATGAGAGTTCTTTTTTCTTCTGTACAGATGCTCCATGCAACTCTCTCTTTAGCTCTTCCTTTTGTTGCTGCAATTGCTGTTGTAACCATTCAAAATACTTGTCAATCTCTTTCTCAACAGTACTGGTCTTTGTTTCAATTTCATCTATAATGTCATACACTATTTTGCATGCTGCAAGTAAGCCATCGACCATTTCCTGTACTGGCTCCATCACCTTATCCAACTCCTTTCTGTGTTTCTCTGCCATCTTTTTCACAGCGTCATGATCGTGATCGTGGTAAGTTTTTGTGATACAATAATGACACACCAACTGTTCACAGGTCTCACAATAAAAATTCAGTTCTATGTCATGTTCCTGACACATTGCAACACTGGCTTTGAGGGAAATACCTTCAGGTTGTAGTTCATCAAGGGAAGTTACATTATGGTTTTGATACTCCTTGCTGTTCTTGTGGTAACCATAACAATAATCGCACAACAGTGTACCGCAATCACGACACAGTACCACTGCTAAGTTCTCCTTGCCAGCACAGTGATCACATTTAGCTTCCTCTTCCCTGGCTGCTCTTGCTACTTTGTTTTGTAAGGCTACCTCATGTAATCGACGATTAATGAAAAAGTTGTTTGGTAGGCTTTTCACGTCTCCACTAGGAATGGTGCATACTGTCTTGCATTTTGGACATGTCACGTTAGATTCCACCAGTAGCTTCGCCAGGCATTCTTCACAGTACGAATGATAGCAAGGGAGATACTTGGGCTTCTGGTATACTTCGTGACAAAGTGAGCACGTAAGATGGAGAGTCACCTTCTTTGTCTCTTTAACCATTAGATTCAGTCACCGACTGGGAGATAAGTTGGTCAAGACGCACTGAGACGAGACGGAGGAGTTCTAAACCCACAATCGAAACTATAGTCAGTTAGCCCCGTTTGGGAAAATTCTGAGCTTGAGCCCACCACTTTTTCTCGATTCCTAACCACTGTGCTACTGCTGCTAGCTGCTAGCTTCCTGAATTTTTGACTACTTTAAATGCAAGACAATATAAATATAGCCTATATTGTATAACAAGACTGAAGATATATAGCTAAAACTGAACCCAAATCCTAACCTGCCAGACACTTCCTCAAGCAAGCTGCTTATAATCTAAAATCGAAGCGTGCTTGAGGAAGGGTCTGGGGGATGAGACTACTCAGAGTTTGGCAAAGCCCTCTGCATCAGTGAAGATGAGCGAGATTTACTATGAGCACTTTTGAAATATTTTCAGATGTACATTTCGAGCCGGACACTAGCTTTCACTTTCAACACCATGGCAAATCACGAGATACAAAAGTGACAAGCCATGAGGCTTGTGCCTTCCTCAGCCTGTCAACCATGGTCAAAAGTGCTCCTACTGTGGAAAAGGGCCTCACCCAAAACAATCCTGCCCAGCCAGAGAAGTGGTGTGGCATTAATGCAAGAGAAAAGGTCATTACAGCTCAGTTTGTCGCAGCAAAGCAGTTGCTACCCTTTCTGAGGATTCACCACAGGACAATGGCTTCCTAGACTGCTCAGCCATCTGGGATCCTTATCACCAAACAACAGTTAGCAAATTAGAAATGATCCAACACCGAGCTGCAAGATTTGTTCTTAATAAACCATGGCACAGATCCAGTCAACAACACAGTATTACAGATATGCTTAATTACCTTCAATGGCCAAGTTTAAAAAGTAGGAGAAGGAATGCTAGACTTATATTATTATTCAAGATTGTAAGAAACTTACTGGTGCTACCAAATCATTGTTTACCCCAGCCAACCCCTGTATCATATACTCGTGCCAATAATCCCCTCAAATTTGCACAGCTGCAATCCAGAATTGATTTATATAAGTATTCTTTTCTGCCAAGAACAATTATTGATTGGAATAACTTGAAAATTGACAACATTGACACAATTAACCTTGACACTTTTAAGAACATTATAGATAAGCTAAACAATTTGTGATTTGTAATGCACATTAGCGTGTTGCCCCTGGTGGGCTTTGCTAATTAATAATAATAATAGACACTATAAGTGAGACAAAAGATACTTCATGGAATGCTCCTATCAGAGTAAATGGCCAAGAAATAGTATTTAAACTGGATACTGGAGCTGAGGCTACTGCAGTGTCAATGAAGATATTCAACCCTCACAAACATTCAACTATTGCAGACAGCTAAAGTTCTGTGTGGAGCAAATAGGCAACGCCTAAAAGTATTGGGCCAAGCAACCATACAGCTCACAATGGGAGATCCTGCCTACAGTCAATCTATGTGATAGAGTACTTGAAAAACAATTTATTGGGACTACCAGCAATCACAGCCTTACAACTACTTGATAGCATACAAACAGGAAATGTTCAGCAGAGCTTTCCTAAATCTCAAAGGCGATTACCACCAGATTCAGTTGAAACCAGATGCTAAGCCTTATGCTCTCTACACTGCAAGAAATGTTCCAATTCCACTCCAGGGGAAGTGAAACAGGAGTTGGAACGCATGGAGAAGCTTGGGCTGATATCCAAGGTGGACAAACCAACCCTTTGGTATGCTGGAATGGTGGTGGTTCCCAAGAGGTCTGGTGATGTAATAATTTGTGTTGACTTGAAGCCTCTCAATGAAAATGTTCTCAGAGAAACACATCCATCTACCTGAAATAGATGAGACACTGGCACAACTAACCGGAGTTACTGTGATGAGCAAACTAGAAGTTAACAGTGGGTTCTGGCAGATACCACTGGCAATGGAGTCCCGTGAGCTGACCACATTATTTTATTACACCATTTGGGTGCTACTGTCTTAATAAATTACCATTTCAATTTTGGTATCTTAAGTACTCCTGAACAATTTCAGAGAAGAATGAGCATTGTCCTTGATGGTCTAGTAGGTGTCCTGTACCTAATGGATGACATTCTTATTTTTAGCAAAGACCAGGATGTTAGACTGACTGCAGTCTTGGAAAGAATCTGAGCAGCTGGTGTGACACTCAACAAGGACAAATGTGAGTTCAATAAAACCTCATTGACTTTCTTGGGTCACACTATCGATGGAAGAGAAATCTCTCCTGATCCCCAGAAAATAGCAGCAATCAACAAGATGGCTTCACCTAAGTCTACCACTGAGCTAAGATGTTTCATGGTGAAGGTCAATCAGCTGGGAAAATTTTCTCCCCGAATTGCTGAACTATCAAAGCCAATGAGAGAACTATTCCTCAGCAAACGAGCCTGGAACTGGTGGCCAACTCAAGAAGCATTTGCTCAGAAGGGAGATGTGACATAATGCACACTGATTAGATAGAAGCCTGCAACACACACTGTTTACAGTGTATACATAATTGGGTTGTAATTTACACATGGATTAACACATTATTTTATGGTAATCTTGTAATAGGTGAATTTGTAATAATATTATACCAAGATTATACTTACTGACACTTTTGTAAACATGTGTATCTATATGTATTCATGTTGTAGTATAAATTGAGTTGTGTTGTAACTGTATTCATTGCGTTGTTATATCGCTAATAAAGACTATTAACTATATATTCCGTAACGCTACAAAAAAATTTTAATGGATCTGCATGAGTAACATATTTTAGTTAATATAAATTTATTTTGGATAATACAATTGTACTTACACAGTTGCAACATATTGCTATGTCACTCAATTAACCATAGCTAAAAAATACAACATCAATCATTAAGGACAAAAAATTTTTGGATTCTTTTGTTATGAAAGTCACTGACATACACACATCCATTGGGACTGAGCGCTATTCCACATGGACTGGAGAACTGACCATCAGCAAAACCATAACATCCAAAACAGTGTATGAAAATGCCGTTCTTGTCATATATGGATACACGATGATTGGCATCTTCAGTTATGAAAATAAGACCAGATACATCAACAGCAATACCATTAGGGTTATTTATTTGACCCCTGTCAGCACCTGGGATACCAAACTTGCTAATGTAAGTGCCATCAATTGTGAACATATAAACACAATGGTGACCCATGTCAGAGATAAGCAATAGCTCATCTGAGTTGATGACAACATCATGAGGAGAAATTAAATGGCCTAGCCCAATAATGTGGAAAAACTGACCATCACATTGGAACACTGAAATCCGTTTATTAGTAATCTCAGTAACATACAATCTATCACCATGTACAGTGATTCCTGCTGGATGCATTAGTTCACTATTCCCTGACCCCTGGCTGCCTAACTGGAGTACATACTCACCAGCAATACTAAACTTTTTCACTCTGTGATTACAGTGCTCTGCTACATATAGGTAACTGCTCAAGTCAAAGGCTATTCCATGTGGATATAAAAATTGGCAGTTTTCAAATCCTTTGCTACCAAATTTCTTAACCAGTTGGTCTTGACTATCAAATATCCATACACAATGGTTGGAGTAATCACTTACTGCCCAAATGCCATTCCTTCCAAATGCAATACCACAAGGTTGGCCCATCCTACTGCTATCATTAACTACTATACTGGATTCCCCCATCATACTGTAATTGTTGTACACCTTAATGGTATAAGGGCTACCCTTGACTTGTTCACCCTTGACGAAGACATAAACTTTTACTTCCCCGACATGATTGGCTGTAAATGATGCCAAATGGGTGTCATCTTTTTTACTCTTTACCTCTGCCATAGTCACATGTCCTTCGTTGGATTGCACTATTACAACAGCTTTACTGCCACTCCTTTGAAAAGTACAATTGTTCTGATCCCTTGCAACAACCCTAAATTCAACTCTTTCCTTTTTAACCACAAACTCTGGTATTTCTGTAGCCTCAAAACTTAGAGGGTAAGTATTGCTGTAGCGTAGATTTCCAAATGACAGAAAGGACTCTTCATATTCTTTTACACACACAAACTCCATTGCAGGTGACTCCACTGGTTCAGTGTCCACCTTCTTGTAACAATCACATAGACTCTTCATGTCATCAATGACTTCCTTTCTCATCAACAAAATATCTTGGCCAGAACCTTTCTTCATTGTATCATTTAGTTCTTTTACACTTTCCAGTTCAACTTTGATACCTTCTAGTTGCTGTTGCTGTAATGAGAGTTCTTTTTTCTTCTGTACAGATGCTTCATGCAACTCTCTCTTTAGCTCTTCCTTTTGTTGCTGCAATTGCTGTTGTAACCATTCAAAATACTTGTCAATTTCTTTCTCAACAGCACTGGTCATTGTTTCAATTTCATCTACAGTGTCATACACTATTTTGCATGCTGCAAGTAAGCCATCGACCATTTCCTGTACTGGCTCCATCACCTTATCCAACTCCTTTCTGTGTTTCTCTGCCATCTTTTTCACAGCGTCATGATCATGATCGTGGTGAGTTTTTGTGATACAATAATGACACACCAACTGTTCACATGTCTCACAATAAAAATTCAGTTCTATGTCATGTTCCTGACACATTGCAACACTGGCTTTGAGGGAAATACCCTCAGATTGTAGTTCATCAAGGGAAGTAACATTATGGTTTTGATACTCCTTGCTGTTCTTGTGGTAACCATAACAATAATCGCACAACAGTGTACCGCAATCACGACACAGTACCACTGCTAAGTTCTCCTTGCCAGCACAGTGATCACATTTAGCTTCCTCTTCCCTGGCTGCTCTTGCTACTTTGTTTTGTAAGGCTACCTCATGTAATCGACGGTTAATGAAAAAGTTGTTTGGTAGGCTTTTCACGTCTCCACTAGGAATGGTGCATATTGTCTTGCATTTTGGACATGTCACGTTAGATTCCACCAGTAGCTTCGCCAGGCATTCTTCACAGTACGAATGATAGCAAGGGAGATACTTGGGCTTCTGGTACACTTCGTGACAAAGTGAGCACGTAAGATGGAGAGTCATTTTCTTTGGTTCTTTAACCATTCCACCACGCATTCCCCAAACGAGGCGACGACACAAGAAATCCAAAACCTCGTCCAAAACTGTTAGTTCGGCGGCTCCCGCCCTACTGCACATGCGGGGCGGGCGCCGACACACTAGGTTTATGACCAGTTATACAGATTATAGTATGTACAAGTTCATCCTGAAAAACAGCTAAAATTTAAAACTGGATTTTTCTCAAGAGAGTTAGCTAAGTGGATTGACAGGAAGATGCGTGGCCAATTAAATCTGGCTAGTGATGTTGTCTGAACACTGAAGGTGTCAAAGTCATTGTGAATCAGGGGCGGATCCGGAGGGGGGGGCTTTGGGGTTGAAGCCCCCCCTTTACTTTTAGGTTTTATTTGTCAGATCAATATGCTGAGGATTATAATGAAATTTTCTCTTAGCATAATTATATGATCCAAATACTCATAAACCCACTTTATAAACATTTTTACAAGGCATTGTCAGTGGATTTATACTAAAGGTTATGCAACAAGGACCCGGATCAGCATTGGAGGTGCACAAGATCGAGATATACTCTAATAGAACAGTCACCCAACTACTCTAATAGAACATTCAGCTAGGTGTAAGCATAAAAGTTGGTTTTGTTATGCCAAATCTGCCTGCGTATATACATACAATGAAGCGCATTGGTATGTTTAAAAGGCTTGATTCATCTACTTGTGTAGTTATTAGGTACCGGTACCGGTATACTTAATTCAGGTACACAATTTCCATCAAAAATGCTCTCAGATTCATTCAAAAGTTTCCAGTTTCAACATTATTATTCTATCATGCACACAATCAGTGTGAGAGGGGCATCATGTGCTTGGTTGTCTGAACCTACTCAAACCTTTTCATTAGCAAATGCTGCAGAGAGCTGGCCATACCTATAATCTAAAGGCTGTATATAAAATATCTAGCAGAAATATGCATTCTATGTGGAAATATCTCCAAATTGCAGTATTTTAGCATCTATTTTTTTAAATGTTCCTGGGGGGCATGCCTCCAGACCCCTAGTTCCATCGGCTCCACCCAAGAGATTAGTACTTGAGTTAGCCCCCCCCCTTATAAATCCTAGATCCACCCCTGTGAATGGCTAGGACATCCAATGTTGAGCAGCATTCTCTTATTGTAGTAAGTAGCAAACTTTTGAAGTTAGTGTCATGTACAAATAAAAACGAAATATTTCTTTTGCGTCTATGTGAACAGATCATAACTAGTGTCCTTATGAATGAGATCTCAGGGGTAAGGACCATGGACTGGTGTCTAAGTTTGCACGCTAAGTTCCTCCCTTATAGAACATCTTAACATACAGTTTAGTGTGAAGGATGGTGCGATTCTACCTTTACCAACTTGTGAGGAGAACTAGTGAACTGTTTGTAGAGTAGAGTGAACATATGTTCTGTGTCCGATCCAGTAGTGCAGATAAGTAGTAACAACTAGTCGTGACAGCAAAGGTGTCAACAACAGACATGTACAGTTTAGCTCCATTACAAAAGGATTGCAATGGACCCTGTACTTTATGGCTTCCCCATAGGAAATGTATGGTGAAAAATTTGATTGGCTTTAAATATTGCATCAAGACATTTGAGTGAAAAGAATTTGAAATTTTTTAGCATAAGCACAAAATAATGTGTTCCTTAAAAATATATCTCAAGCATCTGTCGATCATGTTATAACACCATATATAGTATGACCAAGAGTGAACTCAGTCTGGTCACCTCATACCCGTAAAGATAACTGCTGTTTAAAGATGTGATAGTGATGGTTGTTGGATAAGTTCCAGAGGTATAGTGAGTTCCATAGCCTAATTGTTCTTTGGAAAAAAGGAATTGCTGTGTTGGTTTGTTCAAGCATATAATAATGTGATGGAATCTTTGATTGTGACCTCTGGTGAATGAGTTAACAAGAATAAGCTATTAAGGTCAGTAGGATAGGTCTGATCAAGCTGTTAACAATCTTATAGAATAGGATGATACTAGAAACTTCTCTTCCACATTCAAGACTGGGATGTTAAGATTCAAAAGCATGTTTACATTACTGTAGCAGGAATAATCACCTGTTATAAATCTTGCGCACCATCTTTGCACTCATTCAAGTTATTCAATATTATTGATTTTCTCAGCAAATTAACTTCATAGTAGCAACGTTAATTAACCCTTTTAATCATTTAATATATTATATTATATATAGCTCAGTTACTGTAAGTGTAATGTACTGTATGTGCATTTATCCTCAAACTGAGGCTGCACATTATTTAATAAATAAAATATATACACTGTAAAAACAAACTAGTGAACGTCACTACACAAAAAAATGTGGCAGAAATTAGTAGTGACCTTCACTAGTTTGTTTTTACAGTGTATGCTCGGCATTAAGTAGGTACCGAACTATACCCGGAAGAGGCGGCACTGAAGCTTTACTGCTAGCTATAATATTTTAATAATGCACCAAAGTATATTTAGTAAGCGTTTGAATTGAGGTACATATAATCTAGACTATATATGCTGGTTAAAGGAATTTCTTGATCATTCTGTTCAAATTCACTTGTAGCTATAGATGTATGAATTGCACAACACTGCAAGCTGTACAGCTATCACAATATTCCTAAGTACAAACATTCTGATGCAAATGTAAGAATTAATCATACACAATACAATTTGCAGCACTCACTATTAGAATTCACACAAAAATAGTTTATAATTCCAATCTTACAGATAAAAAAAGAAATATAGATTCTGTAGCTACAAAAAGGAAAATATCTGAACCCTTTTGTTAGTATAATCACAAACATAGATACTACCATTAGGAGAAAGAGCCATTCCATAAGGTTGTACAAATTCACCAGCATCTGAACCATTAGAACCAAAACAGTGGACGAAGACACCATCTTTATCAAAGATAGATACACGATGGTTACCATATTCACAAACGAAGAGAAAGCCATTCTCATCAGTAGCAAGACCAATTGGATTACTCAACTGACCCCTTTCAACACCTGGCATGCCATATTTGGTTACGTAGTCACCATTCACATTAAATACCAAAACACAGAAAAGTGTATTGTCAGTGACAAGCAACTGACCTTTGCTACTGACTGCAATGTAGTAAGGGTTACGAATAGGACCACTGATAGTGTGACAAAATTTGCCACTATCTGACTGAAACACTGAGAGACGACTATTACCATGATCAACAACATAAACACAACCATTGTAGATCACAATACCAACGGGATAATTCAACTGTCCATCACCTGAACCATGCTTGCCGAATGAGGGATTTATGTAGTTACCATCTTTGGTGAATCTCTGCACTCTGTGGTTGCTGTGATCAGTTACATACAAATTATCATCATCATCAAAAGCTACTCCATGTGGCTTATTGAATTGACCATTTCCATCTCCAAAACCTCCAAACTTTTTAACATTGCTACTAAACACCCACACACAATGATTAGAGTCACTAACTGCCCATGTTCCATCTCTGCTAATAGCAATTCCCCATGGAGAATCCATATTGTTGACTATTTTGTTGGGCTTGCTTATAGTATGATAGTTTCTGTACACCATCATGGTATGAGGGCTCCCCTTGATGTGCTGGCCATTTGTGGTGGCTAAAATTTTGACCCCACCAATTCGATGGGCTATAAACGATGCCAAATAATTTCCATTACTGTCACCTACAACTTTCACTGGAATAACATCTCCTCTACTAGACTGTGCTTGAACAATGACCTCACTTCTTCTCTTATTCGAGGAATTCCCAATGATATTAAACTCTGTTTCTTCTCTTGCAAAAGCATACTCAGGAGCACCTACAAACTCAAACTCAACAGTGTACACCATTCCAAACATCGGTAACAAGTTCCCTTGCTCATCTTCCTTCACAGGCATAAATTCCATTGTGGCAGACTCTACTGGTTCGGTGTCCATCTTCTTGTAACAGTCACTTAACTTCTTCATGTCATCCAATACACATTTCTTCATCAACAATGTTTCTTGGTCTGACCCTCTCTTCATCTCATCATTCAGTTCCTTCAAACATTCCAGCTCTGTTCGGATATCTTCCATTCGTTCTAGTTGTACTAAAACCTTGTTCTTCTTTTGCATCAATGCTTCTTGTACTTCCTTTCTGAGATCTTCTCTTTGCTGCTGCAACAATTGTTGTACCTGCTCATAATGTTTACTAATATCCTTGTCAATATCATTGGCTTGTAGATTAATCTTGTCATCGACAATTTTTACTGTCTTTTGTGCAGTGCTTAATCCATCGATCATATTCTGTGCTGGTTCCATGATTTTATTTAATTCCTTCCTGTGCTTCTCTGCCATCTTTTTCACAGTGTCATGATTGTGATTGAGGTGAGTTTTTGTGATACAGTAATGACACACCAACTGCTCACATGTCTCACAATAAAATTTTAGCTCTATGTCATGTTCACGACACACTGCCAACTTAGCTTTTGGTTTCACATCCGGTGGCTTAACCCGTACTTCACCAAGTGGCATCGTGCTGTGGTCTTGATACTCTGTGCTGCTCTTGTGGTAGTCATAGCAATATTGACACATCAGTGTACCACACTCAAGACACAAAGCAATCGCAGTGCCCTCTTTGGTGACACAGTGGTCACATTTTGCTTCATCTGACATCAGCTTGCTCTTCAAATTAACCTCGTCCACTACGCGACTGCAGAAGAAGTTATCTGGCAGCTCTTTCACTCCATCAGCTGGAACAGAACTGACTTTTCCACACTTCTTACAGATCAGATCTGATTCCACCTTTATCTTTACCAAACACATTTCGCAGTATGTGTGGTGACAAGGAAGATACTTGGGATTTAAGCACAAATCGTAGCAAACAGGACACGTCAAGTAACCGGCCGCCGGCTTCCTCGGCCTGGCAGCCATGCAATAGAAATTACCACTACAGCGAAATTGGACGTAGACTCTGTATCTAGCTACATACTGTCAGCCCGTGTTACATGTGAATCATTTCCCGAACAGTTTGGTCAATGATCACGTGACGACCAACGCAGTAGCTGTGCCTCTGTCTACAAGACACTGGGTAGGCAGCTCTGTACACAAATTGCAGGATGTATGAATGAGTATAGCTATTATGTGAGCCAGTTTTCTAGTTATCACATCTTTCCAAGGAAATACCTATACACGGGCTCGCCGTACACTGATGAGTGAATCCGGATTCTAGTGAAGTTTCGTCCATGCATTAACACTTTCAACATTTTAAAACTGAATAATTTTCTAGTTTTTTCTTTGAATAGATATAGTTTTGTATATTACCGTAATTTGCTTTTTTTCGTTGTAAAACAATTTTCGTAAGCAAAAACTTGCACGAAAATTTCTTACACAAGATCGAACTACTCTAATAGAGCAGTCATTCATTAAATCATACGAAAATATTTTTACGCGAAAATAAAGCGAATTACGGTCGAGCTTATGGTATAACTGTTTGACCACTTTTTTGCATCATGCATGCATGGCACACTCTTTCAGTTCAAGGTTTGCATATAACACTGAATTAGTCTACCTGGCTCACAGATTATTCTGATAGCAATATCTTTTGTGGATGATTCTGAGCAAAAGTAAATGATTTAGTACAACTATATGCATACAAATCATGCAATCTTTTGGTCTTATACAGACTAGTTAGCTGGCAGTATACTTTTTAAAATTCACCAAACAAACATACGATTATGTATATATTATCAAGAGTTCATAATATAGTATGAACTCTTGATATCATTGAGGCAACATAAACTAAATCATTAGTTTCTCATCCCCACCTGAGTCGCCATTTTCCTTGCTGCATCTATAAGTTACTGATAGTTGAATGCAGCCAGTCAGCCACTAAACAACTTTGTAAGTTAGTAACTACAGCTAGAACAGTCTAAAAACACTGCACTCTTGGTCATGTGAGCTATAGTGCAAACTATAAAATTTAAAACTGCCCACCCAAACTGATATTTTGAGAATTCCATGGTGGATGAGAAACCAATAATTAGGTTTAAAAAATAAATACTATGTTGTACATGATGAGCCATTGGCCCACTGAGGCAGTCCTGACTTCAAGTCAAACACATGTACTCCATAAGTGTTTAGACACAATGCCACAATGCTGATAGCTGCTATGTTCATCACCAATCCTGTCAGCACCTGACAAACCACAACGTGTATAACAGTTAAACTGATAAAGGGAGTATACACAACCACATGCTTTAAGGCTGTGCATGCAACAATCAAGGAATTCATGCACTGATATGAGTTAATAAGTACTTGGTTAAACGCCACACCTTCAGTAGTAGCCGCACTCAAGTGGTGCAACGAAAGCTTTTTAGAAAACAAGGGCTTCAACATCATTTTCAAGCATTCAAATTCAAATAGTTGCCGCATCAATTTTTAGGACTAAGGTGATAAACGCTGCAACCTTTAACCAAGTAGATATGGTATATGTATTAAGAGAGTAACTGATTTATCACAATAATTGATATGATCATTTTTAAAAAGTACTGCTACAACTGGTTGGAGCACCAACAAGTGTCAGATTATAGAGGTTTCATTGTAGGGTGTAATGACAGACAGGTTTCCAGTGAATCAGTCCAAGCTATCACAAAACTTCAAACTTTCTGTTTCCAAGATTGGATAGCACTCAGAAGCTACTGACATTTAGTGCATAAAAGAATGTATATTTTAAGCTTCAAAGCTTTGAATGCAACATTCAGTGCTTTGATGAATATCGCATGTAGCTATAGCTACAGTTAGTTACATATTATGTAATCGGTAGCTAATGGCATAATTTTGAGTGCATTGTAGTTTAATTCTTTAAACAGTGGTCCTTTCATAGCCTTCGACCACCAAACAATGCAGCATCATGGACTTACCTTTGTCCTTCTTTGTGTGCCATTCTTTTTCCACTACCACATAGGCGTTAGTTTGCGGGTAGTGCATTATGAGAATCATTCATAATTTTTGTAGTGAGTGTATTGATTGCAGAGGTGCTCCTCATATTGTTCTTTGCTTGTAAATTAACATAGCAACATACAAATTTTAAGGGCATGTAGCTTAATTACATGCATAAAAATTGTAGAAAGTGTCATTCAATTCAATTAAATGGATAACCGACAGTTATGATCCTACTCAGTAACCAGTTATTATATTCTGTTCAGTTTTATATCTCTACTACATACACACACACACACACACATACATACACACACACACACACACACACACACAACACACTAATCACGTTACATTCTTACCATGTCAGTCACTTGAAGGTATTGATAAGAGAAGGCCATTGTATTTGGAGGAGTTGCTACTGGCAACATAAATGCAAATGAAGCAGAAATAGTAGCAGGGATCATAAAGTAAAGTGGATCAACTTCAAGAGTTATTGCCTACAATAAAATGTATAAAACAATAATATATACTAACAGTGACAAAAGGAACCTGAAGTGTTTAGATAACATACTGTACACTACAGTACTTACTGAATATAATAATAGCCCTGGCCCCCTTATCATATACACTACATAAGTCACCAATTATCAGGACCATTTCGTCTAGCGATTGCAATTCTTCACTGAAATGACATATGGACTTAGTCTCTTGGCACACTAAATTTTAATTATCTCATGTGAGTGATCGTTGTGTTATAAGTGAAATCGCAAAACGTATTGTGCATCAATTATCAGCACGAGGCACATATTATCAGCACTCTGTGATTCAGTGATTGACCAATTATTGGCAGATTCTGCGAATTCGTGAGTAATTGTGGGATATACAGTCTTTGGATAACTCTGTTTCACAAAAGTTTTACAGAGATGAGGCCAGTCGTTTGAGAGATATTCAAGTTAGATGCAAAGCATACTGGTATTATGTAACTTCATATATTCTGTAGTCTGTATAATTTACAACGTGCCGATAATTGAGTGACTTATGCTAATTATAAAGTCCTTGATACAACCTTGCACAAATATACAACAAGTAAAATTTCATGTTACACTCTACATGTTATACTGCTCCAAAACTACACACCATCCACAAGCATTACACTGTACTGCAAAAGTAAAAGCCGATATGATTGGCAACTTTTGTGCCATATCCAATATCAGGTCACATATATACTCACCAATTCAGCAAGTATAGGTAGAAACAGAGTTGTAGTTGCCACGTTTGACATCACTTCTGTTACTAGGGTAACAATAATGGTGATGAGAAATGCTATCCCTCCAGTTGACAAGTGCCTGAGATTATGAAGTTTGCTACCAACCCACCGGGACAAGCCTGACTGTTGAGCGCCTGTTGCTAAGGCAAACCCAGAGCCAATCAGGATCACAACATTCCATGGGAGTTTCTGCTGGACAGTAGGCCAATCCAGTAATGTGTCTGAACTACCAGACTGATGTAGCGCTATTAGGAACAGACCAAGACGACATTACACATTTCACAAAATCAGAGACGTAGCCAGAACCCAGGCTACCATACCCAGGCCTGGGCATCAATAATTGTACACTATAATAAACATCAAGATACTCTAATAGAACAGTCACCCTAATATGAACAATAGTAGCTACTCTAATAAACTAGCCTCACATTCAATTTCAGAAGGCATAAAATTTTCCTAGGTGGCATGTAGTTAGCAGAAAATCATAAATTCAAGATCAAGATACCCTAATAGAGCAGTCACCCTAATAGCTACAGCATATTTATAGATAAACCTCAGATTCAATTTCAGAGGGTCTAACTCCAGGGGGAGCATGCCCCATACCCCTCTAGGTTGGCATTCCTTGCATGCTAGTGTGCTTCACACACTAAGGTATGTCTTCCCTATATCAACTTGCTATAAATATACAACTGGGCCCTGGCATCATGATGCTTATTACAATAAAGGAAAATACCATAATAATAATTATTTTGATGACTACTATAATAATGAACTAAATGATTATACAACTAGGCCCTGGCATCACCAAAAGTCTGACTACACCCACTACACAAAATTATACACAACAAAAAAACATTACATGGAGCCACCTCATTGATAATACTATACTGTGGTCCCTCCATTATTTGGCCATTGATTATCCAAACGTTCTGTTATCCGAACTGTGGAAGTGACTGCTCTATTAGAGTATTTTAACTAAGCTCTGTATGTACATGGAACTTCTCCATTATCCAACCACACCTAGGACCCAATGAGTTCGGATAATGGAGGGACCACTGTACTTATACTAGGCCCCAAATAGTAACAGAAGTGTACTTCATAACTTCATTACTAAAATCACTCCATTACACACCCCATAGATGGTCCTACTAATGTTGTGATAATTCTAATAGAAGCCACAGTAAACTTCTTCTGGTCCTACCAATTCCCCAGACGAGTGAGTTCAATGTGATGCACTACATTTGATATTGTAGGGCATGGAGTACCTACATAAAGATTTAGCAGTGCTCATGATTTCAGAGAACTTACTATAAACTTACTACAATAGCATGCTAAATTAGCAACAAAACTTTGGGGGAAAAAACAGGACTCCCAAAGTTCTTCAACACAACAAGCACAAGAAACATTCTTAAAGTACCTACCTTCCACAGTGACTGCAGGATGATAACACTTTTTGCAGTTTTGTGATGAGCACTTCTTACAGATGACACACGGCCTCGATGGTATGATGAAGAGCAAGAACACAATGAACATCACCGTGGTAGTGTCCGACACATAGCTAGTGAACAAGATACAGCAACAACAACACATGTCTGGTATACTATACAGACATATACTGTATAGGACAAAAGGGAAAATTTTTGATGAATTTGACTTGCATTTCATCAAAATTTTGCCTCACAGACTTTTGCCTTTTAGAGCATTCTTCAATACAGTACTTGTCAAAATGCTTGATCATCTGATTCATCAAAATTTTACCTCATAAAATATTTGCACTATACTGTACACCCAGCAGAATATAACAATCTAAATTGTTACGATAACTGAGAACTCCTCTAAAAGAACATACAAGTTCTCAATTTTCAGATACTCAAATTATAGTCTCATTTATTTCTTTTAGTTGTGGCATGCCTCTCAATGACATGACTCACCTTTGGCCATTTTCATCAGCAGAGAAAATACTTGCCCATCCTTTTATAAAGTTTGGCTCCCTCAGTAACCACAGCAATGCAAGTACTACAAAGAATATGCCTACCATCACTTCTCCATACCTATAAAATACTATAAAGGACAGTATTTCAAACATCAGTAACTCAACCTGATTCGTCCAAGTTTTTTATACTCTTTCTTTATGACATCTTTCACTCTGTCATGATTCAAGTTATACATTGCCTTTTTGCAGCAGAATCTTCTTATTGGCCACAGAAAACTAAAAAATTATGGCTGCTAAGTGTAACATAATGTGTGGGTGTATACCTATTTCTGCAGAACACTAACGAGAGGTACAACCAGGCAAACAGCAGTAGCAACAGCATCTGCGGCACACCATACACAAACCAGTTTCCAAAGTTAATAATATTTGGACTGTCAGGAAAACACCTGTAAAACAACACAGCAACTATTAAACAAACACTGCATACAAGTCCTGCAGCTAGTAGCAAATTATCAAATCATCCTAAATTAAGACAAAATTTACAATATTAAAGAATGTACTTTTCTATGTCTCCTTTCAACACAAGGTTGGGTCCAGTGCCTGTTAATGTGGCAGTCCCTCCAATATTGGCGCCATAGGCAACACCTAGCATCAACCCTTTGGACAACTTCTGTAGATTTTTGTTGTCTCTTAATTTCTCTTCGCTGTACAACTGACTAGGTAACTGAAACCTTACTCTTTTCTTTCTCCTCTGAGTGATGTCATCCTCAAATGTATTATAAGAGTCATCTTGTGGAGGAGTGACCATGTTAGTGTCTGAAGTATTCTCTCCAGTGTCACTATCAGAAATTCTGTTGTTCTCCTCGGTGTCAGCTTGTGGCATCATTTCTACTGTCATCAATGAAGAGGAAGGTTGACCATCGTTGCTGATTTCTGTTATGTCTTCTACTGATTCATCAGAATCATGGTCTCTTAGTGGTATTCGTTCTTGGTCTTGCTCCCTGTGATACGACAGTTTCTCTTTGCTCTTTATCTCCTGCAGTACAGCATGTGCTATTGGCAGCATCATAGCAGCAGTTGCTGTGTTACTGATCCACATGGACAGGAAGGCAGTTGTGACCATGAACCCAAACAACAACCTGAAACAACACAAGAGAAACAGTAAACACAGTGGTGTACGCAGGAATTTTGAAAAGGGGTTTCCACTACAGCTAAATGACTACTATGTTAGAGTTATATTGCCTGACTGCTCTATTAGAGTATCTCGATCCTTTCACCAAAATCATTATTCTGAACAATGCTATAAGTGTTGCTATCATGTGAAGACTATTTTAAAACTAAGATTAAGTTTAAAATGTGTCCTGTTCCATGATAGATTCCAGATTCTGGAAACCTGAAGTTTCAATTTCTTAATGTTTCATTTCAAGTAGAGAGTAAAATCCAAGGGGTTCCTAAATTACCTGAAACCCCTGGAAAAACCCCCCTTGGTACACCCCTGAAACATACTAGTTAGACTGGTTCAATTCTCTCTTCAATTTGGGAGGCCTTGAACAATTATGATGCAACATTCATTAGTTCACAAACAGCAGCAAAGTATGTAGGAATTCTATCAGCACTCTCACTATACTATAACTTGTGAGACATTACATAATTTGCACGTGGCACTTTTAATATTTACACTACCACAATAATTTAGTAGTTACTACACATAGCAAAGCATTAATTAGAAAAACATGATCTTACATTAGAAAGCATGGATATTTCTGTTTTCAAAAGTTATGATGTTCTGGACAACAAATGTAGTGATCCCTGAAACTTGTGTGAATGGTGATTCCAGTAATGGTTACCTTGAATTTGGTGATTACTAGCATCTATTTCAGGAAATTTATTTTGAAGAGCTACAGGTCTTGGAAAGAGAGAAGGCCACTACGAAATGCTTGAAAGTTTGAAAAATCACCCACAATACGATATGTCAAAACTGTACCTGTTTACTTAATCAGACTACTAGTGTACAACTAAGAGCATGTATGCTGATCGGCATGTATTGTGCCGATCAGTTATGGCACAATGCTCAGTACTAGCAACATGATAAAGTCGCACCAAGTTACCTGACATACTAATACACAAAACTCTTGTCAATCATTCACCATTCACACTCAAGTAAACCACAATAATACAATACTTGTCAAGCAATTGTTCTGTGCTGTAGCAACTACACTTAGTTACGTGTGTCAGTATTGTTCTGAAAACAGCTAAATGGGTACCATTTTTAAAATACTTATGTTTTAATAGATTCCTTTGCATAATTATAGATTGGATATACTCGTTTTAGACCAACAGCCTTCTGTGTATAAATGAACTCTTTGGTAATATGAACAAAACCACGTGCACATACAGTATAATGCCAGTAGACACTCACCAGTGTGGCTTGGACCCCACTGCCATCAACACCAGTAATGCTATCCTCCTGTGTAGTTGCTGTTTCTCAAAAGCAACTGCCACGATCAGTCCGCCAACAAACAGCATGTTGGTGTCACTCATGTAGCTCGCTGCCGTCTCCTTGGCAGTGATCACCCCGAGGCATGGGAACAAGACGAGCGGCAGGAGAGCAGTGACAGTAATGGAACAGGCCTCAGTGATCCAATACACCGTGATGATTAGGATACAATAAGCAGCTCTAGCAGACTGGGGAACAATATAATATGTTATGTGATGATATTGAAGTATCAACTCTCTGATACAACTGTAACTGACACATAAAGGATTTTAAAACATTATGACATTAAACAATTCTTGTATGAAATACTACACAATGAAATTTCTTAATCCCAAAAGTGAAGCTTATCTTTGGGTTATGCTTGACTCAAACCAGATTAGTCACCTAGTAGAGATATGTGTACAGCAGCTACTTCATTTGCCTGTTGCATTGTAAGGTGCAAAAATTGCAGAGCATTTTGGCTTTTAATGTTTGATTACTAGTAACTGTGACTAATACTTTTGTAACTTAGTTACAGTTACAAGTTCCTAGTTATAGAAGTGTATTACTGGTTCAGTTTAAAGGTATTCTGTGACTAGAGTCACGGTATGTAGTCACATGAATAAAATAAAACTTAGACAAAAAAGAGAAAGAAAACCACATAAGTCTCCAGTTTGAACCTCAGACCTCTGGATTGTGAGTCCAGAGACCTACCACTATGCTCACCACTGCCTACTACCACACTTCCTTAGTTTCTATCCTACATAAATGTCACTCAAGAGGTCACCTGTATATAGTTACATACAACTATTGTGCTTGATACTTGAGTTACTGGGTGACCGTACCGTGGTTTTAGCCGCAAAATGTCCAGTCACGGCACTGTGACTGTAGGCACTGTGTTAAAGTAACTAGTAACCCCAAACTCTGTGGAAGGGTCTGGAGAACCTGGATGACATTCCACAAACCCAACTGGAACCTCAGTAGGGTTAAAGTTGCTTGATGTAGGGTTAGTGCACAGTTTGTCATCACCTCCTTCAAGGTTGCACCAATATTTTGTCTTTCACTCCGTTATCACGTAGTCTCTTGAATAAGTGTAAAATACATATACAGTAATAGGGTATATATTATCTATGGCAGTAGCTCGGAACAGTAAAGGAGGGGCTTAGTATATGTTCTATGTGATATGCAAACTGTACATATCCTCACTCTTGTATCTACGAATTTCAGTAGCAACAGAAGAATCAGTGGTGTTAAAATAATCACTAGAGTTCTCCACCATAGTTGAAGAAGTTTCAGACAAGGGTAGAGTCTATCAAACATTCTTCTCATTCGTGATCGGTGTTCTAAATACCCTCCTTCAACATTATGTCCTTCACTATCATCCAGATCTGTTGATAGTTCAACTTCATCCTTGGCGATCAGTAACGTACTGTCTGAAGGTGCAGCCATAATTAAAATAGTACGCGCTTAAATCAACCCCCTTTACCCGAAGCACAAAGATTGATACCGTACAGGATACCGTATATAGCCTAAATATTTCGAGGGGTCAACTTGTTGAGGTTGAGCGATGTTGCTAAAATAAAATTTTCGCCAAACCATAGATCGTATATTCTTCGTAGAATAGACGATCTATGGTCAAACACTCCTAAAATGCATAAAATGTGGTAAGACTTATATATGGAGCTCGGGTCTATTAAAACATTAAATTTCCGCTGGTAGTCTAACTCCAAAACCGCGAAAACGGCGAATATCCCTGTACGAGTAGATCTACTGTAAGAAGTTTTTCTTGTATAGAGGTCTCGATAGAGGTCTATTATATTACTTGCACCATATGCTTGCACTGTATAATACGGTAATCTCATTAGCGCGAGCCCGGCTGAGCAAGAGACCAAAATAAAAGGCGCGTATATACTTGGCACGAGATACTTTACTTTGGAGATGTTTCAAGGCCTCGTCCAAGGCTAACAGCAGTAAGAAGTTTGTTTGCCGAGGTACTGTATTTACCCGTCCTACCAGGTCAAATGGAGCCGTCGAAATCCGAGACAAAAGCAGAGCAGCCTAGGGAACAGTACCAGTACACGATAGGCGGTGTTCCAGTATCGTTCCCATGCAAGCCTTACCCGTCACAGATGGCTATGATGGCTAAGGTGAAGGATTAATTAACAACTCCATTTAATACCACGTGTGTGCGTGTATGTACTTGTACACTACTGGGATAGCAACGTGCGACATATGCCACAATGCCAGCTTGGATTTTGAGTACAGGTGTATATATTCATATTCAAATAGCTATACTATCCTGCTAGCCAATGGTACAAAAATATGCTGGCTACTGAACAATCAAGACTAAAACTTGGAAGGTATTGGGTTTTCATTTTATATAGTGTAGTGTTCTGTAAGCTTATGGGTTTTCAAGAGTTCATAATACAAGTAAGGACCTTACTTATGTTATAAACTCTTGGTTATATTTTCATGCTGTTCTGTCGCTACTATATATGCACTTATACAGAGATATTCCAGAGGCACTCCAGGGGTTTCAGGAAAAGATTTTACATAATACTTGAAGGATTAAGAAAGTAAGCCTTCAGGTTTTCAAAATAGGATTCATTATAAAAACAATATGCCAATGGGTTTGAGCAAATTAATTTAGTGTGTTATTCTGAAGAATTATTTCGGTAAAAGATCGAGACACTCTAATAAAGCAGTCAGGCAAAGTTAACCACTCTAATTACTTATAGTTGTAGTGGAAACCCATTTCATAATTCCTGTGTATGGCCCTGTATGCTGCACTGAGTTTTGTAAACCGGTTTGTTTATGTTTGAAATGTTGGATAAATTACTGTGAGACATTTGGTGCATGTGTTAGTTAAGTGAATTTCTTGAACTAACTGACTTCCCTGACTATGTTAAACAGTTGTTGGTCCCTTTTTATAATAAGTCAACTGGTAGGTTTAAATCATATTCATCTATGAAGGTTTCTATTAGAACACAAATTTGATCATTAACTAGTGACTAGGATGTAGTTTAAAGTATAGTTATTGTACACATCTGATTATTTTGCTTCTCTTAATATAGCATAGTATTTTTTTAAAATTGTTAATTTAAAAAATGAAGTAGGGATCTATGCGATAAAAAGTAGTGAAACAATAGATGAATGATAGTATTACAGCATAGCTCAGTGGAGAGTCCCAACTTTGGCACAGAATAAAATAATTGTTATAGCTAATGTGCCAAAGTAGGGACTTTCCCACTGTAATACCATCATTCATCTCTTGTTTCATTACTACTTCATTTTTTAATTGACATTTTTAAAAAAATACTAGTTTGTTTAGTTTTTGTTGTAACACAGCTACACTTGTGATTGTTCTATTAGAATATCATCATACATGCATGACTGTTGTATTAGAATATCAAGTCAGACAAGGGGTGTGCAGCTAGCTACACCAATAAGATCTTGTTTTCTGTAAAGTAAAGAGCTAGATCGTGAAGAGGTGTGGTCTCTGTACTCTATCGCTATGACCTTATTTGATGGGTGTGGTCGCAAACCTATCGCAAACTAGTCTGGTGGTGACCGCCCTTTTGCATGGCGCAGCCATACTAATTGTGAAAAGGATCCCAATTGCAAAGTTGCAGATATCTAGCTTGTATATATACCTCTTATTGGGGCGAGCCTGAGCGAGCCCCACACTAGCGAGTCGCCCACGTAAATTCGTGTCATCAACCATGCGCAAACAATTACAAAATAAATCGGAAAACTTACCGAATTAATGCCCACTATACTCCATGTCACGGTACAGTAAACGGCGAAGATTACAGCACTTCCATATATGCTCGTGTCATCGACCATGTAACGGAAAATAAACGGCGTAGATTACAGCACTTCCATATATGCTCGTGTCATCGATCATGTCACGGAAAAATAAACGGCGTAGACTACGGCACTTCCATATATGCTCGTGTCATCGACCATGTCACGGAAAAATAAGCGGCGTAGATTACAGCACTGCTCATCTCGTCTACCACGTCGCGGCACGTGTTGTCGTCCATGAAATAAACTTGGTTGTCCATGATGGACAGGGAAGAGCGTCTTAGAGAAGAGAGCAGTAGGAAGAGATCGAGAAACTTCACAGGTAGCAGAAGAAAGACGAAGGAGAGACAGAGAATATCAGAGAAGACGTGCTCAATTTACACAAGAGTAAAGGGACACAATCATACAGCAGAGAAGGCAGAATTAGTACGTTTGTTATATATAAATTTGTAAGACTCACAAAATATTTGAGTATAATAGATTAGTAATTGCTGTTCATAAAATATTAAACTGAATCCTATACAACTGATAAAAAAATAGAACTGATTATGGTATAAATTCACTACCACATTCTTGCAGATGGTTTATATGTGCATATCATACTAACAACTATTGTGACTCATTTTCATGATGTGTTTATATTGATAGTGCTTCAAATGTTGGTGTAGTAGCAAATACTGATGTGAATATGGACCAATCACAACATGTCCAACGTCATGTGCCAGTTGACATTAGTGACCCTGCAGTCATTGCCAATATTACAGAATTTCATGCTGAATTGACACTGTTCAATATGTCTTGAAAAATTCCCAAGCATTTCAATAATTGACATAAGTACCCCTGTAGGCGTTGTCACAATGATAGCCATGTCCCAAAGCTATTTTCTGCTGCTAATAATATGGATCCTGGTCCAGAACTTATTATAAGTTATGTTCCTCATACACATGATGTCTAATAACCATTTAACACTTCCTTTTGTAGGGATTGTCAAAAGTAGAAAAAATGTTAATTTCACCAGTTATATGTGTGCGACGATCAAAGATACTGACTGCCTTGCAGTGGTTGATAGCAAATAATGTATACTTCAGTAATATTACAATCAATCATGATAATATATCAGCTTTACCTGAAAATGATCATCTTACAAATGTACCTACAGTATCCATGCCATCTGACCTACACATGTAAAGCAACCTGATTCACCTACAAACATAACAGAAGATCACAACAACCCAGATATACGTATGTAGAATTTTTGTTCCAACGATTCCTCAGACCATGACCGAGGTGCAAAATATCAGACATTCATTGCAATCAACTACAGTAACATGACCAGCCAGAGGAGAAAATCCCTTAAATGAATTCCAATGTGAACGGTACATTACCTGTGCTTTTCCTGTCCTTTTTCCTACTGGTGCTCAAACCACATTTCAACCCCATACTTTTATATAATGTGCATATCTTCCATTAGCATGAATGGCTAGATAATAAGACCAACATTCAATTATGACCTATACTAATATAAAACACTCATTCCCTTCAGGCTCGCCCCACGATGCTGCTAGCATCTGCCTAGTAGTAGCGCCAGGATGAAGTGCTTCTGAAATCCAGCTCTGCAATAATTCTGTGGCATCTAAGTATGCTGCTGAAGGAAAGTGTTGATACAGAAAATTAATGCCTTGATATGGTTTCATTGGATGAAGAAGACAAGCAGCCTAATTGAAGATAAAAGAAAAGACAAGGTGCAGAGGGCCTACATTCGTCAGTACCCCAAAAGGCACATTTCACTGGTGAGCTTGTTATTGTGGCGTAAAATGGTGGCCATGCGCTGCTTCATTTAGGCTCTAGCCTTGCAGTCAGTCAGGCAGTGAGACTAAAATTCTTGTTCGACGTCACTTCAACCTGAGAGGTGCCTTTTGGCATACCGCAGTATGTGCAATTTCTTCATGGACTTACCAGTGTCCTCCTTTGTGTCCCATTCATCTTTGCTGACAGCGAAATGTGTCGATTTGGCGGTAGTATGTGATGGCTTCCCTTCCTAACAGAAATTGTCCGTATTTTTCATAGTGGCTATTTTGATTGCAGAGGTGCTTTTCAAACAGTTTTTGATTTGTACTGCTGTGTAACAGGTTGAACATAGCTGACAACGAAGCGTAATGAATACTTTACTTTTCAAACGATATTGATATAGCTGGGGCACACAGCACCATTTCAGATGCGGTATGCGTGGGTTCACCAGTCATAGTACAAACAAATACACACACAAAAAATTGGAATTTTCAACTAGAGTAGGGACCATAGCAATCGATAAAAAGTACTGAAACAAGCTGGAGTAGTGTACGATATTAAATCACAGTAAAACAATAAGAAGTGTTATATCCCTACTGTGAGCACAGTAGGGATATAACACTTCTTATTGTTTTACTGTGATTTAATATCGTACACTACTCCAGCTGTTTCAGTACTTTTTATCAATGTGCTATGATCTCTACTCTAGTGAAAATTCCAAAATTTTTAACTAGTACTATTCCGTAAAGGTGATTTTCGTTGCGTAAGATGTCTTTAGGATGATTTTCAAAGGTGGAATTTTGGGGGCATGCGAAATTTTCAGGCCAATCCCTACTTAATTGGTACTACCATACTGTTTGATAGGTGCTGGAATATGTGCAATAGCCTGCATACACTTGACATGTTATCACTCCATAGATTGTGAGGGCACTGGAGAACAAGGAGAATGCTCTGCTGGAGAGCCCTACTGGTAGTGGGAAGAGTCTTGCCTTATTGTGTGCCTCCCTTGCCTGGCAGAAGCAGATGCATGGTATGTGGTAACCATCATCATGTAGTGTGTATAGTACTGCTATACCAGCTTGTAGTGTTGTGTGTTATATTGGACAGTTTCATCTGTGAATTTTGCATACATTTACTATTCCCTTGATTGTTTATATATTCACCTTAACATTATTTAGCTTCTGCTCGAAGTGATTGTCTTGCAGTTTCTTAAGAGCAGTCATGTACATGAGAGAGAGAGAGATGTCTTATTTTGTTAACAATATACAACATAATTACAGGGGTCTAGACTCAGGGGTACCATGCACTGGGGTGGACAGTACAGGAGCCCGGGCAAGACTTACACTAATATATTACAATATAATTATAGCTTGCAGTAAAGTTCAGTTTAGACGAACCGATAGATCCCAGTCCGGGGAGGCTCTAGAATTTTAAAAAAAAAATCCTGTATGAGCAGGAGACAGCAGTGGGAGCAGCCTGCTCAAACAGGGATCTTACAGTCTTCTTTACCACTTCGCAAGCATTGGCCACTTGAGAATTGTGTGTATCATAACACCTACATGGTGATACAAAGTAAATGATGTGTTGTTTTTCTCACTAAGGGGGCTAACACTAGGTTTAATACCAACTAATCATCAAGGTGTACGTTGTTGTTGTTTTTTATTTGCAGAAAAGATCTTTGCTGAAAAATCTAAAGCCTTTGCAGAGTTCCAAGGTGTGTATGGGAAGTGCTACTTGTTACACACTAGCTGTGTGTGTATACAATGTTACAATTGCTGTGGTGTAATTCACTGTATTTGAAATTCTTATCCATGATAAGAGGCAAAATAGTTTAATTCTGACAACCAGTGAACTTACCAGTTACCACAAACAGCTAGTTATAATAATTTATGTCAACTAGTTTTGTGTCATTGTTTTCCATCCACAATTGTAAAGGTATTGTGAACTATCACTGTTCTATTGTGTGTAGAATTAGCAGCTTCTCAGCAGAGTAATCCAAAGCTGTGTCAATGTCAGTGTCACCTGAACATGACAAACACCCCAAGTGTCCCCCTTACTGTTGACAGTGGTTACAGCAGCAGCCTTAGTATCAACATGTTGGCTACACCTTGCAGTAGCACTGTAACTGCTCCTAGCAACATCCTAACCACACCTAGTAACAGTGTAGTGACCTCAGAGGGTACTCCTAGTAACCAGAAGGAGTTGTCAGTCCCTCCTGATCAAGGTGGCAGTATTGTGGAGTGTTGTGAACATGTTACCACTGACCACTGCTGTAAAGCTGCTGTCTCTGAGGAGAAACCAGCTGTGAAGTGTGAGGGTGAATCAGAGCAACAACAACAGCAGTCTATTGCTGCTTCCACAAGTGTCATCAAAAATGATGAGGATGATGATTTTGAGAAACCTAAGAAGAAACTCCGCTCTACTGGTGTAAGTTAACTTCATTAGATGTGTGTGTGTGTGTGTGTGTGTGTGTGTGTGTGTGTGTGTGTGTGTGTGTGTGTGTGTGTGTGTGTGTGTGTGTGTGTGTGTGTGTGTGTGTGTGTGTGTGTGTGTGTGTGTGTGTGTGTGTGTGTGTGTGTGTGTGTGTGTGTGTGTGTGTGTGTGTGTACTGTGTGAGTGTACTGTGTGAGTGTACTGTGTGAGTGTACTGTGTGAGTAAAAAGTTACAAAATACTATCATACTCACTTCTCTAATAAAGCAGTCCCTGACTTGTTAAAACAGAGACACCAACTAGTAGCAGTCACTGATTGGTAAGAACAACTCTAAAGAGATAAGTCATTGACTTGTAAAACACTCTAATAGAGCAGTCACAAGTTAGTGACTGTAAGACTCTCTAATAGGGGAGTCACTAAAACTTGTATCAATCACTGATTAGTAAAACACTCTAATAGAGCAGTCACTTGATTAATATAAGCAAAAGTTCATATGAACTTTTGGTATAAGCACTCCAAAAGAGTGGGCATTATGTAATAATTATATGTGATAAATCCTGTTAGAGAAAGAAGAAAGCTATAGTTTATGATGATGATGACAGTGTTGAGGATAAGACTCATGATCAATCAGCTTGTACAACGCAGCAGGAGACTGACTCTAGTGGTCGCCCCTTGTGGAAGATGACACTGGTCAATCAAGGAGGACAGTATGTTGTCACACATAACACATTTCACTATATTTTGTACAATATACTTTATTGTGCAAAACTTCTTTTTATATACTTGTGTTTGTTAGGAATTTTAAGTGGCCATGTGTTGTGTAAGTATCTACCCATCACTGATTTTGTAACAACAATAGTTAGTACATGTCTCCAGTGGAATAGCATACACTCCTGTGTGTACACAACATAACATACACACTCTGGTTGCATGTATAGCAAATTGCTCTTTCTAGGGACAGCACAGTACACTCTCCTGGTCCCATGAATGTCTTACTTGACATCAACAGCAGCACCTGTAGGACAACAACAACAACGAAGGTGAAGGTGGATACAGCTTGTACTCAGTGTACATGTGGTGCCTTGCAAGCTAAGCAAGAGAAGCTGCTGCTGGCTGCAGAGAAGAAGTATGTTATAACACACACACACACACATACACACACACACACACACACACACACACACACACACACACACACACACACACACACACACACACACACACACACACACACATTACACAAGGGTTAAAAGTTTATCTTCTATTTTAATATTGTACTGACAGGTACTATAATTGTATGTGATCAGGATTTGTACTTGTCAAGAAAAGCATGAGTATACTAATTTTATCTGCAAATGTGCAGCCACATATGATTTGCATTTGTTTAAAGATGTACCAGACTTGGAACTCTTACATTTTACATGCTAGCTGCAAATATCTTTTAGTTCTGTGTTTAAAATTGTTATGCGTTTGATCAGAAACTGTTTGTTAATATGCAGCATGCAATACAATTAAATTAGCGCTTCATAGATCAGGGTACTCTGATGGAGCAATCATGTCTTTTATCTTTGCATGCTAAGTCTATTGTTATCATTGTTGAGGTACACATGGGAATGGGTACATAGTTGCCCTCTAACTGGCATGTAGATATTGTATAGTGTCTTACAGTGTGTGTGCTGTGATTGGTATAGGCTAGAGTTCACTTACTTTACTATGAGCTCTTGGTTATAGGGTTCCTGTCATTTTCTTCGGTACCAGAACACACAAACAGATAGCACAGATCACCCACGAGCTCAAGAAAACTGCTTATGCTAAGACACCGTAAGCTCATCTGAATACAAACTCATGTAGTATATATACAATGGTGTACAGCTACTAGATCTGACCCTTTTTAGTTGTATACTCTAGTTATTAGAGTAATTGAACAAGAGCTCTGTGAACAGGCTTCAATTATCCAACAGTTCATCTGAACACTTTTGTCATTGCCATAATCGTGTGGTGTATATGTGATATGTTCATGATCTATTTATTGCCCATCACTGTTAGGATGAGTATACTGGCTAGCAGAGAGCACACCTGTGTACACCCTTACGTCTCATTGAGCAAGAACAAGAATGAAGACTGTCAGAAGATGGTTGATCCACTTCGGGTATGTGTAATGGGGTTGGTTGATATCTCAGCTGATATTTGAACTACTCTAATAGAGCATACACCTGCTATTTGTGAGTGGGCGTCACCACTTTGTTACTTGAGTGTTATAGTGTAATACAGAAGGCAGAGCCTGTATGAGGTGTTTACAGGTGCCAAGGTGCCTAATAAGGCTAACACTCAATGGCATGTACCTGTTTGTGTGAAATATGCCTTTAGTTGCATCATCCATGGTCAGCTTGAGATTTAGTGTTAGCATTGTTTTCAATACAAGTGCAAATTGGTTAGCTGGACTATGCTAGATATCTTAAGCAGGTCTCACTGTTACTGTATTACTACTATACATGTTGTTATAGGGTCACCAGTGTTCCTACTACCATAGTGTCAGTCGGTATAGCACTCAAGCTAGCATTAAGGCTTGTGGATTGGACACAGCTTGGGACATTGAGGATTTAGTAGAACTGGGAAAGAAGCGCTTTGTAAGTGTGTGGTGTCTGTCTGTCTGTCTGTGTGCACACACATGTGGAAGTGCATTTGTGTGCATGTGTGTGTCCATCAACATCAGTAGTATTCCAATGGCTAGATCCCATGTACAATTCCCAGCTGTACCCAGTGATTGCTATTGGCTTTTCCTTGAGCAAGATGAGTAGATTTACCCACAGTCTAGCAATCTACTTTTCACACCATCACTGTCACCAACTAACAAGATGAAGTTACAGCAAAAATACCATTTTCTGAGGCTCAGCTCAACTGAACATACTAAGAGGCTATTGCTTGCTCTGACTCTTGATTACTGGGCAGGGGCATAGTGGCAACCTAATGTATCACAAGATATCCCACAATCTCAAGGAATTGTTCTAATATTCACACTACACACACTACATAGCATACCTGTTAATAACACTCTAATGCATTCCCATTGTGTGTGTGTGTGGGGGGGGGGGGGGGGAGGAGAGCATATAGTCAATGGGTGGCACTTCTCATGCTACTCAGTCTATAACACCCTTAGGGGATACCAACTGACATTTCCCAAAATGTGCCCTGTAAGCAGATTACTAGCAAAGTGATGACTTTCATTGTCCTTTGTACACCTATAAACAACTTGAGATATACCTGAGCACATGTGATAAAACTGACAATGGAGGAATATGAAATTGGATATAAGGACAATGTTGAGATATAAAGGTCACGATGACTCGTGGCTTACGCTTAGTAGTAACAGGTGTCATTGAGTATATATATAGAACATGATGTATATTCTCCTCAGGCATGTCCTTACTTCATAACTCGTGGACTGAAGGATGAAGCTATGATAGTGTTCTGCCCCTACAACTACCTTGTGGACCCAATGGTCACTGCTTATGTGAGTTGTTGTGTTGTCCTTCAGTAATGTAAGTGTAGGGCTGGGGATAGTAAAATTTTCCATGTTGAAAGGTTTAGTAAGGCACTGTTCATGATAGTATCACAATAAATAAATTTCAAAAAGAGAGACACATTCCTAGTGACCATGATTCTATAGGCTGATTCTATTTTCCCAAGATTGTTTTTAGTTTTTATGCAATCTCATGTCTGCTTGTTTTACATTATTATTGCTGTCTGATAATCATGTATTCTATCCCATATGTTACACTATCCTTACATTGTACATGGTATGATAACCATCTGTACACACACACACACACAGTTGGACCTACACTTAGAGAATCAGGTAGTGATACTGGATGAGGGCCATAATGTGGAGGACACTGCCAGAGACGGAGCCAGTTACACTGTTACCATGTTGCAGTTGCAGCAAGTTGTGGACGAAGTGCAGGAGATATGTTAGTGTGTGTGTGTGGTTTGTGTGCGCATGTGCATGCGTGTATGTGTATGTGTGCAGGGTGTGCGCACGAATGTATACACACATGGAATACTATATTACTCCCTTATAGTGTCATCATCCATGGTGGACTATGACTTGGTAGAGAGCTACAAGGCAATAATGTTGGTGGTAAGCATGTGTGTGTGTTAGTGTGTTACATGGACTATACAATCTTACAACAGCATTTCCACGATTGATTCTAGCTATGCTTAGGAATTAAGTTATGTTTATCTTTGTAGACATGTAATATTACTTAAACGTGTCACCTACTATAGTATGTATGAATCCTCAAAAACATTTAATAACTCATGGATGCAATTACACACGATCTTGAAATTGACTCATTTGTAGTAGATACTGCTTGACCCACTAAAAATGGTTCAAAACAAATGCCTGACACAATATTTATGGCCAATCTAAATTTTCACCATACAGTTTCCTATGGAAAGCCATAAAAGTGTAGTGTCTATTACAACCCTTTTCTGAACTTGTAGTGGAGCCAAAATCACACGTGTCTGTGGTTGACATCTTTACTGTCACCTTTAATCATCTGGTTGGCTGAGATGTTAATTCTCTTGAGGAAAAAATAATCTCCTTTCATTTTTTAGCTGTTTTTTTTAGGATCCAGCTCAACTTGTACATAGTATAGGACAAGGGTCTTTTTGTTGAACTTATCTACTCATTTACTGTACTGTTTTGCAACAATGTATCAACCTTTAGTGAAGTGCACCATTGTCCTTTATTTCTCTCACACTTGATAAACCATGTGATGGCTATAGTATTCACACCTTGCTGGAGTAGTATTGAGTATTGAAATCATGTGCATTGACAATTCATTGGTGCAACATGGTTGAGACGATCATGAATTGTACAATCTTGTATACTACAGCAACTCTAAACTTTAACATCTCGCAAATGGCATGTAAAGCTTTAAAATTGTTCAGTGCTCAAATTTTTAACAAAGTGGACCAGCTAACACATCTCTAGCAAGAAATACTGTTCTGTATAATATTGTGGTATGGTCAGAAAAGTTTGTTCTTTGCTGAACAGTCAATGCAGGTCCTTTGAAGATGTATGATTCAGAAACTGTAGACCTTATAAGTTCCCTTCATTTCAAGACATTCCACTACAGCTACACCCAGTCACTCTAATAGAACACTCTATAATCTGTGATGTGATCAGGGGTGATGAGCTAATGGTAATTGAGACAGGTATCCATTAGATCAGGAAGCCTTTCTATGTTATGTGTCTGGCCACTAAGTGTTTGTGGCTTAGGTACCCTGAATGTGATTGTGATAACTGTTCTCAAGGCGGATGTCCTTGGGTGTTTGACATTATTCATTCTGTATGGAAGCAATTTATTTTTCTCCACCCAGAGGAAATTAAATAAATATATGAGCCTCAGCTAATTATTTAACTGTAAGCTTATAACACAGTCTGGTGTTCCTCTTTACTCCATACACTACTGGAGACCATCTCTTGAAGGACTTAAGAATTTGTATGTAATGCTAAAGTAGGTTGTCTCTTTTCACTATAATCAGTTCTGATTTCTGCTATTAAGCCAGAGTGGCACCTTGTTGTCACTGAAATGGAGTGTAATAGTGTAGCTTGTATTCAGAGAGTGCTAATATGTCTGTGCCATCTTTATAATAGTGGAAATTACTGCTGCCAATCATTTCTGTGTATCAATGTACCATAACAGTCATCATATTGTGAGTGTACTTCTTGGGAGTAGGTTACTATAGTATGTTATAACTAGTTCTTGTTATGTAATGATGTAATGCCTTGTCTACGTCTACAGTGTAACAAGTACATTGACTGGATGAAGGAGAATGAGGTGCATCTGCCGCAGCATATGTATGAACAGGCGTGCAAAGTGTGGCATGGCACTGACATGCTGGAAGAGATGAAACACAAGATGGACATCAAGCCAACACTGTTTGAAGTATACAAGGTGACAAAGAGCCTGCTGGATAGAGCAGCTCATAACTACCTCACCCTTCTCTAGGTCCATCTGAAAACGCTGGTTACTTCAGTGAGAGATCCCATGTTTATGAAGTACTACTATATATACTGTGGTGTTCTAGCATACTGTCCATGTGCTGCACTTGCATTGGTAGCTCAGTGTTTCACTTGCATTGGTAGCTCAGTGTTTCACTTTCATAAAAGTGTTTTAACTCTCTAAATTCCAGGCATTTCACTTTTGTCATAGTGTGTAATGTCTGTACCAGGAATTGTCATGTACAATATGATAGCTTTACACATGTAATAGTTCATTTAGTCCTCTTGTCTGTGTAGGAGCCGGCAGGAAAGGAAGAAGTATAAAGAAGGTCTCATTCCAACCATTAGTATGTCCACACTGGCAATAGTTGAGAACTTGTTCATTGTTTTGGACTTCCTATTCAACTACACGTCGGACTACAGGTATATAATATATATGTAGTTAATTAATGTGGTATTTAGTGTGTATAGTGTGTGCATGTGTATGTGTGTGCGTTCATGCGCATGTGTGTGTGTGTGTGTGTGAGGGCTATAATGCCAGGTCAAGTCATCTGGATTATCTTGGTCATTTGATTATACTGATGGAAATGAGTTGTGCATACTCAAACTTATGTGGAGCCATTAGGTATTTGTACTGCTGTCTGTAGATGTATATGGTGGAGTTGCTTTGGTTGCCAGCAGACATGATGTGTAGCCATGCCCATTTGTCTTGTATCATTATAACATGGTTGCTACTCTTTCTATTTCTTTACGCAGGGCTATAGCTTTGGACTTACAAACACCATCATGCTGTAACTATGCTGCTTACTATCCGTGTCAAAATCAAGCTCTTCATGCACACCACTGTTTTAGTTAAACTGGGTCATTGTCCAGATTGCTTCAAGCCAACATGGTTAGTAGTACTGACGCACTGCATGTGTGTGGTATGTGGGTAGTGATACACACACGCACAGACCTTTCTTTTGAAAGAACTTTATTTCCATCCTGCAAAAAAAATGCATGAATTTAATGATAGCATTCATGCAGTGACACAGATATCTGATGGATATATTGCATTGCCGGTCCTCGGTGGTCAGTGACCACTGATGTATATGTTAATAGTTGGCTGTGGGTTTGTAAGAAATTAGTGTATTGCTCAAAGTGTTAGCTATTGCATTTTTTTAAAAATCAAGTGTGAGAAATGAACTCACACTTCTACTGTGCTTTCTGTACATATGTGCTTGTGGTTTTATGGACACCTGTGCTTGTATAGTGCTCTCACTACTGTACATGGCTGAATTAGGGTTCCACCTAGTATATCTTCAGGTATAGGTGACCTCCCTTGTTTCACTACATTTCGAAGAGCACAAATTGCTGTCAGACCTTCAGTGCTGGTCACTGTAAAGCTTTAATTGGATTATTCTTTCTACTTGTTTGTTTCACCCCAACTATCAATTACTGGAAGTGAAGTAGCCATTATGATTCATTTTAAGCCTGTTATACAGTGTTACAAATGAAAAACACTACAAGGAGTGCCTCTGCAATTAATCCAGTTACCATGCTGGAAAATACAGGCAATTTCCATTACAAATGTAGGCAAGCCATCACCCATCACATGCTCCCTAACCGTGTCTCCTACATCCACCTATGTCAGATGGTACACCATGCTTCTCCTTTAAACTTGCTAGCAAAAACTATTAACCAGAAACCAATGTTCATGGTCCCTTGGCAGTATTGGTTGAATAAAGCCCAAAAGTGTCTTCAGATTGGCCAAAAACAGTTCCAATAGAGTTGCTGCAGAATTAAAAGTATATATATATATATATATTAACAGAATTTTCTGACTGACTTTACTGACTGATGCCTTCAGACAAAATAACGGTAAGGCTACAGGCATGATTTTTTCACTGTTTGACTGCTTCAGCCTGACGGGTACCTTTTGGCATACCACAGTCAGAGTTGGGGTCGTTACTCTAAAAATGTAACTGGTTACATATTACTTACTGAATGAGGGCTGTAACTAGTAATAATATTACATATTACATTTGTTCGTTACAAACTATAAAGTAAGTCCAACCTTTAGCACAAGCTACCAGCCTACAACTACAAGTGACATGCGCAAGACACATGTTTCTCTGGTGTAGTTCAGCCACAAATGCATACTTTGTTGTTGTATCTTGGCCTCAAGGGCACTCCCCCATACACTATCATTCTTTGTCCATGCCTATAATGCTAGCTATCTCCAGTCTTGTCTGGACCCAAAATACAATCAATTAAGTGCCTGGATACAATGCGCCTTAAAAGGAAGTAACCCATTATATTCGTTACAATTTCTGGATGTAATATCCGTTACATATTGCTGGCTATTTTATTACTAACAAGTTATATTACTCGTTACTGTAAAAGTAATATTATTACATAATGCAACACATTTGTAACACATTACCCCCAACTCTGACCACAGTACATACAATGCATCATTCTGTGAATGCTATCCCACTAGGGACCTGTGAGAAGGCTTCAAGCCTGTGAATACAGGGAGTCAATCATGCAGCTGAAATATGGACTTACTTTGTGTCCCATTTCTTCTTGAACAAAGTGTATTCTTTGAAAAACATGTGTGACTAGGCTTATGAGATTGAACGTTGTAAGTGCTTTAGTGAGGCTTTAATTTGAAGTAAAAAGATTACCAATTGAATGTTCTATTAGAGTAGTGACCACTCTATTAGAGTATCTTGATCTTGACACAAAAATTGAAGTTTCCTCATAGTCACAGTACAGTTTAAACATTTCAAATGCATATATGACTCTTCACTTTGCTTATTGGCTTTCTGTACTTGTTAATAATTTTGGTGTTAGTATTGTACTACAAATCCAAGGGGGGGAAGAGGGGCACAGCCTCCTTTGGCCCTCCCTCAGATCCGTTTATGCTATCTGACCACAGAATGTCATGTATGACAGTGCAGCAGAAAAGGCTCTAGAGAGTTGAAATGACTGAGTGTTGCACAGATCTCTAGTGTGGTCATAACTATATGGCATATATCCTATATTCTTTCACACCTATATGTTGCCTTCTTGTATACTTTGTACATACTAGTGGATTAGTTTACCATCATTTCCTGTACCTATTGAATACACATAATTCATTAGTATATAACAGGCTTCCTCTGCCGCCACATATGATGGGATAGAACATGCTAAGGTGGCAGTCAAGACACACAACAGTGTTTAGATATTGATAAACACTTTACATAATTACACAGCTGGCTGTTCTACATTATCTAAAATGTATTGTCATTGACAGTAGACACCAAAACCTGCTACTGTCAGCAAAGGCTTCATGCTGATTGGCTGTATTTGTTTTACATACGTTGGCCATACAGCCTGTTATGGGATCAACACATCTGTGAGCTGTCAGTCAAAGTAGTAAACAGTGACAATATTATTGTTAGTATATTACATTAAGATGTATATCATATATCTGCGAAACTCTCTCTTGCACGTGGCGTTGGCACCCGAACTTGCCATGAAAGTGTCTATGATAGAATTTAAACTAACTCTGAGGCCATGTGTATCTCAGGGAAAACTTCCTCAAATTATGAACTTGATAGTGCTCATATGTCAAGAATGTTGCAGCTATGAAGACTAGCAGAGAGAAGTGTGATGGAGTACCAACCTGTTGTTTTTTGAGGAGCAGATGTTGTTGACGTATTTTTTGACAAGCCACTAGTATCAATAGTTGTAATAATCCTTGTAGTACAGTTTAAACTGTTGTAGCCTACATACTACCTTGTTGTCATACTCCAGCCTTTATTCTTCACCTAGTAGTAACAGCTGATTGAGCTACTAGTCAATTTCTCTCGGTACAATTGTCTCTCCCAGTTCAGCTTCTTGTACCTGAGCCTTCCCTGTAGTATTATAATGCCAGTAGCACTCTTCTTGCCTTGTAGCAGTTTACTACATGAGCTTACAAGAATAATTATAATGTTTAACATTCTTATCCTTTGGTCAACAATATAAAGATGGTTTTATCTGTCTGTGTGTCTGTCTTGCTTAACTGGTAGCATATAGTGCAGTAGTGACTATAATTGTCCCCCAATTATTACTAAATGGAGCGTGGAGATGTAAACAAACAATGTAGAGATGCCTAGCTAGTTGACAAATGATCAACCATCAACTCTCCCATTAAGTGATTCACACAGTATTCTAGTAAGAGTTATATAATCAGTGTTGGTGTTGTGGCTACAGTGTTTTACCAAATGTGATTTCAGCATGACCGATGTGTAATCCTATATGCATACTACCACTAGTCATAGTGTATTCATTAACTCGCATATTTACAAAGTTGGAAATCTCTAGTGTTTGTTGACCAGGGGCCAGAGGCTAGATACATGCTTTTGTCATTAGAAGTACAAATTAGTAATCAAACTGACTGGTTGTTTGCTACCAAAGTCTCATGGGCTTTTGACCACCATAACTGTCTCTAGTTTCTGTATTGAGATTCTATCCATACCAATATGATATTACAGAAGGCCTGAACACACTAGCTGCTAATAATAAGCAATTTGGTTTTGATTGTTTGATTGATCTTGATGGATTTACAGGAATTGGTGATTTGCATCGATTGTTTCCGTTGCAACAAAGTCATTCAACCCTGGAATGGTTTGGCTTTGAGGTTTGCCGTTTGATGTGGTATCCATTTGTTCCTGTGTACAGTGAAGCAATGATGTTGATAGAGCTACTATGTTCTTGTGGTCACCACAATTACTTTAGGTCTATTGTTAGTGGTCAATCCCACAGTGGCTATATTCAGTTTCTATAACCTGATTCATCTATGGCCTTATGTAATGTATACTATGATATTGCCCAAGAGTTCATGAACACAAGTTCATGAACTCTTGTGTATCTGTGTCTGTGTGTGTTTGTGACCTACCATAACAGCAAGCACGAATACACACATCTACAAAGGTTGTTACTGTCTGTTTGTGTGTCATTTGTCAAATGGTACAGAAAATGCCATTCAGACTGGATGCTGGATGTAATGCCATTCAGGCTATATTCATGCATGCATACACACAGTTTGTTTTTTGCAGGGTAGCTTTGATGAAGACCACGGCATTCAAGTATGAACCGGTAATGGTAGCATTTCGTGTTGATGGTGGATGAGTAACCTTGCTACCATTTTATGTAGGAGCTGGATGGTGGCTGGAACAGGAGGCAAAGAAGAAGAGGTGGGTGGCTATAAGGAGTATCTATAGACTGATATTGTCTTGCACTGACTTTTAGCACCTGAGTAATGCACAGGTGTCCCAGTGCTGGTTCACTGGGTAGGCGTGACCATGCTAACCAAAGGCTTTGCTTTGTGTGTGTGTGTATGTGTCTGTGTGTAGAGTACATACTCTAACATTACTACATGCAGGAACTCTTCAGAAAGTGTGGACAATTTCCCTGAACTTTTGGTGCCTCAATCCAGCCGTGGTAAGCCTTACTTAGCCTGTCAGGGCACCAACCAATTATTCTCAAAACTGTATACATGGAGTAGATGTCACATCATATCTGGGCCAGTAGGAAACCCTACACCATGTGGGACTGATGATAAGGGATCCAATTTCCTTGCATTTTTATGTGCCACTGCAGCAGGCCATTCAGTGCATTGATAGTTTTAGTATCTGTATAGTGTTGTATACATTGTGTCCTGAGTACACATGAGAACTGGGATCATATTTTGTTTCAACATTGTCTTCGGAATAGCCCACCACATTTTTGTCATTGCTAGGCCGGCCATAGCCCATCATCACTTGCTAATAATAGTAATTTTTTGTAACAATTATGTGATATTATTTTATTGTAATTTGAATGGTTTAAAGTTCTATAATCAGAGTAGTGTGACTGTTTTGTAAACAGCATATGGTGAATAGCTAGTTACCATCAGCAAGTCTTCCTATTAATTATGCATGCCACATTTCCTTGTACCTTTTGTTTACCTGTGAACTGGAAAGGAAATCATCCACTTTGTTTCAGCTGCCTTCCCAAGCTTGTCAAGAGTCCTAAAGTTGAAGGATATCAGCTTACCTTGACAATACCCTGGTTATGTTTATGGACTGGTCTGTTAAGTGGGTTGTAGTTTGAGTAGATTATTGTAACACATGGTTTGACGATTTGCTAATCGTTGTTCCCAGGCGTTCTCGGGATTCAGTAGCACTCGTTGTGTCATCCTGACCTCTGGTACTTTGTCACCCATGCTGTCCTTCTCGTCAGAGCTTGGCACCAAATTTCCTATCCAGCTGGAGGCAAATCATGTAATACATAGCTCCCAGGTGAGTGGTACCTTAGGACCTTAATGCAATCACTGTTGATAACAATAATCTAATATTATTGTATGGGATATAAGATAGTAATAATTATCATCCATAGGTTTGGATAGGCACGCTGTCAGCTGGGCCAAATGGAAGACAGCTGTGTGCCAGCTATCAAAATACAGAGGTAGGTAGGGTAACTCTATCTTGTACAAGCTCAACAATGATTGAATTTGCCCATGTCATTTTGGTTGCCTCAGCAACCGCATGCTCATCATGATCAGTGATGTAATATTAGTTGTTATTATGGCTTCTCTATTTTGACTAATCATGTTCTCTTTTTGTATGCTAATATCCCTCCAGGCTTTTGGAGAGCTTTTGACATAATTGTACTTATATACTAGTGGGTGTAGTATGTGTGTATGTTGGTCTCTCTTTTAGTCATTTGAGTTTCAGGATGAACTGGGCCATCTGATTCTTAACATATGCAAGGTGATTAAATTAACAATATGACAGAGTTCACACTCTAATTGTATCTGTTGATCCTTCAGACAATTCCTTATGGGGTGCTGTGTTTTTTCACGTCATACAAAATGCTAGAGAAACTGAGCAACCGCTGGAAGGTGAAATTTAATTTTATAGAGTATGCCAGCTAATCAGAAATAGTATAATAAATATTAGCACTCTCAAAGGAAGTGACCAACGTTGAAGTTGTGTCCCCACTTGCAATTATGTGACAAAACAGGGCATTAAATTGTCACTTAATTGTGGATAATTGACCCAACTAACTTCCTGGTTGTGCTATGAAAGGTGGTCCATGTTTAGTGGGGAAATTTATGGGCTGGTGTGGATATGTTGAGACTGAGGTAATTCAACTTGAGGACAACTTTTTGTTCAGTGTTTGAGTACGGTCACACCCTTAAGCCTGCCCAATGCTTCTGCTTCCACCTGCCTTGTCTGTACTTTGTTAGCAATTGTAATTGATTGTCTGAACCTTTGAAATGTTCTGTTTTATTTTGCAAATATCAGTTTAGCAACTTTGGTGTTAACAAGCCATTGAAAACTAATTTAACTATTCAATGGTAAATGACTTTCTGTGTTATAAGGGCACAATTTATTTACTGATGAATGACTATTTTTTGACCCATTTTATAACATCTTACCATTATGAAGGCTACTAGCACTGTCATCTTGTTCCAAAATTTCATGCAATTCTTGCTTTGTTCTTTAAAGGCTGTCGGAATATGGGATATGATATCAGAGCGAAAGGCCATCGTGTGTGAGCCGCGTGCTGGCGACAAAGCAGGTAAGAGAGGCAGGAACACTGTACATCCCATTACAACTGATGCTGCTGCTGCTGCTGTGTTGTTATGTATAAATGTACCATATTGTTTGTAACAATTGTATAATAAAAATTATAATGATATATGTTTAGTGCTAAACTGGAGAAGTGTGTAGCTGTGATGTCCTGATACACAGGGCAAAGAATTATTTCCTGTCAAATAGTAAACCATGTCTTAAATGTTAAGTGGGTTAACTTCAAGTGGACAAGTACCAGATGTTTGGTAATGAAATATCCATTGAATGGGTACCCATTCAAGTACATGTAACAGCTCTGAAGAAAAAAAAAAAGAAAATTGGATGTTAGTTCAATATGGACTTCAGTGCCATCCAAACCCCTACATTTGCTGGCTTCACTTTGTGTCACAGCTGAAGTGCTGATGGGAATGCTTTACAAAGATAACAAACTGATAATTATCTGTAAAACATCAGTAATTAAGTTGAGGTCACATCAACACATTGATTGTGCCCACTATGGAAGTTGTTTAGACCATTGTACTCTGAGAGTTTCCGTGCAGATGTTCTGTGTTGGATATGCTGAGAGCTAGAAAATTAGCCAGAGCCATAATTGACCTGTCATCTGTTATTTTATTAAATTGTGTTGCTGTATACATACACACCTTACTGCTTATTGGCTGGAGAAAGTTTATTCCATTTGGACTTGATTATATTCCATAGCCTAACTTGTGTATACATGACGCAGATGTTTGCAATTATTGTTTTATTGCGTTGTGGCTGGTTGAAGCATGTATTACTAGAATGTGTGTTGATTGTTTGGACAGGCCACTCATTTATCACACTAACGGGTTGTGCATTTTTGACTTATTGTGTTGCAGATTTTGAGCGATCCATGATGACATTCTACGAAGCAGTTAGTCAAGGCCATCACTGTTATTCCAATGGTATGGGAGGGATCCATGTGTTTATAGCATCGCTACATGTGTTATTGCTTGATGTAGACTTTCTGACTGTAGTACCTTATCTGTATGATGTATTCTGTATCATAACATATTATATGTAAGCTTCTTGTATGTGCTCTATAGGGAATGGTGACGGCAGGCATGGCATTGATGGGGCACTGTTTCTTGCTGTATGCCGAGGCAAGGTCAGCGAGGGGCTTGACTTTATTGACAACAATGCCAGAGCTGTAATCACAGTGAGTTTAATGGCTTACCTGCTTCCTTCAAGTAGTAATTTACATGATACATTCTTCTCAAGGTTGGAATTCCTTATCCATATGTGAAGGATAAACAGGTATTGTCATTTTGTGCATGATAACTTGTGTGTGTACCCATTTTAGGTGGAGTTGAAGAGAGAGTATAATAATAACAATTGTGCAAGGAAGGGCTTGTTGAATGGTGGAGAGTGGTATGAGATTCAAGCCTACCGTGCCTTAAACCAGGCACTTGGCAGGTGTATCCGTCACAAGTAAGACAGCATGATCCCCAACAATGTATTTGTCTCTATTATAGGAAGGATTGGGGTGCACTTGTGCTAGTGGATGAGAGATTTTCAAAATCAGACAGATACACTAGAGGTTACCCTCTCAACCAACTGTTTTTATATAGCCATTGAAATCAAATTTCATTGCTTGTTTTTAGGGTTATCCAAGTGGGTACGACAGGGGATCAAGCATCACACAGATTTTTCTGCAGCTCAAATGTCACTCAAGTTCTTTGCTAATAGCAGACTGGACCCACCGTCCACACCACAGTCCACTCTTTCTGAGAGCAAGCTGGGGCCACAGTCCACTCCTTTTATGGGTTCTCCCTACTTCAAGTATGTCTACAGTATTGTGATATACGTACCTGTGTCTGTTGAGTTGTTGCATTTTTGTAGTACATCTAACAGTGTGACAGCACCTGATGCTTCTGCTAACCTTCTCCAAAGTCCACCCACACCTGGCCATCAACCAGCAGCTGATAAAGCATGCATGCCTGGCACTACACCAGTCAGGATGGAAGCTATTGCTTCTCCTGTGCTGTCACCACAGACTCTGCAAGTCTTGGATCCAAAACTGACGGGATTGGTGAAAGAACAGCTGAAAATGGCTTGTATGAGACTATTCAACACCAATCAGTCTCCAGTTACTACCAGCACACCAGCTATCCCTCCCACAGTTGAACCAGTTGCAGCAGTAACTGAGCTACCAACTGTGTCCCCACCAGTAGATAATGAATTGACTATGATCATTCCAGCTAGTCCTCCTATGCTAGCAGCACCACAGGAATCATCTCGTACTCCATCCCTTGAAGGATCCCCTCCACTAATTGGGTCACCTTGTAAACAGCCACTGACTAGCAACACACATGATCATGACACTACTGACTGCAGCTGTGAAGGAAAAGGTCCACTGAGCAGTTTGATTGTTACTCCATCCTGTCACGCAGCTGAAACTGTAGATCTGACGGCTGACATAAAAGAATTGCAACATGATACTGTTGAGTCATCATCACCTAGAAGTATTGTGTTGCCATCTAACTCGACTCCCTGCAGTAACAAGCTTGATCCAGTGACTACTGTGGATGAGGTTATGCCAGTAAGAAGTCGCCTGTCACGAAAAAGAAAGGCTAAGCAGCAGTCGACAAATGTCAGGCTTACTGCCAAACGCCAGCATGGAAAACAACAGGTGTGTATAAGAGAGAGGAATTAATCATTAGAAAGCTTTGACGGTTGGCTAAACACTGGCTTCATCAGTTGTTTATATGCTATTACCAATCAACATTCCTCGTTGAAAGAAAAATAAATCCATTATGGGAGATAAAATCAGTACAAGTACTGAAACCTGGCATTGGGAAGAGATTGTAGCATTTCTTTTGATCCTGTTTTCTTATACGTTAATCGTGTTTATCAAGTGAGCCTTTGAAGAATTAGCTTTGAAGGGTTGCTCCACTGTTTTCATGTCCTTAGCATCTATTACAATATCAAAGACTGTTTGTATATTTTTCTGGCTTTATTCCTGACTGGGTAATTGATCAATGACCCGGAATCAAATGCTTAAAATTCCTTTCTCCATTTTCACTACTGTTCTAGCTAGATAATTTTCCAAGTGATGATCTAAAGTAAAAGAAAAAAATTTTTTTAAGCTATTATCTATGGTACCCATTTGCGTTACCATGGAGCTGTGTAAACTATGCATGTTAATTTAATTGATAAACCATTGTGTACATGATATATTCTGTGGCTAGGAAAGTGTGATGATGAAAGAGTACAGTGCCAACTGTTCTGGTTGTGGTATTGAGATGGCAAAACTCAGAGCTGCCAATGAAAAGGAATTCAGTGGTGCAAACTTGATTCCACAGTTGCAGCACCATGTTACCGATGGCAACGAGTCTCTGTTAATTGATTGGCTGAATAATTCTGGTGTTGCTGCTCAAAGAAGGGGCAATCATCTAGCCTTCATTGTCCCCAGTAGCCAGGTGTCTACACTGTCGCATTTGATGTTGCAGGAAAAAGGTTTCACTTGTTAGCTAACAGCCCATTCTTTGGTGATTTAATTTGTCTGCTAAATAATTATTCCCATAATATTGTAGTATATGTGTGCACCTTTGATAAGAAGTCATGTGTTCTGTTGTTGCTAGGGTTATGTAACTCCGTCTGGGACTGTGGTACTGGCTTGGTCTATCGTCCCATCAGTTGTACATGTAACAACAAAACTATCCGCTTTGTACAATTACTTGCAGCAAACAAACAAGAAGCTCTGGAGAAATATGTGGACAAGGTGACAACTAGCTTCTTTAAATCCTTTGCTGTCCAATTATTATAATGCCTTCTAATCACTGCTGTAGACCATTGTGTTGTCTGCTGGTGTTAATATTGTTACGAACAAAGACTGATGAACACGAACTGTCACTCCATTGTAGCAAGCACCCTTCACCCTGATGCCATTGTAACCTCCTGTTTCTAACACGGTTTTTGTATACATTCAATATTTCCATGGCACAATTTTGATTTTTAAAATATAAATATAGCGAAACACAATACGACTGTACATAGAGAGGATACATACAATATTGAACATTAAGATACAATTTTAAAAACAATCATTTAAAAATTCAGCAACAATGAATTTCAGTGCAAAACTTATAATATTAGTGGAACAGAGAAATGGACAGCTGTAATGATATTTACTCAAATTAACAATGTTCAATGATGCCTTGAACTGGTACAAAGTCTTCACTGGGTATGGCAGAATTCTGTACATGTGGGGAGACAGTTACAAAATGTGGCAATTGAGTTCTGTGTACTACTCCATACTGTGTGTACTGCACTGTGGCAGCTGCTGGACTGGACTGCACTGCTTGTGTTTGTGAGTTTGTTGTATGCATTGGTGGTCCATAGTGGCTCAGTGGTAAGGGTTCACTGCTACTACTGCCTGTGGTTCCTACAGGTTTTGTATAGTGAACTAATATTGGAGTGGTAGAGAGCTGTGACTGGGTGGATGGATCTTGCTGCCAAATATTCGTGTTTCCTTGAGTAACATTAGATGGATAGCTTGTCATCACTTCTCCATTTGTATGCGACTGATCTATAAAAAGAAAAAAGAAAGTTTGAAAAATGGCTTATTTTGTTTTAAATCACTCACTTGAATCAATATGTTGAGTTTCTGTGGAGTGTAGCAGAGTTGGGTAATATGCTGCATGGATGGCTGGCTGGGCTACTGCAGTCATACCTGATGTATCTCCAGTTGACATTTGAAGGTAACTGTATGCATTGTGAGGTAGACAAGTATAAGGACTAGGCAGCTCGTAAGGTGGACTGGAACTGGTTGAACTAGACCGAGACTTTACACTACTAGTACTATCCCTACAGTAACGATATTCAAAGTAACTATGTGGTTATATATAAGGCAATTTTTTAACTTACTTTCTGTATCCTACAACATCTGCTCCACGAAAACCCTTCGCAAATGGGTTGAACTCAATCTTCAACTGTGTGATCTAGACCAACCAATTGAAATTGATTATATAACAATAATTAAATCTACATAACCTATAGACCAACTATCACAACTGGTACTGCTCAAGGCAAATTCACTGACCAAATAGTTTTGTTAAGGCCAGCCCCTACACATACCAGAGTTAACTGATTAACCTTACCACATCTTAGACATAAGAGAAACCATAATTTCTCTCTACACTGCTTAGCTAGCTAAACCTTAAAATAATTCATTTTGTATGGGAAATAAGATTAAGCATTATGAATTTCCCATAACCTAACCAAGGAAAGAGAAGCCATAGCCAACACCTAAATGAAAGTGGTTAAAGAATGAATAGTTGGTTGCCCCACAAACCAAATTTCCCACCGACATTATCTCAAGGCTGCCAGGAATCCACATGAATACTGCAATATGAAGTGGCGTTAGTGGTTCAAGCTTACCTGTTGATTTTGGTAGGCAGTTACTGCTATAAACTGAGTCTCCTCAAATATGTGAGTACTAAAGGAGCTATCTCCTTGCTGGAATGTCACCGATGCCTCGTTGGTCTGAACTACGTGAACTCTCGGCTGATACTTGTGCATTGAGTTCAGTATCAACTACAATAACAAAATTATATTTATAAAGATACACACATACAAAAAATTAAAAATTGATTAAGATGGACACAATTTAAATGTACACAACAATTTAAAATCGGTGAGACCAACAAAAGGCTAACAGTTGTAAATTAAGTGACTACCGATGGCAGCAGATGTAAGCTAACAGTACTCAAAAGATAGCTGATTTATTTGCTTATATATAATCATTCCTTATGCAATGTTTGTTATCTATAGTCACTAGTAAAAACTGCATTCACATCCATTTTAAACAGAAATTGTAATTTGATTGCCATACAGTTTTGAGGTCTCTGCAAGAAAACCAAATGACCACAACAAAGTAAATATTTAGCAGTCTTTCTGGGTATTATTGAGTTGTCAATAATGGCATTATTAATCTGCAGAACTGTGTCGTTCAGTTAGTCAGTTGGGTCACGTAACAATTCCATTTGAAAACTGGAATTTGTTCACATACATACCACTCATACTATACTAAATATTTGTCTAAGTCAGACAAACACCATCTTGATGTATTGTGCCCAGTAGCCATAGCTACGATGTAAACTCTCTTTATGGCCCTAATGGCCAATTACAAGTTTTGGATTATTCACCATTAAATTGTTATGTTAGGAACGGAATACGAGATGTATACAGCCACACTAGCCCAACTCACATATCCAAGCTGATCTAGGTTATTATTTGTTAGCTTTAGCTTCTGGAAAGATATGATCTGCTTCATCCACTGTGCACCAGTGGCTGGAGAATCAGGGTGGATATACAGTCTGCCCGGCTGGGCTGGTTCTGCCTTCCCGCTGACCATCCATTCTGAATCATGGAATTTATACCTGTCAGAGACATACACATGTACCTTTGTGCTGTAACATTACATAACAAAAATGGATACAACCATACAACAGTAAATTCTTGTACAAAAGTATTAGCTATTAACCTGTTATCATCAACTGGAACTATGTCCATTACAACTATGTACTTGGCATCTGGGTCCAAACCAGAAATGCTGATTTGGATAACTGGAAACATTCTTCTGCAAAGACAAGATTATTCATGTTAAAACATGCCTCACAGTAAGTGTAGTTGCATCATCATTATAATGCATGTTATCAACTGACCGTCCAGCTTTAGTTATAATCATCTCAGTTGTGGCCTTATGAAATTTCATCCAAAGGTCTCTGTGTAGCAGTGTAACAGTACAGCCATTTGATGCTGTCACCTCTCGCTGCTTGGTGTCACCGTTACAAGAGCTTGTACCATTGCTGCTGGGGTTAACAGCAAGTCCACCTGAGCAATATCAATACAATAACATCACATTATCGCGTGCGATGATGCAGTTCAATGTAAACACTACTTTGCAACGTTTCCATCTCACTGAAGGAATTTTAATAGGGCAAAGCTAGTTGTTAAAATATCGCCATTGCTGCATGGCTGATAACGTAGCTGTGTGTATATTCTCACCTGTAGAACACTCTGAGTTGTTACTCCCTGCTGGAGACGTGCTTGCTTCATCTAATAGCTCGTCTAAAGGTGCACCACCTAAGGGAAACGGCATATTCTGTTCATTGACCGTTTCAGCGTGTAAACGTGTCTCAGCTTTGCAGCACAGATACGTACTAGCTATACACACAGATCTTCAGTGTTGTGGTTCATTACTAAAGGGATCGTCACGTACCTTGTTCTCGATCTGTATCCATCGGCATTGGTGCTAGTCTAATGTCGCCTTCCGAGTATGTTAGTTAACTAGATCGTTTTTTAAACCATCCAACAAATCCTTTATCATTTATACTCGTTCAAGCAATTCAATTAACGTAACGCGTCAGAAACAGAAATAATTGAACCCATACACGTGCAATTGTGTACGCTACTAAATGCAGATAAAAGCTCGGAACCGGTCACAATTAATTGCGGTAAGCTGACTTGTTTAGACCTCAAGTGGCTCACGTATAAATTAAATTAATAGTAATACACACTATAGTTGAAATGCAATAAAATAAGATATATTTACACAAAATTTAACCAAAGTCAAATAATTATCTATAGAAACTGTTTAAGATTGTAAGTACACAAACAGTTAGATGGCTGATTCCAAGACAGGCATCTTTTTGCTAGATCTTGGTTTACTAGAGGACGGCTTTCGGCTGTGTGGTACAAAACACTGATAGGAAATCAGAGGTCTCATGTCCACAGTGGCCATACGTGGTGGAACTGTCCGCAACTCTTGCAAGTGAGATGGGTATCCCTCAATGAGCGCCTGTGAGTAAACAATACAAAAGCTTGACACGACGTTTTTAACAATCCATGAATCACCCTTACCTGATAGTCTGTAGCGTTCAACTTTTTGGTAGTGCTTCGGCTGTTCGAAGACCTTTTGCTGACGATATAGATCTGATTCTTCTGCAGGCCCAGGTCTTTATATACACTGACATCTTTACTGGACCCATAAGCACAGTTGATCACAATTTTGCCCTGAAAAACAAGAGTATATAAGGTCATCGATATCAAAAATGTACATCACACAGAATTAAACACAGGACCTCTTGAGATAATTTGCTGAAGCTCTATGATCTTGTACAATTCAATTTTCAATTGTTGTCACTACACTGAGCAAGGTTTCCAATTAACATGCTTAGTGAAGAGAAAAATTTCCACTTAACACTCTCTTTGAATACATGTGAAGTAGTCTGAAGTGGTAATTGTAGCTAACACTGACATGCTTTGAAGTGTCATCAAGAAATTTGTGTGAGAAATCCTAGCTACCATTTTTAACATCACTCAACATTCTAATGAATTCTAAGGCCAAACTGTATTTGAACATAATTTCGCCAGTCAACAATTACACACCATAAACCCATGACAAATTCTACTATAGGCTATGAGACACTTACACACATTGTTTCAATCCTTAGAACATATATTTCCTAAAAGTAGACACAAAAAATTTTTTTTAAGTGTTTATAAACAAGAAGCCATAGCATATAGGAACAGCTCATACCATTTCATCACTTCAAAGTACATCATGGTAACAATATACTACTTTGAAATCAGATATTACATATGATGATAATAGGGCCAATCCTTTATATATAGCTACATGTAGAGTGTGTGTACTTGCCTACAACATCAGCTCAATTAGCAGTTAAATAAACTGCTAACAAACTCCACTTAGTCCCAGAGTGTATAAATAGAAAGTGATTAGCTCACATAAAGCAAAGATGCTGGTAAGTGTGACACAGGAACTAGTTCACTAACTGATAACTAGGTGGGTGGTAAAGATACAGGTGGGTAGCTAGTGGGCTAACATGGTAAGACAGAATTCATGAATTACTCACTCTACCCACAGTCACTAGTAATTCTAATTTACTGCAAAAATTTATTCACTGTGACCATCCTCAACTGAAATATGCAAGCCATTTAAATACATATTGGGTCTACATATATTCTAACTGAAGTGTTTTCAAAATGGTTAGTGTGGAAGGCTTTGTGACGTTCTATGCACATTATGGGCTAGCGTACATGTAGCTAAGAAACCTGAAACAAGATGAAACAAAAATTACCCAATTTGAAGTTAATATCAATATTCATAACTACAAGAGATACCTCTGGTGGGTGCAATGCAATTCATATTTTGAAATTCATTAATAGTCTCTGCTGTTTGACTGTGGAATTCAAAACCTCTAAAATAACCCAAGATCATGTTGAAGGGTACTCTTACAATCAGATACCTTTTTATCAATAAGAGATAATTGATGGTTGCTAAATAATTATTTTGGAGTAGGTGTTGCATTAATGTACATGTGTCCGGATAGTGTAGGATAGTGATATTCCTAGGGCTTGCTCATGGCCCTGAGAATTTTATACCAACTTCTGTGCTTGCATGGCTTCAAACAAACAGTTACTTTTGGTTATACAAACTCTGTTGCTCCAAACCAACATTTAGGCAACTCTACCAACTTCACATGCTAACCACCTTTGAACTGGCACCTCCCTCCTTTCAACTAGCTGCAAAGTCACCTGATTGTGCACTTGCATGTGTGTGCAGTGTATGTGTGTTGAGTGTATGTGTACATGGTGTGTGAGCTATGCCTGATGTTAATATTAGGTGGGTGGTAAGGGTAATAGCACAATGAGAGGAACATTGCTTCTAGGACTTGGACATGTTACTATTGTACCCATCAGTTCGGGCTCGCTACCATACTATTTGCATAGCTATAGCTTCCAACTAACAGCTGCTGTTTATACTCTGCGGATTTCTGTGTAGCTTCAAATAGTCATTCATCGGTTCACATTTGAACCACTGACCACCTTTTAGACCCGCAAAGACCTCCCTCATATTTGACTATACCCACATCATGCACATTCACATTCATGGTAGTGACCTCTCTCCTTTAGACTAGAGCAGCAGCATCAACAGTGACATTAAATCAGAGACAGAATGCACTGCTGGCCATCTTATAGGTGTTGCAATCAGCTCATACTCCATCACCTTGACAAACGAACTGGTTTACCAACTATTGCCTGGCTTCCAGCTAATAAAATAGTCCTTATTGCTCCAGTATTCATCATCACTCAGCAGCATCACCAGACCTGATGGTGCTCAGGTACATTGGCAACTATGTAAGCTGTTAGAAGAAATTCCCTTCACAAAGTGTATTTATAAGAAAGTTACAAAGTTGACATACACACACAGACATGCCTATCACCCATGCTACCAACCTGCCTTATCAATCGACCAAGATAAAGCACCTTATTAGCCCTCATCTCATTTACAGTAGAGATGGTCTCACAACATGAGACCACCCCAAGTGGAAACTGATGCTTTGCCAGCCACGTGATGACTGCATCCTTCTGAAACTCTGGCCTTCCTGTGACATAAATTATTAAATAGCCTCTCTCCTGCCACAACCTATGTGTACACACACACACACACACTAAGTTCACAATAAAGTTTTCATTGTTTCTAACCTCACAACTTCTACCGCTCCATCTTTGACCTTCACATCTTTTGCACTGAGAGAGATGTTAGCAGCAAATGACCCATCCACACTAAACACCACTGCCTCAGTGTGGGGGGGTACCACCACCAGATTACTATCTGCTGTTGTGTGATCACCCCTACAAAAAAATTAAATTGTAGCACATCCTAACTGCAAGCACCCCACTACTGCCCCCGCCCTCCTTTAACAATGCCACATCAAAAATATGTAACAACCTGGAATGCAGTGTAGTTAACAAATATGATTACAACACAATTGTTAGGAATGTGAACAAGCTACACAATTGTTCTCATAGCAGTAAGACAAGCATTTAATGACGTACCCCATGAAGCCAGAACAGTAAAGCAATACCATCACCAGATATTATGGTATGCCCCACACCTATCAACCAGTAAAACAACACAGGGAGGATGGGATATGTCCAGCTAACCAGATGGCTTTGTAGTTAAGCATTAACAAGTGATTTGATAATTGATAGCAATATGTAATAATTTACATTCTTTACAAATACTTTGCATGGATACACATTCAGTACACTAAAAATATGTGAAAACAGGATAGTATATGAATAAGCCTCTTAGCTGCAGTGACATCACATGTACAAAATAGACTTATGGGAAGCTTTAAGGAATTTCTGATTGAAACAATAGTAAATTTACATGTTATTTGTGATATCATTGTGGACTTGTACAGTTGACAGTTTTGCAACCAAAAAATCTTCACTCATAGCAGCCACCTTATTTATAACAATGAGGCCATGTACTAGCCATGTAAAGTAGATCATAAATGTAACCATGTTATGTACTTCATGACTTTAGTAATAACATTTCTTATCCAATAGGTGGCCAGCCCTATTATCGAGGCATCACATACTTCACAACCATCTTAACTGGATACCAGCCCTCCGACAGTCTCTTCTCATTTGGCACAGAGTACGTCACTTTTCCTTGCTTATCAGTAGTGACCGTGTCAATGTATTGCCATTTCCCTTTTGAGATATGAACATAGACATCAACCTACAAAAATGTGTAACATTACGTGAATACTGTATACCAGAAAATATATTCATAAAAGAAAGAACTACTCAAATATGGAAACGCATCATTTAATCACTAAAAGGGATATGAAATAGATCATTTTTCCACACTGGAATTGTACAACATTAGTCATTAAAGGTTGCAACAAATTGCCGAATATATGGAGTGAGAAATGACATAATTATGTCAAAGATTGTTCGCTTGGATTCAATTACAGGGTCTGCTGAAATTCACACATTATTGCAATAATTACACCCCCCAGTTACTAGAGTAATTGAGATCAAGGGCTGCAGCGTTTACCTGTTCCCCAGCTAAGTCCAAGGGACCATATGAAAATCGTCCAGTAACAGTTTGCTGATCGGTAGCCAATACAATAGAGTCGATAGCTCGGTGACCTGGGTTGAATCCCTATAGTACATGATTAATCACATAATACGTTAACTTCTCTATATGAAAACAATTTCACAGTACAAAGCAAATCAGGTCTCCTTTTAAGAGCCGATCTGCATGGCATAACAAGAATTTGGATAGCTATTTGAACACGAGAAGGAGTAAAATAACAATAACGTGATAAAAGCTAATCACAGTCACATTAAAAATGGCACCGTGAAATTGCAGCACAGTTGACTAGAGCATTTCACAACCCAACAACACCCTGATCATGATCATAACCGTAAACACCCTGATCATGGTCATAACTGAACACACAACTTGATCATGATCATCATAGCCCAACACACCCTGATCATGATCATAACCCAACACACAACTTGATCATGATCATAACCCAACACACCCTGATCATGATCATAACCCCAACACACCCTGATCATGATGGCTGTTCTCTTCTTTGACCATTTCTCTGTTCTTCGTTGAAACACAAATGGAGTAGGCTCCCAGCTCACTGCCTTGTGGGTTGCCCTTGAACCCTCCTGAAATACCTGCAGATGAAACGGGTAACTAATCTGAGATCATAGCTCAGAGTACATATAAATAGTGTTATTGGAAATATAATAATTACTGCTGATGAATAAAGACAGCAGCAAAACACAGTGGTTGCTTTGATTCCAGACCGACAATCGCTCCAGGGTAATTGTGTTATTTCTGCTGTAATCCCCCACATCACAGACAAATTACCGAGGACAAATTAAATAGGCCTACAACATAACCTCACAGGTTTAAAGAATCTTGTCCAGCAATGAATATCGTACATCTCAAAAGTATTTTTCCAGTTAACAGAAATGCTTTCTTCTTAAATAGTAAGTAAGAACAAATTACAGCACACTTGAAGAAAATGGATTCATATTTCAAGTCTACCACAAAGCTTATCAGGGAGGATACTCATGAATTACACTGTAACTACCAGAGATTGCATACAACCAAATGAAATATGTAATTCAAATATACCATCTCTGAGAAATTCAAATGAATTACTTGATAACCAAGAGACTTATAATAAAAAGTCTTACAATAAAAAAGTGAAGTGGGAAACACAACTAGACACATCACCAAACTGATATAATAAAAATAACGTGTACATGAAAGGTTATGTAAACAAAGTTAATTCTATTAAATAAATGTAAATATAGGCTCATGGGCATGTGTAGCTGAGCAACTAAATTATCAAGAAAATTACAACATCCTCCTTCTTCCTCTTGCTTTCCATATATGCAAGTAACTAAGTAACACATTGTATACTTGCAACTACACCACCACATTTCATCACTGGCATGGTGACAAGTTAATAAGCTGAAATGCTGCCAGTGATGTTATTAGTGCTGAAACAATGAGACTTACACATCCACATGAACCATGAGTTGTGTAGTCATGTTTGTAGTTATGTGAATTAATCACATAACAGGAATGCCTTTTGGTGGTAGGAAAGCTTAGGAAATTTGGTAACATTTGCCAACAACAATTTTTATCAAAATCAACTGGTTTTCTTCCCAAAATTGTGCCATAGTCGATTGCCCAAAGTTCCTACCACCACAGTCCTCCTGTCTGCTATACATTACTGACTACCTACCTGTCTGAGAACAAAGGATAGAAACTCTTTGGCTTCCCAATATCTTGAGTGTATGACATGAGGTGAGGCAGATAGTGGTACAACGTTGAGTCCCTCCACTGCACTAGGAGGTTCCAGGATATAATCAATCCGATAGGGCGACCAAAACAGTGCAGCCACACTATCAACTAGAGAAGTGTTTGTATAGTGTAACAATACACAACAAGTACAGGACACTTGCACTAGAATAACTACAAATTGTCAACATGAAATAATAATACACATTGTTATACTATTACATCATGATATTAACAGCCTTCTAATTATACTAATCCTAAGAAATCAGCTACACTAGCAATCAGTATTCTCTACAGGACATCATTACTACATCAAGGAGTTCCTCGTTACAAAGGTGACCTAATTTCAGGTTTAATGTATACTTCTGAGTCTGGTCTGATTTCAGAGGGTGGAACTGACAGATTAGTTAGTTAGATGGTTTCTGGGACTGCATCACTTCCAAGACAGTGAGTAGCCATATGTGTATACAAACAGTGTGACTTAAACTGCTCAAAGTTGTAGTTACTAACGAATCAGGCAGTACTTCACATGAAACTGTTAAATCCTATAACAATTAAACAGAGTTTTCCTCAATCCATGACAACCATAGAGATTTCACAGTATTATGAAGTAACGTGTAACTTCATGACAATACTGTATGTGGGTAAGTGTCACGTGGAAACCATCTAAGAGCAAGTCACATAAACAATTGTGAAATTGTTGATCTTTTTACTGAGATATGTTACAAGGTGAACTAATGGTCACTAAGATCACTGTTAGGATACTGTGTACCTTATCATATTCAATGTCAGATAGACAGTAAATATTTCAAAACGCTGCACAATAACAAGTTCTTATCATCTAAAAGTCACATGTCTAAGTTGGTACATTCTATCCTTGTGAGAAAATTTCCAGACAACAAAATCAGAGAGAGAAGCAGGCAAACTAGAACCAGTAGCATTGAGCTTTATCCCCCCCCCCCCGAGCTTAGACAAATTTCTGTACTAGGATAGCAACCTCATTAAGCCCTGCAGACATCAAAGAAAAATAATCTTATTTTCCAACTCACAATTACTGTAGTTTAAAACTGTAAGCCTAACCCAGAAAACTACACACTTTAAAGGTTTGACTGGTTTTAGCTACTCTCTACAGGGAAAAGCAACTAATAAAATGTTCCAGATTCCAGTATATACTACACATTTACCCAAATAGAGTTGACTGATGACCACACATAGTTACTCCATCATACAAATGTGTTTGAAAGAGTAATAAGATTACCAGTACACTAATTTTCATACTGGTAAACAATAAAATAAAACCACTTGTATGGCTTCTGAGTTCAATGGTAAACAGGTTGGATTACAGCTGAGTCAGAACAAGCCATTTAACTACACAACCACTGTTGATGATTAAAATTAATTTGTTACAAAAAAACACCTTGTGATTGAAAAGGACGTGACATGGAACACATAGCTGATGTAGATATGGTATTGGGTCAGGGTATTTCTGAACAAGATTCATCAGTTGTGATCAATTCATGTTGTCAAACAGCCATACCATTCATTAGCTGACATGCTACAAATATTAGTCTACAAATATTAGTCTACAAATATTAGTCTACAAATATTCACACATTGACTGTATTAGCTTAATAAGCAAATGTATTCATAGCAATACTTTAAATACTTACAAAAGATGCTTGCTTTGCATGTAAGTGTGTGTGTGTGTGTGTGTGTGTGTGTGTGTGTGTGTGTGTGTGTGTGTGTGCGTGTGTGTGCATTGCACATACAAGTAGATACCCTAGGGGTTTATACAACCTAAAATACTTATTCACTACAACACATTAACAGATTCCAGTACATCACTACTAACACCGTAAACAATATCTTTAAATCTTTTGCAGAACCCATACAATGCAACAGTTAAGTGTACAAAAAGTGCCATGATATTACAACTGTGTTCTTCCTGATAAATGATGTAGCAAGCCATATCGACATTTCTGCCCACTGCCGTCACCTACCACATAATTTAACAAGGCTTCATGTAAGCCATTCCACGACCACAACAAAAGACGGCTAAGCCAAACAACACAATAACAATCACCCAGCCTAAAAATTCTGCTACCATTTTCCCACATATAAAAGAGTGAATTAGTATACAGAGTCAGCAGCCCCAGAAGAACATGATATTTATTATTTTTACCCCAGCCAATTCTACACCACACCAAGTCTATCAAATTTAAACAATGAATTGTCAATGGTTACTAACAGACAAGCACAAACAAGTTCAAAAGGTTCACATTTACAGCAAGCACGTTGGGGAAGCCAGACGGTTATGTAATCAAGCAAACATCATTATGCAATCAAATAAACGATGTTACACAATCAGGTGGAAAGCTACTCAACAAACTTCATAAACCAGTACGCCATATGACATATATAACCTTTGTACTGATCCCTTGTACGTATTATCAGTCACAACTGTGCAGCATGTCATTCTTCAGACTGACATCTCCAATAGCACAGCTGGATGCTTGTGTGTACCTACATCATTTGGTTTACTTTAAATAATTACTTCTATCTTCATCTGGTGTATCTGAATTAAAAGACTTAAAGGTTTTGTATTTGTGTAATGAAGCGGTCTATTGGCCAGTGGTCATAACAAAAGAATTTAGTGTAAACACGAGATTTCAGTGGTTCAGAACCAAGGCTCCGTGGCTGGATAAGATAAAAGGACTCTTCCATCATTACAATTACCATGAATTGTATAATTGTCATGTACTACAAAGAGAACGTCTAAGATGTGTATATTTATATAGCCCATATACCATTCTGGAAATAATAAGAAATTACCAAATTTTATGGTATTGCAGAAGTTATGGTCACTCAAAGATGGCTGGTGTTGACAGGTGACAGATATGCAAGCTACCTTTAACTGGCTATAGCAACATTTCCTATGCAGAAACCTTCAGTCTCCTATCACAAATGGGCATCACTTACTAAATTATCATTTACCATAGAACAGGTTGTTGTCAATGGTTGGCATGGTAACATGTGACATAATGGATGGTATAAGCCTAGCAACTCAATCATTTTTAATTTAAGTAAGGCGAAGCCTCATTAATAGGGCCACTTATGGGATCAAATAATATGAATTTAGCCATGAAGTAGTCTTATTAACAAGGTCATGGAGTTCATCATAGCACCTGCTTGAATGAAGTGGTCTTATTAATGAGACCATGAAATACACCTTACCAACACCATTGCATGTATTTAGTTATATAAGCACACACATGAGCTTGGCTTATATCAACGGCCTCTGACACATGATATATCAAACAATGTTAGAATGTACAGTGTTTTCCCCAGCAAGACAAAGTAGAGCGGTAAAAGTGTCATTTTGCTACCACCATCAAAGTCAGTTTGTTAATTATATACATTCCTTTTACCACATCAAAAGAATTTTGAGTAAAGTAGAGCGGTGCTGCACCGCTCTACCGCTCTTTAGGGAAGCCCCTGATGTACGCTACTTGTGGTGTTACAGCTAATGACTCTACTTACACTTCCTAATGGAATACCACTTATAGTACATTGAAACTACAAATATGAACCTTAAAAGCACGGCTACCAGACTCACGAAGATACAAAGGTTTATAAATACTATACAAGACAATGAACGGCCTCAACAAAGAGGTGGTCTTAGTAGCAGGGTCATAAAGTATCATCACTAAATAAACAGACAGCGGTCATTATAATAAGATGGTTATCAAGGAAGGGTTTCGTATACCTACTTCACTTCAAACAATTGACACAGTTGTCTGGCTTCAGTACAAGCACAGCAGATGCAAATTACCAGCTTTCATATAACAATTATTATATTGAAGAGAAAGTCTATTGGCTAATGCATAGACTAACACCTGTCCAAGGGAAAACTAAGTTTATCTGGTAAATTTGGTCCATTTTATTTGGCAGGAGCAAATCAATATAATATTATATACATCTGCAAAATAGACAATAAGAATAAGCACAGCACCATCAAATAAAATACTGAAAACTACACATTTGGCCAAATTAAAACCTGCAAACTTTTCTAAACTTCTAGTGTAAGGAATTGTTAGGAATTTTACAAGAGATTATTCCAATAAGGATCATCATCTGAACTGCAAATTTTAGTCCAAACAATTAGAATATGGTTAAGAGGGGATTAATTTACACTTCAGGTAATGATTCCCTTTGGGATTTAATTTAAGTACTTTATATAACACAGGGGGTCAGAGTAAAGGGAGATCTGGGGATGGGCCCTTCCCCCCCTTGAAATTTTTAGAATTTTCACATTTTTGAAATACTATTTGGAGGGACTTTAGTATTGTGTGGGAGTGCATAAACAATGGAATGGACTACTGGAAGGGTGGAATACTGGAATGGAATTTTTTAAAGTTCAATATCACATTTTACATCCAAATAAGTACAACTCCTCCCTTAAATAAATAGGAAGTTAGCTCATTTAGCATACTTTTTCTCACCACAACACTTGTATGACTTATAACTCAATACTTTATTACTTGTCTGAAACTAACTGTCTTAATGAAGGCTTGGTTCAGTGTGCAATGTGGCACTGCCACAACGAACTTTGGCTTAAATTTTCTCATAGCTTACAGGATAGTTCCGTTTCACTTTACCCAAAGATTTTCGCTTAGGCTCCTAGGTTAGTGGTAAACACCTCATACAGGCTCTGCCTTCTGTGTTCACCTTCCAGTGCCTAACTGGTAAAGTTGATAATAAACAAATGAATACTTCAATATACAGTGGATGTACTTTACAATGCATTCATGTAATCAGCTAGCTAGCTAACTTTTTATCATTTGGGAACAAGGATTAAGTCAGGAGTCTTCTTGGTATTCCCAATAAACTGCTATTGTGCATGTTCATAACTTTACACTACACTACATTGGTAAACTTTATCTATGGTGAGGTGAAGTATGCTATAAGAGCTAACTTCAAGGGGAATCCTATTTATTTGCTTACTTAAGGGGAGGAGTTGTACTTATTTGGATGTAAAAACTGATATTGAACTTGAAAAAAATTCCACTCCACCATTCCAGTAGTGTTTATACACTCCCGTATTGTGTACAAGGTGCCAGCTAGCTACCAGACAAGTGTTCAATGATAAAACTGGACACTGCGCCTCCATAATACCATTTGAGTTTATTTACTAAGAGATAAACTGTTTCCAAAGGAAAAACAAAGCGAAATATAATGGTAATTATTTATGAAGTCGACATGAAGCTATTCTGAGTGAAAGACAATATTGTAACAATCCTTGCCTGCTTGTAAATTTTTTTCTTGTACCTATTTGTCAATTGATGTAGCTACTACTTGTGGTTTGACATTTTAGGCTAAAGAAATGGCGTGACAAAGGCAAGTTCACGATGCATGCATTGTATGCACTGCAGTATATATGACAAAAGGCATGTAGCAGTGTCTAACAACATTTACATTGGTCCTCTATTTCAAACCGTCTCCATCAATTCTAGTCAAGTGTATCATATTAAACCAAACCAAACCAACAATGGAACTGCTATGGATGGTGATCCATGGTTGGCTCCATCTTCTGAGTACAAACAATTATGACCTAGTAGTTTGATTAACCTTTCATAAACGGGATAAGGATACGGAGAACTACAACTAAAATGGCAACTATTTCATTGGATTGAAAGACAGCAAGGTACTTAGACAATGATACACAATAACAGGCTTGTGAACAACTCGAGAGCTCCACAACTAGCAAGTACGTATATATTTGCCTGCTCAGTGAGTTTGATATAATGTTACTAACATCTTAAGACTTTACTCATGGCTACTAACCCGACATAACAATACAGTAGTAATCCTCAAACGTCATAACTTTGATGAAAAATATGATTGTGGGTTTGTTTTTTGTTTATTGGACCAAGCTAAGTCTCTGTGGTATAAACACAACTTGTACAGTACTATTAGTACTGTATGTATGTTATATGTTCACAAAATCTTTGACAAACACAATTATAACAAAATGGGATGACACAAAACAGAAACTTACTAGCAGCAATGGATGAAGGATTTACTGACAGTGATGCAGAGAAGTCTTGGCTGGTCTCTTCAACCTCCAAGGAGGAATGTGAATGCTTTTTACTTGAATTTCTATTGACATCAACTTCACAGTATGGATAAAATAAACCAGCATGCTTTGTCAGTGAATTCTTGACTTTAATAGAAGTGCCATCTCCCATGGGATAGGTACGGAAACGTGGAATTGATATTGGTGGAATTCGTGCAAGTCTTTCCTCAAGGAGGGGCTCAATACGATAGGCTAGAGGATCGGCAGCATAGAAGACGTTGTAGAACATGGTACATCTTGGCTTAATGGGTGAAATGATAGCTGCATAGGATTACACATGATCAATAAAATGAAATGCTAAATCACACACACACACACGCACGTATGCATGCACACATACTTAATTTTTATAACATCTTCAAACAGGCTGTAGGACCAGGTGTCCTTCAGCAGCTGTAGAACCTTAATAAACAAGCAAAATGAGGGCTATTGCTACTCAAGTGCTAAGAGTCAGTGCTGGCTAATGTTCCTGGGACAGGGATAGTAACCTACAGGAGGCTATAACATGTCTCACAGGTGAAGATGTGGACACCTAAGTCCCAACTAGGCACATGGACACATGCACGCATGCACACAACACACACTACATATTCATTCACTCACCATCATTTTCCTGTTGGCTCTGCTGATACCTCCTTGATGTCAGCACGGCACCAAGTGGTGATCCGAAGCAGAAAAAATGAGTAACTTCAAAACAGAACTTTCCAGCACCATCAGGACCAACTGGTACTACAGAGAGAAAAAAAACATCTCTATCATGTGTTGGAATGTGGTATGTACTGTGTGTGTGTGTGTGTGTGTGTGTGTGTGTGTGTGTGTGTGTGTGTGTGTGTGTGTGTGTGTGTGTGTGTGTGTGTGTGTGTGTGTGTGTGTGTGTGTGTGTGTGTGTGTGTGTGTGTGTGTGTGTGTGTGTGTGTGTGTGTGTGTGTGTGTGTGCGTGCGTGTAGTATCAGGTATGGATAGTCAGTTGCTAACAATTCACACCATATAGTAGGGTCATGGAGAAAAAAACTTCATAATTAATGTGTTATCAAAATTAAATACATAGACCAGAGTTTAAACACATGTACCAAATCATCGTTACATAGACCAGTACCATCATATCAAATTGTCGCTGTTAAAGGGACACTGAAAACATTTAACAAAAAATATTGACACAAATTTGTCGGAGAACTGTAGTGCCAGGAATTGCATGCACTTGCTGGGTCTACCTGCCCCGGCCCATGTGGGTCCAACTAGTAATCATGTGTATTGCACCTTTTTTGCTGACAGGGTAGCGTCAAGCCAATCTCAAATTCGTTGTAAACATGTAATAGTCTCCACTTCATATGGACGACACACAAAACTTTTCTGACTTGAATCAAGGAAACAGTGATTTTCCTCCGCATAGATGGTGGCAATTTGTGAAGACTGTACTAAACCTGCTATACCATTTACAACTTCTTGTCTATAGGCCAGTGATTCTAATGTACCTAAATAATATAGCAACACTGACTCACTTGACTGACGTCTACTAAGTCCTGACATTTGTCCCTTCAAGTCCAGCTGTGGTAGGGATGAGCCAAGTGAGACTGATGCTCTACGCATGGTGTTTGGTCTTGTCAGTATATCATAAGCTACCAAGGAGCCCATACAATCAGCTAACAAGCAAACCTGGATAATGACATACTAATAATATTTGTGTTATTAAAATTCATTGACATTTAATTTAACATCTGTCACCTTTGATTTCAGATTTAGGAGGAGTGCTTGAGGTGCTAAAGCACAAATTATTTATTATGTGCTGCTGGAAGCTGGTAGAGTTACAGGTGTCAATCAACCCGCAATGTAAAGATGGAAAAGCTTCTAAGAATCAATGAGAGAGGAGGTCAAAAACTACACTGTATTTAGGAGTGAGGCTTACATTGAAACTAAAAATCAAAAACTTTAATAGAACAGTCAACTACTCTAATAGAACATACATAAAACCACAACTTCTTTTCTCAAATTCCCTACCATAAAAGGGCATTGCCCCTCACACATTGAAACATCTTTGATACAAGTTGCAACATACATTAGTGATTTAAGCTTTTAGCACTCCTTAAGTTGAAATTCACCATACTACAGCATATGGCACGCATGCACACACTATATATATGCACACATACACACACACTATACACACATACACACACTAAACTCAAAATACTCTAATACAACATATACCAACAGTATACCTGGCCATTGAAACCTTGGCCTTCTTCAGAACGTAAAAACTCATTATACTGAGTATTAGCTTGATTTATTACTTCACGAAGAACCTTGGCATAAAGAGTTGACTCTGTTGATAGCACAGCCATCAAAGCAATTGGCAGGGCAGTCAAGTTAGCATCTGGATCAATGTCATCTGAATCTGACCGAGATTGGCCATCGTCATTTGAACAGAACCCGGAATCAGGTTTTAATATCTTCATAAGGTGACACACTTCAGCAGTCAGTGATTCACAAGCCACCATGCGAATTGCTATGTTTCCTTGGCCATGAAAATGTGATTTCATCAACTTTGTGATAGTCTCTGTTATTGTGTCCTTATCATACTCCTTAGACAACTTGCTCTTAAGAACCGTTCCACCATGAATTATCAAGAACAAGCAGTCAACTTCACCTACTAGTGTAAAATATGAGCTCTGCTTATTAAATAATGTGTGTTTTGTTGATGTAGGAGTGGCTGCAGCTTCTGCATGAACATCTTCACAAGAGGAGACGTAAAGAGAAGCTGGTTGCATGTGCATGGGCCACGGGGAAGGAGGGGGGGAGGAAATGGAAGGTGACGGTGAGTCAAGAATTGATCCAGAAGGTTCCCTTAGTGGTAGGGTAGTGCTTGCCGTGAAAGGAGTCTGTAAGCATGACCCATCCGGTTTGGTTGGGGTGACTATCTCCGGAGAGGAATAAGCAGCACAAACTTGAATGCCTCCAACATCATCTACAGGAAGGAGTCATCACAAAGCAAAACATACAAAATGGTTACTGTAAATATGGACACATTGGGATCAAACAAAAGTGCCTGATTTTCCAGGTAAGGAATGCTTTGGGGCGTGTTACACTAGTGCATAAACAAAACTAGCCACGTTTTCAATACACAAAACCCTACAACTAAAGTTTTAAAGTTAATATCTAGATCCATTGTATTTTACAATCAATTTACGAACTTTTTACACCTTGATAGATACCCTAGCATGCAATGGCAGCCAAATGTATAATGAATTGGTTGATATCTTCAAATGCAATTTCATTATACAATCCAAGTGTACAGTTTTGATTGTAAATAAGTCAATGGATGCCCTTGCAGTGGTCAATGGATGTCCGGAGGGTTACTGTAGTTGTCTCTTGTGCGGCTGTGTGGATTTGTTGTACCACTTTAACTCTTGCATACTTAATGGATGTCATTAACCCTCAGGGTGCCGAGGGTTACTGTAGTTATTTGTTGTTACCACTTTAACACTTGCATACTTCGTTCATAGGTTAAAAACAAGGAGCCATTAGGCTTCTCTTGATGAGTTTAACAAATGAAACATGTGGATTGTTCTGCAAGCACTTAATTCAAAAGTTAGGTGCTTCTTGATGAACTCTCGATGTACAAATGTATTTTTTTTCAACCATAGTAGTGTATTACATCTAGCAATACTCCACTGATTCAAAGGAGGGATCAACGAACTCGACAAAACCAGAGACGAAATTTCAAAATGTTTAAGATTTCAAGTGAGATTTCAAGATCTCCATAAGATCTCAGATTTTACCAGCAATCTAGCTTCTTGTGGGTCCCTCGGATTTAGGCTAGAAGCTTCATGGCTCTTTTAATTAACAAGCCTTCAGGTCCATGCACTATAAAATTTATGGCTAATGCCTAACGGGACTACGGTCCACATGATGTTTGAGGTATTGTCACACAAATTACCACGTTATTTGATGATGCTTGTTTTGTGCAAATTGGAGCCAAAGCTACTGTAAGTTGTTCATTAGGTACAAATAGCATTTTCATACCTGATTTGTGTGCTAATCGAGGTGATCATAGTAATCGTGGCCCTACTATAGAAAACGGGACAAAGCAGCAAAGTCAATCCATGTGTTGTCACCTAGCACTACAGATCTGGAGATAGTACATCCATGTTTATTCAATTTACCTGAGGGTTTTGCACAATAGTGCTTCATTTGTAATTGTGTTTATCCAAAGATTTTTTTTGGGCTAACTCGTATTCAAAATTTTACAAATAAGCAATTTCATTGAAAATCATGAAATTTTGAACGTCTGACCTTTATTAACAGTTTCCACTGTAAACACAATCAAGTATGCATACTTAATACCTCTCAAATGCAACATTGGCAATTAAAAAGCTAAGGGCATAGCACCGTTTCATTCACGAGTATTCATCCCGTTTTATTTGGGATGAATACTCGCAAATGAAATGGGTGTCACACCCTTTAATTAGCCACTGTTTTAATTGCTCGCACACTTGCAAGACAACATTGCATTTGAGCAGTACTGTATTTCCCATAATAAAATAAAATATTGTAGTAGCACATGATACACTTTAAATACTATCCATAGCAACCCTTTTTCATAGCTTGCATGGATTTCAAATTCCCCTAGAGCTACTCAGGATTTGCTCTACCCACTTTTCTACAGGCACAATGATGATTATTGAAAATAGAAGTTAGAATTGTACAAGGGTTTTGGTGTTAGGTGTGGAGTCGACAACTTCTGTTTGACAATTTTGTGAACTTTTTTTCTGTGGTGACTGTAGTTTTATTAAAGTATTTCAGCCCCATGATTGTACATACACTTGTTTGGTTGTCTTATAACCTTAGTTGCTGCTAGAATTTCTTTCAAACCACCACAAGGCACTGCTATGATGGTTAACCTATCCACACACCAATTTTCAAAAGTAGTTTACCCTGTGGCCATGACAAACATTTGATCTTTTTATGCAAATAATTGTGGATTTGCAGCAAATCTTGGCCCCTATAAAAAAAGACTCAAAATTTTGGCCAACAATATCTCGGGAATGGTTTTAGCGATTTCACCCAAACTTGGTGTGTGGCCTTCCCCACCTGACAAGCAGCTATTAAGTAAAAAAAGGAAAGAAGGGACCATGGAGCTATATATGCGTAAAGATTGTTTTTTTTCCTACCCATGGTGTGGCTCATCGGCTCTCTAGGCCACTCTATCATGTATCTTCATCAAGAGTATAACAATGTCATTAACTCTTACTGCATAGTGTATAGGACAATAATATTAAAGTTGCAGACACATACCACCACATTACAGTGGAACCTCAGTTACCATGGGGACCATACCTAAGGCTCAGATAACTAAAGAATCCATAACTCTGAAATTGTGGGAAAAGTGTAGAATGTATTCTAATAGAACAAACACTTACTCAAATAGACCATTTATTTTGACGTTTAGCATAATTCTGAGGTCCCACTATGTTCAGTCCCACACAATTAGGTACATCAATGATCAGCTAGGGATTGTGTACTCAACATTATCAGCTTACTAAAGTGTGGCTAAAATTTTAGCCAGAAATAATTTTTCAGGTTGGGTTCAGTAACAATACAAGAAATTTCCTCTACACTATCTCCAACACCATCTAAAGGCAGTGACAGCTTAATATTTACCTTCCAATCTGTTTGTATTGTGGATCCCTCTTTTACCTTACATGTATACCAGACTAGAATATTACGTCAGTAGATGTACATTCTATTAGAGTATGTGTACACTGTAATATCTTTGTACCGCATTAGATCCTCTGAATTGATTTTCCAGGTGTTTTGCTGGTTGCAATAATAGAAAAGTTATGGTTTATAATGGTTCTACCTGGCTGCTGTATTGTCATTGTGCTATTACAACTTTTTGACTCCTCTATTAGAATATTTCAACATTTCTTACTTCAAAATGCCAGTACAGTGGAACCTGTCTTAGTGGCCACCTGTATAGAAAGGTCACTTCTGTAAAAATACCAACTTTAAGTGAGAAAGTTTATACACTAATCCACCAGCCATCTGCCTATTTAGGTCAAGAAATCTTGGCCTGAAGGTAACCGGCTTAGCGATATAATGTCTGATTCAATTCCCCTACACACACTTCTACTATGCAGGCATATTTATTGCTTCCTTGTTCCACAGCAGCCACTGTTACAAGCCAATTTTAGATAGTTCATGGTGAGGTTGAACATTTTATGTAAGCTCCAATCAAGGTGGGATAGAGCAAATAGCTGTGTTCAAAATGGCAGAAGAAAGCTTACAGCGCGTGCACATTATGGGCTAGTGAGGCTAAAAGCTAGTTAAAATTCAAAGAGCTTTATTCAACTCAAATCCACAGAGCTGTACAAGCAGATTCAGCTATCTCCTGATAGGCAAAAGTTCCAACAAGACTTCAGATTACACTTACACACAACTCACAACAAAACCTGGTGAGTGCAGCCAGCATGGCTTTTCTTGAAGGTGAAATGCAATGGTGAGTATTCCTGTTAACTGGAAATAAGACCAATATTTCCAGACCTGGTCACAAAATTTTACAATCTAAAAGTTTGTTTTTGTTATTTCTAGTCATACAGGTATGCATTTGTCCATCAAATACTCTAATAGAACATACTTATTGGATGAAAAAAAAAAAAACTATAACCCGTACACTGAGTCAGAGTGTTACCAAGGCATATAATTTTGTTTAAACAATTAAGTCTTAGTAACCAAATTGGAGTGTATGCCTAAAAACTTCACCATGTGTGCAATGTTTGGTAGCAGTTCAAACTAATCAACCAATCCTCTTACCATACCAAGAGTAGTAATAGCAGTAGCCATTCCCCAAATGGTATGCACATCAACACTAGTGCTTGGCAGTATTGAAATTTGAATACATGGCAATAGTAACAGGAAAATATTGTGGTATATCAATATATAGTTTGTTTGTTATTGTAACTTTCTTGGGCCTAGTATGAAGCAGTATACATTCCAAAAACCAAAAAAATATAGTTCAGTACAAGTAAGCATGTGTTGTAATGTGACAACCTCAAGTTTTTGTTTAGGGCGTGTCTGCTAAACCATCAACAAATTGGGTAATTAAACACCAAAGGCTGGGTTAAAAGCAATACACCTATACTGGTATTCATCGATATACTGGTATTCCGATATACTGGTATTCCGATATAGCGGTTATCAAAGGCTGTTACAGTATGATAACCAGTTATGTTAATTTATCACGATAAACCGTATTACTGGTATATCACCGAGCACTAATCAACACCATGAATCATTGCCACCCTCAGATAAGAGCCACAGATTTTATCTAAATATAATACAATGCTGCAGCTACCAGTAAAAACGGTTTGATCTTGATTGTACTGTATACCCTGTAAGCTACTGAGCAGAAAAGTTTATGAACCCACACTCTAGTCCATATTGGCAACACTTCAGAGCTCTTTACACAGTAAAAACACAAGAAATTAAACATATTGTGACCCACTACAAGCACACAAGTGTTACTTACCCAAAGCATCATAGTACTCATCATCAGAGCTGATGTTTAACATTGCTACAGCATCTAGTCCACAATAAGGGACAAGCTCTGAGTCTGTTGAGGATGAGTGTCCTCTGGAGAGAATATTTGATGTGTTGAGTAGCTGGGTATCTATACTAGTGTCTGGAAGTGATGCCTGTCGTTTGCTGTGACGGGTGCCTCGCTTAAGACTCTTCCGTCGAAGAGATGAAGATTTTCTCCTCCTCTCTAACAAGTCAGTGTTGTCACTGCTGTGCAGTCTCATTACCGCCTTTGGAGTACCATCAGTACTACCAGTCTCATCTTTAATGGAAACTGGGACTTTTAAACTTTCCTCCATTTCTACTGGTGGTTGTATTGTCTCTTCAGGTTTACCAATGTCTGAGCTCAGTGTAGATGTCTGGCTCCCCGAAACAATTGCACCATTACTGGGTAAAGTCTGGTTGCTTTTTGTAACAGAAACAGCAGAGGATGTCACAGTGGCTTCTTCACCAGAGTCTTCCACGTCACCATCACCATCTTCTTCATCAGAAATCGGCTGCCCAAGTTTTCGTCTTAGTTCAATCTGCGCCTCCTTCTCCAGTCGTCTGATATCGTCCATTGTTAGGTCCATCCACTCATCCTGCCATGCCCACGCCTGCCTGTGGGCACGAAGCATGATCCTCCTTAAGCCATAGTCGTGAATGTAGTGCTCTATACGAGACTGCATACCCCAGTAACGGAACTCCACCTGTAGATAAGTAAGTGTGATGCACAAACACTACACACATACATGCATATGTATGCAAAACAGTTATGAAGTATGAACATGTTTTGAAATAGTATATAGAAATTTGATGCTTGTATCAGTCCAGCTACCAAATGGGAAGCCAAAATGGCTGCAGTGATGTTAATGACAATGGCTTTGTTTTATTCTACAAATGTTTCAGTATCCCAGCATGTATTTTCTTTGCTAATATCTCTTCTCTAACCTCTTCCCCCAAATGCTTTATATAAAATGGCCACTCTATTATTATCACAATGAAAATCTTTCTTACAAATGTCTGGTCTTCACATAACTCCTACCAAGATTTCAAAATTTAAGTTGGAATACCTACAGTGTACTAGAAACATGACTTCACTGCTCTGTCACTGATACTAGGACCTTAGCTGAGAAGTGCCTGGTTACCTCTGGGAACAACAGGACATGTTTAGTAGCTCACAGTTGTAACATGCTTCAAATTAAAATAAGAAATAAAATTTTATGTAATAGTTATACCATGGCTGCAAGGGATTTTGCTGATATATACACCCAAAGACCGAGAGCCGCAGGCCCGAGGGCTGTGGGTGTATATGTCAGCAAAATCCCTTGCAGCCGTGGTACAAGTGATATATATCACTTGGGGCGCACTCACCTAATAGGTGAAAGAACTAATGAGAACTCATCCCATTTGTTTTATACAGTAGCATCTGAAGATCGATTGTGGTTTTAATAGCGTGGGCTAATAGCCATCAAAACGTTGCCCATACGTTAAAACGTCATTAATACGTTACTATGCTTCAACATGCAATGTTAGAAAACTTGCGATTGTGGGATGGAGTTTATATTGTTATCATTTTTGTACTAAGTTAAGCCAACTAACTTCGCTATTGGGACAGTAAGTAAGTTATTATATTAAGTTAAGTACTTAGAACTGTAAGTTACTAACCTGTTTCAACGTAGCAGTAGTAGCTTTGCTGTTCCGTGGTCTGTTCAAAGGCTGATACGTGGTGGGTAGAAATACGCATCCACAATCGCCCAAACAATTATTTTGTGCCTTCATTATCCTTTAGTAACAACCAACTACTCTATCTTAGCCTATGTACTAAGCTTAGCAACCTCTACAAAAACGAATCCCACAATACAAAGTTCTATGTCGCTCAATATAATGAGTCAAAGCGCATCGATTCTTTGAACTGGCTGGGTATCAAAGTCATCGGCAAACCGCTTCCCCATGATATTGCCCGGGCAATATGCGAGTTAAACACCGAGCGGCACCTTTGAATGCCCACGCTAAAGTGGTATATTACAGAATAATACTCTTCCTTTGCCTTGTGATGGTATAGGAAGTGTGTTTCCTATGTGAAGGGTAATAATTCTTTGTTTTGTACTTTGCTCCCCAAAGGAAAGGAAACAGTTTCAGACTGGATTAAGACAGAAACCTCAACACATCACTGAGAAGAAACACAAACTAAAGGGTACAACAGTGCAGAGCTCAGTTAACATAATAGGTTTCAAATAGTTGGTGATATACCTCACTTATAGGTCATCAACACAAGACGGTGTATAAGGCTGCCTTTAGTAACAAGGAAAGACAAAATTGAAATAACAGTTACACATGTCTACTGGCGTAGTACCTACTTTGTACTATAGCTACATGGCCCTTATAGTTCTGGTAGTAATATAATCACAGGAACTACAGTGTAGATCACAGAGCTTAACATCATATTATCAATAACACTAGTACCAACAGTACCTCGATACACAATACTTAAAGCATATAATCACGTGAATTTTTTTTTTTACTTCGAAATGCAATAACAATTTCTAATACATAAAAATTTTAGAACTACAATTAGTGTTGAACTAGCAGTGAAAGAATTATAGGATACACAAGTCAAGAATTTTCCAGTATATTCTATTTACCACTCTACCCATTCACTGTAAGCAACCACTTGTCATGTAGGGTCACACTGTGACATGCTAAGGATGTGTAGTCTGCACGGCTTCACCACACTTGTACTTAAGCCACCTTTTAAGTCATCTAATAGCTGTTAAGTCATAATACCTCATCACAGGATGTAATCAGCTAAAACAAATTATATTTAATATTGGCTTTAAATTGCACAGTAGAGAAGCCTGCTACCTGATACCTATATAAGCTATTACATATTACCAAGAGATCATAATGTATATACTAAGGAGAGTGTCCTACTCTCATATACTCCTGTAGAAAGGCGTATTGTGAAGTTATCACACAATTACAAGATGTTGTAGTTTGTGACGTACAGGCAGCCGTAAAAGTGCAATAATCATTAGCACCATTACACACTTGCAACGCTCAGGATAGCCGTATTCGCGAATGGTCTAGCAAGGAAATGCCTACACAGCAGTCTTAACCCATGAAGGAGCGATTGTAGTTCGGTGAGAAATGCTTAGAGCTGGAGTTAATTTGGTTGCTAGCAACGTTGTTAGGCACGCGTTCAATCGATACCATGTTCAGCTAATGACATCATTAATTATACAAAGAAAAATGGGCAAACTCAGAAGTGCTATGTCATAACTTCACGATACGCCCTTCTACAGGAGTATATGAGAGTAGGACACCCTCCTCAGTATATATATTATGAACTCTTGGTAATATGTAGCACCCAAACATCTGTTTCACAACCCCATTAGTTTGCTTAGTCCAATAATATTAAATCTGTTGACAACATCTATCAGACTGCTGATAGGTTGGTGATATAAATTTCCTTTGCTTCTACAACCATCACAATCATCCCAGGATAGTCGGTAAGGTGGCTTACACTATAACCAGCTGACAACATAAAGGATATCATATTGGAGTCACTGAAAATCCCCTGATAGTTCAAGGTTTTACCACCATATCCTCACTAATTCATAAGTATACACCTCTTCAAATTAGAAACCACTCTAGTGCTTCCTGGTTGCCAGGTCAAGAATTAGAACAATACAAAAATTTACATGGTCTGAGTGGATACAGGTGGATCAAAGTACAAAGAGCAGGAAATAACACTTCCTCTATCAAACTGTTTTCATTAGGAACCCTCACAAGTGTTAATGTTACATTCTAACAAAATTCCATATAAGGCAAATAATAATAATTGCTGAAATTCTGGCATTTTCACTAAGCATACATAGTTGAGAAGGTAATTAACTTATCGCAAATATGTACATGTGTTTGTTGTAAGAAGCAGAAATTGTTTGATATCAGCAAGGCAAAGAGCAAACATCTTCCTTTGCGCTGAAGTCACATAATAAATGCAAAACTATCTATGTATTGCTTAGCATGTCAAGAGATATACACTAACTCCACTGAACACAACCCAGCCATCATATCACATAAGGAAAAGTTTATTAATACAATTCCTGGTTAAGCAGAAATGCTAAAGGGAAAATGCCATAACCATCAGAAATTCCGTGGGTATGTGTATATAACCTTACAGAAACTTGATCATCCCTCAGAAATACTAAGTAAATTTAGCACACAATTTGATAACACAACCTTAGGAAGCTCTTAGTCAAATCATTAACTAGGGGTGGGAAATATTTCAGTAATATCAAGAAATTCAATATTTTACTGATATCAATGTGCAAAAATGATATCGAGATACACTGTAACAAGCACAGTGTGATATGGTTGCTGTTACCTTGGTATGTATGATGCAACATCTTGTACAAAAAAACATCATGGGTACAGCTAAGGTATACAATACTAGGTATTGATAACCAGCTACTATGCATTCTTGGAATTTGAAAACAAATTGGACAGGCAGGTCAGTTGATATGGACTAGTTATGAGTTATTCAAGAGACATATTGCAACATTAGTAGTTATCGAGATAATGTGCCAAAAACATATCAAGAGTTGTTTTAGGAGTTTAACATAGTGTAGTTTCTCCTTGCCAAATTAAAAACAAGCTTGAAGGAGAAAAAAAATTGTCAAATTCACTTCTCCCTAATTTCCAAATGGCTCAGATCACGAAGTGATTGCATGTTATTTGGAATTATATGAAGAAGGTGAAGTTGAGCATATCAATGGTGTTTGACCTAGTTTCCTGCTGTCAGTAGTTACTGATACATGGGCATGTATGCCACGGTGTCTGCAGTGCATGCGCATGGAGAACTCTTATAAAAAATTTCCATCTCTTCTGCCCAGCCGACTCCCTGGATATGTTGTAGGCTGGGATCCATGTTAAGCGGGACCGGTTCCAATGGTGGGGAAGAGTTTCTGCTGTGAGAGGTGTCATCATCGACATCCAGCAACCCTACAAGTGGCGTGGGGTCCACGTGGTCCTCCTTCAGTGCCACCACTTCCGTGGCGTGACTCCTCCACTTGTCACTGGATTTGCCGCTGGAATCCCTTGAGCATTTGCTCAAGGCTAGCAGCGTCTGACAGTACCTCAAGATTATTGGTATATACCAAGACGAAACACAACCAACAGCGGTGAGCTAAGAAAAAGGTCGAAGTGCCAAAGTGTGGTGGGTATTTATAAGAGTTCTCCATGTGCATGCGCTGCAGACACATGGCACACATGTCCATGTATCAGTAACTACTGACATAATAATAGGAAACTAGGTCAAACACCATTGATATGTGAGACTGAGCCTTCTAACAAATATCCAGTATTCCTTATGCAACTGCAAGCACCAAAAACATTTGCAGACTTCACCCATTTAACAATTGTTTATCAGTAAACATTTTTTATAACTTTATTATACAGGTATGTGTGGTTCCTCTGATGTTACCGTTCCTCTGAGGTTGCCTAGCAATAGTTGTCAAGGAAGTTTTCGATGTTTATAGCAAATGTTGTTTACAACTTGGCACATATATGCATGGTTCCTCTGAGGTTACACTAGTAACAGCTATCAAGGATGCTATTGATGTACAGTTTTAGTAGCTGATACATTCGGCATGACAGGATGGCATTCGGCACAGACAGGATGAACAAAAAGCATTATGGATATCAACATCCTGTGGGAACCCATTAAAATATACAGCATGCAAATAAATAACATTTTTCACTACCATACAACAGGAAATTTTGACAAAAGAAAAATTAATTTAAATATAGTAGATCCAAGCATTTTGTGGTTGCTTTAACAAAAATAATTTTACAATCAAGAGAATTTTCTATTAATTAAAAAATATTTTTGGAGGCTATTACACAGCTGTAGCAGAGATTGAGGATCCTGTTAGATAGCAGGCTCACACGTATCTGCAAATGGGTAGCAAGAGTTATCTCACTCATCACACAGCTCTCTCACACAACTAATCCTACCACTGATGCTCTTATACCCAGTTTCCACTCTGCTACAACAGAGCATCTGTAACAAAGAATATGATGCATCTTCCATGCTTATGGCTAAGACACACATGAACTTCATTGAGGGAGAGTATTCTATGGCAAGCTGGCTTCAGATAGAGCATCAAGGTGATAAATACATTTTTATTAGCTGCTGTAAACTAAAAAAAATTGTTGGACTGGTTGTCCACATAAGTAAAACACAACATGACAAATTTATCTTGAACAAAAAATTCTCGATGTACGGTACGGTACACACAGGCTGACACAACCTTTGTTTAAATGATGTAGACCTCAGCTGAGCTAGCAGTTAACATAGCAACCAGACAGTCCTTTGCCCTAGCAACTAGACCACGGACACTGGAAACCCCACTACTAGCTATAGTGACTGATGATTAGTAGTCACTATCCCACTAGGGACCTGCAAAGAAGTGAAAGCTAGTGTAGCAGGAGTCAGAAACATGAACAACACAATAAACATATCTACAGAGAGATGTTACTATACATCGATATATCAGTCTGTGTGGCAACTACACATTAATAACCCTTCTTCATAATGGAGAAGTCGCAGTTGAAAAAAAAATGCATACTATTTGCCCAAGTGGATAAGACGTAACTGTACTGCAGAGTAAGTTGCAAAAATTTAATGACAAAGACAAGAAATATGACCTCTATTTGTTTCACCACATCCAGTGACCACACCATGTAATGTACAGTTGTGAGTAAGCCACAACATCTCACTAACGTTATGGTTACCAGTTACAATTTGCACAATAAAAGTAAAACAAAATGAAACAATTTAAGTGACTGGACAATATGTAATTGAACAAATGAGAAAAACTGTTTCAGTGTAATACGAAACAAAACCATGAAAAATCAAGAGATAGTATACAACAGATTACACATATAAAGTTCATTAACCATAAGGGCTAGTACTCTGATTTCAAGAGCAATGTGGCTGTAAGTGTCCCCCTAGTTGTTATGATGAGTTATTGTACTTTTACACATCTCATTCAGGCTGACAAGGCACTGTACACACACACACACACACACACACACACACACACACACACACACACACACACACACACACACACACACACACACACACAAACAAGCAAAATAGCAAAGCCTTTGGCTACTGTGCTCGGGGATACACAAACACACCACACACTATGACATCTGTGCACTACTCGGGTGCTAAAAGTCAGTGACTCAGTGCAGGTAAAATTTCCTGAGTACCTCTACCATGCCTCACAAGTGAAGACGTGGTACCTGAAGTCCCACCTGGACCTCACCAGTTATGTGAGACACAGACCATTGGCATTTGCTTCCCCAGTTAAGTAAACATCTCAATTTACAGCTGGATATACTGAAGCAATAGGGGCAACGTCTCTTGTTCAAGGAAACAACAGCAACCGGACATCATTTGCATTGAACCTGATTACCAGGCCAGTTGCGTCAAGTAATGATACACAACCATACACACTACACATGTATGCACACACATATGTATCACACACACACACTGAGACTTTCACTCACCTTACACAACTTGTAAATACACATAACCATGTCATTTTTCCGCCAATTGTCATCTAGGGGACCTCGTCCAGTTCTCTTGGATTTGTAGATACGAGGATCTTCTTCTTCTTTATAATCACTATTTGACAAGTGGTCCTTTACTATGTCAATCCAATCTGTATGAGATGGATTAGTAGTTGTTGAACTACTAGTATACCAGTCATCTAACAGACACTACACACCTCTCTCTCTCTCTCTCTCTCTCTCTCTCACACACACGCACGCATGCACGCACGCACGCACGCACGCACGCACACACACACACACACACACGCATGCACACACACGCACAAATTTTATAGCATACAGTCACTATGAAGCAGTAAAGAGCCATTGTACAAGCATATGTACAAGTGGTTTAGCTGTCTTCAATTTTTGTTTGTCTAATGAAAGTGAAACAAAAGGATACAAAGATGTAAATCTGTTAATCAATATGGAATCTAAATAATAGTGTCTAGTAATGTACCATGGAGACAGAGGTCGCAGACACAACATTGTCACAGACACAACATTGTCACAGTTGACAACACTCAGGAGGCAGGCAATCTATCTCTTGTACATAAAGCTGGCAGAATGCTCTCCTTGATCAAACACTTTTGCTGTAAATGCACTACACATGCACACGCACACACACACACACACACACACACACACACACACACACACACACACACACACACACACAGAGGCAATACAACATACGCTGCAGTGAGAAGAACCACGCTACTAGTACAATATATACACCATCTTGTCACCATGACAAGAAGTGATGATTATGTTTTAAATATGTATGTGCGCATGCATGCATGCACGTGTGTGTGTGCATATATGCATATGTGTGTGTAGTGTGTGTTGCTTTGGTTAACACACCCTCCAACCATTGTTTACATCCTGTTCTGTGATGGATGTGATACTGTAGTAGGTGTTAACAGGATACCTACACACATTTTTGCTTGTTATATTTTTTTAAACTATTTATTTAGCTTCATTGTATAGCCAGTTACTACAGGCTTACCTGCCTACAAAATAGGAAATTGGCTACATAAATCTGCACACATGCATCCCAAACTATGTACACGTACACACCTACACATACACAATATTGTGATATTCATAGATCCTTCAGAGGTCCAGACATTATGAAAAACTTTTGAAATTGCTACTGCTGATGACTGTTGCATTACTCTGGACACTACATTACACTACACACACACACACTACACACACACACACACACACACACACACACACACACACACACACACACACCAGCACACATGTACACACAAAACTACCACTACACACACCAATGGGTACAACCAATAGAACTTTATTCACTAGGCACGCTAATTATTTTGATTTCATGCATTTGGTCAATGGCAGTGAATGGTGAGCAGTTCAGTAAACAACAAAAAAAATTACGCTTGTGTTACCCAAATATTTATTTAGCCAGTTTAACATAACCCTCAGATATCAGAGCTAGCTCTTACACTCTGTGTACATATACAGGAAATGATTCCAGGGGGAAAAAGTATGTGGGAGGCCCAAGAGCTAATGTAACAGGAGGAAACTGACCCTAGCCTAGTGTAGGTAATGAATTCGTGAATAATGTTGATAAACAGAACCAAAAATATGGGCTGTATAATGAAGAAGTCTTGAGATCATGAAGTATACCTTAGGAACCTACATGACATGGCTATTACAATGAACTGGTCACTAAGTAAGGCTTCACTGGATTCACAACTGTATATTGAAAACGCAAAATTTCAGCACCTCAGACTTTTTTTAGTAGGACTTTAAGAAAAATTTTAATATTATTATGAACTCTAACTTAAAGCATATTGTATAACGCATATGACACATGTAAGGTTTTCATTCAGATAGTAAATTAATACATAACCACACATACCTACCTAGGGGAATTTTTATACTGATAACTATTATCAAGCCATTACCGTATTTGTGGCAGTACGTAACACTTACAAAACATATACACTTACCTATGACTCTGTTCTTCAGTTCTGCTCCTTTCAAGTTGAATGGATTTTTCTATTGATAAATGTTTCAAAAACTTCTCACTAAAAGTTGAAACTAACTTTATCTCCCTTGTCATCAAAGAAATATGTATCAACGTCCAGAGAGAATTTTTCTACAAACGGGCACCTGAAGATTGTGCGGGTGTGCGGGTAAGCATTCCAGGACTCTTCCTCTACCTAAAGCCACACAAAGACGCACAGATATTTACATGAAGTATATGGAAAATAACAAACACACATACACAAGGAGTTACATTTTCCGTAGAAAAAATAATAAAAATGCATGTGTGGATACATGTACCATGTGTGACGTGTTCGTACATATGTGCATGCAGAGTTCACAGCTATAATCACATTACCTGGAGAGCAGTTTTGGGTATCATACTACGGATCCAGCCAGGTAGGTGCTTACCAATGTGGTATATCTTCTTAGTGTACTGGCCAATAGTGCCATCCTTATCTGTGTATGGACGATTTTCTAATATCTCGACCGCACTGCCCTCCCCTTCGCTTTCTTGTCGACTCTTTTTCTACACAACACACGAATAGCACTGGTTAACACCATTCTGTTATACCACACATGGCCTTCACTGTAACAACTACAGAACGGGGTACTAGAAAATCTGTGTACTACATCAGTGTCCCCTAGGCATCGCAAAGGGTAACTCCCGTACACTGAGCCACACTGAACGTTTCAGTGCGTTTTACCTGAATCATGTAGAGCTGGGCGATACGGTATTCTTCTACCGACATCGGCATGGGGATTCGATACTCTTTGATCAGCATTATTGCTGTGAGCCACAACTATACCGACTACACACCTCTCCGTTACACTTTATACCTACATCAGGAAATGTCTTGATAATAACGGATGCACACTTTATTCTACTCACGTGACTCGAGGTACACTACAAACCGAGCTACAAACAACACAAATTTTTTGTAGTTTTGTGTTATTTGTCACGTTGCATTCTGGAGAAAACAGTAGAGACGTAGAGAGGTATAGTTGTTGATATGACGAGTTGTAACCGGTGTTTTAATTAAATACTGTTTGTATTCTATCGTATTCGTTGTTTTTTTCTGTACAGTAGAACCGATGTCTTTACGCTCAACTGCCACCCGGAAGACGCCGAATGTAGTCACAGTGACTGCAGAAGATTCCCGGTAATTTCAGTGTTTGTGTTTTTGTACATGACTACAGCAGAGCCCCTACACCATTGAACCTTTTTATAAAGGAATATCCGTCTCAGGGGCGGATCCAGAATTTTTTCAAGAGGGGGGTCTCTGAGCTGGGTGGAGGGTAACCCTCCTAAAGTTCACATAATAACTTTATTATTCAACTCAGCACATCCGGCCTGTATACGGATGTACGTAGCATTCATACATAAAATGTGCCCTTAGGCAAACTTTAACAAGCATGATGTGTGTATCTAGCTATAACTAGCTGGAAACCTACACTGCTGTTTGTGCAGCTTATTGTAGACTTATAGCTCTTACTACATACACAACTTCCTGGCACACAGTAGTCATGACGAATGGTTGAGCACTTGTTCACCACACCATAGATTTTCGATCACACTTCTTGCTTGCCGTCACCCTCGCAGAAGAGGCACCAAAAGTGAGCTTTGTGCAAGTGCTAGTGAAGTTGGTCTTCCTGAGCAAGTTGAAGAACTACTGAAGTAGCTAACTCCTTTGTCACTTTGTAATTCATACCGTCGAGTGCGGGGACCAGCATTCTATGTCTTCTACATGAGGTCTCAAGAACAGCCAAGTGATATCACGTGCCCATATTGACCAAAGGCGGAGTCAGGTGTATTACCACAAAAGAAAATCACTAGCAGTAAAACACTTTATATACAAATCAGACGTACCTTTACAACAATATCAGTGATTACAAACGCCATTGCTCCCTTGCAGCTGCCAGCTCTTCTACGCACAGTAAGCGTGTGTCTTCCGCCATTTACTGAACTTTAAACAATCCATATCACGTGAGCTATCATCACGTGATGCTGATCAAATAATTCGGGACTGCTCTATTAGAGTATATCGATCTTTCGTGATCTGTTGCTTTCCTCCGTGCAGTTTCTGTCTTAGATTTCCTGTTCGAGGTTCAACCTGAAGGGGGGGTCTCGAGACCCCAAAGGCATCCCCCCCCCCCCTGGATCCGCTCCTGCGTCTAGGTCCCAAATCAACTGTACTAAGCAGCTCAGCAGGAGGCCGCCTCTTCTGAAGGGCAAAAATAATTTCCTCCTGAGACCCTGGGTGCTTGGGGATCATGTGCACGCTCATTAGTGAGGCGGATAGGTTCCCGGGTAATGGAACGGTCTGGTGATAATAGTGCCACCCAATTTTTAATTCAGAAGGTTGCTATTGATGTTCAATGTGGCAATGCTGCTTCTGTAATGGCAACAATTCCATCATCACAGGGTTGGGCAGAGTTTGCCTCTCTGCCCACTGTTTGAGTGTGAAGACCTTTTCTTTTATTATTGATTTATATAATCTTTTATATTTAAAAAAAAATTTTTTCCCCTGTACTGGTTGACTGCAGAAAAATCATTAAGAATGTGTATATATATTATCGTATATAGGTGGAAGGGAAAGGGTGGGAAGCTTAATTCGTTATACTGCTGAAGTTTGAGCCAACCATCATTGGACTAAACTTGGCCTACCATGTGTGTGGATTTCTATGTTTTGAAAATTCTCATGTGGTAAGCAGTCAAGTTCATAAAACCAACTTTAGTAACACTAAAAGCGCAGTTAACATGAAGGGAAAGGACTCCCACAAAATGTATACATCCTGCAGCTTTTAGTACCAAGAAAATTACCTCACTGTTTGAGATTTATTGCCGTAATATATTACCTATTATTAATTATATATATCAAGACCGTACCGTTTAAGTAGAAATCCATGTGAAATTTTCGCGCGCCGCCCAAAATCACGCCTTTAAAAATCATCCTAGAGATATCTTACGAGACGAAAATCACCTTTACGGAATAGTACTAGTCCATATAATACATAAAACAGCATTAAATACAACAAACGTTTACAGGTGGCCGGATACAGAATTTTAAAAATCGCCAAAACTTTGAATTTTAGCCTGACTGCCTGACTGATCACAGTCGCAAGCCTAGAGGCCAAACGAAGCAGTGCACGGCAACCATTTTACGCAACACTAGCAAACGCACCAGTGGGATGTGCCTTTTGGGGTTCCGATGAGTGTGTGCCCTCTGCGCCTTGTCTTTTCTTTCATCTTCAATCAGGCTGCTTGTCTTCTTCTTCATCCAACGAAACCATATCGAGGCATTAATTTTCCGTATCAACACTTTCTTTAAGCAGCATAATAGACGCCATAAGATTATTTAGGGCGCTTAGACTACGCTACTGTACAGAGGAATAGATTATATTCCTTACTGATATAATCTATGACGGACGGTACTGTATGAGGTACTGGTACTAGCTAGATAGCTTCATGATGGGTCACAAGACCACGCCCATTCTTCATTCTACGCATTATCGATCTACCGATTGAAACCACAATGACACACCCCTTTTGCGCTAGCTGTATTTTAGTGACCACACACCTTCAATTTGGAAGGCTGACTCGACATACTCTATAATCGATTGAAACCACGCCCCTTTTTGGGCAAGCGCACATCTTGCAGGCTGCCTCGAGATACTCTAATACAGCAGTCACCCTAATAGAACAGTCACATGTTTATAGCTAGCTGTATGCTTTAACAAAAAAAACTAAACAAACTAGTATATTAAAAATTATAAATTTAAAAATAAAGTAGGAATCCAAGCAATAAAAAGTAGCGAAACAAGAGAAGAACGATGGTAGCCATTACAGCATAGCTCGGTGGGAAATTCCTACTTTGGCATTGACCACAAAATAATGGCTATATCATGCCAAAGTAGGGATTTCCCACCGAGCTGTGCTGTAATGGCTACCATCGTTCTTCTCTTGTTTCGCTACTTTTTATTGCTTGGATTCCTACTTTATTTTTAAATTTATAATTTTTAATATACTAGTAACATTAAGGAAATTACACTCATTTTACTGGATATTAGTTCTGACAACCTGGATGTGTTACCATTGAGATTAGAGTACAACAATTATCTGATAATAATTACTTAGGTTTAAAGGAAGAAAATCCATCCCTCCTGGAGGAGGCGAGTGTAACACTCGACTTGACATTGGGTGGCTTACAGTTCAAACCCTGGGATAGAGAGGGATTTATTTATTTATTTTTAATTTTGGCAGGTCACATGTGTATTGCATTGGTTGGAGACATGGTTACACGGTGCTCCGATCAGAGCATGTTTTACTGAAGCTATTTCTTTTTAGGGACCATGGTGTGTTGGGTGGAATGTTTGACTATCTTCATGGTGTAGTGTCTTCGTCACGACAGGTATGTAGTTTGTGAGTAGTGTGCATGTGCGCATGCGTGTGTAGTGTGCATGCATGCATTGTGTGAGGCAGCATAGTCATTTGGGTAGAGCATCGGCCTGGTAATCAAAAGGTTCCAGGTTTGATTCCCCAGTTATGCTCAGTTGCTGTTGTTATTGTTTCCTTAATTGAGTAAGAAATCTTACTCATATTGCTGAGGTCTACCCAGTTGAATGGGGATCTGATGACCTGGGAAAGCAGTCTACCCAATGTTAATGGGAAGTAAACGCCAAACTTGTGGTTCACTAGGTAGGCATGACCTTGCCAGTACGGTAGCCAAAGGCTTTTGTGAGTATGTGTATGGTGTAGTGGGATGGATATACCATATACCATTCAGTGGTTATTTATGTTGTTTATGTGTACACAGACACAAGGAGAAGAGACCAGAGAGAGAATTCTCTGGGCTAGATTTGAGACAACCGATTTTAATGGTAATTATTACAATATCCTATTACAGCATTTATGTTGTTGTTTTTTTTGTTAGACCCTGCTTTGCCGCAGAATGAGCGGGTAATCAAGGAGAACAAACCACTACCCTTGATCCTTATATTAGGATATGTTACAGGTTATTCTGTATGGTCAATTCAGGTAATATACTGTGTACATCTGTTACATTTACAGTAAACTCTTTGGCTGTACATATACAACCTTGTTGCATTGTAGAGTACGAAGCAGCCACCTCTTAATATGATCATTCCCAATGATCTCATTAATATGATCCACTGTGGCTGAATGTTTTGTCCCTCAAAGTTGACCATATAACTGAGTCATAATTTATTGCAGGGAGATGGTGAAGCAAAAGAGCTGCTGTCAATCCATGAAGGACAATCTCGATTTGCCACCATATTGAAGACCCCTTATCCCTGGATGAGGGATGAATTTGCTGATAAAAGACCTATAATTGCTGTGGCAATGAAAAAAGGAATGTAGGTCATTTTAAATACAGTGTTAACCTCTCTGTATAATTGTATGTTGTACACATAGATCTCACCCATATGCTAAAGCTAGCTTCAGATCATTACAAAGTGGAGAAGAAGTTAAGAATATAGAAATTGATAATAAGACTCAGTGTCCGATTGTAAACATTCTCAGTAATAGGAGGTATGAATTATGAGTGTATCACCTGAATGTGATCGTAATATCTTTCTATGTTTGTCACTGGGTTTCCCTGTGAAATTACAGTATCTAAAACTCTGTGTGTGAATTCTAGATCTATATATACGTGTGTATTGTATACATCTTTACTGTTGTTTTCAGTGTGGTGGTAGTTGTCAGAAGCAGGGAATGTATTGTTGTAGTAAATGCTGCTACACTTTTACCAAGTTTTCATATAAAAAGTGAGTTTTGTTTTGTGTATGTATGTGGTCACATGCACAATGAACATACACACATCCAATGGCCATGTGCACGTTCATTTGCCACACTTGTCTATTCTTCTACCAGATAACTACAAGTCGGACACATTTCCATATAACCCAGTGTCCCTGGGAACCCGATGGTTGGCTTATGCAGACCGTAAGGTGAATACATTATGTACATATAACCAGACACATATCTGCAGCCTGCTACAGTCAGGTAGTAGGCATGTACCTGGATATAATAATCACAAATGTGTGTTGCATTGTAAACACTCCATAGTTACTTGTAAATATAATAATGATATTAATTGTGTGATTAATTAGCAAGCAAATTACTGCATCTAATGTTACATGTGTATTGTATTGTGTGTAGTTGTCTTCCAAACACCAGTCAAGAGGTGGCATGTCCAGTGGTCTTGCCCCAACCTACAAGTCTACAGTGATCAGTGCTGCTAAGGTTAGCTATATATTGTGCTGTTTCTGTTTCCATTAATACAAGAGATACTTCTATAAAATCCAGTCCTAAATTTTCAAAACATTAATGTTTCCGTCTAATAGAAAGTTAAAAAGTGCTATGTACTAAACACATCTTGTGGCTTTACTCACAATTGTATTGTAGTGCTGTTGCTATTTACTGCAAAGTACACATCAACAGATGCATACTTAGTACCTGATGTGTTCCTAAGGCATGATCAATAAATACATGATGTGCTTGGGTATGAAAAACAATGCCACCTTATCTAACCAATTATAACGATCACTTCATATCACCAAGAGTTCATACTGTAATATTTGTATGGGCCCCATACCAATATTATGAACTCTTGATATCACATCCATATAGTCATTATAACATGTCATGATGTCAACTTCAGTATCATGATGATTGACTGCATCTTGACATGTTATACTTTCAACTTTAATCTGTCTTTGATAACTTGGTAGGGTTGGAAGTACCTAGTAGTAACCCTAGACACCAGTCTAATATTTGTCTGGTACTCTTGTGAGTAAATGAAATTCCAAGTTTAGCCTGAGGCAAACCTAGTGTGTACATAATTTTTGCTTGTTCTCAGAGAGGTGACTTTCTAGTAGGATTGCATTCACCAGTACTGCAATGCAAGGTAATGTATGACATGTTTGATCATTTCAGATGGTGGGTAAAGGCATGGCAAAGCTCGGTGATACAGTCTACCAGTGGATGGGATCGGCTGAGACTAAATCATCCTCATCTCAACAAGTGAGATGTGCTTAACTCTCTTGTCTATCATGTGTGGTTTGTATAGCAAATCACACAGTCAGGAACAGTGGTGAATGCTATAGTTACTATTCTTGACTTGGAAGAGCTCAGTAGAAGAGGCAAAACAAATGATGTAAGTGTAGTGTCTGCATGCCATGCTAACTGTGATATTAACGTAAGCTTTTGTGCGATGTACTTATGTAAGAAACATACATAAACTGAACAGTCTACATTTGTGTAGTTGTGAGCACTGCTAAACATAGTGTTTTTGCTAGCACAATGGTCACGTTTGAGAAAGCACATAATTATGTTCCCCCTAAATTTTTACATAAAGTGTACCATGGTGCTCTGAAGTTATATTTTATTTCTATGCTGTGTTTTCCTCATGATGTCTGTGTATTAGTGTCAAGACATATTACGTACACACACTCAGGTGATACTAGAGAGCCTGAACAGAGAAGAGGCAGTAATTGCCAATTTTCCTGCACATGCTGGAGAAGACTGTAAAATAGGAGCATTAGCATTTGACCCTAGGTGTGTGTGTGTGTGTGTGTGTGTTGTGTAGTATTGTGTAGTGTTGTATAATGATGTCCTGTATGTATGTATGTATGTATGTATGTATGTATGTATGTATGTATGTATGTATGTATGTATGTATGTATGTATGTATGTATGTATGTTGCTTTTGTCTTGCTGTATAGTGGTACACTGCTGGTGACAGCCTGCACACTTGGTCACTCGTTTCACATCTTCCGTATACTTCCATATCCACTGCTTTCATCACAGACTACAGTACACCACTTGTACACCCTGCACAGAGGAGACACCGACGGGACAGTATGTACTACTAATACTATACCATTTAGCTGCTGTTGCATGTGTCATGTAGGTGCAGGATATTGCCATCAGTAATGACAGTCGGTGGATAAGTGTTAGTACTCTTCGAGGGACTAGCCATGTGTTCCCTATCACACCATATGGAGGTATGCGGTGGTTGTGTGTGATTTGATGTCAATGGTGTGTAGTGGTATAATGTCCATTACAGTGAAAACCTCTGTAATCCAGACATGGGTCAAGCACTTAGGTCAAGTGTTTGACATTTCCCCAAAAGTACACAAATGCTTCAATATTATAGTAAATTGCAAAATGAAGTGCTATAAAAGTGCTTGATTAACTACTTGAAATTAAGTAACATCATACATCAACAGAACTGTGATCCTGTCAAATGGTACGGTTGTACCGTTTAAGTAGGTGAAAATTTTGCACACCACCCAAAATTCCGCCTTTAAAAATCATCCTAGAGATATCTTACAAGACTAAAATCACCTTTACGGAATACATGTAGTACTAGTCCATATAATACATAAAACACATTAAATACAACAAAACACTTACAGGTGGCCGGATACAGGATTTTAAAAATCGCCAAAAACTTGAATTTTAGACTGACTGCCTAACTGACCACAGTTGCAAGCTTAGAGGCCAAACGAAGCAGTGCATGGTCACCGTTTTACGCCACAATAGCAAACTCACCAGTGAGATGTGCCTTTTGGGGTTCCAACGAGTGTGTGCCCTCTGCGCCTTGTCTTTTCTTTTATCTTCAATCAGGCTGCTTGTCTTCTTCATCCAACTAAACCATATTGAGGCGTTAATTTTCCGTATCAACACTTTCTTTAAGCAGCATAATAAATGCCACAAGATTATTTAAGGCTACGCTACTGTACAGAAGCATAGATTATATATTCCTCACTGATATAATCTATGACGGAGGCTACTGTACAGAGGTACCGGTACTAATAGCTTTCACGATAGGTCACAAGATCACGCCCATTCTTCATTCTACGCATTATCGATCTATCGATTGAAACCACAACCACGATGACACACCCCTTTTACGCTAGCTGTATTTCAGTGACCACACACCTTCAAGTTGGAAGGCTGACTCGAGATACTCTAATAATCGATCGAAATCATGCCCTTTTTGGGCAAGCGCACATCTTTGCAGGCTGACTCGAGATACTCTAATACAGCAGTCACCCTAATAGAACAACAGTCACATGTTTATAGCTAACTGTATGCCTTAACAAAAAACTAAACAAACTAGTATATTAAAAATTATAAATTTAAAAATGAAGTAGGAATCCAAGCGATAAAAAAGTAGTGAAACAAGAGATAAACGATGGTAGCTATTACAGCATAGCTTGGTAGGAAATCCCTACTTTGGCATTGAGCACAAAATAATTGCTATACCATGCCAAAGTAGGGATTTCCCACTGAGCTATACTGTAATAGCTACCATTGTTCATCACTTGTTTCACTACTTTTTATCGCTTGGATTCCTACTTCATTTTTGAATTTATAATTTTTAATATACTAGTGTTTTTATAGGAGCTGATGATGCAGGAATTTTTACTACTAATTGAGATATTTATTTAGATTTTTGCAACATCATAGTAGGCAAACTTGCTTCTTTCTCCACAAGCTCTCCTACACAATCCTATAATTCTTTGATATGGTCACTTGTGTCTGTTGATTGCCTGTTTCCGTTTGATGTAAACTCAGAATTGTCTTGAGGCAGTGTTTACCAAAATGCCATCCACACAATCAGGAAGTTACAAATTGACTGAAGGCGAAAATTTCTCTGCCATTAATTTTGTCTTCAATTTAATTAATTATGAACTGTAGTGCAGCTTTTGTGCTTTACAAGCACTTTTTCATAAAGTTCTTAAGTACAAATGCTACAAAACAGCAGTGCTTGAAAGCACTCTTAATTTCTCAATTACTACAAGTGCTTGACCCATGTCTGCTGTAATCCAGAATACCTCTATAATCTGACACTATTTATGTACCCAAAAAACTTTTTCTATGTAATGGTACTACAATTTTCTCTTCCCAATGAGCATCAGCTTATAGAGGTTTCACTGTACTTATTTGTTGTGTGGATCAGTCAGAGTATGTGCACAACTGTAATAATGTAAACATTGTTTAGCAATGACATTGTTCACCAGGTAACATCACTACCAGAACACATACTGGTGACAAGGTTGTGAACCAGTGGAGCAAATTCCAGACCACTGCTGGTCTAGATGAGATGGTGAAGAGAAGCAACCCAAATGACACCTCCTCAACATCTGGATCATCACCTCCAAACTATGCATCAGCTGTTGTACCCTCAGTATATACTTGGGGTAATCCCCGTTCCCCTCCCTTGCCATCCCCACTACAGTTAGAAGCAATGGCACAGATAAAGCAACCCTACATTGCACCAGATACCGCTAACAACACAGCTAGTTCAGTTATTGATGAGTTGCCAACACTACAAAGAAGTGATGCTATTTGTATTGCAGCCATTTTTGCTTCAACAAGAACTCGACCATCTCCAAACAGTTGAGTGTCTCGCATCACTGTGCATAATGTAGCTTTTCTATACTTTACAGAAGCAGCATCCACAAAGGCTGCTGACTCACTATTTATATTAGGGGCAAATGGAATATTAACAGAACACATGTTAACACCACAAAAAGCTGAAGGGGCCCCAGAAGGAGATGACGCACCTATCGAACTCCACCACAAACCTGAACTAGAATGGAATTTGCTTAGGTAAATGAACATGTAATGTGTAATCCAGTCCATTTGAATGGTCTGGTCTGCATAAGGTAGTGACCTGGAAAATCAGGATAGTCAGACTATCAGCATAGGGGTCACAAAGTAGCCAAGCATTACATTTTACCCTTATTTTCAGGAAACCTGAATGGACCAAGCCAAGTACACCTTACACTCCTGATAACTCCCTTGTCATTGCCTTCAACGAGAATCAAAAGCAACAGGATAAAGGTATGTGTGATGGCCTATGTGGGAAGTAGGTTTACTGTTGTCATGATTAGGTCATCTACAAATCCCTCAATCTGATAGTGAATGGTTGGCTAACATAGAGATTGAGACACACCCACCACCACATAGACGACTATGGATGGGACCACAGTTTAAATTTAAAACATATCAAGCCACCACAAACAACAGTCTTAATCAAGACAGTCAGTCACAAGTAGAAGATATGAAATTCCACAATCGCGAAGTGCAGTTTGGTAAGTAGAGGAGCACTCGGAAACTGTAATGTATCTCTCTATAGATGATTCAAGCAGTTACAGCATGCAGTGTGATGTATTTGGACGATCTGCTGAACTGAGTTTAACACCACTCACACTGCAGCGGCACTTGTTACTGGACACACCAGACACTACCCAGTTGGAATTACAAAGCTTACTACTGACACATGAAGATGGTGAGTGCTGTGTGGTGAGTACTCAGAGCTCACTTTTCTTTTTACAGAAAAACAATCAAATGACAAAAAGCAATCAGATGACAATGTGTTAGAAGTGTTTGGCTCGTACAAGGACATCAAACCAACATTGGAGGTAGCTATGGGAGATAAAAATATGCATCAAGATCTTGTGCATGCTATTGATGATGTGGATACTCCTGAAATGTTAAAAGATCTTGTGCATGCCATTGATGATGTAGGTGCTCCTGAACAGAAAAATCTGTGATTTTAAATCATTTTTATTGCATTGTATAAATACCAAGAGTTCATAATATATAGAGGGAGGCTGTACAACTTTTTATTCTAATAACATTATCATTATTCTGTAATTAACATTATGATCAAGTCTCATGTGGGAATAATTCTTTTAAAAAGTGGTGGCTTTTATAAAAGCCGTTTGGGGTGTACACTAGCAAGCAATTTACTTGCTGCTGGTGTACTTGGTGACAGCCTTGGTGCCCTCAGACACGGCATGCTTGGCAAGTTCTCCAGGCAGGAGAAGCCTCACAGCAGTTTGGATTTCCCGGCTGGTGATGGTGGATTTCTTGTTGTAGTGAGCAAGGCGGGAAGATTCAACAGCGATCCTTTCGAAGATGTCATTGACGAAAGAGTTCATGATGCTCATGGCCTTGCTGGAGATTCCAGTGTCAGGGTGGACTTGCTTCAACACCTTGTAGATGTAGATGGAGTAGGTCTCCTTCCTGGTTTTCCTCCTCTTCTTGGTATCGCTGCTGGCCATTTTGGCCTTTCCGCCAGCCTTCTTCTCTCCTTTCTTGCTTGCAGTCACTTGCTTTCCGGGCATGATTCTTGCTTCGGCACTTTGTCGAAATAAGTGAGGTGCATCTCGATTGAAACTCTATTTATACGAAACTGGGTAGGATCATCGAAAACGGATCAATCGTTTTGGCGCGCATCAAATTTCGGATGATGTAGTACACATGTCTAAAAATCCGTACATCTGATTGGCTAGTTTTAATATCTCGAGCGCGCGAATTCGATTGATCCGCTGAAACCTCACAATGGGAGTATAAAACATGAGTAGCTGTCATTGTCAACACTTCATTGAATCATTCAGAAAATTCAAACAGAAATCATGTCTGGACGTGGAAAAGGAGGAAAAGCCCGCAGTAAGGCCAAGAGCCGTTCCAGCCGTGCTGGACTTCAGTTCCCTGTTGGCAGAATTCATCGTATGCTGAAGGGAGGCAACTACGCTGAGAGAATCGGTGCTGGTGCTCCAGTGTACCTGGCCGCAGTTATGGAATACCTTGCTGCTGAGATCCTTGAACTGGCTGGGAACGCTGCCCGTGACAACAAGAAGCAAAGGATCAACCCTCGTCACCTTCAGTTGGCCATCAGAAATGATGAAGAGCTAAACAAGCTCTTGGCTGGAGTGACCATCGCTCAAGGAGGTGTTCTCCCCAACATCCAAGCCATCCTCCTCCCCAAAAAGGCTACCACTCCTGGTGGCAAGAAGAGCTCTCAGAGCCAGGAGTATTAGATTACTTCTACCCCAACGGCTTTTTTAAAAGCCACAACTTCTTAAATAATATCACCATTACCAAGACTAATATTTTTAATGCATTTTATATTACAATTTACTGTTGCAAACAATCCAGCATGATCACATTGTTCAATAGTGACTTTGCAAAAGGGTCATGAATTAAAGGGACAATGTGCTGTTTATAACATCTGATTATTTTGGGGCTGCACAAAACGAAGATTATAAATAACACTAACAATACAGTCTTTTAAAATTTGATAGGTGATCGATGCCACACAAATTGGGGGGTAAGCTGTTACAAATAAGTACTCCAATAGTAAAAACTATTCTTCCCAATTTATGAAAGGATTTGTGGCACTATGACATCCTGTAAATGCTTCAGCAGATACAAACCAGTCTCTTAAATATCCCAGACAAAGATGGTGCAAAACTTTAAACACTTGCACAGCTGTATGGAAACGTCTCCTTAATTTGACAAAAGAACAACATGTAGATATTCCTTGTAAAAATCGAGAATGTATGCGCTTTAGATGCTTTGAGAGTAATGCAGCTGTAGGCATCCAAAATCACAGTAGTCAAAAACTGGTATACAAATGCCTGATACAATAAGTGATCTGGTGTAAGGGCTCAAATGGTGTAAGGCATACAGTGACTAGGTAACATGAGATTTCCAGGACAAATTCTGGTCTATAATCACTTCAAGATAACGAGTGGTAGCAACATGAGCATTAAGCAAGATAGACACACAATGATCTCACAACTTCTGCCAGGATCCAAGCAGCATTATTACAGATTTCAAAACATTCAGCTGTAGCCTATTAGCCTGCGACCAAGTTAGCTATATCTGACTGAAGATCATCTTGAACATGTTGCAGATCATCACCACTACAATGAAGCTCTGTGTCAACTCCATAATGAGTCAATTTATATACACCCTTTTCGGTTTCCACTCAAAATAGGAAGGTGCTTTGTTTTGTTGTTTCTGGAGATTTTCACAGATTTACCTTTATGATAAAGCAAACAAGTGCTAATTTGTCATTGGAATGTTTGCAACGGTCACTATCAGCACAATTTTAACATATGTAAATATCCAAAAAGTGGTCACGTGACCAAAAATTCCTTCATACAGGATTTCCACTGCAAAATAAGATGATAGCTACCTCAGCCTTTTTCATTGTTTCTGATGATTTTCATGCAGGCTGACCTTATAGGTAAAATGAACAAGTGCTAATAATTTATTAAACTGTCTATTACTTTCAACAAGAGTTAATAATAGAGGGATTATTAACTCTTGCTTTCAATATCAGTGCACCTTTAATTGTAAATACCCAAAAGTGGTCACATAGCCAATAATCTCATTACAGCTATAAGGATATGCTATAGCACTACAAGATGTAGAAGTCTTCATTATAAGGCAAGAAAATACACTAATTGTGACTTTGGTCACCCTAAAATACAATGATTTTCTAATAAACTTCCCAATTTAACTATTATGATATTTTTGGTCACGTGACCACTTTTTCTGTTTTTGTATGTTAAACTTATGTTGATATCCAATGCTACAAGTAATCCAATAATACATTAGCACTTGTTTGCTTTATCTTAAAGGTCAGTCCGTGTGAAAATCACCAGAAACAACAAAAGGAAGCATCTTCCTGTTTTGAGTTGGAAACCCTACCCGGCCGGCTTTTGTGCAAAATCACTCTCCTTCAGTGCTGAAATGGACTAGACAGTGTATACACGAGTATAGAATCTTCTAGCACACTGGGTACCTATGGTACCGTGATGGCGCTGCTCTAAATAAAACGCAGTTCTGTTTATTAGTGCTCTTTAATTAGCAAAATGATTTCTAGTCGAGGACTTCGCTTTGAGACAAGGAACAGAGTACGAGATGAAATCAGAAAGACTTTGCTACCGAGTAACAAAGTTAGAAAGTGGTAATATTCCAATTAAACAACGCTTGCATGTCAATTTCAATTTCCTGCCTTACACAGGGAGAAGAGATGGGTAGAACTTGGGCTAGCTAACTCACTAAAAGTATACAAATGGATTCCAGGTTAATAAATAAGTTGGCTCGTATTGTAAGCCTAATCACATGTAACTCACTAGTGAAAGAAGACCAACCAGATGATGATAAAAACCAACCAGTATGTAGACTGTGATGTGTGTGTGTGTGTGTGTGTGTGTGTGCTGGTATTAGTAGTAGATTGTTTCAGAAACAACAAGAATTAGAGCCAGTTGTCACTGCTGTTACCAATGAATCAACAGAGATCATGATTGACTCTGGGAACACCTCTCAGTCTCAACCAATAGAAGGTGGGCAGGATATATGTCTGTTGCTTTATAGTGGATTTGCCAATACTGAACAATTTTCAATAGCTAATTGTGACTGAATTTTGGAAAAATGTTTCGAATCGCACATTAGAAGTTTCGATATAAATGGTTTCAAAGAATTCAAGTCAGCGTAACTCGCCAAGGATGGCAAGCACGCATATGACATTTACACAAGGTGTGCATCGATCTATTACCTTTCAGACCACTTCCAGTACTTGTAGCTGCTTGTAAAGTTTCCCACCAATAAGATAGAAAATCTGAGCAATTGGACGAGTGAAGTAGTATCACGAGTGCTCACAAAGGGGAGGAAGTCAGGGGGTGGCGGGGTGAGCAAGAGATAGACTTCAAAATGGAGGCAGACCATGATTGAAGTCCAGACATGAGATTACGGGGCTGTGCTGGTATCTTAGTGGCTGATATGCAATAGAAACAACATTTGTCCAACATTATCAGGCCATCCACCAGTAAACCACTGGTTCTTGCCAAGCCAGGCCCTTCACAAGGCCTGAAACTGCCATTTGAGCTCTCCACACCACCCAGAAAATACGTCTGTTAAAACCAGCCCCGAGTAGTTTGAGTAGTATTGAGAGTCAAATCTGGTAGTATGATAGTGTAGCCATCAACTGGTGATGTTATTTTGATTTTTCCTGATGTGCGATTTGGAACGGTTTTGTAAAATCTGATCACAATTGACAAATTCTGTTAATTTGGCCTTGTTTTCAGTAGTTACACTGCTACTCTGATGATGTGTACTGTGGATTTTCTGTCTGTTTGAACATTGCATACTGTGTATCGCGTACTGAGTATTGCTTATTGCATTATAATCCATAAAATTTATGCAGTACGTGCTTCAAGTACACAGTACACAATGTTCAAACAGACACAAATATATGTTCAGCAGATTTATAAATGAGCTTTTACTTCCAATAAAAGTCACATTAATAATCAGGAGCATAGTCTGTCAGAACCAAGCAGGGCAATCAAGCAAATGTTCAATAGCATAGCTGAATCAGCCTCACAATCAATTTCGGAGGATCTAATGTTTAAATTTTTCTAGGGTTGCATGAAAGATATCTAAATTACATCAAGATCAAGGTACCCCAATAAAACAGTCACCCTAAAATGGCATAAATGATGAAAAATGTCAGACAAACTGTGCAATATAGATACAGAGGCCTAGGCTCAGGGATGCCATACACTGATAGCCACATTGTGGCTGGCACAGGAGCCTTGAAAAGGCATACACTAATTAGATTTGCAATACATGTGGCAGTTCAGTGCTGGAGATCCAACAGGTCCCAAAGCTCTGAAATTAAATAATTCTGCATGAGCAGGAAATAGCGATATGAGCAGCGAATGATCTTGCAGTTCTCTTTGTAAGTGACAAGCGTTAGCCACTTGAGCAACATAAAGTGACCTAGACAAGTTCAACAGTTAAGTTTATACAACAGTCGATTATGATAGACTACTGAATCACTCTTGGAGAGTCCAATTTTCAAACATTTACTGGGGAGCATGTCCCCAGAGTGAAGCCTCATTAATAGGTCCACCCATGGGACCAGAAAATATGGCCCCAGTAATAAGGACACTGAAGTGACCACTATAACAAGGTGGTCTTACTAAAGAGGTGGCTGCTAAGTGAAGTATAGATAAGAGCTTACTTTGTATCACACGATTTTCATTATCTCCACTTAGTAAATTCCGAGTGGGTTTGTAGGCACACACAACGCAATATGGTCTTACTAGCTAGAACTGGCATTGTCATCATTTCCTGGAAATGGCTGTCATTTGCTAAGCAAGCTTTAAATGAATCTTTCAGTCTAGTTAGTGCTGGGTGAGATGGCTAAAACGCAAGGATGATAATGATCCTTTTTTATTAACTTGCTTTGATTGCTAAACTGGTACCATCCCACTTGATATTTAGTTTGGGGAGGGTGCAGTGTTGGCTGATGACTTTCCATACAAGTGTACGTTTCAGAGTTTGACACAATTGCAGGCTAGTATGTGTATGTACTATTTAATTTAACAATTTGTGCATATTGCAAGTGAAAGCAGCTGGCCCATTGGACGTACCTATAAATTTACTTAGTGTGGTATCAAGGATTAATACCTCTCCACTATTTATTAACTCTTGGTGGTACAGTGGAACCTCTCTTAGCAAACTCCCTGAATTAAGGACACAATAGAAAAACCTCCATAATAAGGACAAAAATTTTGGTCCCAACAGGTCTGGTTAATAATTTTTTTACCCCTGGAAGAAGATAACCTCTATATTACAGCAAAAAGTGGGCCAAAAATTCTGGGTCCAAAATGTCCGTAATAGGGAGGTTCCATGTATTGTTGAGCCAGTAAGAGGTTGAATTCTATTTCTAAGTGAGCTGCGCAATTAGCCCTAACCTCACTGTTAAAGCTTCAGAGCCGAAGGACCCCTAACTCCTATAGTATGTTCACGTTGAGCTGAATCCTGAAAAACAGCTAAAAATTAAAAAGTGGATTTTTTTCTCAACAGAGTTAACATTTCAGCCAACCAGATGATTATTGGTAACAGCAAAGGTGTCAAAAACAAACACGTACGGTTTGGCTCCATTACAAGTTCGAGAAAGGGCTGTAATGGACACTGTGTTTATATGGCTTCCCCATAGGAAATGTATTGTGAAAATTTTGATTGGCCATAAATATCATGTCAAACATTTGAACAAAAACATTTTGAAATATTTTTAGCGGGTCAAGCAGTACTACAAATGAGCCAGATTTCAAGATCATGTGTAATTGCATCCATGAGTTATTAAATGTTTTTGAGGATTCAGTTCAACGTGAACATAGTATAGTACTGTTGACCAGTTTAACAAAATTTGCATTGTGTATTAAATTGGATTTTTCATGTTCAACTCTAGTACAGTTTAAGTGAAATATCTTTATATTTGATGGATAGTATTCAGTATTTTATTTTAGTCATGCTTTCTTCCCTTGTAGATCTTATCAAACCATCCAATTCGTTACCCACTGATATTTTAGCTAGCAATGATGCTGACTCATTTGCAGCAAATTCCACCACTTCAGTGACTTCACTAATAGCAACTAGTGAATCTAATAACAGTTCAGACAACAAAGTGAGTATCACACACCACTTGGTGTCATGTAGTATTACTGTTTGTGCAGGTAGAGGAGAGATCATCAAGATCACCAACTCAACAGTCATCTGCTAATCGTGACAGATCAAGATCACCACATTGACCATAACATTATCAATAATGCATTACACAATTATTACTTTTAATCATTTATAGTGTTATCAAAGTTACTAGTAGGACTATGGACAACAGGGCTGGGACTTCTTGCATTTGCAAACTTCTCAAGTAGTACCTGATTAAAATATGACACAAATTCTTCTGGTTGCTTTTTCTTATGTGGGATAGGAGTTCCACCAGGAGACCTAGATCAAAAAAGCCAAGTAAAAGTATACACACACATCATATGACTGGAACAAAGATTTGTATCTTAGCAAAAATAATATTCACCATAGGTTGCACATGGACAACACTGAAAAAATGCACCAAAATATTTCATGAAAGTATTTATCACCACAATCGATATTCAAAAAATTGTGTACATACATACAAATATTGTACTGTTATATATGTAGAAATAATACACTGGTATATTGCCAAATCAATTTTCACTGAATCAAATTTTGTGGATGTAAGTCACAAATGCAGCAGAAATTTTGTCCCTCAGAATGTTTTAGCTATACCAATACTGTGGCACTACCAATAGACAGGAGTCCTTGACAGAGCTGCAAGAAAACACAATTCTGAAAGTGGTCTGGTTAAGATCATAGAACATGTAGCAGAGGTGCACCATCAGATCAGCTCAACTATATCAGCCTTGCTTTTGCATATCAGTATCAGATCGATAACAAGTGTAAACAAGCAGCAGATACAGATATACATAAACACCTATTGACCGGCACTTGTACTCTAGTAATATCCTAGCAGTGCCTGTTTATGTAATTCCAGCTGTTGATTGCAGTCCCACTGTCACTTATTAACTAAATCCATGCTACCATACCAGATCAGCTTTGTTTATTGGTTTGATAATAATATTTTATATTGGTTATTGGAATATCGGCTAAAGTCATATCATTGTAGATGTTCAAGGAAGATGGAACTGGAGAAAACTACTAACAGTGCTGCTGGTGTTTTTAACAAAGTACGAGTGTACAACTACATATGTGACCAAATTTGACAAAACAATTGCAAGGCCTCCACACACATCCACTTTTATGACTCAGCCCACCCTGCTACATTATACATACCTCTTGTTATGGATTTTCCTCAGTTGTTTTCTTGCATTGGAACCTTGTATAGCTGTGATTAGATCTTTGTGAGCATCCACCTGCACATTACTAAACACCAACAACAAATAGTGCACTAGATATTGTAATAAAATGCTCACATTTCAGTGTTATGATCTCTCAGTGGTTTACGCTAAAAATAAATACATAAATTTAAACACCTAGCATTACAACACCACTGAATAGAACTTACTGTTAATATTGGAGCAGGTTCCAATGGTTTAATGGGGGGTGGAGGGGGTGGAGGGGGAATAACTGGAGCTTTAGCTTTCTTCCTTCGTTTTTCTTCCAATCTTTGTGAAAATCGAATTGGTGACCTGCCCTTTGCCTCTAGTTAAAACAAGCACACAATTTTAGGACACTTTGTAAATTCTGTACATACCCAGAGAATATTCAAATGCTTTGCCCATGTTTTCTTTCATTTTTGCTAGCTCTTTCTTGCACTCTGCATCAGTTACAGATTCGAATCCAGCATCTCTGCCATGCCAGTAGGACAAAAGTTGCACTTTCAAAAAGGAGAATAGGTTTGAATTTTCTGCATCTTCCTTTTTACGTCTCTGCAACACTTTGCTGTACACGCTCGGGTTAGAATCCAAATAAGACATCAACTCTGATAACGCATCTTCGGTACAACAACATCCTTCTTCTTCGTATTCATCAGCACTTAGCTGCTTACAGTAGGAGGATTTCACTGGAGTAGCCTCATCAAACTCGTCCAAAATTTCCGCCATTTCTTTTGATTTCGAGGTCGATTCAAAATCAAAATTTCAAAATAGTGCGCGCCTTTATTATCACGTGCTACCGTTAATGGTGAGAAGTTGTTTCTCACCCTAGAGAAATTTAAAGTGAAGTGGGACCCGTTTCCTTGGGTTAGTGGCCACTTAGCCCTTCGCTGAGTTGTCACTTTCGTTGGGGAGGATACTAGCCTTGAAGCTGCGTTCGCTGGTGGACCCTTTTGAGTTTACCTCTTTGCCAAGCAACAAGGAAGGTATCGCCACACAAGGAGAGTGAATTAGGCGTGAAGACACTACTAAGGGTACTCTTAAACTTTCAAAATTTCTTCCGAAGAAGATACTTATAAGCAAGCCATAATAGAATCAAGTTTAATTCATGTTACCGAAACAAGTTGTAGTGAACATGGAGTTGTGAACCAATGGAGCCCGAAAGAACCGACTACTCGTGTAAAGGGGTCAACAGTTTCCCAAAAAGAAAGGTTTCAAATGATAGGAGAAAGGAGGGAGGTGCACTTTTCGTCAGAGCCACCTAAAGACAAGTCAGTTCAACTGGCAAAGACTTCCAGCTTACAAGGTAGATTTTTATATTCATTTGTAGTTTATTACATACTCTTGTTGCTTAGGACGTCCCAAGCAATATGCTCATAGAAAACAGCCAATTGTAAAGAAAGGTTCTTGGCAACAAAATGACAATTGGTGTGGACGAAGGTCTCGTCATTTACCTCCTAGGGGCAGACAGGAGGAGGTATGTTTTGGAAAAACAACTTGGTTTTAAATAAAGTCATGCACATTTTCAGTTGGTAATTCCTTCAAAAAGTTTGATACCTAGTGAAGGAGAGAAGAAGAAAACAGTATCATTAAACCACTTGTTAAATTTCACTGTTGCTCCAAGAGACACAGTTCCTTATGGTAGTGTAATATCCAGTACCAGGAGAAAAAGTAAATCTACACCTTCATTTAATAAAGAACAGTTTCTTCAAGCAAAGCAAGTCTTGTTGACTGCCACTTCCTGGTAATTACACAAGTGTTTTTGTATACTACAGTTGCCAGTTTGTGGTGAAACACAGTGGAGACTACTCGGTACATTTAGCTGATCCTGACCTGCTAGTAGAATGGGACTCTATTGAACAAGTGGTAAGTATTATTTGTGTATAGTACATATGGTCACTTTGTGACCCGCTACTGTTTTTTGATTAGCGACTGTTTTGTCACCAAATTCCATCCTGTCCGATATGTTTATACCCACCTGGAGTAGGTGAGTAGCATAGCATTGTGGAGTCTTTAACTCTGTGTGTGTGTGTGTGTGTGTGTGTGTGTGTGTGTGTGTGTGTGTGTGTAGTGTAGTGTTAGGAGGAGTATCTAAACTGTATATATGTGTTTTTTGTATGTAGCTAAGATAACTCGTTGTGGTCATGTGTATTGCTGGTCTTGTGTCCTACATTACCTGTCACTCAGTGACAAGGCTTGGCGTAAGTGTCCTATATGTTACGAGTCAATCTACAAGGATGATTTGAAGAGGTATAGATTACTATAAATGTATGCATATAACATATTTACTTCATGTCAGTGTTTCCACAATAATGTCAAGCCAGCAGTACACAGTTGGTGATACTATTACCATGTGGCTCATGTCCAAGCAGAAGGTACAGAAGTATTATTCTGTGATGCTTATTCTATTGCTTTATAGGATGGAACAGTCGTTGCTCCCAAGTCATGCCTAGCCAGTAAAGGCTTGCTGCCTACAATTGATGGTATGGTATTATTGTGTCAATATCTACATGTTGTTAATGGGGTTTGTGCATAGACAAAATCCCTACACAGTTTTACAAACTTTTGACTGCTACACCAGATCAAGTGCTAAATCAGGTAAGATATTATATACATGTACATGTCTATATGTACTGATATCCATTGACCTAACATGAACCTTGGCATATTTGTCTTTGTCAATTGTAGATTATTTCAGTCGAAAAAGCTACGTTGCTTTCTCAGCTGAAGTCTCTTTCAGCTGAAGAGGTTATTAAACTATGTGTGCGTGTGTGTGGTGTTATTTGTTTATTTACAGGAGTCAGAAAGATGTTTTATAGATTGTTGTTTAGAAGAATTAAAGGTACCTAAAAGCCTTTTTGTTGAGTGTCTGTGTCATTTTTTGTATTGGTTTGATAGAAAAGAGAGAAGCTCATTACTGGTGCTAAAGCCGCTTATGATCACGCAAGAGATATTGATACAGGTGCATACACACAAATGTACTACAGTATTATTATGTGTAGATTCTATCCTCTACAGTTGTTACCACTTCCCAGAATGAACCAGATCCCATTCCAGTAATACTGCATGTTGCCAAGGATGATAATTTTATTGAGGTATGCTGTCATATTTGTACTGATTATAACCATAGATAATATGTAACTCACTGAGTGAAATCCCTACTGTTTATGTAGTTCTGTTTTTGAGCAATCGTGACAAGTATAATTTTATGCATAGTTTAATTGGTTCAGTAAACAGTGAACTAATACCTTCTACACCATCTGATTCACCTCTTCTTGGAGTGTAAACTGGTCAGGTTTTGCTCAGTGAGTCACATTACCTTCATATGGGTATGAACTGTCTAGCAAGTGCTACCTGGTGTTGTGCCATGGCTGCAAAAGTTTACATCAGGCTTATCAATGTTTTCTACGTTGCACACAACGAAGTCAATCATTGGCTGTAAAGCAGTCCACTAATTCATAAGGGAATTTAGCTAGGGCATGACATTACTTTTATTTCCATCACTAAAATGTGGATTGGAAAACAGTCACAAACAGACTGGCTCATGCAAACCTAAAACATGGATTTACCATTATAAAATCTTTAAAACGATACTAAGCACAGCAATGATCTTGTACAAACGTCTGAGCGTGATCATATAGTGTGCTCAAGCCAATATTAAATCCTGCACTTAAAAATTAAACACACTAATAGCGAAGGCAGTGATTGTGAAGTTGTCTGCTGTAAACAAGATTAAAATTGTCCATAAACGACAAAGCATGAATTCTATTTGTAAGCATTAGTTATGACTATTATTATTATTGCACGACAATTGCTGATTTTGATTATCACTAGTCAATGAAAAGTACACAATGTCATGGTAAACTAAGGAGCAGCTGTGAAATAAGAACCTGAACACAAATCCAACTAACAGCATCTCTTGAAGCTTCTAAGAGTGTTTACAGTCATAATGCAAAGAGTATGATTTTACAGAAAAATAACTAAACACTTTCAAGTGTAGGACTTAAATATCACCTCAAATACGCTTCGAAACATTGTTCAGAGGCTAATAGCATTTGATATTGTTTTCAAACGGCTAATTGTGTTTTAGGTAGGTTTCTCATGAGTCTGTTTCTAGTCTGTTCCACATTTTAGTCACACCTCTGTTAACAGACCATAGATGGATACAAAAGCCCACAACACAGAATGTTAGCACCATAGCTAATGTACTCCCCATTATCCTCCAATGGAAAATGTTAGCACCATAGATAATATAATTCACTGCAATATGCACATCACATGTGTCATTGAAAAATAACCATAAAGATTTTGAGCACTTTTGTTCTTAATGCATGGAGACATACTAATGGCAACAAAACACCCAGTTTTAAAATCTTGTGTGTCGGTTCAGTATACCATTGTTGTAGGACATTAATATCACAATGCAAAAGATGGCATTCCTCATTTTGTTTGCATCTGCCCTTGTCTCACAGGACGTATGTCTTAGTCGCCTAACTACCAACTGTTGTCATGTGTTGCAGGGCCCATTTGAGCAAGCATTCTCAGATGCTGAAGATGAGATGGATAGCTCTACTTTGGACAGTTCTAGTTGTAGCCACAGTAGCATTGACTCTGAGGATTTCACTAAAGACAAGTAAGCCACACAACTTGATCACAGGTGCACTCTCCTATGACCAACTATTGAGTGTATTGTGTGTAGTTGGCAAGCATGGGTGCAACAGTATTGTAATCTTAAGTAGTAGGGATGTAGTTGGTGTATGTGACATTTCTACTAGTAACTGTTACCACATTATTTTATATTTCATGTGTTCGTGCATGGCTCATATGTAGGACTGAATTTCATCTTTCATCTGCTGAACAAACTGACTCCTTTTATACATATTTCTATCAAGGTGATTAATGTCATTTTTGTATTGTGTATAATAAGTTATTTTATAGCATCTGATGGACAACACCTTTACCTGCATCCTATTAATGCCCACTGTCTTGTCAAGGTATAATTGTGATAGACAATACTCTGGTGTTGAAGTAGTGTGACTTGTTATAGGAATATGGTAGTCTTGTTGCTGCCCCATTAGAGATAAAGGCTCGTATAGTTGAAATGGAGCAATTTGGCATGAACTACGTATGTGTATGTTGTATTATGTTACCTCATGTAATAAGTGTATGTTTAGGATACACGTTCTAAATATCGCTATCTGAGTCATCTGCCGGTTACTTGTCAGTTTATGTTGTGTGAGTTAGACCTTAAGCCTCCTTTAGTGTCTAGAAACACACTAAGCCATTTTGCAGGTAAGAATTATTGTTAAAGGAACACCATCTACATATGTGAGTGTGTTTAGCTCAGCTGCACAAGAGACGACAACTACGTCAAAAGAAGAAACATAAAGAGAATCAAATGAAGTACAAAGCAGACAATGGTATGTATTGAACATAAACATAGTTTTGTACTACCTCCATTTGTGTTTTTCATGTAGGTAATAGCTCTTTGCCTGATTTGCAGCACAGACAACAAATTTCACCTGAGAAATTTCACAATTTATTGTCCCTTGCTTCATCCCCTCCCTTATCATCACATGTAAATGTTGCCACTCAACTCAGTCCAACTGCTCAAGAGTTTGTCCCTGGAAAAACATCTCACAATGTACTACCAACTGCTGCTGTGCCTCTGCAAGCGTCTACACCATCATTTGCTCAGGTATGTGATACTGACACGTGTGTTGTGTTTTGATCTTATCTGGTGTAGGCCCTGAGTAAAGGAGAGAAGAAGGTTGATGTTAGATTTCCTGCAGTTAAAGTTACAACACCTCCTAAAGGCCCTGCTATCGAGGTACACAGTGATGAGGATGAAATAGTTCCTACCTTTCAAGACTCCTTCGTGGATGCTTTAGCACAAGCGACCGAAAACATGCAGATAGCCAGCCAAGGTATACAGTACTGGTAGCTGTGTGTGAAATTAATAGAGGCTTTCTTATGTGTGCAGGTACTAGTGGTAAGCCTGGCGGCAGTAAGACAGCAAAGAAAGGTCGCAAGAAAATGGTTCTCTTCAGTACAGGGACACAACGTAGATCTAATTAATTCAACTCTTTAGTTTAGAACATAATTATAAGAAGCAATATAGTTTCTTTTTCCCGTTGTTTGTTGTATAAATTGTCGAACTGAAATCTGAAGTAATGTTCTCTCGTGATTCTATTGATGTGTTACCTCACAATTTATTATGTAATGTTCGGTTACCTGAAGTTTACAGCAGCTGGATTTGTTTTGTTGCAAAAATCTTTCCCGCGGTTCATTACTAAATAAGAAATGGAAGACACTACGTCTTCTCCATCAGAGACTAGCCCGACTAGGACACCATCCAAGAAAATTCGTGACCTACAAGCGAGGTTGTCCACAGGCATGACGATGTACACGCCAGGGTCAGGAGCAACGTCCGCAGAAAGACAACTACCGCCCGCTGTGCCACCAAAACCATCGGTGAAGCCGAGACGAAGTGATGAAACCATTGTGATGGGAGAGGAGAGCCCGGGGAAATCCCCGTCCGGAGAGAACCAAAGATTAATACACCACACTTTGGATAGGCCTAAACGAAAGGGAATTCGACCTCCATCCAAGAGCCCCTCTGGTAGTCCGTATTTATCAAGAAAGACATCAGACAGCTCTTCGCCTGAACAATCCCCTCTCCTCCATGCTGGCAATGACGATGAGACACAGTCATCAGCAGCTGAAGAGAGCTCAACATGGAACATTGCTAAACGTGGACTAGCTGTAGTTGGTTTTGTAGCGGTTGGTGGTATACTGGGTGGTGTGACACTTGGATTAGGCGCTGCAGTTGTAGCCGGAGCAGCAGCAACAGGTGCCATAGTGGGAACCACAGCAGGAGTTGTTGTGGGGGCTGCTGGAGGTATCAAAGCTACTACAACTAGTAAAGAAAAAGACAACTAAAATGTTGTGTAGCTACATATTGTTATTTTTTAATGCATATGGAATTATTAGTAATTCTCTGATTTCTCTCTCAATCCATGCATGCACTAAATTTCATCAGGCAATTACTTGAGTGACACACAAAATAGCTTACATTGAATTGACCTTTAAATCCAGTAGTACTTGAAGATAACCTGATGTATTATATTTACTATAGATACAATGTATGAAAGTTGTGTAGAGCTGGCTCAAGACTGAACAATTATAAGTTGCTTTAACCACAGTGAGCTTGTGTCAGTAGTAATGAATGGTCTGGATGATAAAGAAATTCCTTTCCTGGATGACTTGCAAATGTATGGAGTAGCCTGCATACAAAGGTTTTTGAAGATGTACCTTATCTTACAATATACCAACTTCCAGCTACCTGGGCCATGTTTGCATGGGATTGATCTATAGGGACTTCTGCATGAAGTTACTATTTAGACTGAAGACAACAGAATTAATTTCTGGGACTGAAGTCACTATAGTTGATTTCACTTATAGTTGATTGTAAGCTGTTGTGTGCAGTCTCTAAATACACAACCATAGCTACAGTCATTCTGTTTTGAAGCCATGCATTATAAAACAGTAAAATAATTAGCAACGTAACTTTCTGGCATGCAGTATGAAATGTGTGCATTACATGCTGTACAAGTCCCTGCATCTATGGTACAGTGGAGTGTGTGGAGTGGATTGAAGGTTGAAGCATTGGTCTGATCTTTAAAATGAAAATCAGATCTGTAGCATTGTTTTGCTATTAAATTAATGTTACTCTGCTTTAAGTCATTTCAGCTCACAGCAGACACAGGCCACTTTTAAGAAATCTATACTAATGCAAGTACGTCAAATGTTTCAACTCCATGCAAGTTTAAGCCACAAAGAGTCCAGTATTTCACTGTTGACAGACACCCTTTACACACATACCAGTATTCTGTTTTAAATCACCAAAACTTTAGGTCCGGAGCACAAACAATGTAATCACAAGAAGTTGATACTGTTGTGGGTTTTGGTGTATATTGCACACATGTACATTTATTGAAAAAGTTACATATTTGGAAAGTAAATCATAACCTACAGAGAAATTGCATATGTGACCAGATTTGCAAAAAGGTACCTTTTCCACACATTTTACATACCAGCAAACAAAATCATGTAACAGTTGACTCCTTACACTCATTAACTTGTACTTAGTACCAAAATGTAGCCAGATACTGTAGCTACACACATGGCATGAAATGATCAAAAAGTTATGAAGCTTCAAAGTTAAAAAATGGATCAATTTTGTGTGTGAAAAATGTACCTTCTTGCAAATCCGGTCACATATTATGTAGTTGCAGCTGATTTAAATAATTGGAAACATTTACAACTGGATAAGGGACATACTCTCTTTGTCTGCCTCCAAATTTAGCCAACACAAACACCACCTTTTATGCCACCCTATACCCCACTCACCTTAACAAATGTACTGACTAGTGAAGTAAACTAAATGTAGAGAAGTTTAGCTAGTTAATAGTGTATAGCTAAGCCTATACATTATACAACTGTTATCCAAATCCCTTAAGGATTACTCTCTAATATACTTCTGGCAGGTGGTCACGCATGGTTCATTAGAGAATAACTGATCGTTCTACTAGAGTATACGATCCAATTTTATATCAAAATTTAATCTTTACTCAAGGCCTCTCAAACCGGCTCTTTGGAACTATTAAGTGTGCACCAATCATTCAGTTGTACTAACAGTCTTGTAATATTTCAGTCTATAAAATAAGACATTTCAATTTTCACTAGACAATTCAGTTAATGCTATCCCTCCCCATTATATACCCTTGCTACTATTACCACATATATGAGTATATAGTTTCACTGCCCTACTAATTGACTTACCCCATGAAACAATATAATTATAGCTTGGCAGCTTGAACTATGTAATGACTAACAACAATGAAATGACTAACAACAATCACAACTACTGTGGGTATAGTTCAACAAACAGGCAGGCAAAGTAAACAAGACTATCTACCGAGACAAAGGATTTATTCAATTCCCTCTTGTTTCTTTTTGTAGAAAACAATTTATACAAATAGTTATTTCTTTGTCCATACGTGCCACAGTTGTAAAGACCAAACTAAATGTATTTCACTGAATGTTCCCTCGTGATTCTGTTGGTTTAAGAGATCTGTGCAGCGGACCAATGGAATAATGATCAACAAGTGGACCACAGGGATGGTAACCAAACGTGTCACCAATCAAGGACTGCATCATCAGCTGGCCCGTTATGAAATTTGTCGTCACAATGACATAATCAGTGTTAGCTGTGTGAGAAACACCACATTGTGTTTGGAAAAAAATTATTATTTTTCACTTTGAACACTTACAGTCTTCTTTCTGTGATAAAAATCGAAGGGCAGAAATCTCAGAGTACGTACATCCACCCAAGAAGTAAACAAGAACTACTTGATGTTTCTCTGTTGTAGGTGACCCTAGAGGATGTTAAACAATTATGTCTTTTCCAAACAAATGACTACATTGATTATACTTATTACAATTTGATCCTATTTTAGGATATTTACTAATGTCTATTTAAAAGTAACCCTCACTTTTCTTGATAAGTCCTTTTGGAATAAACTGCATTTCTTGAAAAGTTGGCCCTGGTAGAAATCTCATCAGCTAATTTACAACAATAACATTTTTGAACGTTATTGTAATTCTAATTGATAGTAATTCTAGTAATTTTTACCTCTTCTATTCCAGTCCAACTGTTATGCCGTACAACATGTTCTACCAGTCGTACACTCAATGGAGCATAGCCAGAATAACAGTAGCTAATGTCCGCAGGGTTCTTCTCATCAACATCTTGATTACACAGCCGCAGGTTCTGCTTGATGGCAGAGAACGCTCTACCTCCTTCTTGGACCTTCAGCAGCCCAACAGCCTCTAAATTGTTCATACTCAACAAGTACTGATAACCATATACCTGAAAGATCACCGAAACATGTCATAATATAACTTACCCTGCTATGCACAATATACACCAGTTGTTTCTATAGGATATACTGCAATTTGGTGACAACAATAATAAGCCAATTGTACACAACACTGTAAATTATATACTAGACAACTGCAGTAATAGTAGAGTGGATATCAATAGCTTACATTAAAATTGGCATTAAAGCAATCGTTGTTAAACAAAAACCATTTATGCAACTACGAATGATTATGAATGATCAAATGTTGAAATTCACACTCAAATGACAAGCTTCACTAGCATATTTCAAATATGTGACATACCCCACAACATACCTGTACAATGTCTCGTTTATACTGCTCCAACAGCTTTGGCTTTAGGCCATTGTTAGCCACCGACTGTAAGCAGACCAGTCTGAGGACCTATAATACATGTAGTGTTATATGTTGATGCTAGAGGGGTACCTTCTCAATGGGCTCCTTTTTACCAATCGCTGTTTCTATATGGAGATTGGGCTTTTCACTATTATCGTCATCTCGTAGGACTGAAAATAATACATGAGAAAATGATACCTGTTAAAGTGCCAGAACAATGATGACTCACTTTGCTCGGTAAATATTCCTTCAATGAACTCCTTTCTGTCAGTGATCTCCCTAACTAGTTCTGTTAGTGTGGTGTCTGTGATGGGTGAGGGGGAAACACATATGTACACACACACGTACACACACACACACACGTACGTACACACACACACACTTTTAACAACGGACACAGATGATGCATAAATACAAGTACTACACTGAACTAACGTCTGCTTAATGATTGCTTGGCAGTTTGCATGTAGGGGAGTTTAGTCACAAACTGTTTTATCTGACTGACAGCCTTGAGATCATGCCTCTCCTAATAACACAACACCACAGACATCATGGACATACTAACAGCACATACATTATATATACACTTAAGGTTAGAAAATTCCCAGTGACTAATGCAAACAGACATACATGTACAGTTCAGGCTATTCCATTACAGCTAGAGTATACGTCATACCAAAGTGACACTAAAGTCTGAAATTGGGTTTACAATGGTCTATGGCTGTAATCTCGTTAATATAGTTCTGTCCACCTATTAAGCAAATATCTTTATATGGCACAAAAAAAGACACAAACACACACAATACAATCTTTGCACAATATTGAAGTTCATTTGAAATTACTCCTACTAGACATATACCTCATAAGCAGCTGATATTCTCTTAGTTTTCTCACTCAGTTTAGCTCCGACTGCATTGATATGCAGGTCGCGCAATTCAGCATACATCTCCTCAGCAGATGTTAACAAGATGGAGAAGTCTAGTGGAGGAGGTTGACCAGGTGGAACTTTCGGTAATATGTCATCATTGAAACGGTCTCTGGGTAGCTTGACTGAAGCTGAAAAGACCAATTAACAATAAACAAACATTAAAACACACACACACTACATGTGCAAACAACAGTGCATCAATGCAGTGAATGACAAAACTTTCCAAAATTTAAAGTCACAAATATAAAATTAATGATTAGTTTCTTTTATATGTATAGTGTTTGATGATATATAGAGAGAACATCTTTCTGGGAATATAATGTACTTAGAGAAATCTTGAGATATGTAAAGTACCACCAAAGAGCAAAAGCAATATCAGCATAGTAGGCACAACTGTATACAAACACTGTAGTCATTTTGTATTCAGTAAAAATGAACAGTCTTCTCTTATGAACTATTTTATTTATGTACCACTCTGCGTGGGAAGTTCAAAGGCACCGCCAGTGCCATAATTTGTATATTGCACTGCTGCAGACCGCAGCGAGTGCATTATAACTTATAACGCACTGGTTGCGGTTTTGTAGACCACAACGAGTGCATTATAAGTTATAATGCACCAACCGCAGTGCAATATACAGATATTGCACTGACTGCGGTTTTGTGCAGCATAGCACAAGTGCCGGTGGCGAAGACCACTACGACACCTCACCTAATAGGTGGAAAGACACTTCACAGATCACTTGAATTCTTTTATAGCCCGACATGTAAAGGTCGATTGTGGGCCATAACGTCACCAATACGTATAATGTTTACAAGCAGCCAATGGCGATCGAAAAAGCCAACGCGGGTGGCCACAACTCTAGTCTACATATATATATATATATATAAACGTACTTATACACCTTACTAGTCTGGTGCCATCTTAGCCCAGATTAAACTGTAGTCCACTTCGACAATGACTCAATAAAACAAATATATTCTAAATAATACTAACCTTTACGTTCGATTGTGGGAACCAGTTTTGTCATGCCACCAGATTCGAGTTTAACCAGTATGAATAGTAAGAATTAGACTAGTATCGTTTAGTAGTTAGGTTTAGTTTAATTAAACCGTCTATTTAGCTGCTTTTTTTCGCTCGAGAGAATCACTATGGTGATTAGTCTGGTGCTTAGTCTATATAGCACGCTGGCATGCTGAGCACTACATGATGAGAGTCGAACAGCAAATGCAGGTTAGTGATATAACCCATAGTGTACTAGCTTTCAATATCTCAGGTGGCTGCAGTACTGCAGGGGGAACGTCATCGCAACGTCTGGCTTGGTTACCCACAATCGTTGTTAGAAACCTGGCCTTTATAAGTGTTACAGCTGTCTTGGGAGACTCTCCCCACCTATTAGGTGAGTGGTACATAACAGTTATACAACGTGCACTCGTGCTCTGCCTGTATAAACGCACTTGCCTTCAGGCCTAACGGCCCTCAGGCTCGTGCGTTTATATCAGGCAGAGCACTCGTGGCCGTTGTATAACTATATAATACAGCACATCAATGGTTTGATCAACATCATCATTAAGGTCTTGTTATAAAAACATCATAGAAGACCTCCGCAAAAATTTCAACTATGTTATGTGTGGACGTTGAAATCATTTGCAATTTGATGTTTCACTGTTTTATATTATTGCTCATGACAATTGATTGTGGGTGTTAGTTATCACACTAAAAATCACTATCATACAGAAATCCTAGTCCCAGAGTACCTCTTGCTCCCCATGCATAAAATCAAAGAACCATGATAATTAGGACACTGTTTGTTAGTCCCAAGACATCACGTTACGCGGATTGTGATACAGCATAGTATGTTGGCTATAGGTAGACTGTTAACAGATAAGCAGTAAGGGACGTAAGGAATCATTTAATGTCAACATTCTAACACTGTCACAGTCTTTTCATGCTGAGATAGCAATAAATAAATATACAGCAGGTTTCTAACAGGGCACATGAGACCACCAACATCATTGTGACCGTACACAATTCTCTCACAGCAGTAAGGAACCAATAATTAATGCATCATCCATTTCAAAACACTGAAACAAGATGGGAACAAAGAATATTGAAATAAAACAAATCATTATGTTATAGTTAAACACCGCCGCACATGTGTACAGAAAATACAGCACGAGGGGGAGCGTCTAAAGGCTAATACAGCACAAGGCAAAGCCGAGTGCTGTATTTACCTCAAGACATCCCCGAGTGCTGTATTTTTCATACACACAAGTATAGGCGGTGCTTTAAGTGTTTTATTGTACTTCCTGGTCGTCTGGCTCGGAGAAATTTTCTATAGTACTCAAACCACTGTGATTTTTGGTGATCAGAATATCAGTAAGTGTTTATATAATCTATTTCTAGTCATAGAACTAATTAATAGGATTAGTTAGGCTGATTTTAGCAACTTACATGTGTTGTTTTTGTAACATTCCTTAATAAATTCTCCGCATAACTGTACTGTATTTGCCCAATTAGTTGCATAACTGTTCCATATGACTCATACAGTACAGTTATGCAGCTAATAAATACTGTATGGACGATACACAGCATCACTTTGATCCTCCCACGCAAAGTACAATATACGAAAGTAATTTTGTAAATGAGTGAGTCAACACATCACAGTGCGCGTTGTCGAGGACAGGTATACTCCTGACAACACCTAGTAAATATTGGTCGGCTAGCAAAAGAAATCACTTGACAGATAAAGATGTGACCACAACCATATTATGCCAAGTCCCAGGTTAAGGGTGCTAGCGGGTTTTTGAAGCCATTCAAGGGACAACCCACATAACCACATGCGGCTATTGCATCACAATTGGCAATATTACGCATACCCAAAGTATCCGTGTTAGGCGGCCGTGTTTTGCGCCAAAGGAATTGGCCAAGAAACAGCCTGTTTCGTTTGAAAACCATCACGAAAATGATCGTCTGGGTGTCCAACAGTGACAGTAGAGTGAATTAGCCTGAAAGTTAGTGCTAGTGTTGAAGATACGTGCGAACAAGCCGAGATACAAGCTGATTTGTAGCCAACACACGTTCTTCCTGAGTTTTCTCGAGTGATAGTGTACGCTGGTAAGTTATATTTGTATTGTACACCTGTTCTTAGGTAGTGACGATGTTCCAGCTGGATTTATCACACATAACAAGACACTGGCTGTGCGTTACGAGGCGTTTCCTATCGAAGAGCAGACTTGACGACTCCACAAGCAACACAAGCAACAGGAAGGTGTCCCAGTGTGTAAAGAAAAGGAACAAGAGCTTTTTTTTTCTTCAGAACTTCATTTATAACTTGTTATTTGATAAAGTTGGCATTTGTGGTTTTGTGGAATTTGTTGTAATAACTGGTCAGCGTGCGCATGTTCTACACTGCATTGTAAAAGGCGATATTCTGGAATACACGGTAGTCGGATCTCTACCAAACTTTTGGTGGACCATCAGTAATAAATTTGCAAACTTTTAGCGCATGGAATTATAATTGTTGTGATCCAGCATGAAGTTACAAGGCCCGGAAGTTGAAGTTCGCTCGCGGGCACTCACTCTTTGTTTTATAACTCAAGAAAGAAGAAGTGCAAAGACAAATCCCTGCGCTAAGTTTCCACAAGTTTGTTGAAGAATCTTCACAGCGAATTTGATGCCTGTGCAAGCAGCCAGTATCTCGGAATAAGAAAAATGTATGGGTTAACTTTGAGGGACTGTAGCGCGTGAATGAAACAAGGTACAATCTTATACTTTGGTCTCTGTATAGTAGAAAGTTAGGTCAATCTTCGAAGTAGTAGTTTAGATTCCTGTAGCTTCCTTTTTGCCTGTATCAAAGGTAAAAACAACAGCATTTGTGTGGCTTCAAAAAGGCGCTAGCACCCTTAAAGGAGATGGGATAAACTTCTTGACCATGCTGAATTGCAGCACTTAGTAGTTAATACAATATACACAAACACTACATGTTAATAGCTCACTGTTCTTGATGCCGTATATCTCATCAATCAAGCCTTCATAGGTCAACTGTGTACTGAGTGGAGTCAAGAGGTCAACGCTGCGGTCGATCAAAATCAGTGTGCTGATTTGAGGTACAATCTCTGGCTGGTTATGACTAAACACCTCCTTGCGTTTACGTAATATCATGTCCTTCACCAGCTGTACACAATGAATATTGCGTACAATATTAAAATAGGACACACGCACATCACACACACACACGCACACGCACATCATACACACACACACACACACACACACACACAAACATGAACAGTTGTACATGTACTTGCATGCACACACACACACACGCATGCGCACACGCACGCGTACACACACACACTGTGCTATACCATGGCAGCTTCTCCTTTTCCAAAGATGTTGGGTATAATACCATACAGGCCTTGCATCACCATCAAAGATTTGGCAGCTTGATGTAAAGAACCTGTATCACTATCAACATTGACATCCTACAGGATGTACACACACAGACAGCTGAGAGGGAGACAATATCGGAGCAAGCTTACCCTAAACGATTGTGGGATTTGCAATGAGATGAGGTCGCTGTCAAGAGGGATCATTTCCAGGTGATATTCTCCGATGACGTGAAAGATTGGTTGCTCTAGCAACATCATCATCTCATGTGTCTTGTAAGGTACGAAGAACACTGAAAACTTGACCCTGTTGGTAACTGCTCGGATTGCCCTAAATATTAAGACACAACTATATAATTATGAACAGATGACAGCCCTCCAGCCTACAGTCAAACTTGCTCTAATCACATCACTCGCATAATAAGTACTTGGGTCATTGCAGTGGCAAATACATGGGGGTTGCCCCTTTGAAATGGTGCGCGCACCCCAAATTTATTTACGATTCATGTGGGTGATAAAATCACCAGGAGTTATACATAATGTATTATACTGGAACTTTTCTACTGGCCAAACTCAATACTCTTGCCTTTGAAAATGCCATTATGGCATGTTAAACGCCTCTTATTGTTTTAATGAGTGCAAGTGTTGTTTTGCTCCAAAATTTCTGAGGAAACCTGAATTGGTAGGATTCAACTGTGAAACAATGTTGTGAAGCGATTTATACTGATTCATTACTAGCTGTAGCTATAGGCCATTGAGCTAAGTTAACATTCAGCCCAGCTGGACTATACACTTCTCCGGCAGTCTGGATTCACAGTTATTGAAAATTTCCTGAACCTGAAACCCCCTCTGAAGATCCACCACTGCATTGTATGTAATAACTGTACAAAAAGTGAACTGCATTAGTGTAGCCACTTGCTGGCACTCCACCATGAGCAGTTCTTGTTTCTTTTTCTTCTTTTTTTGGACCTCTTATTTTTTTGCATGTTAACACAATATAATTGATGTGGCAAGTTTTCCTTGATTAGTTGTATCGTGTCATTCTTGCATAACACCATTAGCTATACTGCTTGTTGGAAAAGTCATATCAAGAATTTAATCACAGGCAGGCATTGATTTTTTTTTTTTTTTGCAAAAGTATGCATGCTTCATAGTACTAGCATATAGTTCAGTGTTTCCAGCACCAAATTAAGCTAGAAAATTATTGTTAGAACTAGAGCTGGGCAATAGCAAAATTTTTTTTCACAAGACGATCAATAGTAATGAATATATCACGATAACGATATGTATCACGATAGTATCTAAATGACAGATCAGTCGTTAGCTGCTTGTACAATTGAGAATTTTGTGAACAACTTGCTAATTTATACATTGTTTAGACCTAATCATTGCTCCTTTCTTGTGAAATACAATATGGTTCATGAATAGAACTACTTAGTAGTCATTTACAAGTGTTACGTCCATCACAATAGTGTAGAGACTAAATATCACGATATAATTAGAAAATTAACATCACAATACTCAATATTTTTTTACTATTGCCCAGCTCTAGTTAGAACCTCAGCCCGCAATTTAAGTCCATCAACCCAGTCCACAAAATACCTATTATCATCACTTTAGCTACACATGTTAACAGTGATAATTTGCTCCTTGAAAAAACACTAATCATTGTGGTGCAATCTTTCAGAACAAACACCTCCAGGTCACTAATAGTCCGAATAAAAATCAGTATGTACATACCTACAGTCGGACACATAAAACAAGCTTACTCTTTATCACAGTGGAGCCTCTCTGATGGCCACCTATTATAAACAGCCTCCACGAAAGTCTACTAACCCATGACAAACGCTCCTCACTACATATACATACAATTTATGACCAATACTGGTACTACTGAACCAGCATAATTGTTTATTCTTGGCAAATGTTCAAATATTTCTCTAAAGCATCTCCTCCCCACCCAACAACAGTGACCAACATCACATGTACAGGGTATACCTCAATGCCTCCAGGGCACCTTCTACAATACGCTTCTGTGGTTTTATCAGAAACACCACATTCTCAGCTGTCTTCACTGTATCATCAAATGCCGGACAAGGCAATCTCAATAGTTTAGTAACACCTAATTCCTTCACGTGATATACTGATAAGAATCCTGCACCACTGAACAATACCTCACCTTGATGAACGAGAACTCGACCACAAGATTTAAAAGTGACAGAACCTCCTCATCCAGAATTAACCACTACATCAATTAAGGCTTATAATACGCACATTTACGATGTTAATCCTGCAGTGAAGCAAAGACTACAGGTACATTTGTACCTTGTTTTGAGGACAGTTAGCAAGGCAGTCCCTTAAATCACTTCTAGCCGCTTCCCTAACTTGAGCAAGGTTAATTCTCCCGCCGGACAGGTGAGATCCAAGCGCAGCAGCTGACGCCATCAAGAATCTACCCAAGTTTCATTGAAGCAGCAATAACTCGACTCTAATACTTTAAGATATACATCCGATTTCGTACGTTAACTATAAATATTCCGTATACTCTTAATCATTTATTACACACAAATACTGGCGGATTTATTGCGGAAATTAAACTGTCACATTTTGCTTTTACTTCTGTCCTGAGCAAAGCCAGTTTATCATCTACTTCACTAACACATTGTCGTAACCTGTCTACTTCATTAGTCACTGACAGTTGCGAACAAGAGATTTGTTCCAGGTTATGTAATGATCTGTGAACCGGATTAGCGGCAACTATAGGGGTAAAAATAAAGTCTGGTAAAATTCTGTTAATTATCAAGGAATGGTGTCTGTTAAGTTCTGGGGCTTGTGGTGATCTATAGCTGCTCTTTAGAACTTCAAAATAAATTACAGAAGATTTAAATTCATTATCAATACTGCACAATTCTTTCTTCAAATCTTGTTTATTTACTTGCAATGACCTTGCTTCCCACATCTGATTTATGACACTAATTTGTGCCTCCTTTTCATGTAACAGCAAAGTTATCTTTTTGTACAATGTATCAGTGTTGGCAAACAATGAATCTTTTGTGGGCATTGTGTTTGCTTCTGTGTCAATGTCTTTCTTGCAAGAATCTATTACACTTTCCATCCACTTCCAGAATAAAGCATCATGGTTGTGCCATTCTGCTATACTCTGTAAGGCAGTAATATGATGTTCCAACTTCTTGACCTGTCGTGAAAGCTCCTGGGGGTGCAGTAACAAGTACCAACCGTAAAACGATACCTGATTCTGTCTTGTCTCATTGTATGAAAACCTATCAAGACGATGAATAAGTTGTGCAAGACTGTTATATGCTTCAGATAACTGTTTATAGGATAGCATTATTCTTCCATTCAGCCAAGCAAGTCTCTTAACACCTTCACAAATGGAGCCATTTTGTCTTCTTTCACTTTTCAGAGCTCCACTAATCTCACTGCACTCCATTTCCAAATGCGACACCTCATCAAGCAACATGGTGACCATTACATGATAACCACTGGTGGGCTGTACTTGTTCCACGTGTGCTTGTGTCAAGTGATACCTTCTCATCATAGTCAGCAGCTGGACCTCGTTTAGGAGCCAGCCAAATGCCAATAGCAATTCTCTTGAATGAGCTGCATAAGAAGCAGCGTAGAACTCACTTCTAACATAGCCAAGGTCATAGAAAAACGTCTTCACTTTTGCAACACAAAAGGCGGGGTTGATAACACCTGTGTGCTGTTGGAATTGTTCTGAAGGGGTTTCTGTGATGTGTTTTATAAGAGAAATGATGTGAAATAAAAAACTCCATAAGCACTCACACGCTTCCAGCTTGTTGAATTTAGCCAGACGGAATATTTCTGGTGATATCTTCGGTATTCCACAATCGATACATATTTTACATAGCAACTGTATCGTATCTTGAATCCGTGTAGCTTTCGCCATACATCATCTGTATGCTAATAGTTTAGTACAAAACATGCTTTCGACTCGATACCGTCCTCAACAACAGTATTAACAAAGTAATCTCATCATTATAAAATATACTGCACCTCTTCTGAAGCTCAATGAACAGTCTACTAAAAGGCCCACTTATGTCTTTTGGTTGTCAACACGTTGCTAAGCGAAAAATAAAATGGCTGACGACATGGACGACACACCCCCTCCGCTACCATCTAGTTTACCACCCTTACCATCTAGTTTACCACCCTTACTGGAAACCAGCAATGCCGGAAGGAAGAGATCTGCATCAAAAAAGTTCCTTGATTTGCAGGCGCGAATATCTTCGAGTAAGACAATGTACAATACTGATGGCGGTAAAGATCAAAAGAAATTAGCACCAGCGGTACTTCCCAAGCCATCAGTAAAACTAAAGCGTGGTGCTGGAGATGCTAATTTAGAAGAAGACAATGTTGATTTTCAAAGATCTCGCAGTCAAGGTCAACGATTAATGCATCATACTTTGGAAAGGCCGAAAAGAAAGGGAATACGGACTCCTACCAGAGGCTCTCAGAAAATTCTCTCTAGTTTACCTGCAATGAATGGCGCGATTCCCACCTCACCGATCAGCACGCCGCCTGATTACGACCAGCCGCCACCGCTACCAGCTTCAGCCCCTCCTCCAGAAGCTGCGAAAACTAGTGACAATATGTTTGTGGAGGAAATCACTAATAACAATCAATTGCCAGCACTAACTGAACTTCCTATGCTGCCCTTAAATGATCCACCATCATTACACAGTGAATCTTCACCTTTAGATCTGCCACCACCATTGAGTGAGTCACCACCTCTACCATCCAGCCTGCCACCATCTGTAGATGATCAACCACCACCTTCATCATCAAACAAACATACCAATAGTGAGTTACCGGTATTTAATCACACCAATTTGTTGCATGCACAAGAGCTGGTATCTCTAAATAAGCAATTGGATGAGTCACCACCACCACCTGTAGATGAACTACCCCCACTGCCACCCACCAGTGAGCTACCATCTTCAGGAAAGCCACCAACTGGTCCACCAACTCTGGTAGATGATCACAAGGTTCCTTCACTAGATCAGCCATCAGTAGATAACAGCTCAACGTTGGACATGACTGATTCGTCATCTTTTGAGGCACCCCCACCACTGCCCTCATCTCTCCCACCTGAAATACATAACTCTACTGAGCAACAAGGTATCGCAGATTTTCCTTCTTCTACTATTATGACAGCTGGTAGTAAGCCTCAGCAGCCTACCGTAACTCAGTCATTCACTAGTGATCATTCTTTATTCAAGTATGGCAGCACTAAGCAGCAAGAGCGGATTCCTTCTCCTTTAGCAACCAATTCCTACAATGGCAGTCTACATGATTCATATACCTCTAGAGACCTAAAAACTAATAACCAATCTACTAAAGTGTCATTTCCTGCGCTAGTTCCCAGTTTAGTTGCAGTCAATGCAAGTACCTCCACTCCCACCGAAGCTGCCAACCCTACAACAGATGAAAAATCTTCTAGTGTTCTAAAATTTCGTGACAGAATTGCACGGCTAAAACAGAAGAGGGAAAGTGTTAATCCAAGCCCAGCACTGTCAGAAAAAGTTTCTGATAACTCCAGAGTTACAAGTCCTTTCCTGTCAAGTTTCTCAACACCAGGTTTAGAGGAAACATCGGCCAAGCCTCCTTCACACAAACTACAAGCCGACCATTCCACTGATTGTTCCACCAGCATTTCACCACTGCTATCCAGTAGTGAAGAGCTGGATACTCCTGTTTCTTTTCCTACAACAACAAGTATAGTTCCTCCTACAACTACTACTTCCGGCACCAAAGTAGTTGAGCCAACGTTCACAGTCAGGAAGATAAGTAGCAGTCGGATAACTAGTGCAGCTGCAAGTACCAATAAAGATGAGTTTATTCCTTCAAAATCTCCGACCATTGCTGACAGTATTACCACTGTTGATTCACATTCTGATAGTGCTTTCACAAAGCCATGGGAATTTAATATTTCAGACACCACGGTTGTTGCATCTGGTCTACCATCACAGTTAACAAATGATAATGATGATGAGAGTGAGAGTGAAGATGATGGTTTGCCACCTCCGTTACCATCCAGCCTTCCTCCTGATGCATTTGCATCTGACAGTTTCCTTGATATGGGAGAGGTTGTTTCTGATGATGCTGGTCTGCCCCCTAGTATACCTCCACCTGCAATACCTGCAGAAAGCACAGAAACAGCAAGCAAAGTGACAAGTTCAAAGAATGTGACAGAACAAGAGGTCACTCCTCCACTACCTACTTCACCTGTTCCGTTTGAGGTACCCACCAATTCATCCGGTACTCTACCCCTAGTTGAGCCTTTCAAGCCACTGAAAGAACCTATGAATACGGCACAAGAAGAAGCACCAGGTGGGTCACGTGATTTGTCTGCACCAGTGGAATTTTCTGAGAACATTGTTGACAGTAAAATTACTAAACCGTCAGCTTCACTGGCACCCAGAACCACAGGTGTTGAACTTCCTGCCAGTTCTACACGCAAAACTGGTCTTCACACTGCTGTGTTTGCAAATCACTCTCCTAAAACTGTTCGTCCATTTTCTCAATACTACACAAAAGATTCTGATCCTTCGTTACAAAAAAGTAACACTAAAGACAACAGACACTCAGTACACTTGGGTACAGAACTTGACATTAGGAGCAGAAGCAATAGCCTTCCAATGTTTGTTTGTGAGCAACTAGTCACAGATGAAAAGAAAATGAAACCCACCAAGAAGTCATCTTCTAAGTTGAAGCTCCCTTGGCAGAAGAAACTTGTTCCTAACTCCATGTCTACAGACCGTAACAAGCAGAAGAATAAATACTCAGACAGTTGGCGACATTCATCTGCAGATATGAAAGGAAATACTAGTGGTAGTGATTTGATGATAGCACAGCACAGAAATGTGAGCAGTTTACAACAGGTAACAGGTCAGCCACTGGCATCATCTAGCATTGATGATTTAAGAAACTCTCGGCGATTAGTCGGCAGTACTAATTCAGTCAGCACTTCACATTCTGAGCTGTACAACAGCAGGCTGCTGCCTCCACCAGTGCAATTCACTGCTTCTGAAACCAGCATTCCTAAACTGAGTGATGATGAAGTGAGCACAGTAACCACACTGAAGCAATTGCAACAGCAACAACTGATAAAGGATGTGAACAAACTAGCAGCTAGCAATATCTCTCTGCCACATATGACAACACCAGAGTTGTACAGGAAGCTAAAGCAGCCAAGTGATCCCAGTCTACTGGAGTCTGTTATGAAAGACATACCACACTTGCAGACTACCAATGGTTCAACAATTGCCTTGGAAGATGATAAAGAAGTACCAAATGAACATGAGGCACATCCACCTGCTGCAAAATATGAAGAAACAGTTTCAAACCCAGACAGAGAAATGACTAAAACAGCTACAGACAAAAAGAAACAGTTAGATACCAGTCTTGATAAATCAGTTGGAAGTCTAGACAGTCTCAGTGAGGTACCATCACCACTTGGCAGTCCATTACAAGATTACGCTCAGTCTTCAATAGCTGGAACTCCTAACATCAATGAGGGAAGAGGTATAGTGTCTACACTTGGTTCACGAGGTAGTATCAATACACTGATCAGCTCTAGTGACAGTCAGAGAGACTTGTCAAAGCATCGTGTCACCATTGGTGATTGGAGTGTGGATAATGTTTCCCACTGGTTGAAATCTATTGACTTGCATGATGTGGTATCCATCTTTCAGCAGTATTCCATCGATGGTGCTAAGTTGAAGTCTCTAGATGATGATAAATTAAGTAAGCACATATATAGCATGCTGAACTACAACATGCTTTTAATTTTGCAGATGAAATTGGTATCCAGTCTTCACTACTACAAGAACAGATTCTTCAGGAGATTTGGGAGCTATTGGCTGCAAATGATGAGGCAACTGGTCTAACAAGGCCAAGAAAAACCAAATCATTACTGCAGGTAGATATAGTAACGAACCATTTAAAATTACAAGGGTACCGCTGTGATGTGTCCTGATTTCAGGTGGCGATATGTCCTCATTATCAAGGTGTCCGGTGTCCTTTTGAGGTGTTAGCATATTGTACTACATGTATTGTACCATAGAACAGTTCATTAGTTTATCATATCATACATATGTCTGCCATGTTCCCATGTCCATGTCCTTTTCCACTCTAATAAGGCATACATATGGAGTCCTATTATTGAACACTTTATCGTTACAGGGAATATCTGTCATGCGTAAAGGACTGGAGGCACAGCTGCAGGAGAGAATGTCAGAAGACCTCACATTGATGCAGACAATGGGCCAGCAGCAGCAGGAGATGCTTGATAGTCGACTGGCAGTATTAAGGGAACAGCAAGAACAAACACAGGAATTGTTAGGGGGTGGCCTGTCTGCTCTGATGAGCACAACCTCCCCAGGTAAGCAATGACTTATTTTGCAGCCCATCCCATGTGTCTTCTATTGAGGTGTTTTGAAGACAAACAGGAAGAAAGTTTGACAAACTTTCCAAACCCGCAAACAGTTTCAACAAACTAAACATGTCCTCTAAATTATTTCTCTAAATACCTTTTTTTTTCAAACACTGTTTTGTCAGAGTCATTTTATGGAGCATAGGGAAGTTAAGACATCAGCCTTGGGTCCATCATGAAATGGCAATCTTTGGGTGATACACCAATATGCTACATATCCAGATAAGTGTTTTCTCTCTACAATAGCTACATACATACACATCTTAGTCACAACTCTATTTTGTATGTATATATCTGTACCTAATACTCCCTAATGGAGGCCTTCACAGTGCCCAGTTTTTAAAAAGTATCGTATTTCCCAGGCATTTGCTTTCTACTGGTGATTTTATACCCAGCAACTAAATGAACCAGTAACTATTCTAGAACTTATGAGGTGCAGTGGAAAAAGTGGTAATGAGAGTGATAGCTGCTTTACAGTTTGAGATCTTCATTTGTAACAATGAAACACACATTAATTATATTATAGACTCTGGTATAGCAAGCAACTCTATACAGTACTGGATCATGAGGATTTGTACCTTATCACAAAAAATATTGACCAGAAACCAGCCTCACAATACCTACAGAATCTTGGCAGTATTATCAAATCCAAAAGTACCTTTAGTATGATCTGAAGTGTTTCCAATTATTGCTATGTTTTATTTAGTACTGACTGACTGAGTACGTATGTTTTCAGACCAGTGTAAGTCAGTAACAGCTCAAGCTACAGGCTTGATTTTTTTTCTCTGTTTGACATCTCTTCAGCCTGACTGGTATCTATTGGCAGTATGTACAGTGTATGCATCGTAGGCTTCCTTTGTGTCATATTTCTTTTACTGACAGTGTAAAATATCGATTTGAAGTAGCATACTCGTGTCTTGATGTTGAAAATCATCCATAAATTTTTTCACCTCACCTCCAACCATCCAAGTAATTGGGCCTTCCTTCACATACCATACTCCATGTGTAGGGCTGTGGAATGCATTGAACACAGTCAAAAATGGTGTGAAAATGATTACATTGCCTATTATAGGATTTGTCGTACAATTGTAATCTCATACTTTTGATGCCATTCCCTTGTTTAATATTTCAAAAAATTTGGAATTTTCAACTAGAGTAGGGACCATAGCACATCGATAAAAAGTACTGAAACAAGCTGGAGTAGTGCACGATATTAAATCACAGTAAAACAATAAGAACTGTTATCCCTACTGTGCATGCTCAAGATACTATAATGGAAATGCACAGTAGGGATATAACACTTCTTGTTGTTTTAGTGTGATTTAATATCATGCACTACTCCAGCTTGTTTCAGTACTTTTATTGATGTGCTATAGTCCCTACTCTAGTTGAAATTTCCAATTTTTTTGAAATACTTGTTTGTTAACTTTTTTTATTGCGACTGGTGAACCCACACATACTGCATCTGAAATGGTGCCACACGCCCCAATTATCGTGAAGTATCCATTACGCTTCATTGTCAACTATGTCCAACACATTAAGCATCAAGAACTGTTCGAAAAGCACCTCTGAAATCCACACATACCGAAAGAAATGGTGCCACGCGCCCCAGTTATATCAATTATCGTCTGAAAAGTGAAGTATCCATTATGCTTCATTGTTGGCTATGTTCAACCCGTTACACAGCAGTACGAATCAAGAACTGTTTGAAAAGCACCTCTGCTATCAAAATAGCCACTATGACAAATACAGACGATTTCTGTTACAAAGGGAAGCCATCATGTGCTATCGCCAAATCGACACTTTTCGCTGTCAGCAAAGATGAATGGGACACAAAGGAGGACAACGGTAAGTCCATAAAGAATGCATGGTATGCACTGCGGCATGCCAAAAAGTACATCTCGAGCCGAAGCGACGTCGAACAGTGAAAATCAAGCCCCTAGCTGCAGCCGTTATCGAGGTACGCTTGTCTGAAAACATCAGTCAGTCAGTCAGTAGAAAATTCCGTTGAATAATTAAAAAAAAAAAAATCCGTAGTGACTTGTTGAAAGCATTTCGGGTCGATCTGAAGGCTTTTTTGGGCTTAGATTACCTAACCAATACTGCCTTATCATTGTCAGGGAAAATTGAGGCTGGTTTATGGGAGATTTTATTTTTTGGGCCACGCCTACTCCTTTGTCGTCCCTACTATACAGTTACTATTGTACTGTATGATAATGTGGAGTTGTTAGAAGTTCGATATTGATGAATTATGTTGCAAAAAGTTAACGAAGGGAACTAGTAATTTTACAAGCTAGCAGAGTCATTTCAATAAAAAGTGCCTAAACAAGGGCCGGGTCATCACCTGAAGTGCAAATTTGATCTATATTATACTCTAATAAAACAATCAGGCAATATCAAATACTCTAATAGAACAGCTCATAAGTTACTAGGAGAATGTATTCCTGAAAACTCTGTGTATTCCTATGAGTTGAACTTATGTAGCAGCTACCTCTTTATGGTAACCATGGCAAAAGTGCCTCAATACTGAGACTATGTTCCAATGATAGTTCTATTAATAAGCTGTTGTTGTATTTAGATTAAAAGGTACAGTGTTAGCCATCCACCTATGTATGTGATGTTAAATGATCATTTGTTATGTAATATGTGCATATCATAGAGTGCCAGAAGAAGAGAGCCTCGAGAAAAAAGTCTTCAATTACTGAAACTGATGTGAGTACACACCCACACACAAACCTCCTCCTTCTCCTCTCCACTACCATAAAGGTCACGTGGTCTTCGTACAGACACAAACACACACACACATGCACACACACACACACACACACACACACACACACACACACACACACACACACACACACACACACACACACACACACACACACACACACGCACGCACACACACACACACTAGACATTAACACACATCTTATTGTCCACACAGATTGACGCAGAGTACTGGAGTGTTGATCAAGTGTGTGAATGGCTGGATCAGGTTGGACTAGGCTACTATGTCACAATCTTTCAAGGTACAGTACATGATAACTACTGCAGTGCTGTCTCCTCATTTGTTGACTGATTAGTTGACATTGTTGTTGTTGTTGTTGTTGCCCACTCCACTAGAATACCAAATTGATGGCTCTGCTCTATGCTCACTGGACATGCAAACATTCGGTAAGTACTGAACACTTTATGCCTGCTGTGTAGTAGAGGAATTATTTAGCTCAGAAATCCAGTTGTATAAATAATTGAAAATGCAACTTTAAAACATTCATGTTTGAAAATGTTCACTGTAGTGAATTGCTAAATGTTGCAATTTCTTTTTGATTCTTCTCTCTCTGAGTCTCTGTCTCTTCCTGTTTATACTCAAGCTGTCTAATGTGTTATACAGCTGAGATGGGGGTGGATTCAGCTGAAGACCGGGAGACGATACTGGAACAGATCTATGAGCTATTTAATCCTGAAAGTGATGGCTACAAGAATGACAACATGGAAGGTACTGGGCATCATAAATAATAGGGTATAGCTAAAAACTTAAACAGTTAGCTGCAAATTTTAACTTGCCACTTCTTGAAACCACTATTACAGTGGAGCTGCCACCAGGTAGGTCAGTTCATATGCCTAATTTATGCAAAATTGTCTCAGCCATTGCTTCTGCTATGTGTATACACTTACCATATTGCTTTCAGAATTGCTGGAGAGGTACAGTGGTGAAGACCTGGAGAAGATGAAGGCAGTTATTAATGCGCTGAAGAATCCAATAGCAGATGATGATGACCTTGAAATAGAGTCATCACCTCCTCCATTTTATCTCAGCTTTGCTGATGGTGCTGCTGGTATTGAGGCATTATCCCATTCCACTCCCATGCTGTTGGATGCCAACTACAATGATTCCATTCCCGGAACTCCAGAACCCAGACACATAAGACAGGGTAAGTTTACGAGTCCATGTAGTATTAGCACATCCATGTGTATGTATATGCATACAGACTTCATAAAGTCTGTGTTTTTTCTAAATGTTATCACCATGCATACACTCCACTAGGGTCTCTTCCTCCGATGAGATCCAGTCAACGTAGACCACCTCCTCCCAGTCTACCATATGCTCAGTTCTTGGTGCCTCCTGAACAAACAGGAGGCATTAGCTCTGCAGAGAGTACACCACCACCACTGCCTAAGAGAAAGGAGAATATACACTCTCTCATTGAGGATGAGCCTCAACAAGATGCAGCTGCAATTTCATCTCAAAACCAAGACCAAACCCCATCACCTGTTGCTACCAGCACTCCAGCCACTACTTCACAAGAACCAAATGAGGTGGCTGAACAGTCTGATAAGTTGCAAGAACTCCCTCCTGTGAGCACTGAGTATCCAACAAAGCTTGCCGGCAAGTTGGCAGCTAAGAGAAAACAAAGTAGTGGAGACACCTTGTTGGAATCACTTTCAGTGGAGGTACATATATATGCATAAATTAACTTGTACCAGTAAACACACGCACACACACACACATGCACACACACACACACACACACGCACACACGCACACACACACACACACACGCACACACACACACACACATGCATGCATGCATACATATACGTACAGTTGGGATAACAAAACACTCTTGCACCATACATACTGCATCCAACACATCCTGTGTACTGTACTCCATGATGTAGGCTGCACAACAGACAGGAGAATAGTTGAGCTATTGAAGCTTGCATATTTGGGGAAGTGCATTTACGAATAGTTTCCTTGGTAATGCAGATATGCATATAATAATCTTACAAACATGTTACAAAAGTTAACAAATAAGTACATGAAAGTAACTAGAGCACATACATCTATATGAGACACAGGAAATATTATGCACATGCTTCTCATGTTTACGATGTTGACATGCAGCAACCAAAAATCACACAACCAGCTGCTGCTACTGCTACCACTGCTGCTACAGCCAACAGCAAGGAGGTAGCCTACAAGATGAAACAACTAGCAAACCAGCTATCCCATGGAGAGGTGGCTATTGAAAGTGATGCATCAGGGGTGAAGATCAGGTATGCATATGTAGACTGAACTGTTGTTATAATGCTGTAGGTTCCGGTTATTTGGAGCACATGGTTATTGCCTGTTAAGTTCATATGATATACTTGTGCTGGGCACCTATTTGATTAGTGCATATAGTTGAAATCACTTCTGCAAGCTCGTGATGTAACCTGGAAGCAGAAAACTGTTAACCAGAGACAGTACACTTGGTGCTTTGCATGTCTAGCAAATGCCATGGCTGCTTGACTGCCAGTAATAACAATAGTTTCATTCTATATACTCCTTAGAATTGCCATTTCCTTGACAAAACAAAACTGTTTGACTGAATACTGGTATCCAAATCACTTGAAAAGCGTGGCGGGCATGAACAATGCTCTCTTAGTAGAAACTCTTTAGAGTCATTTATAAGCTTGTGCGCTTAACAAGCATAGTAAGTTTCATAAATAATTTCTCCAAAATTATAACATGTGCGCCCCATAGCCAGAGTCTACGGTACATCACTCATCATATTTCAACAACATTTTCTTAAAGAGCTCCTTCTAAAGTGTGGACACTAAGCATGTGATGAGACAATCTTCTGGGCAAGGAAGAACGGCTGTAGCCGATTCCTCGGAGGTTAAAATATCAAATCAAATCAAATCATTGGATCTAACTTAGCTACTATAAAGGGTTATACATTAGTTTAAAAGTCTTTTGTTCCAAAACTATGTGTATGTTCTTTATGCAATTAATTACCTGTGTAACATCAAGACACACGGTAGTGTGTCGTGCGGCCCAAGAAGCTGGCGCACAACACCTGTGAGTATATTGACAGGAAGAACGAAAATGCAATTTTCGCACCTCTGTAGCTCTGTGCTGCCTTGATGAAACAAGATGATTTTTGCTGTGAACATGCCCTCCAACTTCAGTACTCCACATACCAAATTTGAGCGAAATCGCTTCAAGCGTCCCCGAGATATGCAACTGCTTAGTTTCTTCGTTTTTATTTATTATTATTATTTTTCTTCCTCTTTTCGCACACTTACAAAAAATGCTGCAAAACGCGAACGCCATATCCGATTGCCTTGAAATTTGGCACAGAGAAGGGGGTAGAGAAGGGGGTATAAAGGTACATCTCGGTACCAACTTTGGCTGGAATATGATAAACAGGCAAAAGAGTTATGAGTGATTATTCACGAAAAATAGCACCAATATGTTGTCACGCCTACAGGGTAAACTACACATGGAAATAAGCTGAAAATTGGTGAGTAAATTGGTTAACTATTGAACCTAAAACCTTTTGTGGTTTGAAAGAAATTGAGCTAAAAACCAGGAAGATACAATGAAAAAACCAACAGTGTGTAACAATTATGCAATCGAGATTAGCTAATAAAAAATGACTACTTTCCACGCCTATCAGAAAAACCGCTTGGGGTAGTGCTTTGAAAGCCGCTGTACAGATGGAGTAATCATCTTAGAAAGCTCTTCAATGGTGTAGAAGAATCAGACTTAAAGCCACGGAGTTATAACACGAAATCCAACTTGGTATAGCAAGTGCGAGATCAAGATACTCTAATAGAGCAGTCATCCTAATAGAGCAGTCACCCAGAAGAGAATCAAGAGATCAGCTAGAAACAAGTAAACTGTATAGAGATCAGCTACAAATAAATCACCCTGTAGAGATTCAGCTACAAACAAATCACCCTGTAGAGAGATCAGCTAGAAGAAGTTACCTTGTAGAGAGTTCAGCTACAAAGAAACCATTCTGTAAAGAGCTCATGCAGCTGCAAACAAATCACCTGTACAGAATTCAGCTACAAAGAAATCACCCTGTAGAGAGATCAGCTAGAAGAAGTCACCTTGTATAGTGTTCAGTTACAAAGAAACCACCATGGAGAGTTCTGTAATAAATACGTATATGTATTATATATATATATATATATATATATATAATTAATTTGTACATTTACTGATAAAATCAGAACTATTTAAAGTATTCAACATCTGCTTCATCTTTTCTTCTTCCTGTGGTAAAGAAAAAAGATAGGTTAAAAAAGCCTCAAAACCGGCCTATGGCCGGTTTTGGGGTATACAAGTACAAAAAGAAGTGAAATCTAATCCAAAACAGCCAAGCTGTAAAAAAAAAGAGTGCGGCCCTCAAACAGGCTACCTACCATCACAGCCATTTCTTGATCGCTACCTTGGATTTCACACCTTTTTTCACCCTGGCCTTTTTGAGGGCCACACTCTGTTTTTACAGCTTGGCTGTTTTGGATTAGATGTAGTATGCCTGACTTGTACATGTGCTGGGTTTGTGTGGGTAGTTAGTTATGAGAAAGGCACAGCTAAGGAGCAACTCCAGATCACATCATGGCTTACACCTGCAAATGTATACAAAGATTTAAAACACTTCATATATTGCTGCTATGGTACTGCAATTTGTGGACATCATTTCATTACTATATAAAGTACTGATAGACATCACATCTCTACACAAGACTTGTACCCCATGAGGCAAATAACTAATAAATAAAATTTTCCAGGCTACCCAAATCACATGGTTTGCCACTGTATATGACCTCCTGTCAGTTTCCATCATTGTTCTCTATACAGTGAAAATGACCAGCACAAGAAGACAACGTCAGGAGTCGGCAAGAAGATCAATACAGTCAAGATCAAGGCTGGAGGCATGCAGTCTGGTCTGGTGCGGCTCTACATGGTGGACATCCCACACTTCTGTAAGTAACTACGACATTGCCGTATACTATATAAACATACAGTAAAATAGAGGCTACTATCAGCACCTGTTACTTACATAGATAGCTTCAATGTTCCCCTGAATAGAGAGAGACATTTTGTATATGTTTGGCTTATCATTTATATTTGTAAGTACATTTCTAAATCCAGTCTAAGATTTCTAAATCCAGTCTAAGTAGTTTCACATAGCTCATGTTTTGTTAACTCCATCATTCTGTTTAAACCCAGCTCATGTGATCTATCAAGCTTATTTGATATTGGCAAGCACAAAATCACATGAGCTTATAGAACAAGTACTGAGGAAAGCTGACATTGTTGACGACCCTTATCGCTATTACGTGTTTGAGAGGAACTTGGATGAAGATGGCAGTAAGATCATTGCAGTATAGTAATTGCTAGCTATTATAATATCTTCAACAGATAGTGGGAAAGTCTTGGACAGAAACGACTGCCCTCTTCAGTTTCAAATGGAGTGGACAAATTTTTACGGGAGAAAATTTGAGTTGTTCTGCCGGAAAACCCAGTTCGTCAATGTGCAATGTCAGATCAAAGGCCTCTCCAATGATACCACACAAATGCACATAACAGAGGTCACTCCATGTAGTGTGTTAATTACCATGGCAGCTAACTCCTTCAATGTGCCAGAGAGTTGTGGAAAGCTGGTAATCGTATTCAAGCACATCAAAAACAAAAGTGAGTCATTTATACAGTATTATTTGAATGACAAAAATGTGGTAAAAGCCATTACAATTTTTTCTTACCAGAAAGTGCAATGCTATATGCGTGCACGCTACAGTTATGATCAACCATACTGCATGTATGTAGCTACAAAGTATCTGTATAATATTAATATATTGATAATAGGTGTATGTTCTATTAGAGTATTTGAACATACCTCTGAACACTTAATATCGCCTAAGAACTCGGAGGTTTTATATATTTTTATTACTTGTTTATTGCCCGAGTTTCATTTAAGCAGCCATTGAGACAAACTCTAGGGTTAGATAACCAATGAAGATCTAAACTTTGTGGCAAAGGTGTTATGGTGAGGTTACTTAGTTACTAAAGCATTCTCAAGCAGTTAAACTAAAGTGCTTGCATAAACATTTCAACAGAACAATATAATGGACTATATAGAAGAGTAGTAACACATGTGACTTGGATAACTTTGTGATGAATATTTATGATGCAGGAGAGATAGAGCTGAGTGACACTGACTTGCCTTTGAAACTCATCACAGTAAACAATGCAAAATATGTTGTGTTCTGTTTGAGACAAAATAAAGAGTGAGTCCATGTAACAACTATATGTTGCACTATGTATACAAGTCATTTTGCAAGTATTGTACTCAAAAGATACACACACATATTACATTATGTGTACATGTACACTGTTCACATATTTGTTGCAATAGACTGATAAGCCCTGCCCAAGAACAGCAGCAGCAGCAAAGCAAAGAAGTGTCAAATGCACCATCTGTTCCTGAAGTAAGTAACAATTTGCATCATGGACTAAAGGATAGATATCAGCCTGATTCCTGTATAGAGTCCATTGCAAGTCCACACCAGCTTCCCTTTGCCACACAAAGAAGCACTACTGTGCATACTACCTGTCTTGAACAGAAGAGAGATCTAAGCTAGGGACATTCTAAAGCAATATTAATATTTGTATATCACACAATATTATATAGTTATGGCATAGGTAAAAGATATTATTGGTTTACTTATAGTGTGAGCCTGTCAAGAAAAAGTCATAGCTACTGCTCGACTATATAGTGTATACAGTTGATATAGCTACTGTATGTTTTGTATTGCTTAGAGCATCAAAGTGCTAAAGGAAGTAGCAGGGAATAGTGGAGCAGTGCCACCACACACAGTTAGCCCCAGTCGACTAACTGAGATTGAAGAGAAGTGTGCAATGCTGGAGAATGAAAAGCAACACTTGGAAACAAAACTAGATGTTAGCAACCAGACTATAGCTAAGACGTTTTACTTGTTCATGTTATCTTGATGTGTAGGAATTGCAGAGGAGGTACAATGCAGTTGCCACGGAGTCCAATAATGAAGCAATCATTTTGATGGAACAAGAAAATAATAAACTGGTAATAAACTGGTAATAACGTTGTCATTGTTGTGTAGGATTAAAGCCAATTTATTACTTCCAGTTTTATTGCAATATATTGTGTATAAAGCAGTTTTAGTGTTTAAAATATTCACAGTATTGACAATGTTTTGAATGACATTTAGAGTGGTGAACTAGTGGTGTACAAAAGCAAGTGTGCACAACACAACCAAGAGATTGCAGAGGTGATGGAGAGCTTGCAAAAGTTGCAGCAGCAAGTAATAGTAAAGGATGATAGGATGCAGACACTGACCATTACTAACAAACAGCTGCAGGAACAAGCCAAACAGGTAATTTATATAATAATACCTCACTTAGTGACAGACTGTTTACCACCAAGACAACCTCATTATAGTGGCCATGTCAAGTAGGTCCCAGACACAGCTAAGATGTACTTCATGTCCTCCTTAATAAGACCACCTCACTGTAGTGACCATGTCAAGTAGACCCCAAAGGTATACTTATGACCTCATTAAAAAGACTACCTCATTATAGCGACCATATCAAGCAGGTCCCAAGTTTTTAATTCACAGGGGTCATTTTTGAGGTCATCCCTTTGGGGTTTTTCTGTTAGATAATTGTACATGCAAATGATTTGGCTGTTTCACACACAGTTTCAAGAGCAGATCACAAAATATCAACATGAAGAGACAGAGAGCAGCAAGATCATACAAAGTCAGACACAACACACACTTACATGGTACCATTACATGTAATGTCAAATGGGCAGGTCTGAAGGATGCACTGGAGAAACTGACCAGTGACTATCAGGAGAAACAACAAGTAGTGGAGCAGTTGAGACTTGAAAATGAGCAGCTGGAACAATCAGTAATGGACAAGAAGGAGAAGGTGACATTGAACAGGTGAGAGGAAATTACTGTAGGATGCCAACATCAATGTTCTAATGAAATAATATTGTTACTATATTGTAAACCAAGAATAGTTGTGTAGAAAAAGCTTTTGCATTTTGTACAAGCAGCACAAAGCCATACCTTTAAAGTGTTCCCATTGGCAAACAAAAGTGTGTGTGTGTGTGTGTATGCGTGCGTGCGTGCATGCGTATAGGTTTGCACATGTTTCAAAAAAATAATGTTAAACATAATTCCTGTTAACATACAGCTCTACACCTAAGATTTCAGATGAGATGGCTGCATTGAAGGAATTGCTAAGCAGGCAGGAGAATGATGCAAACTCTTATAAAAAGAAATACCAAAAGCAAACGCAACAGCTGAAAGCAACTGAAGACCAACTAAACAGCATGAAGAAAGTCCTAAAACAAAAGGTCATTATTTACTAACCATGCAATGATGATATATACCATCAATGTTACATACAGGATGAAGTGATTACACAATTGTCTGAAGTGGAACCATGGCAGAGGTGTGTCCTGTCTCAGTTGTGCATATAACAAAATACACTATACACTTTGTGGAATGCAAAACATTCTGAATAGGATATTCTGTAGCTATACAAGCCAAAACTTTTAAACTCCTCAAAAATTGTGATTTAATTTATAGTCAGTAATATTACTTACTATAGCATGGCTGTTTAGATAAGCCTGATGCTTTAGCATGTATTTCTGTTACACAGTGCTAGCAATCGTAACTCCCTTTATTCCATGATGGGCACTGAGCCAGTTGGCACTTTGTTGTCAGTAACAGTAGAACCACAGGAAACTGGTCTTGGCATCAAGTTGAGTAGCACTGAGGGTGGTGGCTGTCTAGTAATGCAAGTTGCTGAGCACTCACCTCTCATCTCAACTGTACTTCCTGGAGACAGGTAGGTTATACATTATGAATGTTTTAATAGAGTGGTTTGTCACACTGATGTAGGCTACTGGAAATTAATGGTGAAGATATTAGCAACAGTACAACAAAGCAGGTGGTATCACTGCTTAAAAATCTCAATGAACCAATGCAGTTTGTCATCCTGAGACATGGTGCACAGGATAAACACAATGATGAGACAGACATTGGCAGCGATGACATGATAGAAAGGCTCCAAAAGTTGAATGCCACGTTAACTGAGCAAGTTGATAAGCAGATGGCAGAGACTGAACACTGGAGGAGCCAATATGAACAGTAAACAGTGTTGTTATAGCTATTGTGATTACACCATGTAACTAGAATCAGAGATGCTTCATCAAGTACTACAGTACTCCAACAAGAGAAAGACTCAGAAATTGCATACTACAAGACCACAGTTGAAGAATTGAAAGAGCAGGTAACTTGTGTTTATGGCTTACTATATCATACTGTAAATCGAAATGCATTCTTAATAGTTAACTGAAAGTCAAAAAATGCAGGAGCAATTACAGACGATGTTAGAAGAACTCCACCAGACACATGATGAACACTCAAAGGCAAGTTATCCTTCCTCTATAACAACTATTGTGACATGTATCCAACAGGAAGCTACAGAGGCGATGGATCAGACTCTTCAAGAACATGTAGAGCAAATAGAAATTATGGACACAAAACATAAGAACCAGGTTAAAAAATATTATTGTCTCACTGATAAATAATTACACTGTAATTCTCTACTGGCCATTAGGTTCAAGCACTGCAGAAGTCTGTGAAGGAGAAAGAGCATACTGTGAGACTATTTCAACGACACTTGGTAATGGCTGATCCAGTAGACTCTTCATGTTTGCAAGGTGAAGGTTTCACTAATAATTGGTTTGTAATGTTGGGTTGACCACTTCAGCTGGTAGAAAGAGAGTAAGTGACTTAAAGTCAGCCAGTCAGCCAGAAGTGTTAGAGGCTTTGGCAAAGAGCGAGGAAGAGGCAGCAAGACATCAAGCATACCTTGACAAGTTGTTAGTCCTGGTCATTGAGAAGTGTCCAGAGCTGCTTGGAACCATGTCAGCCATGACTGGCAATGATAGGTGAGACTGAGTATCCTTCTGATAGAGTAGGGACATCTATGGTAGCAGTATGGCCCCAAGTCAACTACTTCATAAACATTAGTTATGTGATGAGGTTGTTCTGTTGATAAAGTGACCACTAAGAGGTGTTATACCTTAAGGTGACTAAATTTAGTGATACACTAAATTTAGCAATTTTGTATATTGGCAAAATTAGCGCATACAAAATTTAGCAATTTTATGAATTTGTGAATTGATATAATGAATTAAGCATAAATTTAGCAGGTTTATGTGTACTAAATTTAGCGAAAAAAACCAAAATTGCTAAATTTAGTATAATATTGCTAAATTTAGTCACCTTAAGGTATAGTGCATGCTTAAATTGCTAAACTTTACCTGTCAATTTTGTCTTACCTAGAAACAAGGCTGAAGAGTGGTGCTGATTGTGTTGTACATTGTTGTATATTGTGTATGATACACAGGTGTTTATATATTTCTTTTCGACTTCCCTTTTTATATACATATAAATGAACCATTACATGTAGCTAATGCACTATTAATGTTGTGTTGTTTACTTATCAAATGTTGTACAGTTTTCATTGAGCAGTTTCTTGTGCAGCCAACAATGCTTCTTTAACATTTGGCATTATGATGCCTAGTCTTACGGTATGCTCTGACTTGCCCTGCTTAGACAACCTATCAAAGTTGTTGCTACTCTGCAGCCTGGATGAGAGATACTTGTGGAGAATTTTCCTTCTTGATTTGCTGATGCAGTTACTATGCAAAGAAATGTCTTTTCTCTGGGAACTCCACTTCTCTGTACTTATATCACTGCTTGCCTGCTCTTCCTCATTCTTGAATGGGAAAATGTGCTTATATGTTTCGTTATAATCAATTTTGCTGTCACTGTGTATAGAGTGGTTGTTGGGTATTCTTAATACATGACGTTGAAGCGGTGGAGTTTTTCTAATATCAGACCTCTTCCTAATAAGCTGCTTATTTGGAGACTGCTTGGGTAGCCTGGCAGTAGTGCCGATTGGTGAGACTAACGTCGTATAGTGCATCCCTGTTACCTCAAAAGGCTTGGGTGAATCTTGACGCATATCTAGAGAATATGATGGGATGATGTAACGTCTTCTTTGCATGGCAGATAATTTTCTTACTGCCATTTTAAGTGACTTATTCTGCCTTTTATTCTCCTCTGTAGCAAATGGCAGGAGTACATTGCCATTGGCATGGTCTACCTCCCATGTGACTGATGAGACCACCGCACTAGGTGTTGTATCTTGGTCAGTCAAATCAACTGAAGAAGGGTATTCATGGCATGGACTAGTCTGTGAATCATCTCCTTCATGGCCAACACTACTGTCTTCCTCATAAGCAGCCATGGGTATGCTGAGCTGTTTTGGTTGAATGTACTGGAAACCACTGATTGCCTCCATATTGAGTTTGCCGTAAGTGTGAGGGTGCAGCCTTCGAGTTTGATGGAGCAACTTTCGCTGTGTGTGTGCACGATAGTAAGAGGATCGATGCAGTTTAGGAAAAAAGGAACTTATAAATCCATTGGATGGCTCCTGGAGTGTAACTGGCACAGGATAAAAGCTCCGGTCAGCATTGCTCACACTAGAAAGACCATCAGAATTCCTATAGATATGAAACCATACAACAAAACCACATAATTTCCAGCAATAATTAAGAGTAGTTCTGTAAAGCATACCATTAAAAGATGGGTATGTAAAGTGTTAATGTGTTAGCATGGCCACACACAAGTACCACAAAAAAAAGATCATTAACAATGACAGACAAATCACCTGTCTTCCACAGCAGATGTAGCAGCCACACTGCCATTGGTGTTGTGATGAATGAACCTCTTAGCTGACATCTGACTCAAGTGCTGCTCCGTGGCTCCACTTATGAGTACCTCTCTACTTTTCCATCCACTACTATCATCATTGTAGTTGTAGCTAATATAATAATAGCTAAATAATCTAATACACATTACCTACATAGCTACACACACCTATAGTTAGGTACACATGCATATCTACAGTGTTTATTCTGTGCATACTTGTCTGTGCCAATGGTGACAGCTTGTGCGATGGACATTGAGGGGTGAAATGTTTTTGCAAAATGTGGGAAGCACCCCAAAGTCAGACAGGAGCTGTGTGCTTCCCTGTACCAGTCAATGTGTTCTGATGTTGTCAAGAAGTGTTGGAATTCTGATGAACGTCGCTTTGGTTGAGGAAGTGATTGACGATTACCACCTGATTTCTGATTTGAATTTGAAATATTTCCACTCTTTTTAGAGACCACAGATGACCTTGGTGTTGATAGTATTATTTGTAGCAAGTTGTTCCCATTCCTGTGGTGGTATGCTGACATCTTCTCACAGCTAGTTGGCCACAGACTTGAAGCATCAAAATCCTCCCTAGATACACACGAACACCGAACATGGCTGTTCTCCAGCAATGTATTTATATGAGGATCAATAGTATAGCTATCGGGAGGGAACCTCCCTGGACGAACAGAAATCGCTTTCGCCTTCATAGGTGACAAAACGTATCCGGAGATTATTTCCGTATATCACCATTGACACTAAATGGATGAAGGTACTTTGTGTTTTTCTTGTAAAAAATACAGTTTAGTGACCTATACATGCGTAATTAAATTGTTTTTGCCTAAATTGGTTTGTTGACTTCGTGGCGAATAAATGCTGGTAAACCTGCTTTCTAATAAAAGCGCCACAATCAGCTGTGTCCTTCGTACAAAAGAGCGTGCTAATGTTGTTGTATTTAAAATGTCCGTAGAAGATTGTGACGAGTCCCAGAGGCGGAAGAGAAAGCGTGAAAAACACAAGGAGAGGGAGGGCAAAGGAAAGAGACAGCGAAAGGCGAGTAGTAAAGTTCAGGAGGAACAGGCTGCTGTAGTTTCCAGTACTTACCAGTCATCTAAGCCACTGTCACTGAAAATTAAGCTTGGCCAGGGATCATCAAAAAGAAACAGGTACATACTGGTATTATTTTCAGTAGAGGGAATGTGTGATATCAAAAATTGTTTTGCAAACTACTTATTTAACACTATAATGGTTTAAATGAGACAGTGAAAATGTTTAAATGTTATTGGCCATGTGGCTTAAATACAGGTTTTGGCGATTGAATTCGTCGCTTTGGCACAAGAATTCGTCGCATTGGCACAAGAATTTGTCGTAATTAAATTGTCTTCAAGAAAGCAACCGCTCATCACTTCAGAAGTGAATCATTTTCGCCATGGAGAGTTACGCTTGAGACACTAGAAGGTAATTGGAGCTGGTTGTACGCCTAGCTGATAGCTGTCTGGCAAGTTAAATAGTTTGTTCACGAGTGACCACGCCCATCGCTAATGACATATGCCAAAGTGACGAATTCAATTGCCAAAGTGACGAATTCAATTGCCAAAGTGACGAATTCAATAGCCAAAGTGACAAATTCAATAGCCAAAGCGACGAATTCATTAGCCAACGGGACGAATTCAATTGCAAAGCGATGAATTCATTTGTCAAAACCTGTATTAGCATCTCATCCATCAATGTGGCAATGTGGGGAAGCATATTTAAATATTGTTGTTTATACTAGGGCTGTGCGATAATGAAAAGACCTATATCTCGATAAGTTTCGATAACAAAACCCATTTTACCATGATAAACGATATTGTCATACTGTACTTATACTAGCACAGTTTTGTGTAATAATAATTGTTTAAGGCTATTGTCTCTTGCACTTTTCACCACAGCTGACTGTGACCTTACTCATAAGAAAACCATCTGCCTGCTTTTAATATACAATAGTCTACGGAGATTTACTATTATCTTGAGATATCGATAATAGAAAATTCATTATTTTATTTACAATAATGACATAGGTATCACGATAATCACGTTATCGTTATTATCGCACAGCCCTATTTTATACACTAGAAGCATATAGCTCACATGACCAAGAACGCAACCTTTTTAGACTGCCTAGCTAGTTACTAACTTACAGAGTTGTTTAGTAGCTGTATTCAGCCATCAGTAGTACAAAGATCATTGGTACAACAAGGAAAACCGACACAGGTGGGGGAGAAACTATTGATTAAGTTTGTTATTGTTTTGTTGCACAAAATGTTGTGTAACGTTCACCATTGCAAGTTTCTGTGTGTTTTGATGATTTAATGAAATTTTAAAATGATGTTAGATAATGAATTTTGTGTTTGAGACCTGCTGTGGTATCAGTTCATATTTCCTCCTCCAAATGGACTTCAGTGTTCATTAAGTCAAGAGGGGGCTTATATGGGATTTTAAGTGCTCCCAGACACAAAAAAAATTAACCATTCATTAAGATTGGATTTGGAAACAATTGTAATTGAACATTTCTTAAAAGTAAACATCACTGTTAAATGTGACTGTCTCAGCAAAAACCTAACTTGTTCGCACAAACATGCGTATTGAAATTTAAAAAAAAAAATAAAATTACGCATACTACAAAGAAAAATATGCAAGTTCTATTACTTGGAGTAGGAAGACTCACATAGATTAAAACTATACACCGCCTGCTCATGGAGAGTTCGAAAATCTTTGTTTCGTTTCTGTAACCCTAACAGTATACGCAGAGCTTAATTTAATTCTTAAGGTGCCAAGGACAAAATTATGTCCTTACATATTCACAATTGTAAGGACATAGACTTAAATTGTACGGACATGAGCTATAAGGAATACTTTACACTGCTGGAATTAACTACCTGCTGCGTGGGAGGATCAAAACGACGCCATGTACTGTATTGTCCATACAGTACTAATTAGCTGCATAACTGTATTGTATGAGTCATATGGAACAGTTATGCAGCTAATTGGGCAAATACAGTACGGTTATGCGGAGAATTTATGTAAGGAATATTATGGAGAGAAAAAAAACACTAAATCGCTAAAATCAGCCAAACTAATTCTACAAGGTCGTTCTACGGCTAGAAATAGATTGTATAAACACTTACTGATCGTCTGATCACGAAGCTATTTAAATACGACTTCAATAAAACAGCATGATTGATCACGTACGTGACATTGTAAATCACTAAAACTAGCCAAACTAATCCTATTAGTTCGTTGTACGACTAGAAATAGATTATATAAACACTTACTGACATCCTGATCACCGAAAATCGCAGCGGTTTGAGTACTACAGAAAATTGTTCCGAGCCAGCTGACCAGGAAGTACAATATAACACTTAAAGCACTGCCTATGCTTGTGTGTACGAAATATACAACACTTGGGGGGTGTCTTGAGGCAAATACAGCACGAGGCAAAGCCGAGTGCTGTATTAGCCTCTCGACACACACCCTCGTGTTGTATTTTCCGTACACACGCACTTCAACTATAACTTATGGCACCACCATTGCTACTGTTGGTTTTGCAAGTACATTTGTGTCCGCCCAAAACTCATTATGTGCAGACATTGTGCTATTTGTGCAGATTTTGTCCATTGACTGACCATTAATTTAGGGCTTGATGTGTGTCATGTGGGTTTGTTTACAATGTGGTAAATGTAAACAAGATTGTTTTAAGCCAGATTGCAACATTGTAGACTAATACAAACAGAAATGACTGCGAATGTAAGCTCCTGTAGTTTATTTTCAGTATAGTCGCTGTACAAATCAATTGTCTTGCTCTTCCTACTGTCTAGTACTATAATTCCAAAACTATTCTCCACAGAAGGCTGAAATTTTGGTGATCCATGCCTTGGACACTGCAGATAATGCTGAGAAAGTAATAAAAAAAAATTTTCAGAAGTTGTTCGAACAAGTTGGGTTTTTGCTGAGATGACTATAAGCGGTATTAAAAAATGTAAGCAAATGGTGACGTTCAAGAGATTGCACTTTTAATCATATGGCTATAAATCAGAAAACTGTAGTCCTTTAAGAGTATGCAGCCTCAAATTTCGAGCAGTTTCCAGGTGGGAGAATGCCTGCCTAAAATTAACCTTGGATTCTTTATTTCCAACAAGTTTTGTAACATTCCTAGGTTTAGTACTCTAATAAAAACCCGAGCCTTTGTTAGGTGGACTATTTTAAGATGAACGCAGTGTGGACACTTCCACAACACTGTAATTGTATTTTGCAGGTCTGTTAGAGAGGACAGCCCGATGTATGGTTTGGAGGAAGAGGAAGAGGAGTCCTTAGTGATTGACCAGGAGCAATGGCAGCAAGGTGACTTCCTCTAGTAGAGTATGCATCTCTGGGCACTGTTACATGTTTGTGAGGGTATGCAGAATAGCATTAGGCTTTATCCATTGCTTCATGACAAGTAGAATACTAATCTAGAATCCTTACTACATAAAGCGTTTAGAGAATCCTCAAAGAAGAATTTTAATGATCAATTTTATATATCTACAGGTGGTTGATGATATGCTAATTGTGACCATTTCAGCAAAAACCCAACTTGTTTGCACAATTTTGGAAATTTTTTTCAGCATTATCTGCAGTGTCCAAGGAATGGATCACCGAAGTTTCAGCCTTCTGTGGTGAGTAGTTTTGGAATTATAGTGCTAGACAGTAGGAAGAGCAAGATAATTGATTTGTACAGTGACTACACTAAAAATAAACTACAGGCACTTGCATTTGCAGTCATATCTTCCGTTTGGAGTAGTCTACAACGTTGCAATTTGGTTTACAATGTTCACCATGGATTTTCAGATCAACCAAGGTCTAGTTTTCGCATTGCAGTCACTTGCGCATAGGCGTATGAAGGCAGTTTGGTAGAATAAATGATGAGTATCTGGTTTACGTTTACCGTATCATAAACAAACGCATGTGACATGCATACCATTGGAGCTACAGAAACGAAATAAAGATTTTCGAACTCTCCATGAGCAGACAAATAAGATGGTGTATAGTTTTAATCGATTTGAGTCTTCAGTACTGGCCCGATAAAAACTTGCATATTTTTTCTTTGTAGCATGCATCATTTTACGAATTATTTTTAAATTCCGTTTTTCTCAATACGCATGCTTGTGTGAACAAGTTGGGTTTTTGCTGAGACGGTCACAATTAGTACTGCAAGACAAAGATGTCATTAATTACTTGCACTAACTTCTGTGACAGTTAAATAGATGCTATCCCAAGCCGATAGTTCCATGTATCCTAGCATGGGTTACCAGCCTGTAATGGAGCTGGGCTGGGCCCATAGCTTGATTGGCTTGTACTGCAGCTGTGCACAAGTTAGAATGGTAGGTAAAAGATAATTTGGTACAATTACACAAAAAAAATTAGGAATTTTCAACTAGAGTAGGGACCATAGCACATCGAATCACAGTAAAACAATAAGAAGTGTTATATCCCTATGGTGCATTTCCATTATGGTATCTTGAGCACAGTAGGGATATAACACTTCTTATTGTTTTAATATCGTGCACTACTCCAGCTTGTTTCACTACTTTTTATCGATGTGCTATGGTCCCTACTCTAGTTGAAAATTCCTAATTTTTTATATACTTGTTTGTTAGCTTTTTTGCAAAATAGAATTATTATGACTGGTGAACCCACGCACACCACATCAAAAGAAGAGATAGTGCCGCATGCCCCAGCTGCCAATTATCGTCTGAAAAGTGAAGTATCCATTACACTTCGTTGTCAGCTATGTTCAACCCGTTACACAGCATTACTAATCAAGAACTGTTCAAAAAGCACTTCTGCAATCAAAGTAGCCACAATGACTAATACGGATGATTTCCGTTACGAAGGGAAGCCATCACGAGATACTGCCAAATCGATACTTTTCGCTGTCAGCAAAGGTAAATGGGACACAAAGGAGGACACTGGTAAGTCCATGAAGAATGCATTGTACGTACTGCGGTATGCCAAAAGGCACCTCTCGGGGTGAAGCAACGTTGAACAGTGAAAAAATGAAGCCTGTAGCCTTAGCTGTTATCGAGTTACACTTGTCTGAAGACATCAGTCACTCAGTCGGTCAGTAGAAAATTCCGTTAAACTTAAAAAAAAAAATTCCATAGCAACTTGTTGAAAGTGTTTCGGGTTGATCTAAAGACTTGTTTGGGCTTAGTTTTACCTAACGAATACTGCTTCATCGTCGTCAGGGAAATTTGAGGCTGGTTTTTGGGTGATGTTTTTTCATGATGTTTTTGGGTGATGTTTTTACTATACAGTACTGTCGTACTGTATGATATAGGTAGATGGGGACCTTGTAAAATAAATAAAACTCCATTTAAACAGAGCCTCCATGTGACACTCCATCCCTCTCCAACTGTCCAGCTGAAGTTGACAATACTACATACAATACAGTGTGTGTTACCATATTTGGTGTACTGTGGCTGGAATGCATGATTGCTGTGTGTGTATATTATCAGCAGGTGACAGTGAAGATGAGGAGGTTCCCCTTGTTATTGATGATGAGATGGAAGTGAGCCAACCTGCAGACCAGTTGTCTGATGAGAACAATGAGTGAGTTACATGACTAGGGGGATCCCTTATGTTGTTAAAAATTTGTGCTGTCATTTGATGATCAATGAGGATAATTGTAATGGCTAAGCTCCTACTTTCATATTTTACTTACACATGGTTGTACAGAAATAAAGTACACACATGGGTGGGTACACTTTGGTTTGCTTTCTGCTGTATTATTCACAAGACCTTGTTACTCTATGAGTCCTGCTTTTTTTTCTTTTTTTTTTTTTCCACAAACGAACTAGCTATACGATGCTTAAAAGTGTCATATATTACTTTCTGGTTGACTTATTGGTGCTTTTTTTTCTTGAGTACTCAATTCTTGGCCATCATAATTACCATAGAAACTGGAACAAACAGCCATGATGTTTTTGTAAAAATAGTTTTTGCATAATTGTACTGTCCAAACAGCACCATGTACTGTATGTGTGATGGAAAATAAGCCACACTTTGGCATTTTGATCCTTCTGGTGTGATTACTGCAGTTCTGATGAAGGAGAATGGCTGAAGGCTCTGGAAGATGGAGATGTGGATGAGAGAGGTTACCTGCCCAAGAAGAAAGGTCAAGGAAATTTAACTGCTAGACAAGTGAGTGATACTTGTGGTGTAGTGTAGGAGAAAGGGAGGCAGCCCAGTCAAGTTGCCAAGGAATCAATCTAGGTTCTATGCTTTTTGATGCCCAGTTGTTGTTGTTGAACAAAAACTTCATTAACTGTCTGTCTTTCATAGTAGGTTTTGGGGTTGACATGGGACTTCCACACGTGAGACATGTCACAATCCTCCTGTGGGTTATTAGTCCATACCCTCTAGTACCTGGGTGATGCATACATACCCGAGTGCTGGTTCACTGCGCAGCAATAGACACTGCTGCCAGAGGCTTTGTGTGTGTGTGTAGTGTAGTGTATACAATTCTGATGTTTCATATACAGAAAGCAATGCAGGGAGACAATGATGCCACAACAGAGGAATTGGTGGAGCTACCAGTTGGTAAGGAATATGCTCTACTCCTGCTCAACTATTTGTTATAGTGTTAACATGTGGACACTACTTGTGCAAAATTATTGTTTCTAAAGTGTTTGTCGTAGAAACTATGTACGTTACATTGTAATAGGACACTATGTAGGATATGAATGGTCTGTGCATATTGTATGTTACGGTGTGTGTGGTGTCTGTGTGTGTAGCTCGCAAGACAAAGGAAATCACGGAGGAGATGTTATTGAAAAGATCAGAACGTAACAAGAGGCGGAAGATTTTGGCTGACAAACGCAAAGAGAAGAACAAGGTCTTATAGCTCATGCAAACAAACACGAATACATTGTACAAGCTCTATAAAATGTGCAAAGGTGTATTGTTGAATTGTGGAAGTGGCTAGTTGATTTTGAAGTAGTTAAGAGACCTCACAGTACCGCCTGTTGGGGGTCACTGTTTCATGGTGTGTTATAACACCAATGTGTGTTGTATTAGAATAGTTAACACACATGTTAACACACTTCCTTACCACAGAGAATTGTGTGAAATGTGTGAGTGAGAAGTTACTTTAGACATTCACACCTACAAATAATTTGAAATCAGGTGCTAGGAGCAATGGTTACTTCGTCTAAACTTTTGTGAAGTGTTAGTTAGGTGAAGATGAGTCAAATTTGAATACACGTTATACTTTGAATAGAAGCAACTTTCATTTAATAGCAAGGGCCTAAACTTTTCTTTGTGCTATAAACAAACAAAAAAAGGAGGGTAGCTGCTACGCTCAACTATAGCTGGCCTGTTGCTTTCTTGCTGGAGCAATGTAATTTTACAGATGATAATATGGAGTCTGGACTAGGGCTGGGACAAACAGTTTGAACATTTTCAATTCACCGCTATTTGAACATTAGTTTTCAATTGGTAAACTCTGTTCATTTACTTAACTGGTGAATACCATGAGGTTTCAAATCTTTGATTGTAATCCCCACTTTTGAATTGGTGTGTTGCTTGGACTGTTTGTTTGTTTTTGTGAGCAGGACATCAACTAGTTTAATGTTAAAGAATGTTTGAAGCCTGGTTTGTTTGCAGTCAAAATATTCATTATTAAAAATTAGTGTTTGTCCCAGTGGACCCTCGAAATGAGGGGACCTGTGTGATCCTGTAGCCCTGCATACATTTTTCACAGCTTATAGTGCAGTTCAACAGTCTCCCTCTCCCATTATAAACTAACCACATTATACAGATTCCACCGTGTATGCATGTTGCCCATAAGCTAATCTCATATTGGATTGTCACAGGTGGAGACAGTTCAAAGACTACTTCAGAAGCAGTCCACGAAGAAGAAGGACAAAAAAGTAAGCACTGTGTCTCTGTGTGTATATCAACTCTGTTGCAGTGAGTGTAACCAAGGGGTTGTGTGGAGCCCATAAACTCTTGTTATATCCATGGGCAACCTGTTGATTATACACTAGGTATTTTGATAACGTGCTATAGCACTCCACTTGTCCATTCACAGTAATGTGAACACAAAATTACCCACACACTTGATTCTTTGTGGCACAGGTTCAGTTTTGCACTTCGGACTTGGAAGTGGTTGGTCTGGTACCTGGTTGAGCAGTAGATGTCTAGGATGTGCCTGTTTAGCACAGAGTCTAACTACTTATCAAAACTCCTGCTGTTGAACCAGTCGACTTGAAAATCTGTCATTAGTGTACTGACCTACACCTGCTTAACAGGCACAAAGGTGATTGGATTACACTGTGTTTGTCTTCAAGAGAGATCTGTACTAGAATGTACTACATTCTTGCCTATTAGTCTGCAGATCTAGAATTGTTCTCTTTGTAATGGATTAAGTTTACAATTTCACACCTCAGATCAAAGGAGCCACCCAGGCTACATCTGCAATGTAGCCCAGTTGGTGACTTGCCCAGGCTACAACTGAGCAGCTATTATATAGACGTTAAGGCCAATATCGATTGTGGGGATCGATTAATACCAAGAGTTTATGTGTTAATACTCACATGATTAGTAGGATTTGGCCATGAAAACCACTCAGCATTATGTTATCCTCGCTACCCTACGAGTTGAAAAACATAAGGTGAGAACTAGTGCTATAGCTTATTCACTAAGCGTTTCCACACATTTTTGAATAGGACGACACCCCCATTTGATAACACCAAATTAATGCTCTACACAGAGTAACCATACTGCAAGCAAGCTTACTCATTTAGGCCTTTAGTATATTCCGTAATTATTCCATAAATGATTCAATAGTACTGATCAAAACAGTAAACTTGTGTAACCTAAATCCTTTGTGATATCTCTAGGGTTTGTCCGTCCATCACAACCAAACAAGTTGCTATGAAACATTTATAAAAATTATTAAATGGAATTTACTTGTGACTAACTGGCTGAGTAACTGACTGAGACAAGCATAACTCGATAACGGCTAAGGCTATGGGCTTGATTTTTTCACTGTTCAACATCACTTCAGCCGGACACTTGCCTTTTGGCATACCACAGTATGTACAATGCATTCTTCATGGACTTACCAGTGTCCTCCTTTGTGTCCCATTCATCTTTGCTGACAGCAAAAGGTGTCGATTTGGCGGTAGCACGTGATGGCTTCCCTTTGTAATGGAAATCATCTGAGTGGCTGCAGATGCTTTTCGAACAGTTCTTGATTCGTAATGCTGTGTAACCAGTTGAACATAGCTGACAACAAAGTGTAATGGATTCTTCACTTTCAGATGATAATTGATAACTGGGGCGTGCAGTACCATTTTTTTTCTTTTGTGTGGGTTCGCCTCACTTTGCCAGTCATAATACTTGTATTTTATAGAAAGGTAAAACAAACAAGTCCACCAAAAAGATTGAAATTTTCAACTAGAGTAGGAACCATAGCGCATCGATAAAAAGTGCTGAAACAAGCTGGAGTAGTGCACGATATTAAATCACGGTAAAACAATAAGTACTGTTATATCCCTACTGTGCATTTTCTTGAGCACAGTAGGGATATAATACTTCTTATTGTTTCAATATCATGCACTACTCCAGCTTGTTTCAGTACTTTTTATCAATGTGCTATGGTCCCTATTCTAGTTGAAAATTCAAAAAAAAATTGTGTACTTGTGTATATATAATTCATGCAGCCCTTGGGCTTTTTGGGAATACATGTCAGGCAAAATCCCTCATGCCCGTGTTACAACTATTACTTGTCATATGCTCACTGTAAATAGCTTTGTGTGGTAATAAGTCTACTACTGCCTGTCTGACTGGTGCATTAATAGGTTTGGTACAAAATGTGATAAGTTGCTTTGTTGTTGCTTGGCGCCCTACAAGGTTTAGTATAGAATGCTTGTGTTTATAATAATTTTGCTTACTTCATCATCATAGCTAGGATATTTGTCTCACAGGGGAGTTGAGAACAGTTTATCATGACATGCATTACTTCCTTTCTGTACAAATAACAGTGGACCATTTTTTAACCAATTCTATCTTTTATCTGACCAAAAAACATTCTTGTTTTACAAATTTAGTGCATCTCAATGTGAGGTCATCTCAATGTGAGGTCATCTCAATGTGAGGTCATTGATATGGTGTACAAATAATATCCCAAAAGTGGCCAGCTAATATCTGGTGACCCTTAGATTAGAGTGTAATGTTCAGTAACACATTTTGACCTATTATGTACAGGAGCAGATCCAGGGGAGAGGTACGTAATAGGTACCTCTAAAATAATTATCGTTTTGATGGTTTTAAAGACTTCAGCTACATTTCTAAAGTCCTAAGTGGTAGGAGTTAACGGTGAGACATTGTTGGAGAGTGATTTTTGCTATGAAATATTACTGCTAGACAAAATTTGTGATTACCATGTTCCAGAGTGGAACCCCCCTTTTAAAAAGTCTGGACCTGCCCCTGATTTAGTAGTATGGGATACTGTAATTATTATGGAACTTTTTAAACAGAAGACAACTCTGCAGAAATAGCTTACTGGCTTTGCTATCAGCTCAAAAGTGGCTTGTAATTCCTGGCAGATCAGGGTAATGGATGATTACATACAACTCATACATGTATGCTGTACATGTATGCTGTAGTTGTAGTGGTACATGGTCAGCTGAACTTTATATAGCTTGCAAGTTGTGTAATGTCAGCGTTCAGAGTTTCAGTAATTTCACCACTGTAACTAGCCCAGTAGCAGGATCCTTTATACACTATTAATACTGGTTTGTGACATAACACCGCTAAAAGTGTTCCTTGTTAGATAACACAAGTTTCACGGATCCTTAAGTTGATAGTTACGTTTTGAAGGGTAGTCACTAGTGAACAGTTTTGGTCTAGAGTATGCAGTTGTACATAGTTGACATCCAAAATGAATAGGTATATAAAATGGTTTTAGATCAACACTTGCCAGACAGCTGTACACTGGTATCTAGCAGCAATACTACCTTACAAAGGGTTTGGTCAGAGTTGACCTTGTGAATGATTGTGTAATAGATACCAAACTGATCTTATTAAGGTACAAAATCTATTGTGTTTGATAGTTGCAAAAAATGAGCGAAAATAATTATTGTGCAGTAGGAATGTTGTTGAAGCATTTTGAAGATGTGAGTTGATGTCCACATTTTGGTACATTTTGTTGTCCCCTCCAAGGTTCAACATGTACACTATGATTTTATTTAGAACACACAAGTGACCTCACAGTATTTTGATCCTGTCATTTAACCATCTGTATTAGTGTTAGATGTTATCACACAGTACTGTGGAGTGGTGTACAATCCTTAGGATCCCTACATCGTAGGGATTCTGTTTGACTAATTCTTCCTCTAATTTTCTGTATCTCCCTTATTCCTTGTATATATTCTACTTGTTGTCTAATCAGTTTGGTGTTATCCCTTGCAGCTGAACATGGAGACTGATAGCAACACTCCCATGATGACTTATAGGAACGGTCCTGACATGATCACTGTGTCCTTCCCTGTTGGGATGGAGTTTCCACTGGAAAGTCAACAAATTGTGTAAGTGTATGTAGTTGTGTGTGCGTGTGTTTGTGCGTTCGTGTGTGGGTGTGTGTGCGTGTGCTGCGTGTGTGTGTGTACTGTTGTGTGTTTACACATGTACATATGCATGTGTGCGTATGTATGTGCAGGTGTGTGGGTATATACAGGCATGGGTCATGTGTGAATGAATATGTTTACTCTTTCTGTGAAACTTGTTATGCCAACCTGGAAATTTACAATAACAATGTTTGTGTGTGTGTGGTATGTGTATGTTTGTAATTTCTGTAAATTAAATGTGTTTATTTTTTGTTGTAGGGTTGTTATTCTAGGAAACATTTTCACTGTTGTTCTTTCTTGTTCATTCAACTGCAGGCCACCTCCACCAACCATACTGTGCAGCGTTAAGGGCTGCAACAATCCAAAGAAATATTCTGACTCTATCACTCAGCGACCATTGTGCAGTCTTCAGTGCTACAAGAGGCTCAGAAATTGTCCACAACCACACATCAGTACATCAGCATTATGATCAGCAGCAGCAAATAACTTATAATAAGCTATTGTAAATATTCTATGACGGTAACACAATGGGAAAACACTGGCCCCAGAGATTTGAGCATCGGTTTATAACTGTTATATGAAATCTTGCGACAAGTTTATATCCCCTCAAACTCAGAACTAAACTATACACACAATCTATTATTGTATGTGTTAACAGAGCGAAATTTTGTAATGTTCGCAAGTATTTCTGTGTAATAGAGGAGGCGCGCGTAGTTGGGGTGTGGTGGAAGAAATATAACATTGGGATAGATCAGTTTACATGTACGTAACCAACCAGAATTCTTAAAGTGTTAATTTTGCAGGCTTCACTGCATACTGTTCTATATGGATACCCGATGGTACGATTACAATCTATTCAAGTTGGAAGTGTCGTTAAAGAATTGCTTATTGTTCCGGTAGTGGCTGAATATGAGCGTGATTCGCAACGTCAAGGTGAAGAGGATCATAATGGTACTGTTGATAGGGGTAGTGTTCGTGTACCAGTACGCGAATGTGGCTACTGTGGATCGGTACTACAGCAGTTCCGCCCCTGTCGAGCTGCCAGTACAGCGGGGCGAACGCCGATTAGCGTTAATACAGGTTCACAAGAACGTCTCATTCAATGCCAACAATCTAGTACCGTTGAGAGGTACGGAGGTGGGGTTGGAAGGTGTCAAAAGTGATAGTGGTCTGACGTCATTACAACCACAAGGTGATAATCTAACTGCTAGGTCGCTTCTGGCACAAGCTGAAAGAGCTGAAAATCCACATCCTGGCCATGTAAGGGAGTTATCTAAAGCTCAAGTTGATCTTCATTCAAATGGACCTATTGATTCTTCTCTGGCTCTACAATGGATCAAGGGTAGTCAGTACTTTGATGAGCGGATCAAGCAGCTATACTTGTCCTGTCACGCAACAGTATCACGAGACAGTAGTGGAGTGTTCGGACAATGTAAGAACTTTACTGACATGCGCTTCATTGATGGCTCTAGAGTGGTGGCCCTTCCTAGCTACCCTGGCTCAGGGAGCACTTGGACTAGGATGGCCTTGGAGCAGGCCACAGGTATATACACTGGGTCAGTGTATTGTGATCCTGAGTTAAAATCTAGAGGACTTCTTGGTGAAAAGTTGAGCTCTTCAAATGTTCTGGCAGTTAAAACACATCTCCCAGACAAAGACTTGTTTGTCCCCTATGAGGAGTACTATGATCTCAGCAAGTTTAAAAATGTCACTGCAGCTATTTTTATAATCCGTAATCCTCTTGATAGTTTTGTGGCACAGTGGAACTGGAAACATGGAGGCCATGTCAGTTATATTCAACCAGCTTTCTTTGGTATGTATATATTCTCCTGCACATGAGCAATATATGCATAACAGCTTGCGGTTCACAATCCTAAGGCCATTACCTGAAAATGTGACATGATTGTTATATTATACCGAGAGGTTTTGTGCTTTATGGAGATACTGGCCATTGTAAAAATTAATATGAGTATAGTACCATTTCATGGCGAATCCTTGCATGAGTTAACTTAGAGGTACAACTGTAATGCTCTAAGTACTGCAGGAAACTCCCTCCATCTGTGGTTACACCGCTGTATGTATGAATGCAGTATACGTATACATGCCTGAGTAGTTAAGGCTATACAAGATATTTTTATTAACACAAACAGTACCAATGTAACTTTATCAAGTATAGTGATGTCAAGTCAGTGTGATGATAACACACCAGGTTTCCCAGCTTGGCTCTTACACCAATGCTTAACCACAAAAACATAGCAATGATGTGTTACATCATTTCAGATGAAAACAGTTTTTAATTTGAGTGTAAATTTGGCTTATAGGTTTGTATACATGGAAAAATGGTTTGTGGTAAGCCATCAAAGTTGGTATGTGAGCTTCTTTTTCATAACAGTACATGCATACAGACAACTGTTGTATAATTATATGTCTTGAAGCAAAATCTCTATCCTTTTCTGTACTGAATCCCTAATCCTGCACTTGTATGTGTGTTAGTATTCAGTTTCACATCACTCCATGGTAAATGTGCACGGCAGGCTCATGGCACGCAGTATTTGGTAGTGGTTTATCAACTTTACCAGTTGGGTACTGGAGGGTGTATAGGCAGAGCCTGTATGTGGTGTTTACTACTGTATGAGCCTTTGAAGTACACAACAAAAGCAGTCAAATTACTCTAATATAACAATCATTGGTTTGCATGGAAATGATTAAAAATTAAAGCTACCTAATAGGCTAACAATCTCTCACTTATAATGTTGTCATGAGCCTAATATGGTAAACTGTGTTAATTTGATGACTTTAACAGTCTGTTAGAGTCAGGTTTTTTTCACTCCATGTCTAGTGCTCATGTTGTAAGTGATTTAGGCTGATGTGTAAGTGATACTTTTTCATCAGTTTTCCAAAAAAGTGTTTGTTCGAGACACTTCTGTAGTTGCCCACAAAGCTTTCAAAACTAACAATACCATACAATGGATTATCTGTGTGGGATGTTTACCTCACAAAATATTTCTGAAACCGAATTCTTATATTTTGAGTGAACAGTGTTTTGCCAAAACCCTTTTTACTCTAACAATGCCATATATAGTATCCGTAGAATTATGGAGAATTTTTTTTTTTCAGTGTCTTGTATAGATTTAGCAATCGCATGCAGAATTTTATGCTGGAGGTATACTTGTTTCAAATCTGTGTTTTGCAAAAAAATTGGTCTTTGCACAGATGACCCATGTATGCAAGCAACTGTATTTACTGTATGGTAAATGTTTTCATAAAGAGATATAGTAAGGTTATTTGAACTCTTGCTTTCATACGATTTATGACTGCAAGCATGAAAATTTGCATGCGGTATGATGCAATGATGTCCCCAGATCCTCATGCATGCACATCCATCCAGCAGAAATATTCTTTAACCAATCCCAGTGGTTTTATACGCATACAGCACTTATTTGTGTGATCAGTTTAGTTCAGGTGCATGGCCAATAAGAAAGAAAATATCAAAATTTGTGCTATACCAGCAAACTCTCCAAATTGGTGATGAAACAAAGATCAGCTTTGTACTTGTTATTTGTGAATTGCACGCTATCATTCCATGCATTTATTTGATGTGATTTTCTAACTTTAGGAAACAATCCGGAATGGAAACGGTTCATCAAAACCAGTGTAAAACAGTTTGTTAATCTTGTAAGATACTGGCTAGAGGAGGCTCAAATCTCGGTACTAGTGATCAAGTATGAAGACATGGTGACAGACTTGTCCACACAGCTCACTAAAATGTTGGACTTTCTGCAAGTGAACTATTCTCAGAGTGATATTGACTGTGTAGTGAACAGCAAGCTAGATAAGTTCCATCGGAATAAAACAAGAACATTTAATCCATACACACCATCAGACAAGCGATTTGTTTGGGACAGTTTCATGACTACAAAACCTCTTCTAAACAAATATAATATAAACTACGAGTTAAATGATACACCTTGAATACTGACAAAAACTTGTATATGTGTAATATATTCTGAACATGTACATAGTAGCTATGGCTATTTAATAGTTTCCATTTACGGATGTTTTTTATCATCATACATTATTCTAGATAACAGACAATTCAGTGCACTGCATGTAGTAAAGCTTCAATTGAGGACATGAAAAGGTGTTGGGAGGGTACCACAGAGAGGGTAGTAGATGCATAGACTAATCAGCTGGGGTAGTATATTGTGTGGTGACATCAGCTGAATGTTAACATTTTTAGCACATCATGCATACCTTGCTGGATTGACCTGCTGCAGATGTGACTGCCACTCTGAGCTACTTAATTACTTTAACAGCTGAGACAGTCCATGCAGGTGTCACTGGTAGGGCTCATGCAACACGTTTTCATTAGTTGATTGATGATGATTGCATCGACATAACACCCATGCATGAGTATGTAGTAGTTAGTCTGACAGTTCATTATGCACTATTATGCCCCACTACCCCTCTCTCAGAGGATATACAGTTATCCGAAAATTGTTCCAGTTACAAAAGTTTAATTGTGGGTTTTGTTTTATTCAGATGATTAGCAGTGTTTTCCACTATGCCATAAGAGGTGGTTAGTGTGGTTTTTTATATGAATTATATGATTCAAAGTGTTAATTGGTTAGATTTATCAGCTTCAGTATAATATGTAGCAACTCAGCCATTTAGCAGACGGTAGTCTTTTGGTAATTTGCAGTCTCATATAAGGCAGCTATAGCATATTCACCCACCTTTGTTTTTGAATGTAAAATCTGTATCAGTTACCTTCTGATATGACCCCATGCTGTGAGTTATGGTGCTGGCTAGCCTATATATATAGTTCAGTCTGCATGCAGATATAATAAGTTGACTATCACAACAACAAATTCAGAAAGCCCATAAATGCAAATATAGTTGCACTTTGCTAAGGATTGCCAGTGGACTAGCTAATAGCTATACGAGTACCCTTCACTGCATTCTGCTTTTTGGTACACTTTATTGGTGTTATGGCTAACAAAATGTCACTAGGCTAAGGAGCATGCGTACTAATGATTGTGACGTTCAACACCCCTACTACTTAACTGTACATGTTTCTGCCTCACAGACTTAGCTGATTAGAGCATGGCTAAGAGGAGCTGATGCATTAGGTATCATAGCTAGCTATATCTAAATGCTTGGTAGCTACAAATGAAAAGATAATATCACGCATGATAGCTATACACTCAATGTATGCATATTACAATCAGTCTTGATTTAATGGGAAAGTAGAATTTGAATGATATATAATAAACTGAACTTGATTCCATTATTTTCCACTGAAAAACTGCTAAAAATACTCTCAGGTTTACTTTAAAAGGGCCTAATTTCAAAAATTTCCTGGGGGGACATGCCCCCAGACCCCCCTTGGTTGGCATTTATTTATTTATTGTACTGGGCAGTCAGCACAGCTGGTAAGTGCCCAGGAAAAAAAGAAGAAAACAACAGAATTACAAGCATGCGTACAATATTACTTAAGGATAGTTGTAAATTGTTTGAAAATGTGTCATTATCAGTTGTGTTAAGGATAGATGTAGGTAAGTTGTTCCATTCCTTAATTGTTCTTAAAAAAATGGCATACTTCACATGCTAGTGTGCTTTGCACAGTAATGTAGTCACTATTCCAAATAGCTAATTTGACCATGGATTTAAAAAAAAAAAAATTTTTTCCGGCCCTAATGGCACTCCCTTCCACCCACACGTCTCTATGGAAAACAAGCTAGAAGAACAACATAAAAAGGGAAAAAGAAAGAATTTACCTACAGAAAAGACACCTAAAAGAACCTACAGAAGCCCAGGGAATGTTAGTGAACTGGTAGATGCCCCTCTGCGACGGCGAGATCTATTGCCGGGGGGCACACCAGGACGCTTAGAGCGTGATTGAGAACCACGGATGTACATAATGGAGGAGCGAAGCAAGGAGAACCCCAAACTGCAATGGAGCCAGCCCATCACCACTGAATATGGGGAACTCCACTTCTCACTGAGTAATTGAGCCAAATGCTTATAGGTGGTGGTGGCTGCTTTCCCCATTCCACCGGAGGAGGAAAAAACTAATGGGGTAAAACTGCCATGCTCTACTTCGCGTATACGCTCCTCATAAGCACGACGCTTCTCAGCCTCATGCCTACGAAAAGTGGCAGCCAAGGTGGTAGACCAATTGGAGACTGCAAAAGAATTAAAACGCGAACACCAAAAAAGGTGCGATGATGTAAGCACCTCCAAAAACCAGATGCTCTGATATCCACTCTGGCATTATCATCAAGCACAGCTGAATGGTGATGCATAACCTCACCAGACAGGGCATGCAAGTGAGGCTCTACCTGGACATCATGGCACACTTCTGTCATCAAACTAGCAGTCAAATCTCGTACTTCATTATGCCGGATAATTGGAAAGGCACCATGTGGGCAGCTAAGGGCGTGAGACAAGGTAAAATCCTTACCACACACACAGTGCGATGGTAACAATGATGGTGTAAAGCCATAACGTAAACAGACAGCATCAATGAATTCACCTTTATGAAGGGCGAAACCATACTGCTCCAATAGAAGTGCAGATAGCCAGGAAGAGGCCCCCTTCTCCATGCAGCACTCAATAGCCCAGCGCAAAGGTGGGGGACAATTAGAGATGGTTGATTGCAGCTGGGCAGACAAAGACTGTTCTCTAAGGGCAGAAAGATGGCGAAAGAGGTCATTCTGATGATGGATCACCTCAGGACACAAGACTGATTTTTGGGATAAGACTAAATCAACAAAGCCCTGCAAAAGTGCCCTGGAAAAACCATACTGTTCCTCAGAAGTTGACACAGGGTTACAGATCCCAAGACCATCAAAGCGCACAAGAAAGGAAAATAACTCCCGTTCTGTGTCGCTAACAGCATGGGGAACCAGCTTTGAAAGTAGATGATTACGTACAGCTGATTCAAGTGGAGAAGCAAGGCTGAGATACCTGAATTGGTGCGAAAATAGTAGTTCCACTTAGAAACATATCCATGAGTGAATGCAGAATATGAAGCATGAGGCTGGGTGTTAGCAAAGGATGACAAACGTGATACCCCAGTAATCCATTCACTGACACATTGTTGGGTATAGTCATTGATAAAGGAGATGGAACCTAAAGCTGCTTACAAATAAGGACGACCTACTGAAGTGATCTGAACACCAGTCCCTGCAAAAACATGCCGAGCTGACTGCAAAGATCCTTCCTTAACAACCAGCCAGCTCTTTGTTGCATTAACATTGTAACCAAAGGGACAGCCAACAGAGGAAAGCCTGTCCCACCAGTTCTTAGGCTGAGAAAGACGACCCCCTGCAGCAGCATCGTCTGCATACCACACCTGCTTGGCAATACCCCTCAAGTGTTGAATTACAGGAATTAAACTTATGGCATACATTGGCATTGCCAGGGGATTGCCATGGGTGGTCCCTTCACGTGACAACAAGGAAGTCCCATCAATAAACAAGTTGGATGCCATACGATATATATTGGTCAAAATGGTAGCAAAAGACGGACACAACTCAAACATGTTCAGAAGGGCAGAGCGACGATTCAGCGAATTGAATGCGTTAGATGCATCGACTAGCAAAGCTCCTTCAGACTCAGCATCATCAAATAACTCTTTCATAGCATGAACGGCAACCTCATAGCCACCATGCTGGCCAGCACACAGTTGAAGACAGCCAGAAGTGTTCAGAATGTCCTGTCTCAACACAGCAAGAATGGCTTTAGCTATTAAGCGTCTAGAAGTCTCCACAATACCAATAGGCCTAACCCCTGGATTTTTGTCAAGAGCAATCAGGCGACTATTCAGGAGAGGTTGAAGAGCAATAGGATCAACAAAAGAGGTGGAAATATGTCGAGCAACCAAAGCCAGAGAACGGCATAGGTCTATAGATGCTGCTCGGAAAGAAGTACATAAACGGCGCCAACCCAAAGCATCCACTCTGGATGGTCCAGCACCACCACCCAGGTGAAGTGCGGTTCGGCGTATGACATGCTCATGAAGTTGTTCAAAGATGACAGAATGACAACTACTGTAGTTGGTGGCATCAGTGACTATCAAGCTGGCAGACGTGGCAGATAATGGACAGGGATGTTTCTTGACAAGTTCTTCCAAAACAGTAGAATCCCCAATAGATGCAGATATTGGTAGAAAAGAGCCACGAGACTGGTCAGATAGAAAGCATAGAGCTGCCTTCACTTTTCCTTGAAACACGAGTCTGGCAAAAACCCGAGCAGTATCCTCAGAACTAGATGAATTACTCCCTTCACGTGAAGGTAAACGTTGCTGTATTATGTTACCCTCCTCCAACAAAGTTAGTATATTACCATCACTCCACAAAGGAAGACGACGTTCCAAGCAAGCAAGATGGTCACGTGACTTAGAATGACAATGAGGGCGCTGGAGCAACAAGGCAGGCATCACCAAGGCAGCTTTCAGAGCAATGCACTCCAGAGCAGAAGCATTCCCATAGCAATTGATGAGATAGGTCAACCTATTTACAAATTCAGTGCCCGCTCTACCAAACAGAACCATGAAAAGATTGTCGCCAGTGCACAATCTGATTGTATGTAGTAGAAATTCGATCACAGAACTCAGTACCATCCAGACAGGAGTTCCACAAAAAATCAGGATGATGAGATGGTGAAAATTTCAGAAGAGGAGGGATCTGAGAACATGATGGACAAATATAAAGTTCATTATTGGCTTCCATCTGCCTGCCCTCCCCTGGAGAGATACCCACACACTTTCCATGATACCATTTGTGGCAATTGTCTCCCTGTTGGTCACACATAATCATAAAGTTACCACCATTAGGCTGTTGGCAGAAACACCATGGATGAAGTGGATCGTCTTCTTGTAACTGCCCCTGTTGTATGGCAGGGCGAGCATCATCTTGTAACCGTCCCTGCTGCACAGCAGGGCGAGACTCAGCTTCTCTAGCAGCGAGACGAGCAGATTTCCGCATTATCTCCAAATAACGCATATCCGGACCTGGGCAAGGAAAGCGACACGACAACAACGGACAAGGACGAATTACAATACTACCTGAAAACCTCGCCGTTCACAGCAAGGCGGAAACACAGGACGCAAAGCTTGACTGCAGCACTTGACCCGTGGAACATGAACGTCAGCGTCCCACATTTGACCATGGATACTACATGAATCTTAACTAGGGCCTTGTGAGAAGGCTTGGTATCTTCTCAGTAATGTCTGGCTAGTTACCTATGTCCCTGTCCAGCTTATTTGTTTATTGTTACTGGACAGACGACAATTGCCGATGCGCCCAGGGGGCGATCAACACCCCTAAGAAATCACACATGCACATAAAATATACAGCAGATAGACAATAAGTAATTACACAAGGGGGTGTCACTCCAATAAGCACTGTACTACGATCTGCGACCGCGGTCAAAGCTGGTCAAGATCAATTTTCGATTTTGACCGTTGACTTTCATCAAATTTTTGTCTTGACCATGGACCTGGTTCCGTTTATTTTCGTGCACTACTTACTCGCGAAGCTTTGACCGTGCTGGGAAAACAGTTTGACCGTTGTTCTTCATGAAAAATCGGCCTTGTTCATTGACCCTTAGCTTTGACCGCGGTCGCAGATCGTAGTACAGTGTATATTGGAGTGACACCCCCTTGTTACAGTAGGACCTCGATTATCCAGATTATCCGAACAGTAGCGGTGACTGTTCTATTAGAGTATTTTGTCACATATCATGTATATTTTCTATTAGGTTAGAGTAGTCCAACAGAGCTCTGTATATAAATCAATGGGCTTCATTTATCCGAACAAATTCACTTATCTGAACACTTGTGATTCAGCTGACACACAGGTGTTCGGATAATGGAGGTAAGATGTATCTATGTTTTCTGATTCTATGACAGATATTGGCAAGCTGTTCCAATCTTTGATTGCTCTTGGACCGAAAAAAAAGCTTAGCCCCCCCCCCCCCCCCTCCTTCAAAAAATCCTATATCCGCCCCTGCATTGTATGTACTACACTGCCAGTTAGTCTCGCGTGGCCAGACCGTTGTTCCGCGCAGGGGCTTATCGATTGTAGATTATATCATAGATTATATATACTACGTACCCGGGATTGGAAACGGAGACACGTGATCCAATTACTCGTGTACATTTGCTAAAAGCAATCCGCGTTGGAGCGCACCCCCCAAATAACCGCCCATTTTTAAAGTGTTTGAATGGTAGAAGACGAAGGAGAAGGCTTAATATCCAGGTTGAGATACGCCTAAAGCCACTAATACTGGTAGGTTAATAGCTACTTAGGCGCCTACCGGAGCCAGAGATTCGTACCTAGCGAATTCGTTGTTCTGTCGCGTCTAAACCATTTAGCCGATGGACTCAAAAAAGTTATCGGGAGTGTGCAGTGTAGTGGGAGCATTTCAAACCCACAAAAAATGTATATGAGGTTAACATTTAGTTACCCAAGTGGTACTAGCTAAGTAATTATGTCCCTTTCTTAGTTATTTTGTTCCTACCCCCTCTACAAGAATATGGTAAAACTCTTAAGTGCTTCTGGTCATCAATCATTTGTAAACCGGACGATTTCAGAAGTTAAAATGATAGGCAATTCCATATAGAGTGGTACCGTACAGCTCTCAAACTTGAATAATACTTCAGCTAGTCAAAATATTTATCCAAAGAAGACCTACTAATAGCTACACAGTTTTAACATTTGATAGTCACATGGAGCACTGACTGAGACAAGTGTACAATGTTTCTGTGTTGGAACAGAAAGTCAATTGAGTGTACATAATGAATGTTGTAATAGAGTATGTTACATCCTACCACCATACTCAATTTCACGGCAGTGGCTGTTTTAGCTACATGTATTCACAGCAACTACAGAGTCTAGATAAGTGACATGTCATACCCGACTCCATTGCTGGATACACACAACCATCCCTCTAGCAATATGTTGCAACATAAACTGTTGTGCCGTACCGTCATGTTGTTAGTTTATTACTAAGAACAGCCTGAGCTTGGTACAGCATAGAAATTATATAATTTTTCTATAGTCAACTTGTCCACTACAAAAATCCTATCAGTTTCAATGTGAGATGAATCTTTAACAGCAACAAGCACTGTCACTGTATCCTTTGACAAGTGGTAGAAAGACACAGCACAGGAAGAGTTTTGTTGACCTACAAAAACAGTCTACATATAAAGATTGAGCTACATTAGCAAATGCAACACTAACATTGTATAATGTATAGTGGAACCTGTCCTGTATAGAAAGGTCACCTCTTGAAATTGGCTAACTTTAATTCCTTTAGTGAGGCAGCTATACACTAACCCAATTGTATAAAGCAAACGTCAAGAAATGTTGGCCTGAAGGTGACCGGCTTAGGACAGGTTCCACTGTACATCAAACACATTGATGTCATGCATTCACAATGCAACAGTCAAAAGAGAGGGAAATCACAGTAATCATATACTGCACTGTGCTAAGCAGAGATGCCATGTACGTTTATCACCACTACTCTTGTCACTACTATGGCACATTCACTTTAAGGTAAGTAGGGCAGGTAATTCTGGACACTTAGCTTGTCCTCAGCAATGGAAGAATCCCACAATGGTTAATTGTATTACAACGTAATATTGTACAAGAAATGCACCATACTTGTAACCATAGCTACAGTTACTGTTACCCCGTCAATGGAACATGCTGTAGTTGTTTTAAGACCGGTACCCATACCGTTAGGCCAGACCACTTTTTTTTCTCTTTGTCACTGGGTAGGGGAGAAATGGTCTGTTTCAAATCCCCATTTGTCTTGACATGTCATGAGGTTACATCACAAGCATGCAGTATTAGTGACCCTGTGTGCCTAAATTACATTACATTATGATAAAACCAGAAGACTTCAATCATTGGTAGATTCCGATACAATTTTAGACACCAACTGGATGGTTCAACTATTTCATTACAATGGAAAGATCCACCAGGCTATACCATCAATGTCATTGTCTCATTCTCCCAAACTCATCACACCAGTAAAATTTCTACTCTAAGGGCTACTTTCCTAATTGCATAAAATTTAATTTGTTTTGTAATTTCCCTTGCCATATCACGTGTGCTGTCTGCTCTGTAACAATAAAGTACGTACCATTGTGTCTGAGCATGGTCTGAGTAAGAATTCAAGAACTGGTGACCCCGCAGCTGACCGCCCATTCCTGTAGAGTTCACCTGGTCAGCTAACTCCAAATAATGCCTTCATTTAGTAAACCTACGAAATACGAAATGTTGAGTTAAGTAGCCTTTATATCTCTATTAGCTAGCTATGAACTCACAAGAAGATGAAAAGAATCAACTACTCGCCTGGCTAGGCGCTTCGCTGTCATAAGGGTGCGCTCCAACGCGGATAGTTTGGATAAAAACCGGCGTTTCCAATCCCGGGTACGTAGTATATATAATCTATGATTATATGCGCCCGCCCCTATTCGGCGCGGGCGCTTATAATCTACAATCGATAAGCCCCTGCGCGGAACAGCGGTCTGGCCACGCGAGACTAACTGCCATATTTCAGGGGGTCCAAAGAAACCCGCCCCTGACTGATGGCAGACCTTTTTCCCTACTCTAGCTACACACTATTATATTTTATGCCACACAGTAGGCAGCAGATGTCACGAAGGTGCTACATGCACATAGCGAAGGTGTCGAGTGTCATTGTAACAAATCTCACATGATTCCGGCACGTGTGTGTTCGTATGTCACTTCAAACGGTGTCAAACAAGCTCACTTCAAAGTTGTATTCAATTTGGAAGATGAGTGATCGACATGAATGTATTCCGGAGCGTCAAGGTACAGAGGAATATATTCGTAGTATTGATTGTGATCGTCTTCGTGTACCAGTGTGCGAGCGTGATCGTTATGGCCAATCGCTGGCATAGCTCGTTGGTCGAGCTGCCACCGGGGCCGAGACTGCAACGTGATAGAGCTCAAGATTCCACAGAAACACCTTCCCAGCCAGTGACTGGACTTCCTAATGTACAGTTAAACAAAGGAATAAATATTCCCATCCCAGAAGTAAGGAAACAGTTTTTAAATAATGCCCGTCTGGTGAAACCAAATGAGAAGATCATTCCAAATGTGACACTGGTACCATTACAGCTAGTCAAGGGCAGTCAATATCTTGATGAGCGAATCAAGCAGTTATACTTGTCCTGCCGTCCCAAAAAGTTACGTAAAGATGCTGTTGATGCACGTGTTGGACAATGCAAGAATTTTACTGACATGCGTTTCATTGATGGCTCTAGGGTGGTGGCTCTTCCTAGCTACCCTGGTTCAGGGAACACCTGGACTAGGATGCTCCTGGAACAGACTACAGGCATATACACTGGGTCTATTTACTGTGATACAGAGTTAAAGGCTAGAGGATTTCTTGGTGAAAAATTGAGCTCTTCCAATGTGTTGGCTGTTAAGACACATTATCCCAGTAAAGACTTGTTTGTCCCTTATAGGGAATACCATGATCCCGGCAAGTTTAAAAATGTCTCAGCAGCCATTGTGATCATTCGTAACCCTCTTGATAGCCTAGTGTCACACTGGAATTGGAAACATGGAGGCCATGTCAGTGTAATGAGACCAGCATTATTTGGTATGTTTACAATTACATATTTTTGTGTTCATGATACATGGAGTACCCATACTCCTGTCAGGGCAGCCTTAGCATTCTGGAGGTCCTAGGCAAAGCCAATGTTAGAGGCCCCTTAACAGTCAAAGTATTGTCCATTTGTAGGGCTTTTGTATACATTTATAAACTTGTTATGCAAAACAGCATGGACTGCACCGCTGTATGTAGCTATGCTAGCTATACATGTATGTGTGGCTGCTGTTTTTGCAGCTTTATTTCTATCCTAGAAGTGTTTGTGTAACTTATTATAATATACAGATATCTTTACAGCTCTATAGCACTGTATGGCAATCTTCTAGCTCTTCAGCTAGCTCATCTTGAGACCTTTGTGATCAAAGAACTAGTGCCTCACCCGCTCAATCATCTTTATCATGAACAATACTTCACTGTAACCATAGTGTTAATTTCCATCCAGTGTAGCTACTACAGAACCACGCAGTTGCACCAAATTAGAGGCGCAAAATGAAGGATGTGCCAAAGCGGCACAGTCAAGGAGCACCAAATGGCAAACAGCTAATATAGTGTACGCCTTTTCCTAAGTAATGTACAACTTACATGAATTGGTCGCAATACAAACAGACACTATAAGAAATCCATGTCTCTCCTATACTCCAAACCGTCACAGCACTGTCCCTCCATATTAGTTTTTAAATACTCACTATCACGTGAATCAGTTCTGCACATGAGTAGAACTATAGAGAATATGACGATGTAAGTGCTTTGTTTTGTAATGATATAAGGCTATTCATAGCCTGGGAATACGTAGAACTGTCCACTAGAGTATAGCTGCATAAGGGAAATTGGCTGTATGAATACATTTTATTATAGATGTGCATGCAATCCGTAAGCCCGAGGCCCCTTTTTTGGTGCTCAGAGGCCCCCTCAGTCCTAGGCAGGCTGCCTACCCTGCCTAGGCCACATACTGTGTCAAAAACATGGGAATGGTCTTATTAATGTGGTCTGAACTGAGTTGCAACCTATTTGACTGCATGTATACAATATGGAGTATCTCGATCTCACTACTCAGCTACACTAGGGGACATGCTACAATACCTTGTTTTTCTACAGAGCTGGATTGTTGAGAGGCATGGCCTCCTCACTGATTATTAGAGGTGTGGTGACATGTTCTTATAGTTAAGGTGGCGTGGCCCTTGCAGTTGTTTTATAATCCCAGGTTAGCTGCTACCCGATTCTACCAAGCAGATAGACCAACCATACACAATTAATTTGATGCTATACTTGTTGTCTAGTATCATCATCTGCTGTATAATAGGGCAACTGAAATAGCTTTCTACTTTAGATTCCATTTATGTAGTTGGCAACTTTTAAGCAGTCAAAAAAAAACTTATCAAAGTACCCAACAAAATTCCTCCTGTCAGGTACAGGGCTTGACACACTGATGTATGATTAGAGTAAAGATTGGACCATACAAAAATTTTGCATTACTTACCTGAGCTGCTAGGTCAACTCTCATCTTAGAGTAACTGGTGAGCTTAATGTGTAAGCTTGTGGACCATTGAAACCTCTACACCATTTAGTTGTCCAGCATTCCTTTCATATAAATTGGTTATGATTTTCATTTTATTGGATGACCAAAGCACTGCATAATTATATTTATAATTGTGAAAGTGGCACTCACATCAACGTTGAAACCGGGTCACTACTGCTGACCCGGATGACCCACTGACCCGGATTGCTAGACCCGGATGTGACCCGGATTAATTAAAGCCTAGACATGTTTCAGCTAGTCTCGAGCGAGCGAACGAGTCTACATTTTGAGCATTCCATTCGTGTTGAGTAAATATTGCAACTTCAGCCTAGCTGTAGGTTGAAGACCAAAAAAAAAAAGAAAAAAAAAAAGGTCTTCACCTACTGACAATAGCTACCCCTCACCATAGATACCCTCAGTTTCGTGCTACATACTACACTTACTAACAAATGGGTGTGGCTGAGCGTATGTTGGTAATGCGATAAGTGGGCGTGGCTCACGAAAGAGCTACGCGATAGCGTTTATAAGTTTCCACGTCGTCAAACGAACAATTTCGTTTCTCACGTGATCCAATCCGGGTCAGACCAGGATAAATTGTAAATCGGGTCAGACCCGGATGACCCGGAGAAAATGTGACCCGGATGACCCGACCCGGTTTCAACGCTGACTCACATTGCTTGACTTAATTATACATTTCTAATGGGACTCGCTAACACATTTCTTATATTCTTAATCAAATGTGGTGGATCAGAGATGAAGAATAGACTGCGGCAATGTGAAGCATAAACATTTGCAGTCTTAAACAAAATGTATATCAGCTGTACTGTACCATCTGCTATTGGAAACTGGGCATATGGAAATTTATTATCACAGAAACTCCTCTAACCATAATAACCATCATGGGGTCTACTTGATGGCAAACTAGCTTCCTCCCAAAATCATTGAGTTGTTGAAACTGATCAACGATCTGCTGCTCTTATTGTACATAGGTAAATCTCATCAATCAATAAGAACACGTCCTTTGCCATATAGTTAGCTTCTTCAGTTGCATCAATTCATGAAGCTTAGCATCAACAATGGCAGTGAAACCAGGCTTATACGAAAGTGATAATAATCATGCAACGTTCTGGAGCTAGGCAGACTGAACCCCTCAAAGTTTCATATGCTCCACTAGAGCGATTATGTAAGTACAGTGCCCGCCAAATTATCAAAGGGTGCCATCTGAGATGTATTTGAAATCTGTTGTTTCCAAAAGATAGCTTTAAAAGTCTCTTCCTCTTTGTTGTATTTACATTCTACGGCTTAAATATGCAGCAGTTCAACCATGCCATCTTGAATGTCTCCTTCAATTTTAATTCAACTTGTACATAGCTAATGTTCCAGTCTTTCTTTAAATTCTCTGGATTGCTTCACAACCACTGTGTGGAGATTCTTGGTGTGATGATACGCTTGCACAGTGGTTTCTACACAAGAGAAAACACCAGCATATAATTTTCTAGCTAACATGAACTGATACTGTGCTTACTTACCACTTCTATCCTTGAAAATGTTTTAACTTTTGACAACAAGTGGAGCAAATTTAGGGTCTCCATTACCTTTGCATATTTTACATCCATCAATGACTATGTGCAAATCTTCCAGACATGACCAACAGGATGGAAGATGCTGCAGTATGTTTGCAGAGGCCAATTATAGAGCAGCTGGAAATTTGTAATGACCATTCTAACTCCGTACTAACCTGTCCATCACAAACCTGAATTTGATCAACTTGGATGCCTGATATGAGAAACCAATTTCCAATGCATTTCAAACCTAATTGTGCTCGTATCTGGGCCAAGGCAGCAAATCGTTTGGAGAAAAAAATACTTGATTGAAATTTGAATAATACAATATCCTGCTGTTGGAGTCATCAGGTTATGATCAACATTGGCTTCATCGCTTGTAGGACCAGTTTGTGTACCCACAGATGTGGTAACTATGCTGTCAGTTTGCACACCACAATAAGTTGTACTACTGTCTTCTGTTGACTGTTCACCAGTAGGGCCACAACAATGTTGTTTCCTTTGGAATTTGTTCTTCTCCATCTGTACAGGGAAATTTATTAACTGTGTAGTACACCTTTTAAGGTCATGTACTTTTGTGCGCAATTTAGAAAGGTAAATATAAAATATGTCACAAGTGCTGATGAGAGTTATAGATTGAATACCAACTACTACCAAGCAATGGCCCAGTGTGTAGGCTACCAGCACGCCTATACTGACAGAAAACCACTTGTACATTAACCAGATTTTCAAGTTAATAGCCAATTTTACTGCACCAAGTGATACAATAACTTGTACGCTATCTACCACTAAAACCTAACGAGGATTGATGCACAGAGTCAAAACTAATAGTCCAAACATTGTGAAAATGTATGAAAACTCTTAGTAACACAAACCTGGATCAAGGAATGGTTTTGTTTGTTGTTGTAATAATGGACAACTGTCAGATTTTTGACAGCGAGGAACAACAGACTAAGCCAGATGACTAGAAAAACCAAGCACGCTAGGACATGAAGCATCAACAAGTCCGTTAAACTGTAGTATGTTTTTGTTACGTTACGTGATGTGTACTGAGGTGAGGAGTGGTAAACCACAATGTACAGTAGGCTATTGGCATTTCTAATCCTGGGCATTTATGTGCCTCTGGAATCTATGCTGTAGCCCTCTGGCTTTCGGCTGTATATAATCCCTAACAGCTGTGTATTGCTATCATGATACCAATATTATATTGTGATATCTGTATATGGGACAGATTACTTGCATGATCTTAATATTATATGATGGCTGGTCCAGTCAACATATAGTCTTGAGTACCTTTTCTACACTGGATGTCTCAAGGTACATAACCACCTGTGTTGGCAGAAAAGTGCATAATGTGTGGTTCAGATGTGTTTCTGTAAATGTGCAATTGGTTGTTTTAACTGACTACATTAACTTGTGATTCAGTTTCATGAAATAAATGTATCTAACACAATAATGAACCAGTAGTTCATACAGTAGTTATTTTGTTATTATAAGTACACAAGTATAAGGAAAAATTAGGAATTTTATACCCAATACTGAATTAGGGATTAAATGTTCACTAGTATATCCGCAGGTATAGGTGACCTTCCTTGTTTTCCAACTTTTTTCTATGATCCCTACTTGAATTTAAAATTCCTAATACTTGTTTGTTTACTTTTTTTGTTACATTATTATGAGTGGTGAACCTGCACCTACCGCATCAAAAGAAAGGATGGCACCTGGGATAAAGGAACGTGTGTCCCTGTTATCAATTACTGACTTGAAAGTGGAGTGTCCACTTTCAGCCTGTTACAAAGTGCTATGAATGAAGAGCAGTATTAGAAGCACCTCTGAATCGATCCAGTCGCCACAAAAATTACAGACAATTCTCATTTACAAGCGTAGAGAAGAATGCATCGTGCTACCGCGAATCGACACCTTGAGCTGTCAGCAAAAAGGGACACAAAGGAGGATAAAGGTAAGTCCATGATGCATGCATTGTACATACTGCAGTATGCCAAAAGGCATGTCTCGGGACGAAGCAACGTCCAACAGTGAAAAAATCAAGCCCATAGCCTTAGCCACTATTGAGTTACGCCTGTGGCAGGCAGTTAATCAGTAGAAAATTCCATTGAATGTATATATATTTAATTTCATAACGATCTAATGGAGGTGTTTAGGATCACACTTTTGGGCTTGATTATACCTAACCAATGCTGCCAAGGCCCCGGGATGGTATTCTGAAGCTGGTTTTTGGGTAATATTTTTGGGCAGAAAACCCAAATGTCCATGATCCCTAATATACAGTACTACCTGATATTAGTCGGATGATGCTAGTGATTTCCTATCCAAAGTAGATTTTTCACTCAACTGATCAAATCCACTTATTTTCTGGTCATCTAGTTGCATGAATTGATAGCCCAAAGGACAGTCTCAAATTTATGTCACTTCCTAACATGGCTGGTATAAGTGTTGTAACTTGCAGACAATATTACTGTCATACTAATACTATTTGTTTTGCTATATCCAAGGTAACGTCCCTGATATGTAGCAGTCTGTATTGAACCTGTTGTACATTCTCATTGCTAAAATTATACAAGTCTAGTGTGTGTTGTGTAGGGTATACATTGTGCATAGTGCATGTGTTGTGTAGTGTGTATGTAGGGTGGATACCATGTGTGTGCATGTGTACAAAAATTTTCCTCATATTAAACAGTTTGATTCCTATACAATCAGGCTAGTAATAAGTTCTTATACTGTACCTGACTACTGACAGTATACGTCAGGAACCCAGAGTTCCCTCTACTCATTGCCTCTCAAACTCTTACACATAAATACTGTCTCTGAACTAACATTAACAAGCTCAAATTATACACAGATGTGCTGTATCCTATCTTAATTGTATAGCTGTGTTTTACCTTATACTGTGTTGATTATAGTACACAATACAAAATGGAAACGGTTCATCAAAACCAGTGTAGAACAGTTTGTTAGTCTTGTAAGATACTGGCTAGAGGAGGCTCAAATCTCTGTACTAGTGATCAAGTATGAAGACATGGTGACAGACTTGTCCACACAGCTCACTAAAATGTTGGACTTTCTACAAGTGAATTATTCTCAGAGTGATATTGACTGTGTAATGGATGACACATTGGAAATGTTTCGTCGTAAGAAAACAGTGCCAAGTGAATTTAATCCTTATGTACCATCTTACAAACAATTTGTTTTGGACAAGTTTACAAGCATTAAACCTATACTTGAAAAGTATAATATTTATTATGAACCTAGCAGTAAACCTTAATGAATTATTGTATTACATGTAATGAAATTCTATTCATTCAATGTCTGTATTAAATTAATACCACCAGCTTGCATTGGTGGTGACTGAATATTGTATCTAGTGTAGTTCTGTTTTTTTTCAATGACATTTCATCAAGTTTAATTGTCAGAAATAATTATTGTTGCAAAAATTTTTTATGGCATTAAAATATTTACAAATACATAGGAAATTTCATTTTATTAAATAGTATAAAAGTATGTTAAAAACCATTCTGTTGAAGTAGAAACTAGTCAACTGCAACGTATTTACACAATTACAAAAGTGTACATATGCTATCTGATCTTATCATTGATGGTATGATAACAGTTCAAAAATCCAACATAGGTCAGCACAGCAGTAGCTGTTTGTAACACCAAGTCCCATGATGTGTAGTGGTTAAGTTTCTTTTGGCCATTTGAAGGATAAGTTAGGAGTGGGCTTGTCTCGCTCTCAAGTTCTGTGGAATTTTCCACAACTTTAGATAGTGCCTTTTCACTTTCTAGCTCTTCATCTACTGTTTTGTCAGTAACCAGTTCCTTATCAGTTTCCCTATCATTTGTCTGCTCTTGATCTGAGTAGGTAGAGTTGCTTGTAACATTAGCATCAGATGTGATTTCTTCAGAAGCAGTGGTCTGGTCATTACATTCTGTGTCATTGTTGTTAGGAGAATCAGCAGTGTTGTTTGTGTCTTGGTCATCAGAATCTTCTCCTAGTACAGAAACATCAGTGCTCTTGAGGACATGGAGGGATGGATCATCACTGACTTGATTACGGCCAAATTCTGTTCCATCAACATCTTCTCCCAGTAGTGACTTCCGGACATTGTCTTCAAATTCATCGTTTTCTTCTGTACCATTAAAAAGTGGATTCAAGGGATCTTCAATGTTAGGATTGTAAAACAAGAAGAGCAGTCCTTGTACTACATCTTCAAGTGTATTCTGTGATTCCCAATCATCAAAAAGACTCAGGCAAACATTCGTATCACCTCCATCTTCAGTATCAATGTTTGGATGGTAGACCCGAGTTGTGCACAGCACTCTTGGTGCAGCATAAGGATAATCAGAAGGGTCATCATAGGAAATCTCAAATTCAAATCTTCCATTAGAGTAAGGGCCGTCATTTGGAATAATGGTCAACTTGAATTGGCACATATTCTCTTCATTCACTGTGATTGCTGCCTGTCCATTTGTCAGGCTGTCCATGGACAGTATCAATTTCTTCAAGTCTCTTTTAAATCCCATTGTCTCTCCTGTGAAAAAGACATTGGATATAGTTATGTACAAAACAAATGCGGAGTATTTCCGTACATTTCCTATGTTATACGGACGCGCAGAAGACAAGACTGTGCGATCTGAGGACAACTAGCTAATAATAGTCTACTTACTCACTCACCGATTTATATGTAAAATGAAGAAGACTAAGAATATGCTATATCCGCATTTCTACTAGAAGTTAGCACTGCTGGTAAAATACCTTTGTTATTTATACGAACCGAGTTGCACAACATGACGTATTCGTCACGTAATATCTAAATATAGCTAAAGTTGCATCATGCATTTTTGCGTGTTGCACACGTGCATACAATCGTTTTTGGAAGAAGCAGGCGGCGCCATACTAATTATACATGGAAGCCACCCAAGTTTGTGATGACGTCAAGCTGATGTCGAATCGTTGGTTTGCTGAATCGGCGCTTATGGCCGGGCTCCTGATGTCCATGCCTTGTGGGCGAGGAACTGAGCAAGCTGCACGATCCGAAGGACGATAGTCCAAGTTCACTGATTGATGCAGCCTTCAAGCGTTTCTGCGTAGTATGCAGAAAGGTGACTCAACTATACTCTCTTTAGCAAGACTTACAAGATTTACAACAATGAGTGGTAAATGACTTTCCCTACACATGATAACACATCTCACATCATCATGACCAACCACTCAACTTGAAATTCATATATTATTAGGAGTATAAATGATTGGCTCCAAGCTTACCTTCACGAACATGACACATTTCAATTTAGTATGTATAAGAAAACTGCAAACAATCTGAGAAGAACCTGTATTCATGCCAGTGTGAAGTGAAAGCTGAGATGTATGTACATTCCATCTCAGAATGCTGCTTGTGCTGGGATCCCCACACCCATTGTAGTATTGGCAAAGGCATTCTGCAAGGTTTAATTTGTGATTGGAGACTTCCACTCCACTAGCAAATGTTTAGCTACCACCTTAAAATGGGACAATTTAAATTATCACAAGAATTAGCTCTGATCAGATATGAGTGCTTCACATACCCACAACATCTGATTATTACCTGGCTGCCACAAAGAAGAATGAGCTAACTCTCACTTTCTGTTAGTCTTCCAGATCATGTTCACTCTTATTTGCAGTCACAAGGTATGTAGAGCTTACCTTTACAGGAGCTATAATATACAGCTTTCAAGTACATATCTCTTGCTCAAGCGTGCTTGTTTTAGCTGCTGTGTCTGAATCTTGTGAAACTTTATAATCCAGTAATGTATTTATAAGTAAGTAAACAAACTATAAGGTTTGAAAATGGAAATAAAAGCTTTAAGGGAAGATATAGTGACTTTGTGATCACTGAAAAAAGCTACAAAACAAGAAGGGATCACTACGGTGATAATGTAAACAATTTTATTTTGACCCAGCAACACTTTTTGCCAACAATGGAGAGTTGAGTCAAAATATATGGATATGTGGTTTACATTAGCACCCCATGAAGTGATTCCTTGTTGTTTGTTTGTTATACTTTTTTCAGTGATTCTGTTACCACTTCCAAGTAGCTAGCTATACCTCTAAAAAGGACAACGTTATAGCAGCAATAAACCTTTGTTGAAATCAGTTGGTCCCACTGTCCATTATATACACTGTTTATGTCTCACTGTTGTTAAATCCCCACACAGAGTACTAGGGAAGCAGGAGGTGTATAAATCTGTAAGGCCAAACCACAAACATGTACTTAAATTTAAAAGTCCAATTGGATCAAATCCCCACTATGTATGCCAAGTAATGAGGCTTAGGTACATTATATTTTCTCTGAACTGCAGTATAACATGATTTTGCACATCACATTGACATCAATAAGCAGGAGACAGTCCACGCTGGCGTGTGGTTGCAGGTACGTGAGTGAGTGAGAACAGCATGCAATTTGGGTTGGTTTGTGCTACACAATACCTAAATAGCAATTGTGTAGTGACACCATGATGTTTGTACTGCATGAATAGCTACATAGCCTAAAGAGTATACTGAATAGGTGGTAAAAAGGATCAGGAATAATTCTGATTTTCAGAAGTAAATAAATTTTATTTGACTCCTGGAAAACTTGTTAGCATAAGACACCAGACTGAATGGTTGATCTACCCTAATAAAACAGCCACCCTAATGTAAAGTGACCTTGATCTTTAAAGCTACTTGCTAATAATAGCAAATGTAGCTAGCTGTATTAAAATTGTTAGGGAATACTTTAATAGGTAAAAGAATTACTAGAATGAATAACTGGGAGACATCAAACCATATCCCATGGTCCTACTGCATACATGTCATGTAATTAAATTCTCGAGCTGTTGGTGTATTGTACTGCATGTGTAGAGTATTTTGCTCAAAACGTGACAATGTCATTACTCAATAAACATTTGAACTTCAATAGTCTTGATAACAATTACAAAATAACTGTAAGAATAAGCAGTTGGTCAAAATAAATGGAATTCCAATATTTACAGTTTTTAGACACCATCCTTTAGTAAGTGATATTATAGTTGGTGGGGTGATCACACTGGGATAACTTGTATAGGGAGTAGTCCTTATCTTCAGTTACTTCTTGACCAATGTCCAGGAAGGTTGGCAGCTCTAGCTCACTGCTCAGTTTTGACGTGTATGTGGACAGTAGGAACAAATCTCTACATCTGATAAAAATGACAATGTTAGCAGTGGGGATAACTCCTGCAGTATATTAATAGCATTAAAGTACCATATATTTCCTAAAAATTTGGCAGAGATAGAATAATTTAGTTTGTGTCTGGCCAAATGATTAGGAGCAAATATATACAACTGGTACCCTGGTTGAAGTTTTAGGAATGTATCCTTGCACACTTCACGATTAGTTAATGCTAATTATTGCTTACTTCCTAGTCTTCTTGTTTCAGGAATGCCAATATGCACCGTGATACAACACCCATCAGTCGGAGTCACGCACATCACGACTGTAAAATGCCATCACCCAGGAGGTCTATCTTACACCACACCCATTTGGCCACAAAATATTATTTTTCTGTATCAGATAAACCAAGCACTCAAAAATTATCAATCCTACAATCGAATTTGTACAAGTGCACATGATAGAATCTTGCTTTAATGGGGCTCAGACATTGGACCTAACAGTGGATAATGTCACAGTATCAGATGATGGACTCTAGCTATCAATGGAAAGATCCAGGAAGAGGATCATGAGTTCCACCTGGTGAAAAAAGCTCACATTAAATTAGAAACCCTATAACTTTCTTGCTGAGCATATTGAGCTTGAGAGGATAATAAGAGGTGACAATTTTTTGGGAATCTATACCAAGTGGTCTGTATGACTCAAGTTGGATATGATCAAGTACAAGTAAAATGCTGAATTATACCAGTTGTCATTGTCTGTCCACAAAAATAGTCATACACTACAGGTGAGTAGAATTTTAGGAAAATGGGAAATAAATAATGGAAATGGCTAATACTGGTCTTCCTTCAATTTTATACCAAAACACTTCTTTGCTGCATCGTAGAATTCTCAGTTCTGCAAAATAGGTTAATACAGTTACACTATTCTAAAATATTCTCTAATAGAGCAATCAAGAATTTGATGGACCATGCAGAGACAGACTCATCAATTGTTGGAAATTTGTGAATTTCATTTCATTGGCAATACTGCTACAAGAAGATTTCTGTGCATTTAGCATTAGAATAATGTACATCTTCTGTTCACTTCCATACAATGTTATCATCATGTGTGCAGTACATACTATGTGGCCGGGATCCTTCAAGGATGTTTCACTTTTTATATACTTGGGTTTTAACTAACTATCATACTAGTTATTTATTTTATGTGACTGCTGTGTACTGAAGGCTGGCCCTGGAATTCAGTGGTGTATCTAGACTTTCTCTATTGGTAGGGCACAGCTAGGACACTGTACATGCTGCATCATCTAGGGGGATTTGGGGGCATGCCCTCCAGAAAATTTTGAATTTCAACAGCTGTAAAATGGCTTCTGAGGCCATTTCAGCTACAAAAAACATGCTTTTAGATTTTGATGAAGCAGTGTATTTAATATATATTTAATCTGTTCATACAGTAGCTAAATACTAGCAACATTAGAACAAGACAACACTAGCTACACCTGTACATCAGAGGAGGTTGGATGCATTCACGTGAGCTGTACATTTTCATTGGAAAATCTTGTTTCAAGACAATTTTATTAAAACTATAGTGCAATAGAAAGTTTAAATCTAACGGCATGGCAATCCCCAGCGAACCCTGCTGGTTTGGCTGGTAACAAAGCCAGAGTTTAAAGTACCAATAAAATAAATTACGTGAAATCAGTTTTATTGAGGAAGGTAATACAACGATCTCAGTGTAACGCAGTGAAGGGTCGTTGTTTCATTATAGAAAACGTACGTGACAAGTCTGGTGAAGTTGTATGCATCAAATCACAATTATTAATTTCACCCCGAATTTCAAGTGCCTTGAGAAAACAAAGTACATAGCCTTGAAGCCTACGTGAAGGATGATCTGAATATCTAACGAACCCCAGTGAACTCCATCATTTTTCAGTTTAGTATTGTGACTATTAAGGGTCACATGAAATAGCAAAGAAAAGAATGCAATTAAGAGCAATATACGCTTATAGCGCGTCAAACCTCCTCTGCCTGTACATTATGAAACACTACAAATCTACCAAGGATCTATAGATACGATTATTATAAACTACAAGAGCACCAGGAAGTGTCCTTATTACTTAGTCAATTATCATCAACAACAGGTGACTTAATCACATACACAATTGGCAGTCATTAATTAGAATCATCATAATCATTGGCTTTATGACAGCTCAATACTAATAATTTGCTGAGTAATTATAGAATTAAGTTTCACTAGTTAGATAATGTAATGACCAATGTGAAGCTGCACGGTGATTGTAGTCTTCAGTTTGGTAGGGCACTAGCCAAATTTAGCAGGGCCTATGCCCTACAAAGCCCTGCTGTAGATACACCACTGCTGGAAATGTATGATACCTCTCTTGAAATGTAGAGGCATAGATAGCTCAGTAATACAGTGTAATTATAATTACTCTAATAGAACAATCATCTGTAGTATGGAATTTCAGTTAATTGATGTGCCATTTTTATAATCAAAACACTGTTATACTGTACAGATTATATTATTACCTTTCAGGCTTTGGGTCCAGGAAGATGTCAAGATAGTATTGGTGCCACTTCCACACAAAACACCTCCGTAACTTACGCAGCACCACATGGTGTTTGGCCTGTCTTTGGCTCAACATCTACACCACAACAAACACACAAACAACAAGGGTAGTGTTGGTACAATAAACCTGCAGCTTATACAGCAATGAATTACTACTGAACATGTTATACTAAGACGGACTACACAATATAGCATGTATATGATAGAAACTACAAGAAGATCACTTGCAGCAAGATCCAATTTAAGAATGAGCCCTCAATATTTCTGTGCAATGACTAAATTCATGCTGAATTATGGACACTACACAAACAATGGTGCTACTTATTACTGAAAAATGTGGGTACTACAGTGAAACCTGTCTAAGTTGTTCAGTGGTCTTTGGTTGAATAACTCTCTGACCTTATTTATATATACACTGGTGGCTACGGGTATATACACTGGGGTTACTGTATAAATAGAGTTGGCCAGTGTAGTTTTCTAAACTGGATACCACTAACTGTATATTATCCAATCACACAAGTCAACAGAATCACCTCATATTGTTGTGTTGTCAGTTGTAGTCTGTTTTTAGTGGTCACTCCATCTGATCCTTTACTAGTGATAGTTTGTGTACAAATGTAGGAACCTGTAGGGGATGGGGGTATAACATGAGTAGCTGCTGCTGCTGCTGCTGCTGCTGCTGCTGCTGCTGCTGCTGCTGCTGCTGCTGCTATTATTATACCACTTACCATTATTGCCTCCTGACCTTTTCTCAATTCTGTTCAAAGACTGTTCACTGTCAGAAGTGAGAAAGATGTGCTCCAACATTACCTCCTCAATTCTTGGGAATTCCTGTAACATCATCATCATCATTATCAAGCAATGTTGGGAATAACATGTACGCTAGTTTTTTTTTTTTTTAACAAATTGGGTTTTGAATAGTGCGGTGCCCTATTAGTTAGTAATACAATAGAGCTAAATGTGATTCCTGTCCAAAATTGCTTAGTATGTAGGTAACATGTCATGGATGAGCAACCAATTACGTAATGTAGTGTATATATGAAGGATGTTATTGATTCATGTTCCCATGTTTGTAGGGATGTGTCCACTTCAGGCATTAGCTGGTGACAAATTCATAGCAATCTCTATCACTGTCAGGTTTACAACACGAGGATGCCATATGATATTTTTAGTGGCTAAAGGAGTTACTTAACTTATAGCAAGAGTTCATAATATATATACTGAGGAGATTATCCTACTCTCATACACCCCTGTAGAAGGGTGTATCATGAAAGATATGACATAACAATAACCGAATGTGTTTCTAACAACATTGCTAACAACCAAACTATCTCAAACTCTCAGTGTTTCTTGCCAAACTACAAGAGTGCCAAACCCAATACATTGGCATTTCTTTCCAGGCCATTTTGAGTATAGCAAGTTGTTGCATTTCTATGGTTGCTCGTATTGTGTTACAACTTCGCAATATGTTGGGTATATCAGAGTAGAACACTCTCCTCAGTATATATACATATTATGAATAGTCAATGGAAAGTCACTTGCCTTAAAGTTGGGTACACCCTTGATCAAGAATTTACGTTTCACAGTCTCCTTTATATGTCCATCATTGATGACATTTGTACCAGTCACCTTCTTCAGTCTTGTGCATACGATCTGTAACAAGTCATGTGACCAGCATGTGATCAGCACGTAACGGTGATTTATATACCTCCACAGTCCTTCTTATCTTTTCATCAAAGCTCATTGAGTTGTCTATTATATCATAGCAAGGATGGCCCAGCCATGCCTAAAGGAGTAATAGGTCAATGCAGTTGATACATTGTATAGCTGTGTTGTGTATTAGTTTGTATCATACAGTACGGCAAGTAGGGGTCATGAAGGGCTTTCTTGTCCAAAATATCACTCAAAAAATCAGCCATACCTTTCAGCTTGGCAAAACATGCCTTCAGAGCAACACCAAACCACTAGTATATCTGCTACAGCCTTGCGACTGTGGTTGGGCTGCAGGCTGGCTGGCAGACAAAAATGTGAGCTTCAGCGATTTCTTTTAAATTCTATATCCGGCTACCTGTAAGTGTTTTTTTTTTTGTTTGCTGTATTTGATGTTATACTAATATTATTCTGTAAAGGTGATTTTCATTGTATAAGATCTCTAGGATGATTTTTAAAGGCAGCATTTTCAGCAGTGTGCATCATTTTAGAGGTGATCCCTACTTACCATACTGTTTGATACATAAAGCTTTATTTATTCATATAACACAGACTTCCTAGTTCTAGTATTCTACAACTAAAACATTTTATTCTTCATAACAGTCTTACAAGCTATATATGGAAGAGCAGTCAGCTAATGAATAGTTCATAGGAAGTTATCTCCTACTACAAGTTTATATAAGCTGAGGAATTCCTAAAAAGGCACTATAGTGTGTCTAACCTACCTAATTTGGCCTTGTACTGCACTGTCCATTTACTATAAATAGCCACCACATCTTGGGCTTGCTAAGAACCAGAGAAAACAAAATCAACACCTGGAAGGATAAAGAAAGAGGATAGAAGAGGAAAAGAAACCAAAGAAACTAGGAGGAGAAGCCTGAATTGTTGCAGTTAGATTGTACTGTGGATAACAGCAAGTTGCTCCAGATCTTCTCTAGTAAACATCGCCTGGAACCAGCTGTAGTCATGAACACCATTATACAGTTGGTTATACTGGCACTGTCACTGCTACTGGTTAATGCTGATGATCAATATTGCACTTACCGATACAAGGAGTTGGCATACAACTGCAGCACACCAATGATTACCATAAAAAATTGCTGTGAAATTACGAAATTTCCACTACTTCCGGGAATATTCAAGTTGAGCAAAGGAGCATTTGGTAACACTGTTGATGTGTACTGTGACACGATAACTGATGGCGGAGGGTGGATGGTGATAACAAAAAACAAGAAGAGCAGTACAGTGAGCTTTAAAAGGAACTGGACTGACTATGAAGAAGGATTTGGTGACCTTAACACTGAATTTTGGTATGGCCTAAAAGAAATTCAGTGCTTAACACAAACTGGTAAATGGGAGATGAGAGTAGATTATCAAAAGGAAGACACTTCATGGTCCTACCTCCACTACAAAAATTTCAGTTTAGGAAGTACCAGGGAGGAGTATAAACTCAATATTAATGGCTTTACTGGTGCGGGCACTGATCATTTTGCATCTCAGCCACTGAACGGGATGAGATTCAGTACTAAAGACAACGATAACGATGGCCACGTCAGCAGTAACTGTGCAGTCAGCTGGGGTGGTGGTGCTGGCTGGTGGTATAACAAGTGTGCCAATATTGGCCTCACATATGTAAGTCCCTGGGTAGGAGGTAAAGGAATGTTGTCAGCAGAGATGAAGATCCGCACTACAGGTTGTGTAGGTTACTAAATCATACCCATCCTTATTATGACAGATGATGCAGCACTACACCCAATACACCTGTACAGAGCCCATCATGCATTCAAGTTTTTGTGTGTCTACTATATAAAATATATAGTGTTTGTAACGTTTTGATGAGAAAATTTTCAGCTAAAATTATACAGCAATTTAAATGTTTAAAAAAATTTAAATAGCTAGTTTGATTACTTTTATGTCCAGCTAGCTAGCTATATTATACTCTTTATTTTCCACATAGTATAAACTATAAATAACTTGAAGCAGCTATCTTTTACATTCGTACACAATAAGCGCCTCTAAAATAATTATTGTGTTTAATCTTTTAAAGCTACTACAGCAACCGTTAAAGGCTTCAGCTACATTTCTAATGGCCTAAATGTTGATGATTTATTTAACAGCAAAACATTGCTGGAGAGTCCACCATTAAGAGTGGAACCCTCACTCTTAGAAGTCGGGATCCTGAGGTGGATCCACCGCTCAAAGGCATTATTAACTAGCTACCTTGCAAAAAAAACTGGTAAGACTATAAAACGATTACCCAGAGCGTTAATAAATGCTAGAGACAACTACTTGGACACCCGTTCACTCTCGTCTTACGTACACGTACTCACACTTCATTAAAATCATGTGTTTGGGTTGTGGCACATGCTGCAACTATTAATTATCCTTCAAGAAGAACAAAGAAACGAACGAACGGTGAAAGCAAACAGCATGGTGCAGTGGACAGAACGTAATTGAAACAAAAGATTCATGAATCTGCTGCCATTACCTTGGCTGTCTGAAATTTCTGGAGCCATACGCCTAGCGCAACCGGGTCTTACAGCAGGCAGTCAGGCAGATGAAATTCAGATAAATTTCAAAATTTTTAAAACTTACTGTACATTGAAACATTGCTTTGTTTAACCAAGGTACAGCATTATTATAGCAGTACTAATGCATTCCAGGTGGTTTTTTCGGGTAAAACTCATTGCAAAGCCGTTTTTAAAGTGCGAAAATCCATGAAACCACATGATTTCTTACCAATCCCTACTTATTAAGTACTATCATACTTAATGATAAAAAGACAATACTGCATGGATTTGCATTGTTTGGGATGTGGGAGCAAGAAATAATGTTATGAAATGCAGCAAATATTCATCTAAACAATGACATTTCTTTACTCTGCACATAACCAAAGTTCACCTAACAAAGGAGCATCTAAATCTTTAAACAGCTGGACTTACAAATGTTGTTCTTCAACATATGCAATGAGAAGAAATGGAGATATATACGACATAGTGTTTCCTATGATTTTTAAAAACACCCTTACAGTCATTAGCCAACATTTAAGTTCTCTAAAGATGAAATATCGTGAGATATATTCTCAGTGGGCAGACAAATGGTATGGCATGATGTCTCAACTCTCAAATAATGGTCTGGGAAAAGCTGCAGTACTGGACTCCTATTAGATCTGTTAAGTTTTAGTTGTCTGATCAACTATCTCAGGTGGGCACAGCCATCAGAATAATTTATACAGTCCACACAAAAACAAACACCTCAATTCTGTATTTTGAAAGTTGAGTGCTCAAAATCAATGCTGAAAAGTAAGATTTGATATAGTGTGCATGGAAGACCCAGGAACGCGCCCACATCTGGCCACAGCATGGCTGGCTATAGGCATGCACCTGGTTTCAAGGTTAGTCACACTTCATCATCAAACATCTCGTGATCTTAAAATGAAAATTCAACCCCAACACCTCAACATTGATCTAAAGTATTCTAGTGTGCAAATCAACATTGATAAATAATAATTCTCAGAGTCCTTCTTTCAGCCACCCAACACTTTCTGTGTTTCCTAGCTAAGAAAATCTAAACCAAAACAGCCAACTGTGAAAATAGTGCGGCCCTACAAAAAATCCCAGGTTGAAAAAAGATGCGAAATCAAAGGTGGCGCTGGCAATCATTATTTTTGGTTACTTCCTTTTGTAATTGCATATGCCAAAGCTGGCTATATTTTACTTGTCTTTTTCTTTTATTATAGGAAGATTAAGAATTTGTTAGGTGCATTTGACACAGTTTTCGTATGTATATATAGTATAGCGGCGTAACCCCCAAAAATTGACAAGTCACCCTGTAAAGAATTCAACTACAGTCACCCTGTAGAGAGTTGCAAAATAATAATTATGTGACCGGATCTGCAAGTATCCCATATGTTAGCACAAGCCTAATTTTACAGAATACAATAAACGTAATGGGTGAAATATTTACAAAATCAAAAAAATTCCATAAATTTTTTGAGCGCTTGTTTCACGTTAAAGGAAGGTGATAGTAGCAAAAACTATGGTAGCATTGTGATCCCCAAAGCAAGAGAAGTTCGAAAATCTTTGTTTTGTGTCAGTATTCCTAAGGTGAGAGAAGATATGAGTATTAAGTTTGCCATACATTGGATGAGCAGTTCATCATCATTTTTCTCTCACGTTTTCGCCTTTTCCCAGCTTGTAGAAAAGGCCTGAAAGACAAAACGTACCCAGCAATGGATTCACCTGTTAATGGAGAATCCGATGGTGAAAATTGCATCTTGGAAGAGGACTGCATTTGAAAGTTATGGCGATTTATTTAAGCACATGTAGTTTATTTTCACACCATCACTGTATAAATCGATTTTTCTGCTGTTACCACTTTGTAGCACTAACTTCGAAAGTTCAAGGCTTCTAGAGCTGAAACTTCAGTTGACCATTCCTTTGGCTATCTTGACAAAGAAAATGTAATAAAATGGAATTCGAAAAGTGCGCTAACATAGGGTCCTTGCAAATCTGTTCACATATGTGCTTATGAGCTTTATCCGAAATTACGTCACATACATAAAAATGGCTGCTGTAGTGTGGGGACATTCGTAAAATTTGTATGGGCGACTATGGGAAAAATTTTTTTGAACGGCAATACCTCAGCCAAGAAGGAAGATATCAAACTCTAACTAGCAGGTATAGCTATAAGACATTACAGTAAGTGCGTAAAAGCGATTTTTGGTTGATTTTCAAAACAACGCTAGATTCCTATTCTTTCAGCTAATTTATAACCATACCCGCTGACTAGAGCTTGATATCTTCCATCTTAGCTGAGATATCGCCGTTCAAAAATTTTCTTCTCATAGTCGCCCATACAAATTTTACGAACGTCCCCACACTACAGCAGCCATTTTATGTCTGTGACATAATTTTGGAGCACAACCAAAAAATCATGTGCTTTTTCATAAAGCCATGAAACTTTCCACATAAATAGTAGTCCTCAATACATGTAATTTTAGATATAGTGCCATCGCTAATTTGACCTTTGGTGACCTTTACAGCCATTTCTGTACAGAAAATTGATCATTTTTGTCTTTAACTCCCTGAGGTAGTAATTAACTTGTTAAAAACATGATACCAAACAAAAGATGAAACAACTTGGTTTTTATTTGAAGTCAATAGGTGATTTCATTACAAAGTTATGATCATTTTTATTAGCTGCAAAATTTTTTTTGATAAATTTATGCATAATTATCTGCCCACAGGTAATTCACACCTGGAGGGCAGGTAAATATATCAAATTTTGCAGCTAATAAAATTGATCATAACTTTGTAATGAAATCACCTATTGACTTCAAATAAAAACCAAGTTGTTTCTTCTAGCAAGATCTTTTGTTTGGTACCATGTTTTAACAAGTTAATTACTGCCTCAGGGAGTTAAAGACAAAAAAGATCAATTTCCTGTACAAAAATGGCCGTAAAGGTCACCAAAGGTCAAATTAGCGATGGCACTATATCTAAAAGTACATGTATTGAGGACTACTATTTATGTGGAAAGTTTCATGGCTTTATGAAAAAGTGAACTCTCTACAAGGTGACTTGTTCGTAGCTGAAATTGAAGTTTACAGGGTGATTTGTCTACAGGGTGATTTGTCTACAGGGGACTTGAAATGTAGCTGAACTCTCTACAAGATGACTTATTGTGGCAGAACTCTCTACAGGGTGACTTGTTGTGGCAGAACTCTCTACAGGGTGACTTGTGGCAGAACTCTCTACAGGGTGACTTGTTGCTAGCTGAGCTCCCTAAGTTGACTTCTTTGTAGCTGAACTCTTTACAGGGTTACTTGTTTGTAGTTGAACTCTCTATAGGATGACCTGCAACTTACTGAATGTTCTAATGGGGGCACTATTAGAGCACCTCAATCAACATGTAGTTGATTTTCAGTGTTTTTTTATATTAAACCACTGAAATGGTATTCTATGATGATTACTCCACATATACATAGATTTTCAGCTCATTCCTATAAGCAGTTTTCCCAGTAGGCGTGAATCTGAGAGATTCACTTTGATATAACCAGGCATGGGGCGAAGTACTTTGGTACTTGTACTTAAGGACACTTAAGTACACCTTCTTGAGTACTTGTACTTATACTTAAATCCTAAGTAATGTACTTAAGTACTTAAAGTACTTCAAAGTACTTTGAAGTACATGAAGTCCATTTACATATACATATACAAGTGAAATAAGTTGTAGCTATATATATATTGGCTGAATTTGGCTCAAAGCTGATATATTACTGGATTGACATGGTCAGCTTTTGGTTGAAGTCATTTGCTCTACAAACAGGATTTAAAAGGTTTCCCATCTTCTGATTCATTTCTCTGTTGATTTTAGAAACAGTTGTACTGCTTTTGGCCTGAAAGATTTAGTTGATCATTATAAGAAGCAGGCAGCTATAGCAGCTAAGAAGAAAGATTATGTCCTGAACAGAAAGTCAACAACAATGAAGTACACTCACTAAGCAGGTGGATGAATACATTAAAGCTGATGCAGTAACAATGGCCCAAAATCCAGCAAATATGATAACCAAAACAAATATCCTCTGCTTTCAAGGTTGGCAAAAACATCCTAGGAGTACCATCTTTCTCTGTCTCTGTTGAGAGACTCTTTAGCATTGCAGGAGAGGTATTTACTCCTGAAAGATTTCACCTTACAGATGACAGATTTTATTAGGTGCAACTAAATGCAATCGTGAACACTGTAAGCATAATCTGTACTTGTACTTAAATACTTCCAAAAGTACTTGTACTTTACTTAAGTACTTTCACATGTACTTCGCCCCATGCCTGGATATAACCCCTTCAAGTGTACCACATTTCAGAGTATATGTTGGTGTTTTAGGGCAGATTTTGCAAAGTACACAAAAAAAAGTAGAAGAAAAAAAAGGAAAAAACTCTTTTACCTCGGAAATGGCTGGGAAGATTTCTTCAAACTGGGTGTCTGGACTCCTCTACTTGGTGGGTATCAAAAAATGATTCCAATTGGTTAAGGGATCATGGAGCTATATATTATGTGAAAAATGCATTTTCTTCCTGTCAATGTACCCATGCAGTGTGGTGTGCCGGCTTCTTGAGCCACATGACACACTACCATGTGCCTTGATTATGCATACTATACTTGTGAATGTGACAGAAGGACTTCTAGACAGCATGTAGGGGTGAGCCTGTGGTGTATTTGATGTGAAAGTTAATCGGATTGTTATGCTATGAAGATAATAAATGAGGAAGCGCTTCATGAAAGTGATAGATTGGAAAGTTTGTATGATGAGGATCATCGGAGTACACAGGTTCGTGCAGTTGGAATCAAAGAAGATGAGGAGGATAGCGACAAAAATAAAGATTTGTACCTGAATGGTGGTAGACTCTACAATAACCCAATTATAGTGGGTTGGAATAGTCCAGTAATGAATGAATTGCCTTTCAGGGATTTTTCTAGAAAATAAATTCAGGGGGGGCAATCCGAGTTTTTCAGAAATTGAGGGGGGGGGGGGGGGGGGGGGGCAGAACTTTAGTCTAACTAAATCACCTGTTTACTCAGGCTGATTGAGGCAGAGTTCAGGGGGGGGGGCAAAATCATTTTCAGGAGGGGCAAAATGCCCCCTTTGCCCCCCCTAGAAAAATCCCTGCCTTTTGAACTTTTATACCTGTATCCACGTCTGTTGCCTAAACTTTCAAGTAATCATTCAACAGTAGCACCTTCCATTTTCCTCCAGTCTCAGCTTCCTATGGTTTTTCCCGGGGGTGGGACACTCTTGCAAATTATAAGCATGTGTCTTTTCAGTCATGTAATGATAAACCGATATTCGGATGTTTGATAGGACTAACTCATGTTTAATAGCACCAGCCCATGCTTGGAGTGTTATTGTGCGGTGTGCTGGCGATTATAGTACTAATGTTATCTACCACGTAGCTAACCATCAAATTGGTGAAGAATTGATAAGTCTACTGAGAATGATAGCACCAGTAGCGTCAGGATTCCGTACCATAATTTATCGTGTGGTGTTTGATAGGACCAGTTTACTCCATTTGTTCATAGCGTAATTTATCATGTAATGCTTGTTAACTTTGTGCTTGTTACTGGACATTGTCCATACATGTATGATGCTTGTACATACCCACATTCTGCGTAGTAAGGGGCTCGCCCCAATGATACCAATTTCAAGTACCATGTTTGGTTGTGCAATCACACGTAGCAAAATGTATGTTATTGAAGTTACCACCTATTATGCCTGGAGACAACTCGGAAGTACTTGCTTCTATGATGCAACAGACACTTATAAGAATTCCCGATGACTATGTGTGCTGATGTGGAGAACTTGAAATGCCCAAACCCTAGGAGGGTAGGGAGCACAGCTCTCTGACAGTCATCAATCTGATTTAACATTTATATGACTAAAGCATTTGTATATCTGCTGTAAATAATCCCTGCACATGTATTCCTAGCCTTTCTAACATTTGTATCATTTAATTTATGAGTCAAAATTTTTACTTTCATGAACATCATGTGCCAAAGTTCCATAACCATTGCCGTAAAATAGCTGCTGCTTCATTAAAGCAGCCATTGTTTTGTTATCAGGTTACAAAAGTCGAAAAGAAAAGTATACAGGGGCGGATCTAGGGGGTGGGCTTTGGGGGCTGAAGCCCCCCTTCACTTTTAGGCTTTACTTGATCAATATGCTGAGGATTATAATGAAATTTCGTCTTAGCATTATTATACGATCACTAATAATGCAAATACTGACTCAGAAACCCACCTTATAAACAGGCATTATTAGGGATTTATGCTGGTTATGCATCAAGGACCCAGATCAGCATTAGAGGTGTACAAGATCGAGATACTCTAATAGAACAGTCACCTAACTACTCTAATAGAATATTCAGTGTAAGCATAAAAGTTGGTTCTGTTATGGAATTTTTCCAAATCTGCCTACACCTATAGTGCATTGGTCTGTTTAAAAGGCTTGTTCATCTACTTGTGTAGTTACTGGTATACTTAATTCAGGTACACAATTCCATTGAAAATGCTCTCAGATTCAATCTCGTATCATTCAAATTTCAAAATTTTCTAGTTTCAACATTATTATTCTATCATGCATGCAATTGTGAGAGGGTGCATCATGTGCTTGGTTGTCTGAACCTTTTCATTAGGAAATGCTGCAGAGAGCCATGTATATCTAAAGGCAGTATATAAAATATTTACAGGCAGAAATATGCATTTTATGTGGAAATGTCTCCAAATTGCAGTATTCTAGCATCTATTGTTCAAAAATTTCCTTGGAGGGGGCATGCCCCCAGCCCTCCCCCCCAGTTCCAGCATGCTGGGCACACCTCCACCCAAGAGATTAGTACCTTGAGTTAGCCCCCCCCCCCTTTTATAAATCCTAGATCCGCCCCTGGTATAGGGAACATGTGTTGGACTATGAAACCAAGATAATTACCAGGTCTATTTTAGATGGTACACATAACCACTTAGTAAAGTTTCGATACACACATAAAGAGTGACTAGCTTCTAAACTTAGTAGTAGCATTTACAAAGTGGCTCATTACCTCAATCAACTTCTGATCCAGTCCAAATGCTTGTTCAGCAGTTTCATTTCGGATGGTACTGTCAGTGGAGAGGCCATAATACTGCTCTGCTCCATTGGCTGCTGTCACCTAAAATAAATTATCAATTACTACCATAATTACAGAAATACAAACGAATTACAAGGTGAAGCACTTGGTCATATCGTCCGTCCCTCAGTTGCAGCAAATCTAGTCCTCTGCTTGATACATACTCCTCCCACCAGTCCTCGTTCATAACTACACACAACACACAATTAGCCATGTTGCTCCATGATGTACCATACGAGTGTCTATCTTATCAATATTCAAAAGGATGGACTTTACTTTAGAAAGATAATTGGTTACATGACAACTTTCTTATACTCTAGCTAGATACTATTTATTTTCTATAAAACTTGTTTAATAGCTGCATTCAGTTACCATATATACGGTCCATAAGAATCATCAATGGGGTAAGGAAACATAACATCACAAAAGTTATGATTAAGTTTACGTGGCATTCATATGATATCATTACAGTGGATCATCCATTATCTGAACACCAGACTAACAGGGTGATATAAATCATTTTAACTCTTAATTGTCTCTATGATGTAAATAGAACAGCAGTCCAACATTACTGTTTATATTAGGAGCCAGTAGATGTCACAAAAGCACTATGGCTGCTACTTCAAGCCCACACCGTCACAGAAATTCTACTAAATCCTACACAAAGATTATCAAGTGGATATGGTCTATGACAAAGGCTCAGTCCACTATACACATCACAGATCTCCTATCAATGGCATACTTGAGTGCTGGCGTGTTAAACAGATCTCTTAGTCCAACAAAGAAGCTGCAAGTTGGTGAGACTATGTCTAGGCAATGCAATGATAATGGGAACCCTCTTAAGAGGAAGCAGCACCCTGATTAAAACATAACTTGCAGATTGGATGACAAACAAAATGTGGCTATAATCCTTTTGTAAATTGCTGAGTGTACAATACAAGCCATACCAAGTGATGCATGGGTGGTAACTTTTTCCACATACTAGTTGACAACCATGGAACAGTGTGGGCATGCAGAGCTATCCTGAAGTTGGGAACAATAAAGTGACACTTACACACTGACAGGTCCATTATTCCACGGTCACACAGTACCAAACAATTCTTTCCCTCTCCCTTTGCCAACTCAAAGAATGTCTTCTCAATCTGCAAGTGCATGTCGTTCATGTTCTCCTGAAATTGTACAGCTAAAAGAAAAAGTGACTTGTTTACAAACAAGAAGAGTCACGGTACATGTGATGCTTACATCTTTCCTTTGAGAGGTCACCAATCTTCACACCACACCTATATGTCACAACAAAACACTATGCCACTACACAAATGAAACAGAAATGCAACACTTTTAACTGGTTGTGGCGGTAAGCCTATAACTAGTAATGCTTGACTTCCTATAAATTTGACAACATGTTTTAAACTAGACAAAAAGCTTCTCTAGTACCTGTGCTGGTTTGAGAACTTTCCTAAGCGGTAAGCTTCCCAACAATCTTTTTAGTGTATAGCTGCATGCATGTGCTGCTGGGCTAGGGGGTTCAAGTCAGTAGCTGTTTCAATGTAAGACTGCACAGCCATGTGTGTTATGCAGAATAACAGATAACTACACGACAAATTTGGTAGTACCATTAAATTTCTATCCATTTACAGTAAACAACAAAGCGGCTGTTGTGTGTATGTGTCAACCATAACCTGATGTACTGCTCATATAACTCCTGCCCACATACATAACAACATGTTCAGTTACTGTGCAACTTGGATGGTGTGTTGTATACTTACTGGAAAAAGATGGTGGCTTTTTCTGGCACTGCATAAACCTGTTGATTACAAGCACCATACACTAGACTGATGTGTCTGTAAAGCCATACATGTACAGACCTTCCATCCTTGCTCCTCAAAAAGGGCACGCAACTTCTTCCAAGCAGTGGTCTTCCCAGCACAAGGCCCTGTGAGTACAAACAAGAAAAACACACATGAGGAGGCTGTTGAATAATTCAAATATGAGCAGCAGGAAGACAGTTATCGAATTAGGAAACCTGCGCCAGCGCGCGCTAAGCATGGCTAGGTAGCTACACCCGTTTAAGCCTCAGTACGATGCGATGCGTTGTGTTACCTCCAGTAAGAACAAGTTTATAGACGACCGGTTCCCTTCCCTCGTCGTAGGCTGGAGATAAAGGTAACGCGTTGGCTGCAGATATCTTCTTGACTTTGTGCGGAGTGGTAGTTTCCGCGGGATCCATACTTTAAACCTCTTTGAGATACGGTGATTAAAAATGATGAGTAGCTAGTTGCCTGCATCAACAAAGACAATAAACAGGTGGAACAATTCAAATTCAATTTCTTGTCATGACAAAAATACAAATTTTTACAGCTGCACAAATTTGCCACATGATGCATTCTGATGATCACGTGATAGACCGTAAAATGTTTGTGGTAGTTTCGAAAAAACAGAAAAAAAATTAATACTAGACGAACCACCAGCAACGATGAGCGGTGCGCTTACGAGGCCGGAGCATGCAGCCGGGAAAGACATGTTTCGTTTCGCTCATCTTTTATAACCTGATACAAGAGGGTAACTTCTGAGCTACTGCATGTGTTAAGTTTATTTGCAGAGGTGCATGACTACTCTTACTGTGATATTAGCATAGATAGTATATACCCTACCTACTATCTATGATATGAGCCTAATAGCATTTCAAGCACTGCTTGCATTATTGCTTATGCATGGTTGCTAAGCAGCATATGAGCATGACATCATAATTGAGGCCTTGTTAGTGGTCTAGCTGCAGCTGGGGTTTGTAAACAAGCAAGGCTGAATAAACTAGCGGGGGTGTGCATGAGAATGCATGTTGTAAGCTGCATCAGCACTTCTTTCAACAATGACATGCTGTAGTTTAGCATAAATTTTATATACTCCGTAAGTGTTATACTTAGATATAGCTATATATAGTTATACTTTCACCATCATCTTCAATGTATGCTATTGAAATAAATAGTTATAAGGTCTGCACTACCAGTCTTTAGATAGTGACAATTAATTGAATGATCGTTTACTCCACAAAATCGGCTACAGCCAGTCACATTATATTATTGACTGTGTTTATATAGCTGGTGACCTCATCAATGTATTTTTACTGCGCATGTACTCTATTATCTCATCATGCTGCTTCAAAAGTACATGCACTATTATAATTAGCTACTGTATAGCCAGAAATTTTCAAGACGAACCTTTCTAATTTTGCATTTTTGTACTTCATGAAAATACATTTAAAATTATTTTGCTACTCTCACCAACCATACATGCATTGAGTATAGATCACAAGCTTCATAAGCATTTTTTAAAACTCATCACAAGGATGGGTAGTATCTAGCTGCGTGGAGCTGACTCATTACTATAGTTGGGTGCATTAACCGCAGTCCCTCACTGGCAGGCAACAATAACATATAACATATGATTTACTCTATATATAGCATTGAAATTTGTGGGGACTTTAACTATATATATACCTGAAAATTTCGCATGCCCCCAAAATTCCACCTTTGAAAATCATCCTAAAGACATCTTACACAACGAAAATCACCTTTACGGAATAATACTAGTTAAAATTTTTGGAATTTTCACTAGAGTAGGGACCATAGCACATTGATAAAAAGTACTGAAACAGCTGGAGTAGTGCACGATATTAAATCACAGTAAAACAATAAGAAGTGTTATATCCCTACTATGCATTTCTCTTTCAGTACTTTTTATCAATGTGCTATGGTCTCTACTCTAGTTGAAAATTCCTATTTTTTTGTGTATTTGTTTGTACTATGACTGGTGAACCCACGCATACCACATCTGAAATGGTGCTGTGCGCCCCAGCTATATCAATATCGTTTGAAAGTGAAGTATTCGTTATGCTTCATTGTCAGCTATGTTCAACCTATTACACAGCAGTACGAATCAAAAAACTGTTTGAAAAGCACCTCTGCAATCAAAATAGCCACTATGAAAAATATGGACAATTTCTGTTAGGAAGGGAAGCCATCACATACTACCGCCAAATCGACACTTTTCGCTGTCAGCAAAGATGAATGGGACACAAAGGAGGACACTGGTAAGTCCATGAAGAAATTGCACGTACTGCAGTATGCCAAAAGGCACCTCTCAGGCTGAAGTGACGTTGAACAGGAATTTTAGTCTCACTGCCTGACTGACCACAGTTGCAAGGCTAGAGCCTAAATGAAGCAGCACATGGCCACCATTTTACGCCACAATAACAAACTCACCAGTGGAATGTGCCTTTTGGGGTACTGACGAATGTAGGCCCTCTGCGCCTTGTCTTTTCTTTTATCTTCAATCAGGCTGCTTGTCTTCTTCATCCAATGAAACCATATCAAGGCATTAATTTTCTGTATCAACACACTTCAGCAGCATACTTATACAAAGAAATCTCTTGGCTGCTTCACTTATAATTGAACTCATTTCTGGATGTAAATATAGCTAAGTAACCTACTTTTTGTTCCAATTATGAAACCCATGAGGCTTAGACAAAGACAAGAGGAAATCCCCAGTCAGAATATATCAACAATTTGTTACCTCTGGGGAACTGTGACCACATCTGAATACAATTTGACCAGGGCAACTAGTATTGAGCTTATAAAAGAGATTCTTAGTAGCTAATGTGGACTGGGTGTATTGTGATATAATACTCTGATGTCTGGCCATTATTCAAGTACATTTTTCAAGACGCCATGCATGCATGCATTGCATTGAGAAATGAGTTCCCACTTATACAGTCAAAGAGAAAAGAAAAGTTTGTAGACTATAATCTGAAGTGTTATACCTCTTTAAATAGAAAAACAAGCTGTAGAAAAGTATCTTTGATTCCATCTAATTTTAAATTGGTGAATAATTAACTCAGAAACTTCACACGCAACCTCAAAAAGGATATACAAAAGGCAAGTACAGGGATGGATCTATACAATTTCCCAAGAGGGGGTACTAAGCTAGGGGTATATAGTGGGGGCTAAAAATGTGGCAACTGGTTTATACAATATATAGTGCAGTGTGAGAACACTCAGCGTCAGAAGCATGCTTTATCTTGGGGGTCTGGGGGCATGCCCTCACAGGAAAATTTTACATTGCTTTCTGAGACACAATAATTGTGAGCCACTTCAAATCATTATTTTATAGCACTGCAGGGCACAGCAAAAATGTTGCATTATGGTTTGAATTGGAGTGAATTTATTTCAAAGGTCATTCTATCAACGTCATAATATACTTATAGACTTTCAAAAAGCTTTTGACTTGGTATAATGGACAGAAATCTTGTTACATTTCCTGTTTCCTTAGGGATCAGTATTGCATTGGTCTCCTTTATTCATGATGATATACTTGAAATGGTACAAGTTTTAAGATCTATAAAGCCTTCATGAAAACTTTATAAGTCATACAAGAGCTAACATTTTACACCATAATACTTTCATGCAGATTTTTGAAGTTAATTGGTGTGTTATGATAATTTATGAATTTTGAGATAATTTATACCTCAAGGGCAGGTAAACTCAGAGAATTTTGAACCTGCCACTTTCATTTTTTAAATCTGCTTGATTCATCTTTGGTAATTTGTGGGAGCCAGTGTCCACATTCTTGTGTCTCTAGAAGCTTTGCCAGCTTGTTTTAAATTAATGGGTGGGTCATTACCCATAAAAATATATCCCTTTTGATAATGAACATTGAGGCTTATTTATATAAATGCATGCACGGTTTCTATTCCTGGTGGTAGTAATTGATTGTGGGTTTGATATGGTAATATGTTATATACATTATTCTAATATGACAAGCAGAAGATACAATCTTAATGAGAAAAAAAGCAAAATGTAGATGCTATGACTTCTGAGCTACAATATTAGATCCATTACAAATTACAATGATTTTTCATGCTCAAATACAGGACATGAACTGGCTGATTAAAATTATACCATAATATAACCTGGGGAAAATTTTTTTGAGGTTGAGCAATGTTACTTAATTTAGAATTTTTTTTGCGGATTTACAAACCATCCCAAAATGTATTAAATATTTCAAAGATAAATTTTTTTAAACCTTGAAACCAGCAAAAATATTCCTCCTTAATATATTTATAATACAGCAGCGTAGCCCCCAAATCATGCACTTTCATAAAAGCACGATTCCTCATGACATGTATTTTTTAAATAGTGGCATTGCAGATGTGTGACCTTTAATGGCCATCTTTGCCCAGAAATTTGATTGTTCCTCCCTGAGGCATTAATTGACATGATACCAAACTAATGATTTTGTTGAACAAAACAACTTGGTTTTAATTTGAAGTAAATAGGTAATTTTTATGATTGTTTTATTATCTCCATCCTTAAGTTGATATTGGTTTAATTTTTGTAATTTAATTAGTGTGTGGCCTGCACATAATTTACAGTAACATATAATAACACTAGTTAAACTGATTACAAACATCAAGTGGTTTAGAGTTGCTTGATAGCAGTAGCAATATTACTCCTCGATTTGTTTACATATTCCTGTGGAAAGTGAAGGATAGTCAACACACTAAGTCATATAGTCAAATCATACCCGTGATGCACCAATGTAGGTGATACATGCATCTAGTAGTTCATTGAAGCTAGCTGTCTTCTCCATGTACATCTTGTTAATGGCCCCTAGCTCCTTCTCAGCACTAACAGTATGGAGTTATAACTACATCTAGTATAGATCATACTCACTCTTGTATCTTTGCCTTGATGTCTTGCATCTTCCTCTTGCCATCTTGAATATTCTTCTGTGTTGCATCCAGTGATTCAGTTAATTGTTGCTTTCTGTTTGCTTCAATTCTCATCCCTTCATTTAGAGACTAGGAGAGACACATCATGGTTAAAATACTAGAATCATAGAAATAAAAAGTAACAGAACAAGGGAGGTCGTCTACACTTTGCAGACATGCTAGTGGACATTAACTAGGGCTGAGCGATACTACCGTTTTAGCGATATATCGTGATATTTTGAAAGTATCGATATCGCGATATTTTGTTATTAACTATCGTGATACCATGCCTGTACATTACTGTCATTAAAAATCCATTTGTTATGCTGTACTTGGCTAAGAATCCTTGTAAATGATAAAGTCCACCCATCTGGTTTCCCCTGCAGAGAGGTGTGAACACCATAACAACCTCAAAGCATGTGTTACAATAACTGTTACTGTAAACAAGGATGATAGTGGCTAGTTTGCTATCACCTATAAGGACTTCCTGCAGGAATGCTGAGCAATACACTGTGAGGCACCAGCTATGATTGACTTATTTATAAGTATCGTGAACTATTCAGTATCGTGAATAGTGGCTTTAGTATCGATCGTGATACTAAAATGGCAGTATCGCTCAGCCCTAACATTAACCCTAATCTTTTGTACTTGTTTGTTTAGTTTTGTAACATAATTGTGACTGGTGAACCTACGTATACCACATCAAAAGAAAGGATGGTGCCAGGCATTTCATAATTTGTAGCAACCCATTGGAAATGTAAATTGGGTCATATTGAAGGCACTTTTGGGTTGAGGCTGGCTTCTGGTAAACATTTGCTGGGCAAAAAGGCAAACCTCCACGATCCCTAATATACTGTATGATCATCTACATGAGTATATAGCTCACTTCTTCTTTCATCTGAAGTTCTTTTGCCTTCCTATTTACTTCTAGTTGTAACTCCTCATTTTGTATCTTGTGACTGTACAATTCACTGGACAGCTATATGTAGTGTAGAGAGAGAATATATAAAGAAATTTCAAATGGCTTTTAAAATGTTTATTCTATTTAACAATGCATCACAAGCATTTTTTGAATGATACAAAAAGAGAAAGTTACTCAAGGCTGGTTTTTAAGAGCCGCTTTTTCTGGGTGATGTGGCAAGCTCGAATGGCAATTATAGCTTGACAAGAATCAGTGAATAGCCTGTTACAGTTGACCAACTGTTGATTCTAATGTCTGGAGTTTGATCTTGGTCCTGGATCTTCCACTTAAGGATTGACCATGGTTATGACCTTGTATGGTGTTCTTCTACTTACGAGATGGAAACCAACTTTTCTAGAACTGCTCCTGATTACATGAAATTATCACCCAAAGTCGCTTTCCATGACTCAAACAACATGTATACATACCATACTCTCAGTTTCCTCCCCAGTAATTATCTCATTTTCCATGAAATTAATTCTTTGAGACACTCTCTCATATAGCTTGTCAACTTCTCCCTATAACAGAACATACATTTAACACAGAGCACATGAAATTGTAACTGTACCTTGATGCTCTTGGCTTGATCCATTAGATTCTTGATGACTTCATATGATGACCTCTTGTTTGAATCATAATCAATCAACGAAAGGTTAGGGTAACTCATTGTGGTGGACCATGATGCCATAAGACTAGTCACTTTCCGTAGCTTGTCATTTATTTGTTGTCTAGCCTTGTCGATCTGTTGTATTGAGCGATTGTAGCACATCTGGAACTCAGCCACACATTGATAGCTCCTCTTAGTCTCTTGTTCATTATGAGCGATGGCATATTGTAATTGGAATTCTTGTTCCTTCAACTTGTGGGCCTCTTCAGCACTGATTGGCTGCTCCTGTATCTTAGCCTGTACCAATTAAAATACAACAATGAGTGAGTGTCAACTAATTTCTACAATGTTTAGGCTTGAAAAAAAAAAGCCCCAAACATGAGTGACTGTTCTATTAGAGTACTTCACTCCATTTAGCTTGTGCAGCCCTTCAAATGGCATCATGTTTACATATCAGACACAAACCAAATAGTGTTCTCTCCATTATCTGAACTCATTGGGACCTGGGTGAGTTCAGATAATCAAAAAGTTTGGATAATAGAAACCCATTCATTTATATACAGAACTCCATTGAAATACTCTAATAGAACATACACCTTTGTCAAAATACTTAGCCTGAGCAAGCCCCACACTGGCAGCAGTCCATTCAACCATCATGTAATGAAAATTTACATAAAGAACACAGAAAGCACATACACGTTTAGCCAATGATTTAAAGATGTTTAGACAATGTTTTTATTTCCTAGTCATACTGTCTCAGTTGTGTTGAATCTCTGTAGTGTTGGTTCTTCATGTTTGAAGTACTTTAAGTATGGATGCAGATTTTGTTTGTGTTGAATACCAGCAAAAGGACTTCTTGCATGTTTATGGATTGTCCCATGATCCAGACATTGAATGCCAAGAAGATACTGAAGTTCTCAGCAAATTCAAAGATGCTGACTTCAGCAATTTCAAACACTGAAGAGGAAATAAACTTAGACAGTGATTCTAACACAAATGAAGAGCTACCAGTGTTTCAGTCAATGCTACTATACAGGTATAATTGAATGAAGAAACAAATTATATTGGCAAAATAAAATACAGAAAACAAAATTTCTATATAGCTAGCTATCTTTGCTGAGAAGGTAGTTACCACTGATAAAAAAATAACTGTATACTAAAAATCGACTCCATCTGGCACGTGATCATAGATAATAGACTCCCCTTCCTCTCTCTGGTGGGATAAAGCCCATTCATGAAGTTTGCGGACTGTTCTATACCTCAGGCTCGCCCCATGATACTATGAGCATCGGTATAGTAGTACACTCATTTCCACAGAACATTTGGATAATTGATGGCCAGATAATAAAGGGACTACTTGTTTAGTGGTATAATGTGTGTAGATAAAAGTGCTCATTTGTAACACAGAAGAAGAAAGCTATTATTAAGAACTGTAAGGAACCATGTTATCATCTTGATGATTAGCTACAGTTGTAATACATTGGTAACTAATTTCACATGAACAATTGCGTAGCATATCGATGCCAATTTGGCCAAGTGTTGCAAATATTCATTGCTGGGATATAATAGCCCACATTAGCTAATGTATTGGCAAATTCACAGTGCTCAACACAATAATGAAAATATGAACATTAGTAATGGTGCAGTAGTATACCTGTATAAGTATACAATAATGAAATATGAATATTAGCAGTGGGAAATTATTGCAGTATACCTAGCTTGGGCATAATATGAAGTGGCCTAATATGAAGTGGTATGCATCCCAAAAACCAAACTCTTTTTGATACTTCAACAAGAGACTAGACACCTTGCACTTGTCCATGTGCGTGTTATGTTGCATTTTCATAACTCATGATGGAATAACAAAAGGCAATCATTACATACCTCTATTATTTTTTGCTGATCTTGGACCATTTCCAGTGCCTTTTCTACAAGTCGTTGATACTAGTTAACACAAAAGTCACCAGCAGGTCTTACCATGATCTCTACATGCTGCAAGTAACTGGTCCAATTGTAATGTAGCCTGGTGTATCTGTCCTTGTAGTTCCTCAACATGTCTCATCATCTGTACCCTGACCAAAGATATAGTGGCTTATTTAACAAGCTAGAAATCACTACCTAGGCAATCACACATTTTCGAATAATTGTATATGTAATAGGTAAAATGTCACTTGACTTTCAATATGATTCCTTGGTTGTTGCTGGGTTGGTTCCCAAAACTACACTCAAATGTGTGATTACCTATATAACCATGTGCATCACACGACAATGTAATGGTACCACAATATAATGGTGACTGTACTCCATAGAATCATTAAGTTGGTCCTTATAGATCAGACCTTTCCAAAAATTATAGCTTGATGATGTTTGCATGCACACTAAAATTGAATAACTTGTCTAGGTTTGCTAATCAGTTACTCGCATGTGAGAATTGATTGTGGGTTTAACACTTATCTGGTTCAATACACAAGAATTACTGAACTTGGTTGTTGTCAGTGCTAACAGTACTACTCAATTTATGCACCAAGTGATACTTAACTATTCTGGATTATGCAGATATCATCCTCAAGTGTCAACATTAGCAGGTTCCAGTGCAATACCAGTGATATGGTATCACAACATAGTATCTGATCTTTTTGTCAACATAGTGGACCTGTGTTAATTCGTACTTATTTTATCTCATGTGTTTTGTGTCTTCTTGTCCTGTAACTCTACACTTTATTGTGCCACCATGAAATGAAAACAAACTGCATATCCTAGAGGGTGCATAGTAAACTGTTGGTTCATCCCACAGTGCACATCCCCACTTCTCTAAAATGCAAGTAAGTTCCTCGCCAAAGACAAAAGTGCAAAATGTCTTTATAAACAAGGTAGCCATTTATACAACTGCTTAACAATGCTTCCCTCTCCTCTTCCAATGCGTTTCTAGTAATTGAAATAAAAATTTCAGCAAATTTTTTTTTTGCGCAGAGGGCTGCGTTCGCAGAAATTTGTGTCGCACTCTTAAGGTTCATGATAGAATATAGACGTGGTAAAAACCTGCTATACAGTAAGAGACTATTCTGTCAGACTATTAATGTTACCAATTTCACTGCTATACGATACTGTAAAGGAGTCACTGTATTGTACACAACAGCACTGTACTACTCACTTGTGGTCAACAGTCTCTTGCAGTTTTCTATCCAATTCATCTTTCTGTGAAAAGGTATGAACACACACTGTCACACAAAGTATCAGTACCATCATTTTGTACTTACAGACCAGGCTTACTTCCCCCCCACCCCCATGAAAATAAGATCTGGCTGAAACTGTATTTCTAGGAAACAGTGACAATATATTCTAATAGAACAAGTGTTCACAAATGAGTAGTCAAATGCTTCTTATAAGCGTGTTCCTAAAAACATGGATTGGTGAGCATTAAAGAGAGCCCAGTTTGAATTTACTTAGAAAAAAGATGTCCCTCAAATGTGAACTTATATAGTATGTAGTACATGTTCTTTCTATTTTTCTATTTACTAACACAAACACACACACACCGTTGAAACACTCAACATAGCCTTCTTCCTCTCTAGTTCGGTAATCCTTGCCAGCATTTCTTCCTTCTCTATCAAAACAAAGCTATTTCATTGACACTTGCACAACTATACAATAGCTGAAAACAGTAAGACAAAATGTGCACATTTCATTGTTTTCAAAGCAGTAACGGACAAAGTGTGAATAAATTATACAGGTAGTATGCTGGGTGCATGACACCCTCCCTATTAACTGTCTATTATTTCACCTTTATTATGTGTAGTTCAGAGTATACCAAGAATTTCAAGGCAAAATATATCTAGTCTTAATTAAAGGTTGAGGCAACATTATTGTTGATCGATTCTGCTCTCTTAGACCTTTTAACAAACAAACAAACAAACTAAAAAACATCACAGTAAACTTGACAAAAGGTTATTCTGCTACAGAAAACCTTATATTAAAGGAGTGAGTAAAGTCTACACACACACACACACACACACACACACACACACACACACACACACACACACACACACACACACACACACACACACACACACACACACACACACACACACACACACACACACACACACACACACACATGACTCACTCTGTCTCAGTCTAGAGCACAGCTCATCTACACAAGTTAGATACAATAATAACATCAGTTCTACAATACAGTACATACCTCTTGTTCTCAGGTTCATGTCCACACATTTTCTAAACCCATGACTGGACTCCCCACCACCACCGATAAACGCCTTGTACATGTGACAGTACATCTCAAACGATGCCTAACAATATATTGAGAATGTAAAGGTTGTTGGTAGTTCTTATTAAACTACTTAGGACTAAGAATATGAGGACCTGGTATGTAGTTTCTATAGAGGAACAGTTCTAAGCTCACTAGACAAGTCATTCTGTCATCACTACAACAAACACCTACCACATCAGTTGATTCCTTCGGGTTGATGGGAAATCCATCAGCATCCACAGCAAGATATTTCATAGGACCATCACACATACAGCTCTTCTGTACAATGAACAACGATACAGTGTAAACAACAACCTATTGGCATATGTTCAAATTTGCTGAACATGCTTACTCTGATGTTTTCAAGAAAGAACTATATAGGCACTTTGTCTAGCTTCTAAGAAAAATGTACCACACAGTGATGGAGCCACCCAAAACCATAAGAGTGTAAAGCCAGTGCTTGAAATTGACTATCTACTACCTTGCCCAAGAGTTGACGTCCTGCTTAACTTCACTATATATATAGGGGGTAGCATTCACTATTGTGATAGTTGCAGAATAACTATTGTGATATTAGCACTACCAGGCAACAATACTGTACATCACTTACATCAACTAGCCACGTCAAAATTCCAAGTAGCAGTGGAAATGTGTGAGGTGTACCAACAGCCTTAAAACAACTTTTGGGTGGTGGGAATGGATACCTATGTATAACAAATATTGATTAGAATCTGCAACAGTAACAGACACACACTATCACACAGTACATGTTCAGTTAGTGTGTACGTGTATACTCTATTAGAGAAATTAATAAGGTTTTGCGAAATTTGCAGAAGCACCGCATCACATGAGGTAGCTAGCAAGTACAGCCTGTACTAACATGCTACTGCCTTGATCAAATATACTGGCAAGAGAGAATGGTGGAGACATAAAATGTTCTATGATTGATAAAATCAAGCCCAACACTTTTTAATTTACCCTATTAGCTTCAGTTTGGCTGGCATTTCTTCTTCGAGTTTCTTTCCAGGCACAGCAAAACTGGGATGGATCAGTTCAGCTAGAAACTACAGCACAGCAACACAGAGAATAACATTAATAACTGACAAACCTAAAGCATACAAACATTACCAATCACTGAAGTAGTCACTACAGTAAGTTGCACTACAGTAGGTTGTCAAACTTACATTAAAACATTGTATAAAATCATGTTTTGACATAAAGGAATTTATGGACACATTCCTAGGATATCCTCTTTCCACAAGACTCTAAAATAGAGATAGATAATGTAATTTTGATGATCTGTAAACAGATTCGTCTGAATGTAGTAGGTAAGATTAAAGATAGGAAAGGTACTATGTATGGTGTAACATGTTACAAGGTCAGACACAGGGTGGGAATTTGTCACTTGAACTCATCTTTAGGATAGGGGCATTTGCATTAGTGATTCCAAGGTAAATATATGAGATTTGTAATATGAGCACTTGTCCCAGGGGTGGGGAATTTGTCATATAGTTTTGCAAACCCTCGACCTCTGGGGTAGGTGTGGCGTGACATTGCTTGTGCATTATATATAAATTACTCACTTGTTGAACGCGTTTGCCATTACGACTCTGGTATGCTGCAGATATTACTATTATATTGGTTTTATTGTTTGTGGTTTATACTTACACTTTTCGTTTAGAGGACGAGGGTCCTTTCTTATCTGCGTCCCTCCTGGACATATACTAGACCTAGACGGAATTGGTGTGCATCAGTTTAGGACATATATCCATTACCCTCTTGTATGATTTGGATGGAAGGAGCCTTTGGTACTCAAAACACTTCCTCTTTTGGTCTGTGTTCCGAATGCTGGAAGACCCATGGACGGACGAGAGGATAACGCTGCCACAGATTCTCTTTTCATTTCTAATAACTTTGGTGGACCCATCTTCTCGCCCAATAAGATGCTTCTCCTAGCAGTAGATCTACGAGCTTGAGTTGCCATTTTCACCGCGCCTTTTTTTGAACCGTATGTCAAAAATTTTTGTATATCAGATCACGTGATCTTTAAAAGTCACATCCATCTATTCTACTTTCTGTGGGCTGAAACGCCAACATTTAAAAGTCATGATCTGCAGCTGAGGTGAGCTGATGCCTTGCTTTCAATCCACTGAAGTCTTAGCCTCTTAAAGATTGACAACTGTTTCTAGCCATCAAATGAAGCCAATGATTGATTCTGATACTGTGATCATTGGGGAATTTTTTATGGGTATAATGACCCACCCATACACAATATACAAAATGAGACCCAAGGACAACGTGGGTGAGGGCTAGCTACGCACAAATTAATTGCTGAGGAAGCAGTATTATAGAAAATTTCCTTGAGCAGATATAGAGCAACTATAGACTCATTTTGATAATAAACAATGCATTGCAATTAAAAAGAAACCATGAAATTCATTTTAAGTGAACCACACATCACACAATTAGGGCTATAGATCAGTGTTTTGTTCTTCCTTCTCATCAAAAGTCTCAGGCAGTGCTGAAGTAGAACCTGGGGGACTGTAATAAGAATGATGTCACATAATCTACAAAACAAATTGTTGTCCACACCTTTCATCTGTTGTGCTAGGAGTACTGCTTTGACTGGTTAATAATGGCTTTGTTGAATCTCTCCTCTCTGCTTTTCTGAATAAAGGCTTTATTAAGGAAATACACATCCATGGTTAAAATACCAACAAATAAATGTATGCTCTAACCTTATTCAAAAATTCTTTCTTCTTGTTTGTGGCTGGCGGTGGCAATGGTGAATTATCTATGGGTTGTGCAACCGAAGGATTCTGAAACACTACGCCTTTATCAGTGGGGTCATCACCCACAAGGGATGACATGGGATCATCATTTTTTGAATAAAATGTAACTATAATGTTTTTCTCAGGCTCTACTGAGTCATCCTGATGCTCTTTCTCCAATGTATTACCAGTATTCTCATTAAGATGAGTGTCATTGTTTGTGACATCACTGGTAGGGTTCACATCATTACTGTCACTTGATGGAGAACTTTCCAGTTGTGGCTGTGCTTTTTCTGACTTGGTTTCTTCTTGTTGAGTAGTGGTGGTAGCTATAGCAACGGTGGTAGTAGTGGTTGCAGCTTCTGATATATCATCCAGGTCAGCCGAGTAGCCCGGATTGACAAATACACTATAAAATATTAAGACATGCAGTTACAAGGATTTTTTCATGATAAATTATATTGTCTGGATACAACTACTACGATTACTCCAAGTATACAAACATGTACAGTGACATCAATCATTTAACTAGCACAGATTTCTGCTACATGTAGTCTGATAAGAATAGAACACTATACCACACATCATAGGCGGTGGAACTTGGGGGCTAGGGGTCTGAAGCCCCCCTCAACCCCTCACTCAGAAAGATGTCTTGCCAAAATTATCCCTAATATAACGTTCAAATACTCTAATAGAGCAGTCAACGTAAAAAATGTGTTCTTAAGGGTAGTCTGCGTACGGTGGGAATTGTGTTTTAGTTGAAATGCTTCAAATTGTACCTATAAATTAGTTCTGGTGAACTCTGAGACATTGCAGTCAACGTAAAAATGTGTTCCTAAGGGTAATCTGCGTACGGTGGGAATTGTGTTTTAGTTGAAATGCTTCAAATTGTACCTATAAATTAGTTCTGGTGAACTCTGAGACATTGTGAGCTGCTAGAGATTCTATACTCTGGTCAGCCCTCCCTTACATCAACTACTTCTTCCATCACTGCCACACATACACACAAACCCGCACACAAGGTCTTCAGCTATCGTACTAGCACCATCACCCACAAGCACTGGGGGTGCACCAGTGAATCAGCACAGGCAAATCCTCCTGGGACAGGACTTTTGAGATATGTGTGTTTACATACAATGGGCTTACAAGGCCACATAACTTGGCCTGCACAAACCCCATTAACCTAAAACCAGATATCAAAAGAAAGTTTATTCATTGGGAGAAGGCTAAATAGCCACTGTAACAGCAGAGGCTTACTTGTTATGAAGTGATGAAGAACAGCAACTGGTTTTATCATAATGCTACATTGCACACTTCATCCACCATCTTAATTAGGGGTTAGGTCACATGAGCTATATATGGCCTTACTTGCCATTACATGGTGAATCGGCCAAGTGTTAGTTGGATCAAAAGGGATCAACTGGCAACGAGTTATGGATCAAGGTGTGTATTCCATATTACATCATATTACATCATAAACTGATGTTGATTACATAGCCATAGGATAAACACTTCAAAATATACAACACTTTGTTTACAGCCATGCAAATAGTCATATTGTAATACTAAGTTTCGTGTGATGTTATAAATTTGTCCATAAGAAAAACTTGTTATACAGTACTTTAGAGGCACCTGTGGTTATCATCAAAAAGTTTATAGGTTATATATACTACACCTGTGGTTGAGATCAAAAGCGCCATGCTGTGGTATATAACTGATCGCTTTGTGGCTACGCTTACCATATATGGTACATTCCTCAAAATCTTTATCTAACGGTAAACAAGTCTCTAATAACAAGTGCCTAAATCAACCTATTCACCTGAACACTGTGAGCAAGGAGAAAAATTTTCAATGAACTCTTGTCTCCTTCACTAACTCTTGTCCACTGAGTCACGAGTAAATGGGCGTGACACTGCTAAAGAATCTAAAATGTCTAGGATTTCTACTGATTTTGATCTTCAACAGGTGCTGTTTCACTATAAAGTGCTGTCTAATTGTTTCATCTACTGGGGTGTAGAATATAACAGTTACAACACGATTACTGATATGACAAAAATATATGCACTAGCACCCTGCAGGCGCTCGTGTGTGTATTTTTTGTCATATCCCTCGTAACCATGTTATAACTATAAAATATATATTGTTGACATTGATGATTTAAAAGAATTTCTTGATATTCATGTACTACCAAACACTCAATGATTCTGTTATGATATTCACAAGTATAACTGGGAATGATATAACAGGTTATAATATGCTGCAAGGGATTTGATGATAGCTGATAGATATATAAAAGTTTTACAGCACAAGCACTGAAGACACCCGGACCTACAGCCTGTAAAAGGTGCAGATATCTTGAGCCGAAGCAGCATTGGAAAGAAATCAAGCCTGTACCCTTATCCATAGCCAACGTAGTTGGAGGCATCAGTCTGGTAGTCAGCTAGTGAAAATTGACAGTTACTATAAACAGTGAAAGTTTGACAAATCAGCATCTGAAGTAGGTTGGCAGATAAAAGTTGGGCCTGTAGCCAATATTAAATAATATAGCTATTTAGCAAAATAAGGTTTGGCAAATTTCCTTTGATTCACTAAATTACCAAACTTTAGTCATGCTAAACTTTGGTCGTTTACAGTATATAAAAATCGTATAGAAATTTGCTGGAAGGGTTTAGGGTTGTTCTGAAGATATTTATGGGCTTGGTGATGCTACTATTGTACTGTACGATATGGCATGAAACACACTGGCATGCAGCCAAGGGTGTAAAGTAAAATCTTCAGATTCCTGTAGTGTACACAATCCAGTTAGGTGTGGTTAGTCTTGTCACCATCCATTACATTAGACAGGCAGCTCAATGGAAGCTTGTACAGCTAGCTACATGAATTGGCTGTTAGCTAGTCTTGCATGACTAGATAAAATAGATGGAATACTTTTTACAGGTGTTTACTCCTTCTATATCATGTAGCCACAAGAGTATTTTTGAGAGTATTTTGTACCACATGAAATTGGGAAAGGTGCCCCGGTAAAACATTACACAACACGTTCGCCTGTTTGTGGCAACCACACACACGCATGCAAGCACACACACACGTACAAACACACGCACGCACGCGCACACACACTACACTGCCGTGCACTAATAACTAGATAGATGCTAACAGCATTGTAGGGCAAGCTGGAGAAGCTATAGAGATAATTCATTGGTATACAAATGGATATCAGGCATGAAATGATTCTGAAATTGATGATATTCATCAAGATCATCCAAGATTACTATGTGCAGTGTTATATATTTCAATGTTTTTTATTACTTCTATGGACATGAAAGAATTCTGAAATTGATGATAATATTAATCAAGATCGTCTAAGTGCATGCCTAGCTTCAGTACACATTTGTAGAATGCTTACTATGACATTGTTGAAAGTCAAGCGCTCTCTTTCGTGGGTGTACATAGCCTCTATTCTGATGTCCTTCTCTTTCTGGTTCCCATGGCCAGTTGTTACCTTCTATGGATATGCATAATCTCTAATCAGACCTCCCACTGCTGATCCATTCCTTGCTTAAGCCAAAAATTAGCATGCCTAGCTAATTTGTTCTCTTCTCTTTGTTCAGGTGTTTCATAAAGGCGGTGAGCTCTTTCTCTCTGTCATCTTATGCTCTCGTTGACTCATCGTGCCTTCATCCATCTGTCTGTCTACCATTTATTTGCATGTGGCACATGTATTGTTCACGCACTTTAAAGACATGTCCATTGTACATTATCGCAAGCCACAAAATTTGATGTAAGCTGCAACTTTAAACAGTGTACTTGTGTTAGTTCACTAAATAGAATAACTGACATGCTTTCCTTACAGGAACGTACTGTACAATGTACTTACTGATGATCAACATGAGCTAATGTGTGTTTGTGGCTTGTCTGACCGCTTTGGCCCACGACTGGATTCATGGGCTAGACTTGAAACATTTTCTTTAAATCTAAAAGATGGTACAATGTCTCACTGCACAAGTTGATGTGCTCTCAGTTACCGATACTTGTAGAGTGTGATAAAGTAGACGTCTTAACATAACTGTTCTCTTTGTGTACATGATACCTGTTGACCCCCCATACAAACGGTAGATAACATCACCACTATATTACTTGTATTTCTTATACTTGTATTTAATCTATCACTGGTATGTTGTAATTAGTGTACTCAAGTGTCCGATTGCCTACCATTATCACACATCACGTTATGTTACTGCTGGAGTAATTAAAGTAACTATGGAAGATGTTGTGGGAGGAAGGTGGTAAATTTTTTGATATGATTTAGGCAAAAAGTTAGACAAATTTATTTTTGTTAGCATGGATTTTTGTTGTATTTGCTAATATCAATTTTTGTTTGCTTGAATCTTGTTCACATGAATCAGCCAAATTCACCACACTCTCCTACATGCACACACAGACACACACACCACCACTACTACCACTACCACACACACATAATATATCAACCACTCATACACTTCTTATAAATTTGGCTGTCATACAATTATGAGAAGGTAATTTGATACAAACCAAAACAAACAAGACTTGATATATCCCATACTACTTGTATGCAAACAGGCAGTGACCGGTATGACAACATGGTTTGTTTGATGGTGTTTGGCAAGGCTATGTTGAGTATAGCGACTGAGAATGACATATCTTGATTTACACTGAGAACAATTGAAAGTCATAAAACCTGCTGTAATTGACTTCACGATAAGATTTGCATGTCAGTACAATATTAAAGCCAGGTTGGCCTCATGTTTGAAAACCATGTTTAAAATGTGCATAAGTCTTTCTACCAGCTTTTCATTGTAGTCAACCAAATATTCAACAGTTTAATCTTTGCCATGCAGACAGACAGCAAATTCCCTTATTCCATTATGTTAACTACTATGCATATGATATGAGAATATCAGCAGTTCCTTGTTTTGTTCCAGGTTTTATAACTTTCCACTTTGTATGTTTTAGTTAAAGCACCAATGTACATGTAAAACACATAAGGGTGTGTGTTGAGAGGCTAATACACCACGAGGCAAAGCTAAGTGCTGTATTAGCCTCAAGACATCCCCCGAGTGCTGTAATTTTCATACACAAGAGCATAAGTGGTGCTTTAAGTGTTATATTGCACTTCCTGGTCATCTTACTCAGAGCATGCCCGAACTGCTTTAACTTTCGGTGATCAGACTATCAGCAAGTGTCCATACCATCTATTTCCAGTCATAGAACAAACTGGTTTTACCAATTTACAAGTGGTGCCAGAATGCTCACTGGTGAGGAAAGCTCAAATATATTTTTAAAATTTCTTCAAAAGCCAAGGGTGCAAGGGTGTGAATTAAAAGTGTTTACATTCCTGCAATTAAACAATGTACACAATCCAGTTAGGTGTGGTTAGTTTTGTCACCATCCATTACATTAGACAGGTAGCTCAATGGAAGCTTGTACAGCTAGCTACATGAATTGGCTGTTAGCTAGTCTTGCATGACTAGATAAAATAGATGGAATACTTTTTACAGGTGTTTACTCCTTCTCTATCATGTAGCCACAAGAAAGTGTCTCAGACAAGTACGTTCACTGGTTTACGGAACCACTTTTGTTCTCTATTAGGGCTAAAATGAACATTTTAAACATAACTGTTTGATTCACAAACACTGGTACGTACGCAAAACCTATGTACGGCAGCCATGCGAAACACAGCTATTGCTGCCAGCACTGTGATGCCTGTCAGGTGCTTGAGCCTGGTATAGACAAATCCTTCTGGGGCAGGGTTAGTAGCCCACAGGAAGACTGTCCAGGTCTCACGGAGAGTGATCATGGAACCTAAAGTTCCACAACAACCCCATACGCTGCTAAGCCAGTTGGGCATTTACTTCCCCAGTAAGCACCAGGTAACCATTGGTGATACAGCTGGGTGGGCTGTTTCCCCAGGTGACACCAGGCCACCAGGTCCCCAATATACAGCTGGGTGGACTGGAGCAATGTGAGTTAAAGTTTATTATTGCTCAAGGAAACAACAACAACACTAAATTGGCATAAACGGATATCAAACCTGGAACCTTTCGAGTACCAGGTTGATGCTCTAGCTACTTGGCTATGCACGCATGCACACTACACACAATGGATTCAAACTAAATGAATCTCCTAAGATGCAGAAATGTAAAATATCCTATTGACAAAGGACAGCTACACTTTGAGTACATCAACACAACAAGAAAGAAGCCAAAACTACTGAAAGTTTCATACCCATACCATACAAGTGAAATACTCATGCATTAACTCTTGCAAATTTAGCTCATTAAGTACCTCATGAAAGCATGTCAAGATCACACATCAAAGCAAAACAATAGTGCTGGCCATACAAGATTAAGATCATTACTAGAGGTTTGTATAATTATCACTATCGAAAAGTGTCATTTCACTATTATTCTTCAAGCTTTGCTCTGCCTGTTACACTCTCAAACACAGATAACAGTACTCTGCAAACCTCACTTCGAAGCATGATGCAGACTAGTTTCATTCTTAGGACAATGTGATTGTCAGCTCATGAAGTGTCATTGACATTCTACACATATGGTTTAACACTATATACTAGAAGTGAAAAGAAACAAGGCAGAAAGACAGACAAATAATGCTAGCATTGTATTTCTAGAGTATGCCAAATGGTACATGTCAGGCCAAAGCAACGTCTGTGTCTACAAGTAACAGTCGATCAGCAAAAAAGTTCATAAATAAAACTAAAATAGAAACTCATCAAATTCCAAGGAATAATGAATAATGCTGGTGGGATGTAAGATCACTATTATTGACTACTGCCATACATCACCAATAGAGAATTTGTTTGACAACAAGCTGACCCAAAGTACGCACACCCTGTTTCAATACTATAGACCAACAGTACACTGATAAACATACAGAATCCCTTTTAGTCAATATAAAAATGAATTTTGTTGATTTCAACAAAACTGGATAGCTGGCAACATTAATATGACTTCAATGTTGTACAAGGATTCTTTGCAGGTGCACACACCTTATCAACATAACAATAGGGGAATAGTGTATTGTGTGCGTGCAGTCATCATGTAGGGATTAGATTACAGAACATTTATACATTTTCCTCTTATCCATATAGAGTGTTCAATGAATAAGAACCAAGCTATATTGCATTCCTATGAAGTGCTAAGGACTCAATACGAAGAGCAGAAAATGAAATATAAACAATTAATAAAAAAAGGATAGGGGACAAGAACATTCACAATTCCCTTACGTGCTGCTGGTAGTTGTAGCAGAGGACAGCAAAGGATCAGTAGACACTTGATGCTCAATCACTCCAGTAAAAGTTTCAAAACTAAATAAACAGAAACCACACAAGCAAATGGCTAACAGGAAAGCATGATAATGTACATCAAAGATGGACCATGTAACATAACAAATCACCAAAAATGTATTAGTGTTTTGAGTGGTAAGGGAGACACAACAGTGCTTACATAGCCCAAATGTTAGCCAGTATCAACAGATTACTTACTGTGATGAAATCCCATTGGAGGGCTTTTCTTCATAAACTGGTGGCAATCTATAAAACAAAACATATTCAGAAATGTGATAACACTAAACTACTTTAGTCTAGTTGACATGTTACCCACAAAAGCTAGTGACAAGTGTGTACTAAATGACATCAGAGGATCAGGTGTTATCACAACAAAGGTGTGTTATAAGTAAAAATATACTTAAAGCATTTACACATTCTGAGGAAGAGGTACTGAACCACTCCTAGAGTACATGAGGAAGTCACAGCAGCACTTATACACTACTGACACACCCTTGTTTTACTAGTATGTGCTATGCCAGCAGTATGCAATTGTATTCATACAATTCAATAACTGCGTTTGTATGGCTTACTCAGGTTCATGTCTCTGGTGAAAGCCTTTCAGGCCATGATCAGAATTGAGGCGGACAATATCCCTCTGTTTCTTACTGCAATATCATAAAACAGTGCTAATTATGTGCATGAAAGTAATAAAGGTTATACCTTGGTTGTGGACCATCATACTGATCACTAAAGAAACACACACCAAACTTATGTACAATAATTACACCTATTAAATGAACTCACCGGCTGAATGAACCCCTAAATGTAGAGAAGAAAAGCAGTGTTAGTGAGGGAAATTAATATGCAAATATGGACAAGGTTTTTATTTCACACCTAATCACGTACCGGTCTCTTCGCCGCTTTAGTCTTATTATTAACACGACAAACAGTCCCGCCAATCCCAAGAACACAACGATGAGGATGGAGAAGATGATGATTGCGACTGTCTCATCGATGTCTTCGGCTGCAGCAAGGACACGTGTGATGTAATCGGGTCACTTATTGAACAAACAGGCTTACCAGCTAGAACGCCTTCTGTACAAGCAGCAAGTAGCAGCAGAGTGATGCTTAACGAATGTAGCATATTGCCTAGCAATTGTCCTTATCATTTGGCTTGATCGGAGCCATATAATCCTATATTTATACGTGAGTCGTACGTACGCCTCTTTCTTGATTGTTTACTAACACTAATACGTCAGCTGATGCGCACGTGATATATATACGCGCACATCACAAGATAAGCGCCCACTGAAAAGCTGCTTTTATATGCTCAGACAAATTGTATTGTTGTAGAGACCACAGCATGCTGGCGGGTGGTCCATTTCCCATTTTCCATTATTTCATTATAAGATAGGCAGATTTTCAAGCCATTATTATGCTTGGCACAAATGAGAAAAGAAAAGCTGCAAAAACAATATAAATGTGACTTGATAGCACACTGACACGTGAGCTAACGCTATTTTTAGTGAGTCTGTATAGTATGCAAAAATCACCGGAAAATAATGGAATATTCAGAGCTGACTCTAAACCTCAGTCGATTTATTATTTTGTACTCACAACAATTGGCACAATGCCATTCTTTCTTGTAGGAGTGATACAAAAACAACAATAACAAAAACAAAGTAAACATATATGAACACAAAGCAAGACAATAGCAAACACCATAGCTACCACAAAACATTGGTGGTAGACAGGAAACGGAGAATTTACTTGGAGTGGCCTTATAAGCATCATGTTTCTCAGTAGGAACAATCCCTACATTCCATTACATGTACATCATTTGATGCCAAAGCAAGGATTTTCCCACCAAGCTATATATGTTGTACTGGCTCCATGCATCGTTCATATCTCTACTTTTTATTGCTTGCATGCAGCTAGCTACTTCACTTTTAAATTCATTATTTTTGTTCAGGGATGACAGTATCAGCCAAGTAGCTATAGTGATACAATTAATACACATACAATTTTGTCACTTGAGTGCCAGGTTGGATCAATGGTCACCGTAAATGATTGATATAAGTACCGCTAGATCATAAAGGGGTGCGGTCACTGTACTCGAGTGATTAGACCATTAAGAGTAGACATGGTTGGTAAGTCCAACTAGATCATTAAGGGGGTGTGTTTGAACCTTTAGTATACTGTATGACAGATAATTTTGATGGAAGGAAAAGTTGACAGAATCCACACTTCATGAGATAAAGGTCAAGAAATGATGGATCAAAGTCAAGATAAAGGTCAAGAAGTGATGGATCTAAACATGAGTTTAAATGATCTGTAAATTTCATCAATTTCCCTACAATAGCATGTTATGGTGTTTCAAATGATTGTGTGGCATCTACATATTTTAATGCACTCCTCAAGAAATAGAAAATAATATTAATGCCTTGATATGCATAGTTTTGTTGCACAATGGAGATAAAAGGAAAGGCAAGGCGTAGAGGGCAGACATTGGAACCCCATAAGGCACATCCTAGATGTGAGTTAAGTATTATGGCCTAAAATGGTGACTGTACATTGCGATGTTTATAGCCTCTAGCCTTGCAAAGAAAAAAATTGAGTTTTGATATTAAAATAAAATTTTAATATGCAACCTTGTATAAGAGTTTCCTCATTTCCAACAACAGATTTAAGTTTGAAGCACATAACAGACATGGATACCAACCTGCTGGGGACATGCCCCCGGGAAGAAATTTCTGGTCTTAAACACTTAGAGATATGATTTTATGTGTAAATACAAAACGTGACTGTTCTATTAGGGTAGTTGACTGCTCTATTAGAGTAATTCAATTTGATACCTTTGCTGTGGCTTTGCAAATCAATACAAAATCAGCTTGAATATACTTGGCTAGTTTCTGGAACCTCAGAAGCTCCTTGAATCAACCCCTAGCTGGTCACCTCTTGTTTTACTACTTTTTATTTCTATGATCCTTATTCAAGTTTAAATTTCTAATTTTTACTGCATGTACTTGTAATTATGACACCACACATACTGCATCAAAAGAAAGAATAGACATATCATAAAATTAATTTTGGGTCTGAACACATGCCTCATACATGAGAATTGTTGAAGAGAGACTGTTATGCTTCATATTCAGCAGTGTTTCAAACAAAGAACAATACAAGAAGCATCTCTACAATCAATCCAGTCGCTATGGAAAATACAGACAATAACTGTGATAGCTAGCCACAGGGAAGCCTACCTAATGTGTGACCACAAATTGACACCTCGTGCTGTCAAATGGGACACAAGGAGGACAAAGGTTAATCCATGCTGTGTACATAGTACTGTGGTATGCCAATAGTCATGTCACCTGTCGGACTGAAGCGACGTCTAGTAGTGAAAAAAATCAAACATGTAGCCATTATTTGTGACCGGATCTTGGAAAACCTACCTTTTGGGCACAAGCTAACTTTTTGGGAAAACTCAAATGAAAATTTCAACAATAATTTTTAAATTAATTTTTTTGCACATTTGGATAAAGCAACTATTACACCTTCTTGCTGTGACGTTTCACACCCATAGCTTCTTTTTCCTAGGAGATATGGATGATTATATCAGACCATGTAGTAATTTCACATGCATGGGACAACAAGTAACTTACAAATTGGGTGATTTGTTCAGGTGCTGGAATGGCTAAAACTTAGTCTTAGACAATGATACAAGGCATTTAATTGCAGAAAAGTACCAAGAATACTTCATTAAACTATCAGAAATGTCTTTTAAAGTATTTTAGATGGTAAAAATGAAATTATTAGTAAACAAAGTGATTTGTCACCATTTGTCACCCTTAATCACCCACAGAACTCAATACATTACCATAAAAGTTAGTTTGTAATGTACAGGACAGAAAATCAGCCATATCTCAGAAATGCTTAAAGATATTAAGCTGAAATTTTAACACAAGATAGATGAGTACCCAGTATCTCATTTAAGCTATAAAACAGAAAATTGACCCATGTGCCAAAAAGGTAGGTTTTCCAAGATCAGGTCACAAATTATGCTTGTCTGATGGAATTTGTAAGTAAGCAAGTAACTTAATCATTCAGTCAGCAGAAATTCCACCAAGTGATTTAAAAAAAATATATATAATAGTTTATTAGAAGCATTTTGGGTCAGACTGAAGACACTTTTAAGCTAAATTATACCTCACCAATACTGCAAAGGCATGGTGAGGTTTCTGGTCAATATTGTTTTTGTGAGAATGCTGGTGCAACAACCTCTATGATCCCTAATATACAGTACTACATACACACTGCAAGAGGATCATATTTATTGTAGTAATAAATATGTACAAAATTCTACTATGATGGCTGTCCAGCATACTCCATGGGCCGCACACCAGACAGCACTGTTACATGTGTATGTTCTGTTGGATTTATTGGATCATTTTTTGTAAATCTTTTGTTGGATTCTGTGATCACAATGAACAATGGAACATGTATGGAGATATTACACGTGCTTATGCCTTAATCCTCCATTAGCTGGTATCATAGGCGGTGGGGACAAGGGGGCCATGCCCCCCCCCCCCCCCCCCCCCCCCCTCTCCCTTTTTTGGGACACTGCTTGCAAGAAAAGATCGAGATACTCTAATAGAACAGTCATGCAGGATCTGAATACTCTAATAGAGCAGTCACAGTATTCAGAGAAGCAGTGTAGCAAATTACTTAGCTACGTATGTGTAGTTATAAATAAGAAGATATAATTGGTGGAGAGCAGCTATTGTTAGCAGGCTGTGACCTTCTTTTTTTTTTTTTTTGGTCTTCAACTCACAGCTGGCCTGGCCCCCTCACTCTTTGGCCTGCTCCACCACCCCTGACTGGTATAGACACTGTGAACTTGATCTAGTAAAATTTAATCATTGTGAGACAATGCTATGCACAAATGGGAATTGTACTACAGGTTTTTGCAATTGAATTCGTCGTCTTTGCGATTGAATTCGCCGGTCCCGTTTGAATCCGTCCCGCTTGCAATTGAATTCGTCACTGAGTTTTGCAATTGAATTCCTTCTAATTTGCAGTTGAATTCGTCGCGTTTGCATTACAATTCGTCATCTAAGCTACCAACATCTACCAAACGGACAGGGCACGACTAGAAACCGAGCTGGATTGTCTGGTTTCACTCGCGCAACAGACGCGCGCCAAACCTAACCGAGAGAACCTTGGGCTTGGTACCGTCATAGATAATATATAGTAAGGTATATATTATCTATGGTACCGTGGTGTAAAACGGTACCCGCTCAGGCTAGTGAGAAGTTACAGATGTACAATTGTTTGTTCTTGCTTTTGTTCAATCAGGGTGCTCGCTATTTGAAATGGCGAGTGAAGTAAGGAATACCAAACGTCCAGCCGGCAAGCTCTCCAGCCAATAAGGAGAAGAAAACAAGAGCAGACGAGTGCGTAATTTGCTCTGAGTCTGCTACAGCTGATGTCTTCGAGTGTTTATGGTGTGAGGGACGACAGCACGCAAGTTGTACTATGATAAGTAAGGTAATTATATAAGTGCGGGTAATTCCGGACGGCGGCTAATTCCGGACACTTAGATCGTTCTCAACAATGGTAGAATCCCTGGGCCTATAATTTGGTGTGCTAATGCAGTGTCCTATGGCCTATCTACAAACCAAAATTGAAGCGAATCCGTTATTCTACCTTGAAGTTTGACACGTATTTGTAGCAAAATCACGAGTAGTTTTGTTCAAAAACTTTGAAAATGTTTATCTAACCAGACAGCCCAACCTCATATTTTCGATTTTCAAAGATTTATATGAAGGTCATACTCTCGGCTAATTGCATACTAAAAATCATAAGAATCCATGCAGCACAGGCGGAGTGGCAGTCGATTTTTCAGCAGTTGCTCGGTTGAAATACAAAGAAAATATTCGCGAATTACATAAACTTTTAAAAATACGCACTGCTGCTTTCTCCCAAAGGTTATGAACTTTCTACTTGATTTATAAGCTGCAGATGAGTGGTACTTTAGTCTCCATACTTCAAAGAGGATTGGTATAACCTGTGCAAGACGCTACTTGCTTGTTATTCGAAGTGTCCGGAATTAGCCGCATGTTGCATTTTTACACGCTGTTAAATTTCGGCTCATAACTCCTCAGCAGTTGATTGTATCGAAACGAAATTTGTACTGCAGATGCACCATAAGATAGGCTTTAAAACGATTCCTAGAATTTGTCTTAACTCGTTGTGAGTGCAGTGTTAGAGCGATTTTACTAAAGAGTGTCCGGAATTACCCTCATTTACCTTAATGATCAATGTAATGCTATAGCCTAGTCTCGCGTAGCCAGACCCACTCTTCGCGCGGCGCTTATCGATTGATAATTATAAGCGCCTAGCTGCGAGAGGGTCTGGTATAGTTCGAATAGCAAAGTTGTTCTGACACCCTGAGCTTTTTCAGGGTGATAATGAAACACCTGGTTAACTTTCATCACGCCACGTCATATTGTGGGTTGTTAGCAAATTCCTTTCTCTACTGACAGTAAGCCACTAATCCGCAATATGGCAATATTATGTGGCGTGATGAAAGTTAACCAGGAGTTTCATTATCACCCTGAAAAAGCTCAGGGTGTCAGAACAACTTTGCTATTCGAACTATACCAGACCCTCTCGCAGCTAAGCGCTTATAATTATCAATCGATAAGCGCCGCGCGAAGAGTGGGTCTGACTACGCGAGACTAGGCTATAGCCAACCTATCATCTAATATGGTGTTTTTCTGTTCGTCCTGTATACAAATGGTTCCGGTTGCTTTAAGATGTTATGACAGTCAATCATTTTTCGACTCTAAGGTATCCATTCTAGAAAAGTCCATGTCCAAAATCCGAATCTAATCTTTGCGAATTTGTGAAAAATGTTGAGTCACAACTGGAGAAACATGAGAAAGCAATAACTACCCTGTTTAACGATCATAAAACCATCCAAATGTCCACCGCCCCTAGTCCAACACCTTCTATCATAGAAGAATCTGTTGCTAACATTGCTGCCTCTATCACCGCGGAACAAAAAGAGAAAGAGAAAAGGCAATTTAATGTAATCATACAAACATTGCAGAATCCAGTGCCATCGAGGGTCCTAGTAGAAAAGAAGGTGATATTGGAAAATGCAAGTCTTTGTTCCAAACATACTTGGGGGTCACTGTGTCTATTCAAAATGCCATTCGACTAGGTAAACGATCTGACAAACCCAGGCTTTTAAAAGTTGCACTCAACTCTACTCAAGATAAAGTCATGATTCTTAAAAATAAACTCAAGCTTCGATCAAGCAACAATCCATCACCTGTACGAAATGTTTTCATCACTCCAGATTATACCCCGTTAGAGCAGAAGAAGAACAAAGCTTTGCGTCAGCAACTAGCTGATATGAACAAGGTTGAGAATGCTTACACAATAAAAAAACGGGAAGATAGTGCGGAGATCACCACGCTAAGTGTTCCCCGCACTGATAATCACCCCCTTGCTGACCTACCCCTTGCAAATGATTCTCCTATTTTAACATCCCTAACTGTTAATTGTCAATCTTTATTAGCTAAGAAGGAATCCTTTTTTAACTTGCTTGATACATATAACCCAGACATTATCTTTGGCACAGAATCGTGGCTCAAACCTGACTTATTATCAAGTGAAGTTTTTCCAGCAGGTTACTCAGTGTATCGTAGAGACCATAGTGATGGCTATGGTGGTTTTTTGTCGCCTGTCATGAACCCCTAATTTCATGTAGTTTAGAAATTGAAAACAATCATTGTGAATTAGTTGCTTGTCAGGTTAAACTCTTAAACAATAGTAACTTAATAGTATGTTCAGCCTACCGTCCCCCATCTAGCAGCGATAAATACCTCAACCAGTTGTGTAACCACTTAGAAGCTATCAAGAGTAATCATCCTAACTCAGCAATGTGGGTATCTGGAGATATTAACCTCCCGGATATCAACTGGGAAGACAACTGTGTTAAGGGTCACCAGTATTCCCTTACTATTAACAACACATTCCTTGAATTCCTTAACAATAATGGTCTCAGTCAAATTGTAGACTTTCCAACCAGGAGATCCAACACATTAGACATCTTTGTCACAAACAGACCTTCCTTGGTTGAATCTTGCGAAAGCATTGGTGGTATCAGTGACCATGAAGTTGTACTTACGAAGTCCATGATATTAGCTCAACTATGCCCCCCCCGCTAGGAGACGTATTTACTTATGGTCCAAAGCTGATTTCAATTATATTAGACAATCCATTCAGTCACTTTGCGAAGATTTTGTCATCACTTACCCACCCACTACTCCGATTAACATCTTATGGAATAAGTTTTCTGATATCTGTACACAATGTTTAAATCTGAGTGGAGCACAACCAAACAAAAGCAACCTTGGATAACCAGACAAATCAAACAACTAACTCGCAAGAAGCAACGAGCATACAAATGTGCTCGTTTAACCAACAGTCCAAGTGACTGGGCTAATTATCAAGACCTCAAAAGACTTTCTCAGCGGGAATGTCATTCAGCATTTAATAATTATGTAACAAGTTTTATTGATGAAAATAATAATGTTACAAAGAAACTTTGGTCTTTTATTTAAAATAGAAAACAAGATCGCACTGGTATTAGCACCAAGGAACAACTTACACCGACTCTTTGTCTAAAGCAAATGTTCTGGCTGAATATTTCTCATCGGTTTTTACACAAGAAGACACTACTAATGTGCCAGTATTAGAAGGTAACCCTCTCCCTGAAATTCCACCGATTCACATACACTCTGATGGGGTATCTCAATTGCTTCACAACTTAAAAGCCCCACAAAGCTGCAGGCCCAGACAATCTTCCATCTTACTTTCTCAAAGAGGTAGCAAATGAAATTCCCCCTGCCCTTTCTATAATTTTTCAAGCGTCACTGAACCAAGGAGCCATACCTGACATATGGAAATCTGCTCTGATAGTTCCAGTATATAAGAAAGGCAATAAGAAGGACCCTGCCAACTACCGCCCTGTATCACTAACATGTATATGTTCAAAAATCATGGAACACGTTATCTACTCTGGCATGTTTGAACACTTGAATCATCATCAAGCTTTAAGAGATGAACAACATGGCTTCCGGCAGCATAGGAGTTGTGAGACACAACTAATTACAACAGTACATGATTTTGCACAATGCTTAAACCAACGAGGACAGTGTGATGTGTTGCTGCTTGACTTCTGTAAAGTCTTTGACAAGGTCCCCCACTCCCGTCTCTTCCACAGGCAATTTTATGGTATTAAAGGACCTCTTTTGTTTTGGATTAAGAATTTCCTTTCTGATAGATCACAAGTAGTGTTAGATAATAAACAAAGTGACTCCTGTAACGTGCTATCTGGTGTACCACAAGGAACTGTTCTGGCTCCATTATTATTTTTGATTTACATCAATGACCTTCCTTTACATGTCTTAAGTAAAGTTCGACTTTATGCTGATGATGTTATACTTTACACTCAAATATCTACTCCGTAGAGGACTGCCATCAACTACAATGTGATCTAGACTCCTTAACACAGTGGGCACACAAGTGGCTTATGACCTTTAATCCAATTAAATGTGAATTCCTACGAATAACAAACAAGATAAACATCATACCATTTACTTACCACATTGACAACTCTACAATCCGAGAAGTCACTCATGCTATATATCTAGGTATAGTCATTGATCAACATCTTAACTGGAATGAACACACAAAACAAGCTGCTAGTAAAGCCACCAGAATTAATGCATTCCTACATCGTAATCTTTATCAATGCCCTCCCACAATTAAATGTAATATGTATAAAGCAATGGTTCGCCCTATTATGGAGTATGCTTCCTCAGTCTGGGATCCACACACATGTGTTAACATTAATCAATTAGAAGCTGTACAGAGATCTGCCACAAGAATGTGCTATAAAGACTTTTCTAGATTCTCCAGTGTTTCCACAATGTTAACTGATCTTAATCTACCCACCCTGCAGAGCAGAAGGAAAAAATTGAAATTACAAATGCTGTATAAAATCATTCATCGTTTAGCTGATATTCCAGATGATTGTTTAACTCCCGTTCCCTCCTTTTTACGAAGTGGCTATTTTAATCAACTAAATACTAGAGTGGACAGTTTTAAATTTTCCTTCTTTCCTTCAGTGATTAAACTATGGAATAATCTACCCCAGAACATTGTTAACGCTCCCACATACACTGAGTTTTGTAATTATTTGGACACTTTTATAATTACACCTGTGCATTACATGATTCCTGCACAGTACACAATATAATATAATTTTTAAAAAAGTCATAAATGAAACGGCTCATCCAAGAAACCAACCGTTCATCAAGAGATGAATTATTTACGCCATGGAGAGTTACACTTGAGACACTAGAAGGTAATTGGAGCTGGTAGTACGCGAAACTGATAGCTGTCTGAGACAAGTTAATTAGCTTGCTCGCGAGTGACCACATTCATAGCGAATGGCGTAGTAGAGCTTGGAATGTTTCTGGATACGCTGTAGAAGAATTATTGCCTTGTTTACTACTGTACTTGAACAAGTCCTTGTAACAGCTGCTACACCATGTTTTAGTGTTTTCTCCAGCTGTTACCGACGAATTTAACTGCAAAACCGACCAACTCAATTGCAAAGTTGCCGAATTCAATTGCAAAAACCCGTAACTTTTGTTTGATTCTTACAGTTGTACCTGCTTTGATGGTTTTACTGTTAACTGCTCCACTAACATAGATGATTGGGACCCTAATCCTTGTGAAAACTATGGAACTTGCATTGATGGCTTTAAGCTTACTTGTAACTGCACCAGTCCCTGGATTGGAGAAATGTGCAATATGGATAATGGATGGCATAAATAATTGTGATGATGTTGATTGCAGCAATGGAACTTACATGCTCATATATGTGAATGTAGTTTGGGGTATGATGGTAGGTTTTGTGAAGTCAGTATTGATGACTGTGGATATGTGACATGTCTCAACAATTAATGCAACATGCACGGATCAGGTTAACAACTTCACTTGTCAGTGCACTGCAGGATATGCAGGTAGACTGTGTGATGATGAGGTCAATGAATGTGACCCTAATCCATGTAAGAATCAAGGTGAATACCAGGATCCGTTTCTCAATTATATTTGTTTGTACCGGCAAGGTTTTACTGGAAGAAACTGCAGTACAAGATATGATGACTGCTCATCTGATCCATGCTACAATGAGGCTACATGTATAGATGGGTTTGCCTCTTATACTGGTGTATTTGTGTTGGTGGTACCACTGGCAGGAACTGTGAAGTGATCATAGATCAGTGTGACCCCAATCCATGTTTAAATAATGGACTTGTAGCTCTATAATAATCATGATTATGTATGCAATTGGGTATACATCTAAAAACTGTTCAGTTGTGGAGGATTTTTGCTTGGAAGGTTTGTTTATACTTGTATAAGTGTGCCATCTAATAATTCCTATGTGTACATGTCTCTGTGGTGAAGGCTTTACTGGAACAAGACTGCCATATGAGATGGTTGAGTGTAAATGTTTTAACAATGGGGCGTGTATACCCATGCTAAGTGAAAATATGTGCGATTGTCCTGAAGGATTTACTGGAATTAGATGTTAAACTAATATTGATGAATGTGATCCTAATCCTTGCTTTAACAATGGAGCTTGTGAAGATCTAGTAGCTCAGAGTGTATCCGTCAAGGTAGATATACTGGTAGAGGCTGCAATGTGAACGTCAATGACTGTGCTATTAATTTTAACCCTTGTGAAAATGGTGGCATCTGCATTATTCTTGTATAGCTGGCTACAATTGTGATTACTTAGCGGGATTCACTGGCTGTAAGCTGTAGCAATAACATTGATGATGCGATCCTAATCCATGCAACAATATTGGGTTTAGTCTGAAATTTTACATGCAACTGTATTGCGGGGTTTACTAGAGTTACCTGCAGTCTTAATGTTGATGATTGTGTTCCTAACCCATGTGATAGTGATAGTGAATGGAACTGCATCGATCTTGTAAACGATTATGCATGTGAATGCAACAATGGCTTCACTGGCATGAATTGTAGCATAAATGTTGACGACCGGCTGTGTAAACCATCCTTGTGAAAATGATAGATCCTGCATTGATATTTTTGATGGATATACATGCAGTTGTGTTACGACTTACACTGGGAGGACCTGTATGTAGTCTTGATATTGATTAGTGTTGTTTCAGTTAACTGTAACTAAAACTAAAAGCACTTTTAGTAAGGTGAATATATTTAAGTTAACTAAAACTATAACTAAAACTGTAATCACTGAAACTATAACTAAAATCAAATCTATATTATAAAAAATTGACGGGTCTTGTAATACAAAGATTTTGTATTACTAAGCTGGAAAAATGGTACTGAAATTATAACAAGAGTTTCATTCACATAAAATATAGTCACTTGGTGCTTACTATTAAAGCTAAACAAGGTTTTCTTATGCACAACTAAAACTATAACTAAAAGGTTTTCAGATACATAACTAAAACTGTGTCTAAAACTAAAAGGTTTTCAAGTTTTTAACTAGAACTATAGAACTAAAAGATTTTGATGTACATAACTAAAACTGTAACTAAAAGGTTTTCATGTTTTTAACTGTAACTGTAACTATAACTAAAACCAAAATGACAAAGAGTAAATAACCATAACTAAATCAATAACTATAGAGAATTAAGAAAGATTACTATAACTAAAACCAAAACAACAAAGACAATATAACCATAACTAAATCAATAACTATAGAGAATTAAGAAAGTTTACTATAACTAAAACTAAAACAACAAAGACAATATAACCATAACTAAATCAACAACTATAGAGAATTAAGAAAGATTACTATAACTAAAACCAAAACAACAAAGACAATATAACCATAACTAAATCAACAACTATAGAGAATTAAGAAAGATTACTATAACTAAAACCAAAACAACAAAGACAATATAACCATAACTAAATCAATAACTATAGAGAATTAAGAAAGATTACTATAACTAAAACCAAAACAACAAAGACAATATAACCATAACTAAATCAATAACTATAGAGAATTAAGAAAGATTACTATAACTAAAACCAAAACAACAAAGACAATATAACCATAACTAAATCAACAACTATAGAGAATTAAGAAAGATTACTATAACTAAAACCAAAACAACAAAGACAATATAACCATAACTAAATCAATAACTATAGAGAATTAAGATTACTATAACTAAAACCAAAACAACAAAGACAATATAACCATAACTAAATCAATAACTATAGAGAATTAAGAAAGATTACTATAACTAAAACCAAAACAACAAAGACAATATAACCATAACTAAATCAATAACTATAGAGAATTAAGAAAGATTACTATAACTAAAACTAAAATTATTGATGAAACTAGTTACAACTATAACTAAAACTTCATCAACACTAATATTGATGACTGACCCTGATCCATGTACAAATGTTGCATGGCAATTGTACAAATCTCTTAGATGACTATATATGTGCGATTGCAACATAGGATTCAGTGGGAAGAACTGCAGTATAAACATTGATGACTGTGCAACTAATCCATGTAAAAATAATGGTACGAATGCACTGATCTTGTTAATGGCTTTATATGTGATTGTGGCTCAGGATTCACTGGCAATAATTGCAGTTTTAATACTGATGATTGTTTAGTTGATCCATGTGAAAACAATGGAACTTGTATAGACCTTATTGATGGCTTTACCTGTGATTGTATTGCAGGGAAAGAATTGTATTCAAGACTTTGTATGTAATATGGATATCACTACCGAACTCAATATGAGTGTTAATGCCATTAATGTTTGCAGTTTCAGTCCTTGCCAGAATAGTGGAAGATGCTTTAGTAGTGACAGTGACTATGTGTGTTTGTGCTCACATGATTTTATTGGGAAACATTGCAAAACCAATAGTATCTCAATACAATTTCTTTGTGTAAACACATCAACGCACATCAATTTCTTTTTTATAAGTACTGTTGGCAACTGTATGCTGTGCGATCAAAAAGTCTTAAATGGTATGAATATATCTATTGTGTTTATGTGTATGGAAAGAATGTTATACTGAGTTGCATTCAACCAATGATAACATAGTAGGACTGTATTTCATAAATCAAAGCCTTTAATTTTCTAGTAATACATTAATATGTAACACAGATCTGCTATTTCCTCTTGTAACTACGTACCTGTATGCTACTAGAGCCAGCCTCTATAGTGTTAAATTAGGTAGCCATGGCATGCAGCAGTACATATGACTATATGCATACATACATTATAATTTTGTAGTTGGCATAGCTACATGTACGGTATGCATGTCTGCTTATTTTCAACAGGAATCGTAATCAGCTCAGTAGCAGGCCAGGAGCAGTAGATGGTGCCATACTAGTTATGTGTGTCTACAAAGTGCAGAGCAATTGACGGCCAAACATGAAACTTTAGCACACTGAAACTGCTGGAGCCAAGTCCAAGTATGTAATATAAATATTTCTGTGCATGCATGGTATCTGTGATTTGCTTCTGTATAGGAGGCAGATATTTGAAAATCCACTATACTTAAATGATCCTTTATCTGCTGATGGATATGAGGAGATAGTGTTACACCTTGTACTGAGTTGTGTTGTTTAACCAAATCAGCTCATTTTTATAGATATACTGCACAACATATTATATAACTACTAAATTAATGTAGTTGTTTCACCACATAAAACTATTTGTGCACAAGAATGTCATGTTCACAATATCAGCATTTACATGTGCACTAATCTGAATGTATGCAGAAATGCACTGTCTATGGCTTAATACTTTAAGATGCTATGCTGCAGGGGCATATTTGGGGGGGGTTCCTCATGGGGTTCTGGAAACCCTCTTTGAAATTTTAACTTGTATAGGCTTACCAACATGTACACCAGACTATCACAGTTTGGCAGCACAGGGCAGTATAGCTATACAGTATTAAGAAGAGCAAGAGTGTACTTCGAAAAAATTATAAGGTCAAGATACTCTATAAGCAGTCAGATGTATTCTAATAGAGCAGTCAAAACTATTCTATCATTTATTGATGAAAAACTATTAAATTTTAGCTACTATATATTCTTTAAATTTAATTATATTCCATTATAGATTGGCTCACTACAATGTCTGGCCAGCCATATAATTAAAAGTATAGGACAGACATGCATATTGAAAATATAGTACCACTCATGAAATCATGAACTATAATGATATGTGACCTGTTTTTGGAAAATCAGTCTTAATGTCACACTTGCATGACGACTTAAATGTTTATGACTAAAATTAGCTAAGTATTCAAAGCAATTAATTAGCTTTATGATGGTTACAATTGTTAGTCAGTACCTTGAATTAATACAAATAATCTAACAGGTGCCAAACTGTCTTAACAACACAGTGAATTGTAAATTTCTAATTATTTCACATGTGACATTAACACTGATTTTGGGCACATATAGATTTTGAAACATTTTAATGTTTAATGGCTAGACCCCCACTCCTGCACCTATATAACTCACAACCAAATCTGCATGGAAACCAATTTGAAAAATCCCTTGCAGATAAGCCCCTGTACTGTATAACATCTAGCTGGGCTAACTTTCACTGCACAGTTTACTGATGGTCAAATTTATTACTTACCAGCTACTTACTGCTGTACCAAAGCTGTAAAAAAAAAGTGTATATAAGCTCTAATTCTTCACTTAATTCCTGCAATTGTATATCAACCACTTGCATGAGCTGTGACATCATCAACTTCTCCCTTCCCATATACGCATATCAACATTGCTTGAGAACGAAATCTATAAAATAAACTTAAAATTGAAAACCTGGGTTCATCATTAATATCTATCTGGCGTTTTACCTTTATATAATGTGTGTATCAAGCTATTCAGAATCAATGTACATTGATTCTGAATAACTTGTATATAGTTGCTTGAATAAAACTGCATGCTGATAGTATGATGACCTCTCAAAGGTAAACTTTCTAGTAGCAGAATTGTCTTGCATTGATGTACATAGCACATCAGTATCTCTACAGCCACTAACTAATGTTTGCTGCGATGAGTGCAAATAACAAAGTTGTTTAAAATAATGCTACTCAAATAAAATCAAAATGACATTAATACAATTGCAGCCATCTCTTGGCCATGCACTATACCAAAATTTACCTTGAAGGCTATAGTTTCTTTGTACCATAGCTATGGAGTCTACGATGTTGCAGTTAATAGCTACAACATATACTATATATACTATATACTACATGAATGAAAAAAAATTGATTGATCAACTGCAAATTTTCATAAAATGGTTACTTGATTGATCAAACCTTTGCATCCTGTATAATGTAATTGATTCTGTACTGTAAGTGATTAATCTATGTTTGCAAATTAAACAGCTGAATAACATGAAAATACAAGAAAAAATTGATGGTTTTAAAGCTTTACAAGTGCACAGTTTTGACTTCAAAAGTTTCATATAGCAATGGCTACATATAGCGTGGGTGCTTAAATGAAATTGTCAGTTTTATTAGCAGTTTGTCCGCTGCATGTGCCCAAACTACATGCAGTTCACTAAGTTATGCATAACTACTCAGTGCAAGTGTCCCGTGATTGCTGATTGTGTGTGTCTTGCATATTTTGCATTACTTGCTATAATAAAACATGATGATTTAAAAAAAGATTGTACCACCAGTATAGATAGAGCATGCATGTAGTATTGACTGTATCTGTATAGCTGCATGGCTATATCTCAAGTTTCAAAGCTTTTGCATGGTGGTTTCCTTTTGATATTAAATATGTGTGTCTCATAATATGCGAGGTCCCATGATAATTGGGTCACTGACCATGCATGTTAAGCAGGGCCGCCCAGAGAAATTAAGGGGCCCAGGGCAAAGAGTTAAAAAAAAAAGAAAAAAAAAGGTCACAACCTGCTGGCAATGACAATAACTACCCATCACCAACCATATCTCCTTATCTATAAGCTTGCTACACTGCTCCTCTGAAGAATACTGTGACTGCTCTATTAGAGTATTTAGATCTGACTGCTCTATTAGAGTATATCGATCTTTTAAACAGGTATTCAGGGGGCCCTTCATGGGGCCTCCTGGGGCCCCTTTCAGGCTGGGGCCCGGGGCAAAATGCCCCAGTTGCCGCCCCCTGTGGGCGGCCCTGATGTTAAGCTCTATACTGTAGAGAGAGAACCATCATTATTAATTTGATGAAACAAGTACAATAGATTAATCTTCGGTCTCATGCGACCATGCACAGTCAGATCACACTAAAGGAGTGAGTGTACCACAAATAATAATAATCAGTAATAGCTATAGCTATACGTATATATAGATATGTTAATTAAAAACAACAATAACATTAGGCTGTCAGCTGTCCAATCACAGTGGCAGTTCCAGGCCATGAAAATCTTTGAGAACATGTCAGACTTGTATGAGCTGTGCTGTTGGATCCATGCAGGTGTCTGATGGTAGTATAAACACAAGGTTGTATGAAATCAGTTAAACTCTTTAGAGGTCAAATCGGTCGGTAGTGACCCTGCACACTAATTTCAATTTATAATATTTCATAGTAGTTGGATATCTGCAGATCATCAAACTCTGCAAGCAGTTGATCCGGCTAGCAGATTTCGGAATGTCAGTTGTGTTCTGAATCTACAAAGTTAGTTCAAGGGAAGCAACTATATATTCTGATGATTATTGTGATTAAAATATCAGGATAGGTACACTACATGTGTGCCTTAAAGTTTGGAAGCCTGCTCTACAAACAGTGCATACGTCAGCTGATGCGCACGCGATAAGCAACATCGTGTGTGGGTGGTGTGTTGACAGATTATAAAGGTTTGGTCTCGGGTGAGGGCACCAGGATCACTACCCGATTCCGCAATTCCGGCCAGTGCGGCTTTGAGGCGAAGTGGATTTTACGTGTTTACAGTTTGTAGGGTAAGTCCGCATTAGTCTCGAGTAGCCACACCACTAGCTACTGTACTTTTCTTTTGTGTGGGGGTGGGAAAAGTATAAGGTCAGGCTGCATTTTTTTAACAGGTCTAAGTTTAGGGCTTCGCCAATCAGCAGCAATCAACATTCACCCTGACTGCAGTGGAACATTACACAGAATTCTTAATGTAGGTGGGTCATTCCATCAAGGGGGTGACACACAGGCACTCACTGTAGGTAGATCTGTGACCGCAGTCTAAGTCAAAGGTCAAGGCCACCAAAATCGTGCCAATTCAACGGTCAAGGGTAAAAGCTTCCAACCCACAATCGAAAAGTGCTGAAATATTCTTGCTAAGTCACCGGTCAAAGGTCGAAAAAAGCACAGGTCAAAGCGAAATTTCGGCCGGTCAAGACTTTGATCGCGGTCGCAGATCTACCTACAGCGTGTACCTACGTGACACCCCCTTGTTCCATGTCAAATCACCGAGGAATTGTAGGGTCACCTCTCGGATTTTGACAAAACTTGGTGTGTTTGTGGTACCTGTGGTGCTCATCACCCATACCAATTTTTAGCCTCATACACCACATACTTTCTGATTCATGACTACAAATATTTCATGAAAAATCTTGAGTTACAAAATCAACTGTAGCTCACCACTGTGTTAATATTTTAAAATAAAACTTTCAGTGATTAAAGACTGTTAATTGATCTTTCAAGTAATCCATAAACTATGGGATATCAATTTAATTAAAGTTCAAAAAGGCTCCATTAAAAACTTTAATCCTCAATATTTCAAAAAGTGCTGCTTCAAATTCTTCGATTTTTTTTAGTAAATAATAATTGGATTATGGTCTATTGTTGGTAAAAGTTTTGTGGTGGGGCCACAATGGGTTCAAGAGATATAATTAAATATGTTATGGTATGTAGTGGAATTTTGTAGTCTATTATTGCTATATGGGAGTGTACACTTCTAATAACGACTGCTGATAAGGCCATGCCAACTTTGTCTTACGCAATGAAGGTGTCCAAGTACAGTGCAACCTGTATTAGTGGCCACCTCCATTGAAAGACCACCTTTGTGCTGCAGTTTACATGGATTTACTGTATGGGTAATTCCGTATCAGTTCACCAAAGTTTTGCATGTGACCCCCTCAGAATTGGATGAAATTTGGTGTGTGGGTAGCCCAAGTGGTCATATGTGTCCCTTTACCCATTGCCTGTATGGCTTCCCTGAAATGGCTTAGTAAGTATTCTATTTTTTGCTGTACTTGTGACCATTCAAAGCATCATAACTTGGTTGTTTTTAAAATAAATTGTGCCACTTTAAAGCTCAAAAGAATAAGCTTTTGTTTGATATATTTAATTTGATGAAGTTGATAATTAGCAATGTCTCTTAATCTTTGATGTTTGCTCTACCAAAATGTGCTGATTAGATGATTTTTTTGTGGATACTTGTCAGACATTCACCTATTAGTTGCAAAAGTTTCAGCATGGGGTCTCTATGGGATTATGAGATAGGTAGCTAGCAGTGTTTACAGTATTATAGCAGATATCCCATGTAGTATTGCACACCTTGAAGCCCATTCTGCTGATTTAGGTTTGCAGACACACAAGACTCTTTGATTCAACTGCAAGTTAAATTTATGCATATATAAACACGTTTTGACAAAGGCATGTGATACAAGTTTGTTACTGTGGTGTTACAGTGTGATGCTGTTTGGTAGCAAAGGTCATTTCGTTTTTGCCAGAGTATACACACAACCACTTCTTGTCCTTGGGTCTATGAAAGTTAGAATGTCATCCATTGGTATAGTGGGGCTCTGGATACTTGAACGAGTTTGATGGACTGTGTACATGGATGCAGAAACGTCAGTTTCACTTCCTTAGTGTCACTGCAAACTTCAAGCACACAAGCTAACCACTGATTCTCTTCATGTCAACAAGTGACAAATCCAGCAATTGACTCTCTCTTTCCTGAAAACATTAGGATATGAGTAAAATTTTATTTCCACTGTGGTATCTGAAATTGGCACAAAAGAGTACAGTTTTCTCGTTCCAGGGATTGTACGTGAGAGTTGAAAACGATGGCCCTGTTCTCTCGAATAATCTTCATTGCTACCATACCCAAAATAAGCAGCAGGTATGTTGCTGCATGCTCAATCGAACAACTGACATGATGTCATTAGCTGGTCATTGTACTGCCTTTCCAAGCTATATAAGCTGGCTACATTTAAAAACTATACAACTAAATAAATTGCAGTTTAAAGGTGGTCTTTCAATACAGGTGGTCACTAATACAGGTTGCACTGTACTTGGACACCTTCATTGTGTAAGACAAAGTTGGCATGGCCTTATCAGCAGTGGTTATTAGAAGTGTACACTCCCATATAGCAATAAATAGACTACAAAATTCCACTACATACCACAACATATTTAATTATATCTCTTGAACCCATTGTGGCCCCACCACAAAAATTTTACCAACAATAGACCATAATCCAATTATTGTTTACTAAAAAATTCGAAGAATTTGAAGCAGTGCTTTTTGAAATATTGAGGATTAATTAAAGATTTTAATGAAGCCTTTTTGAACCTTAATTAAATTGATATCCCATAGTTTATGGATTACTTGAAAGATCAATTAACAGTCTTTAATTAATGAAATTTTTATTTTAAAATATTAACACAGTGGTGAGCTACAGTTGATTTTGTAACTCAAGATGGACCAATTTTTCAAAATATTTGTGGTCATAAATCAGAAAGTATGTGGTGTATGAGGCTAAAAATTGGTATGAGTGATGAGCACCACAGGTACTACAAACACACCAAGTTTCATCAAAATCCGAGAGGTGACCCTACAATTCCTCGGTGATTTGACATGGAATGACCCAGGTGCAAGTGTACTAGACCCTCAGTTTTTCCCCGACGCCCACACAACAGAAAAAAGTGGTCTGGCTCGAGCAAGGGGTCCCTCACGGTCAAAATCGCATACAAAATTTCAAGGTTTGAGCTTGAAATTTCAAATTAACTTCAGAAATTTCAAATAAATTTATAAATACCTGATAATATTACAATTAACTCCTGAATGATCCAGTAAGATGTAGTTACACGCATGCAGTGATAAATACACTATTTCAGTTGTCTCCAACATTATCAGAACCAGTCTATAGACTACTTCTTTAACTTGCGAGATAAATCTTTCATAGCAGCAGTTTCTTCAGCAATGTTTCATGGTAACTCTAAATCTTACGGCCTAGGCCTTTGAAGCCTTAAGAAACAGCTGTAATCGCCCTGGTGGCTGTAATAAAATGTTAAAATGATAATTATTTTTACAGGCGCCTATTTCGTATTAGATGTTCGGGTAACAGTTTAGAGGTAAAATGTGTGTTTTGCCACTACAAAAGTTGGCTATAAGTATCTGCGACTGATGAAGCTTTACTGAATTCAAGAAAAACTTGTCAGCATCATGTTCCATGGAATATGGAGTTGTGCAATAGTGGGGTGTGCACTAATGGAAAGATCTGGGCAAAAAAAATTAAAATTTCAGGCCAAAATTTCAAATTTCAAAATTAATTTCTGTGTGGTTGTATGAAATTTCATAGTGTGAGGGACCCCTTGGGCTCGAGGTCTGGCTACGTGAGACTAAGTCCGCATAGGATCACCCAGTAGTATAGATCTGCTACAGTTTAAGTGTGGATGATGAGTCAATTCACATCAGTATAAACTCTGTTGCCGTACTGCAGGGTAGTTTCGCATAGCCAGACCGCTACTCCTACATGGCTGACTCCTTTGAAATCTCACCTCATTTTTGAAATCTGAAATTTTGAACATGTATTATGCCGCATCATGTGTGCTATGCTGTCTCTAACTCTCGTATGGCTTGTGAACTTTGAAATCTTTTTCACAGTTTTCTTACCAGATATCACGATCCAATTATTCTGGATACTACTGCGATAGTTTTTTTGTTTTGAAAATTGAATATTTTTTTTGAGTTGTGGATCCGTCTGGTCTGGCTATGCGAGACTAAGCAATCTATGCTGCGTGGCATAAAGGTGGATAGAGGTTTATGATGGTACCATCATTAAAAAAAAGTGTACAAAATGAAGAAAGTATGAGATCCTCGGTCACATGCGACCATCTGATAACTTTTAAAGTACATCCCGGCACAATTAGCCATGAAAAATAATAAAATGCTTGTAGAAGTTTTCATGAGTTTTTGTAGGTGTCACCCATACTTAATACTGCTGGACTCGTAGGTATAGCATACATGATGGTAGTTAAACCAGTTCAAGTCATCTCGGATCATGTTTCATCTGGGCGAACTGTTAAGCAAAACTAAACCTTCCAAATTTTTTCCCAGCGGTTTGATCCTTTCAAGTAGCATAGGAACTGATATTATGATCATACAGTATGATAGCACATGTACAGTATATTAGGGATCATGATGGTTTGGGCTTTTTCTGGCCATGTGTGTGTATGTGTGTGCAGATCAGAAAATTACCTTCATAATAACTTGGCAGTGTTGGTTGAGTACAAGCTCATGTTCAAAGTGCCTCAAAACGCTTCCAAACAATTTCAAATATTTGGTTTCCTACTAATTGTTGTTATAGTTACTATACCTTATGTGTGAGATCAAAATGCAGTTTTTTAGACCATTGCTTGTTAGCTCACTTAGCTATCACTTTTGTATTGTCATGTATAGTTTGCAGGTGTACATATTATAGTGACAGTGCTTTTCATATTAGGTGATATGAGTGACACAAGCTACTTTCCAGCCACTCGTTTTGTTGACCAAAAGCTTTCATTTTATTATTATGCTTATGGAAACACTCCACCAGAAGATTTCCTACAAAGTGTCACAACAGACGTCAGTGAGCCAGCTATCCTGTCACTAGGATGTGGTGACATTCGATCATGTTTCTACACTTTGTGGAATAACTTTGACCAGAGACACTCACGTAACTTTAAAGGTGTCCATTTTGTATTGAATGATAACAGTGCAGCAGTGTTGGCTCGTAACATCATCTTCCTCTACTTGTGTACTAAGATGCCCAGAGATAAAGATGGTGTGATGAATTGGGTGGCATCTTTTTGGTCTATCTGGTATTGTCTCGAGTTGCTACCACAACACAAACAAGTATTGATGGATGCTTTATCACAACTTCTTCAGTGGTCAAAGAGTATCAAGTTGTGGTCAGAACAAGTAGATAATCCTTTAAGAACACTAGTTCAGTTTACCACACCCACCAGCCTATCAAAGATTCGTTGTGTGTGGCAACTTTGGTACAGTGATGGTCGACCGGTAGAAGATATTAGAACAGCCAGGTCTAAGTTTATGGAATACAGCTTTGCAACTATGCTCCACAACAATGAGGTCCACCTAATTCGATTATTTGGCCACTACTTGTACAACAATATACCTAACACTGATCGTAAATATATGGAAGAGGATCTTGATTTCTATTGCCGCAATGGTTTTGTTTTTGCAGAAGAAGTATTAAGATCAAAAGTACCTACTAAGCAATCTGCCTCGATGGCAAATAATACCTTCTTTGAAAATGCTGATGGTTCATATAGTTTGCATGATAATTTATATCCATACAGGTGCTTCTTTCACACATTTCAGTTCTCTCCTAAGGAATTAAAGAGACTAGGGTTTTCTGGATATTCTTTATTGGTGCCAGATAACATGTTTGCCCATCATCCTTTGCTTGCCAATTGTCTTCAACAGTTTTCATTATGGATAAGGTCTAGTGCTGAAGTCTTGTCTAAGCCTCATCGTATATGGTTCACTTTTGATTGTTCTGATGCTTTACAATTTTGTCAAACCTTGTTTAAGAAATCTTTGAACTTTTCCTGTGCCTTTCCAAGCATATTTGATGCTATTTATGCTTCAAATTTAATTGATTATATAGCTCCTCCTAGCCTGGTATTAATCGCTATGTCAGTTTTAAAACAAGCTGGTCTGTTATTTACTGACACATTTCGCCACTATTTGATTTCAACTACTTCACTGGGATATTTAAAGGCAGTGTTTGGTTTTGACTGCAAACTTCTTCCATTGATATGTGGGATAAGATGCCTTGGCCATGATAATGAGTACAACAGTAGACTATCCATTAAACCAGTCCCGTTCAATGGCAGCTTTGAATACTTTTATGGCGTGATGATGAAATCACTTGTTTGGAAGCATGTCACTGCTACATCTCTAAAGCAAATTACACCAAAAGATTTATCTGCAGTATTCACCACATTGTCAAACTCCATTGAACACATGATGACATGTTGTATGGAAAGTGGCAGTAGATCGGCTTTAACTGAGTCACTACTCTGCACAGAAACAGTCATGTTGGTATTGAAGTCATTTGTTGCACAACTAGATAGTGAAGATTATGATCACAGCAGTTACAATTTTTGGGCACATTTGTGCGCCATGTTGTTGAGCAAAAAGTTGCTTAAAGCATTTTTAATGTCTATCCAGACTCATGCATTGTTGCATGGTCTTCATCTGCATTTAACAGTATCTGAAACCAGCTGTCCTTTGTGCACCAAAAACTCTGCCTTAGACTTCATCAGACAATGCAGTGTGAAAATAGGAAACTACAAATCTACTGTTGACGAAACCAGGTTTTCAATTTTAATCCATAAACTACCTGCAGATGATGCGCAAGTGATTAAGGCATGGAAGGTTCTGTCCTATAAATGCATGGACAATGTGCATGTAGTTAGTGACATTGTGGGACATGAAGGGAGTAAAGAATTAAAACTTACATTTTTTGTTCTAGAAGCTTATCTCAAAGAAGACTATAACGTTGCTGTTATATTGTCCAATGGTAGCACAAATACCCCTATAATATTATTGCATGAAAAGTTGAGCTGCTGTGGAGTTACAGACAATTGCTACATGATGAATCAGATAACTAGCCATCAACATAATATTTTATTGCATCAGACAGTACTTGGTACTGTGCTGCAGCATTCTGGGAATGCCGCCAACTTTGAGACTATATTATCCTTAAGTGACCAAGCCATGTCTGCTTTAGAACATCATCCGATCACAACTGAGCAGATAAACAACACGACAATAAAAATCATCATCTCACATTATAGCATTGAAATTACATACCCCTATTCTGTGGACTATGGTAAGGTATCCATTAAACTCTATCGAAGAAACAGAAGACTTGTGATGGTAGCTTATCGCAAGTGTTATTGCATACATGAAGAAGAGCTGGTTTATATAGTAAACGCAGAAAATGTTTTGTTCTTTCCTACAAAACAACTTACTGAAGAGGACATGAATTTATATTGCACTTACCAGTTTACTGCAGAGGATAGCAAAGTGATGAATAAAACTGGACGAGTATGCTCACTTATGCCAAAAGAAATAAACATTAAGGAGGTAATGGCTACTGTATTTTACCACACAAATGAAAAGGATAGAGTTTTTGAGAATGATTATGACAGAGTCTTTGAGATTGTATGTGATAATTCTTTACAAAACGCAAGCAGTAGCCAACTGTTTTCATGTCTTCTGATGGTACAAGCTCAATGCTTTGATTTGCACAACAAAACACCTGCACTTGATTTGCTGTTCTACTTTGCAACACTGGAACAATATAAAGAAATTTTCATTCAGTGGAATTTAGCTCTTGAAAGCAAGGGAGTGTACTCAACGTATATAACTACTACTATCAAAGATAACCAATTTCTACAGAAAATTTTTACATATTTTGCAAAGCGTACTAGGCCAACATCAATTAAAGCAAAAGGAAAATGTTTCAGATTGCTTGGAGAATTTCAAATTGAACAGTACTTTACTAGAGCTGTGGTTTATCCCCTATACCCAAACTACAGTACATACAGCAATGAGCCAGAAGACTTCAAAATACCAGGCTGTTTTGACCAAGGAGAAGTAACTTCTGGTAATGTAACTACCATCAACCCACTACCAAGAGTGAAGAAATGTAGCTACTGTGAAAGAAGTTCTGTAGATCTTAGGAGATGTTCTCGTTGTCATTCAGTGCAATATTGTGATCAAAACTGCCAGAAGAAACACTGGAGTACCCATAGGGTTGTTTGCATCCCCAACAAGACTGACTAAGTGTATGACTTTACACAATACATGGAAACAGCATACATGGGCAAAGCTTGCTCTAATGTAATTAGTAAACACATTATTACTTTACATGCATCATTGTACATATACATATTGTGATACTTGATTTATATGTGTAAATATTGTGATAAACAGCATCTGTTTATCATGCAATATACGTACGTTTTTAAGACGCACATGATCACAGAAAGCATGAAGCCATGTAACCAATTTATGACATGGTGAACTACTACATGCATATCAGTTGATATGAATCATGAAATCTGCTAATTAATAAGACCTACTTTTCTTTGTTAATTCATCATTCTCATAAATGAATAGTACAATATTATAAGTCCTATATTATGGGTACTGTATTTGTGTCTAGAATTTCATCAACAGGGACACCTGTTATTGTAAGACATTCTCTGCTTTCTAAGTGGTAAAATCCATGCAAAGATTTCATATATGGAGAGCCCCTTTTTGGAAGAGCTTTGCTGTCAATGCTACTTTCTGATTAGCACACATTTATAACTTGTAACAGCAGAAGCAACCAGCTCTATTGTAAAATCACTTAAAATGCATCACACTGTGTGAAGAACTATATTATCACATTATTATTGCAATACACGCAGAAAAGTAAATTCTGGTACATAGCAAATTACAGCAATCATTGGAACCTAGCAAAGGTTCAAAGATGAATGAATATATATGTTCAACACAATTAACAGTTACCCTAAAATGTATTAGCATAACAGAGAGGTATATATATACTACTAACAGTGAGGTTGATCTTTTTTCTTGTTGGAGGACATGGAAAAGAAAGTAGTTCTTGTTAATAGTTGAAGCCTGACACAACTAGTCACCAATACTAAATTTCCTAATTTGCACAGTAAATTATATTAATACATACGTGATGTAGTTAGGTAACTCAGTAGCTTGTTGGTGTTTAAAATGCCAAATAATATTGTAAGTATTTATATATAAGCTTTTCCTATGATGTTTTCTTTATCTTGTAAATACATAATAGTATCACAAAAATCACATATCTCTATACAAGCACGTCACGTATTGTGTGTACTATAGTAGCCCTACTCTTTATGTTTTGTGTAAGTCACTAACTGTCTGCACTTTTCTGAGCATACAATGTACAGTGGTGATTCTAGACTTGATCTACAGGGGGGCCAAGTAGGGAACAGAATAACTATTGTTGTTTGGCTGTAGTATAAAGTAGAATTTCAGGGTTTTTGCAATGTAAAGGCTTGAAAACAGCCTAAAATTTATGCCAAAAACATGAAAAAATGCTAAAAATAACAATGCCAACCTATACTGCAACTTTTCCCCAAGGTTTTTTAGAAGTTATTATTCAGCAGGGGGGCCATGTCCCCCTTAGAATCGCTTATGACTGTATTTCATTAGCGCTGCCTTCTGTTGAGGTGGTACTTTTGTCGTCTGATTGAAACAATCCACAAACATCACTGTCAGTGATGTTAAAGTCATTCAACTCATTCGTCCCATCCAGTAAACTGGCTAGGGGAACAGGACCATTACCAATGCAAGTGTTTACTCTATCATTACAGCTCCACTCCTCTCCTGGTTCCTCCAACTGAGAGAGTTTTCCTTTCTTGCCAGATTTTTGCTATGAAACAATTAATTGAAATTAAGTATAAAATTGTTATGCAATCCAGAAGTTGTTTACTGCAATGCATACAAAGAGACTCCAGTACGCAGAGAACAAAATTTGCATTTTAATTGACTACATGTATGTGGTGATTGTGGTCACTTGCAAATCTTAGCAATATAACTTAGTTGGAGCCTTGCATGCTCCTCCCAACTATACGCATCAACCCTAAATGTATGCAATCTCGGGGGGAGAAATCTTTTCTAAGAGTACTTATAGGCTTTTATCTATATCAATGTATTTAAAAGCCCATGTAGTATTTGGTTAGCTGGAATCTATGCTATACATAACTGACTAAACTGTGGATTATACATTATTGGGGTGACAAGTGGTTATACATGCAATATAGATAGGTGGTAATTTGGAGATTAATGGAGGTACTTAGTCAAGTTCCATGCTGTATACTATCCACTAATTGCCAACCTTGTCTGCTTGCTTGTCTTTCTTGCTTGATGCAGGTCGTGACACCTGATCTCTGACATAAGTTGCTTTCTGAAGATCAACCTTGATAGTCAGTCCTTCCTGTAACCATTCTTGAAATCCAATTCAATCACTGACAACATGAACTTGTGAGAAATCACAGTCATTTCTAGTGTGGTATGGTAGTGAGGCAGATTGGATAGCAGAGGTATGGCTTGCACTATCTTGTGGTTGTGATTTGAAATTTATCTTGCTATCAGCCACTGTAGCAGGAGACACAATCATAACACTATCCACTGGTGTCTTAATGATAATTCATTGCAGTCTCATCAAGCCTGGCATGTACACTTTGTTGCAACCTTGAAGATTACTAATTCACAGTCCCTTGTTTATATACACTATGACCATCTAAGTCTATAGCTACATACGTACATACACAATTCCCAATGTGACTATCTTACATACATGACGTGTACAGTTACCCTGGGTTTCATTCCCCCATTATACAGTTATACTGCATTCCAACACATGGTGATGTGTTTACTTACTGTCCCATCAACAGTAGGTATCTTAAGTTCACCGATGGAAGTAGTGTCTCCATGATGAGTCCTAGATCCTCCAGTAGATTAGCAACAGGAGACATGAACTAACACATTAACAAGGTATCCAGGTCACTGGTTAGAGGAGAGAACAAGGAAACGCACATTTAATGAATAAGTTGAATTTAAAACCAGTGGGTCATGTGTTATTAAGTACATCAAGGGTCAACTGGTGAGTTCAGTGCATGGGTATGACTATTATTGAGGCAACTGAGGCAGCTGTCTTAGTACAGTGTAGTACAATCAAAATACTCTAATAGAGCAGTCATCCTATCATTCACTTTGATAGAGCGGTCATTGACTAAATTTCTTCTGTCTACACTCTTGAAGCTGTGCATGAATTATTTGATTGCACCCTTAATATAGTGATTGTTTCATTAGAATGTTATAAATACATCACTTTGGAACCACATTAATGGCTATGTAATGTACTTGCAAAAAAAACACTTATCTACACTTATTGTTATGTTATGTGGACCAACTGCATGATACAATCATATAACACTTGTAATCCTGACAAACAATACAGATGTCCTCATTGCATACTCATAGAAAATGACTGTCACAGACAGCAAAGATAAATTGTTCACAATACCATTTGTGTGACTGGATTCTGACTCAGTGCACTGTATTATGGCTAAGCTCCAGATGAACCAGTGATGGTGGTGGGGAGGATAAGAGATCAGTCAGTTCACTCAACTTATTGTAGCAACACTCCAACACCTGTAGTGTTATAATATACTCCTGTATACTCCATGTATGTCTGTACCACATGAGGAAGGATTGCATGAAGAGTGCCTTAACTTTCTTTAGCTATATGATCATGATACCACTCTAAATTTTTCTATCATCATGTGCATGTCCCCAATATAAAATATAGCTGAATGCCTCTAACTGTCTGGGAAGATGATCTGGGTTGATGTGGTTGATCAGGTTTCCAGTTAGTGTTAGCTCTTTCAGATTGATGTACTTCAGAAGACCAACATCAATTTCTTTTACCTATACAGGTAACACAACACATGTATTGCAGTGGGTGCATTCTGTGTGACATGACTAAACCGTTCAGTGTGGTAATGCTACAATTATGATTATGTATAGATGATCATTGGCTATTCCAAATGCACATCAACATAGATAGAGCTATATGGCCTTTTATAATGTGCTATGTACTTATACGCAGCAAAAACTGGTGCTCTTGAAATAAGAGTATTTCACTCTTGAAACTAGATGATTTTACGTTTCCCTGGGGCAAGCACACTTTTCTTGAATTAATATGCTAAATATTAAAAGATATTATACTAATAATAAGAGCAATGCACTGAAAATTAGAGTATATATCTGGCCTAATAAATAATTCTATTTTTTAGTAGCAGTATACTTATTTCTAGTAGGGCACTCTTGGATTTGTCTCTTGTTATGTGTCCCCATTGTGCCCCTGGGTGTCCATTTGATCACACTATGGAATGCATGTAACTACAGGAATGTTAAGACATGTAACATTTAACAGTATTTTTGGTATGAGATAATAACTTACAGTACTTGCATCTGTCCTTACTAGACTCTGTTACTAAAATGTATAAGAAACCTATATCCACAATTAGGTTTCATTGTGGGTTTCAGTTTATACTAAAGTTTTTGTAGAAATGATTCAGTGACATTAAAGTATACTGAGCCGGCACATCATTAACTTAATCATTGACATCCTTAAAAGTTGGCACCCTGTGTGGGTGGTTTGTATCCCATAGGTGGACCCATTGCTGTGTGGGCACTGCCACCCAAAAATGACAAGCTAGCCATGTACTTTTGTCTAAATGCATCTCTCAATAGATATTTAAGCTTGTTGGGAGAGGTGCCCCAGATAATAATATGCTCAGTGCTACTGTGACATAGCAAGGCCTCTTTCAAAGAGTGGAGAATGGGGGTGCATATGGGATTCAGTGTCTCACAGACTTTTGTGGCATAAGTCATTGTACTACCATTTAGATGAGTTGTTCTAATTTTTAGACAGTAGCTATGTTGCCATAAAATAAATAGTAACATTTCCACAAACAAGGCTAACTTCTAATGATAAAGTTATGATAGTTTATTTTTATACTTATCATCTTACGTTAATCATATTTTAATTTTTAGAAAGCTCAGCCATAATCTTGTTTTAGCTTGACACCATGCACTTAAAATAAGAAGTTATGTTTGCACTCAAGAACATATTAATAACAGGGGCGTAGCCAGGGGGGGTTCAAAGGGTTCGGACGAACCCCCTTTTCAGAGTTAAGAGATACTCTAATAGAGCAGTCAATTACTCTAATAAAGCAGTCACAATGTTCATGAGGCAGTGTAGCTTACCTATGAAGCTATAAATAGGATTTTATTTTACATAACAGACGTGATATAGTTGGTAAGGATAACTAGCTATTATTGTCGTGACCTTTTTTTTTTTTTTTTTTTGGTCTTCAACTGGTTTTCAGCAAGTTTTTTTGGTCTTCAACTGTTTTTCAGAAAGGTGCCCCCCCTCTTTCCAAACTCTGGATTCGCCCCTGCCTCTACTCGCTATTGCGAATGGACTAGAATACACATGTTTACACGTGTACACGTGTACACGGCCCCCGCTGTGGAGATTCTATACTTAGGGCAGAACCCCCCTTTTGGAAATCCTGCCTACGCCCCTGAATAAGCTTGCTATCTCTCATTATGAGAGTGTTTTTTGCTGTGTAACACTTTCTGGTGTGTATGTTTGAACATAAGCCAATTCATACATGTGCTCATTTTAAACATTTTCACTACAAATTGTATATTACATGAGTCTCAATAATTGCAGTTGCAATACAAAATCAGACAATAATAAGAATCACTATAGATACAGTGGAGTAGCTAGCCCAGAAGGATTGGTTGGGCACCATTGTATGCATACAAACTGCAGTAATCAGCATGCTGCAGCTAGGGGGGTCTGGGGGCATGCCCCCAGGAAAATTACATGCTGAGATTCAATTTGGTGGCATTTTGCAGCTAAAATTTGTCATCTCTAGTAGGACACTAGCTGTACGAACGTTTTGTTTGCATTTTTTTTTGACCATCATGATTATGATGAATGTGTACAACAAAAAAAAGACAAGTATGTGATTCCTCGGACTAACATGCGACCACAGATCTTATCTACACAATAGTCAGTTGTGGGCATGGCAAGGAAAAAAAAGTGTAACTACATACATACATACATACATACATACATACATACATACATACATACATACAATAAGAAAAAGCCCTATAAGGTAACTACAAAATCTAGTTCAATCAGTCTGGGACGATAGTCCATTCTTTACAGTTCCTCCCAAAAAAGATCCTCTGAGATTCAGAAATTGATGCCCCGGCCATTTCATTCAAAACAACTCTAACACTGGCTTTTGAAAACAATAAATCTTGATCCATGAAAAAAACTACATCTTTAAGTACATTGACTGAATCAGGAAGGTAGTGACCCAAGACGCTAATTTCCACAGTACTGTAATAATTAGCAATATTCAAATGGTCCAACTTTGCAAGCAGCTGCAAATATTCGGTTATTATTAGTTATGTAGCTATAGCCTATAGGAGGCTTCATATTGCACCTCGTATCGTACAATTTAGCTATAGCTAGCTATACGTACGGTGAGTACCTGAGTTGGTAGGGTACTGGAACTGATTGGTTGGGCCTGTACCCTACCAGTACCCACCTTAGCTATGCCACTGACTAGATATTTAGATAGTATGGTACATGCAGTGTTCTGCATTATAGTACTCACCAAGGTGCTCTACCCTGAGTACTTGAACATATTTGCATGCCTTAAAATTTAGCAGTGATGCAGTTCATATGTGGTGACCATGCACTGCATATAGTGCTTGTAATGATTAAACCCAAGTATCATAGATATTGAAGTTTTGTGCTTCCAAACTACAAAGCACTCATTCCCGGTATGCTAGCTCAGTTGGGTAGTTTAAAAAGTACCACCATTCCCAAACAAGGCAACACGTACCATATTTCATTTCAGTAGTTGTGTTGGGTCACATAAATGTGTAATTTTCACCCTCATATATAATTAATAACTTATACCAATGAATAGTATAACTATATTATTGTCTCAAAGAGTGTATATATATATATAGGAATGGTACAGAGGGGGTAGCCATGTTTGAATCTATAACAATTATGAAATGCAAGATATACCATATAGTAAAAAGTTTGGCAGTAAAAAGCTCAGTATGCAGCGGTATTAAAGATGATAGTGATTACAGTGCCCAGTGTCACAACTGAAGTTCTCCTGTCACTGCATCAACAACAGCCTATACTGCATGCCATTGCATTAGAGCAACTACTGGATCAAACAAGAATTCTTTTGTTTTGAAGTTTGGAACTAATCAGATTGTGATTCATCGAGTCAAGTATTATGAATCTAAGTAACTACTAATGACACATATGCATGATATTTAGATACATGCATATGATCCATGTGCAATCAGCGTAGCCTGGTAGTAGCTTGAGTACAATGAAATCTCTGGTACTTGGTTCCTTCAAAGAGAAAAGTGTTCCAAGAAAGCTGCAGATCCAGTTTTATTTGTTAAGGATATGATGTCAAGACACCAATGCACTACCAGGTATATGTTCAGTTCTGTGCTATCACGACTGTATAGTGGACTAGGGTAACTTAGAGTACAGATACACCTTGCAATGTCTGTAAGAGCTATAGTACATGTTATAAGCATATTATTTTGTGATCATGATAGAGTATAAGAGATTCCCTTTTGTTCTATCAGTATACTTCACCGACCACTACAGCTGAGACTACATTAAGCACGTCACAATACGTCAGGAGCAATCATCTGATAGCTGCACTCTTATGTACAATATACCAGTGACAGGAGGACTTGTGACACCGAGCATTCACACTATATAGTGTAATCATGCACAGCAGGAGGTACACAAATATGAGATCACATGCCGGAAGAATGAGGCTGAGTTGAGAACACTTACTAGCAATACCACCCATGCATGTGATGAAAATACCTTTAATTTTTACAAAATTGAAATGATACAGAGACGAGCAGTAAGGCAGGTTTTTTCCAACTATGATTTCTGTAGTAGTGTTTCATCTATGTTGAAAGATCTTAATTGGTCTACACTTGAAGAAAGACAGAAAGCAAGCAGATTGACACTTTTATCTAGAATTGCTCACCATCAAGAGCCAGCCATACAAATTCTACAACATTTTTCAGTTGTCACAGACCTCCACCACCAGACAATTCCATCAACTGCATCCGTGACACACCCAACATTATCAAGAATGCTTTTTGTTTGAGAACTGTTCAAGAATGGAATGAGCTGCCTCCATCTAGATATGACGAACTCCTGGACCAACATTTATAAGATTTTTTTATTTTATTTCTTGATTGTATATAGCTCCTTAGATTGATACTCTGTAATAAAACAGTCACTTTGTAAATACTCTAATAGAACATTCACTGATTAAAATGTCCAAGATAATTGTAAGAAATGTTGTTAACTTTAGGTGCATAATGGAAACACTGAAGAGCATAATTATAATAGTGGGAAATTCCTGAAGAAATTTTGGACAAAATTTTGAGTATATTTGACTCAGGCCTATATAGGTATAGTAAAAAAGAAGTGATATTGCATTCATCCCAGGCAGGAAGCTATTAGCAACTGTAGTAGTTGTGAAGCTTGTTGGTGAAGACCCTGGAGGCCAGTTAGGCTGATATGTGGCCCGGGTATGCACTGTTGAACAGTTTATTAAATTGATGACTGGAATAAACAAGGTTAGGGGTCATCCATCATTTTCAGCCTTTACGCAAGAGTACGCTAGGGGGGAGGGGATTAAATCACATGTACACTTATAAAATGATGAATAATCATCGTGTATATACTGTACATAGTATCAACATTTTTACAGTATGCTTTGTGAAGGAGGGAGGGGGTTAGAAAAAAGAGTACCCTTTGTACGCTTGCATAAAAGACTGAAAATTATGGATGGTCCCTTACATGATTTACTTAGGTATCAGAGTTACTGCAGAGTTCCTGAAGCAATCTTTTCTGTAACAGCACAGGTGCTAAAGTGACCTAATCTTGTGCCACCAAAATGGTGTTGTCAAGCACCTCTAGAGTAGCAGCCAGTCCTCTTAGTAACACTCAGGAATTGGTGCTCACTATATAATTATAATTAGGCAAGCAAGGTATCAGGCAAATCATCCTGAGTAGCCATTATATAAGTAGTATGCATCACTCAGGTATGCTCACTTAAAAGATGAAGGAAACAAACCTGCATTCACCACATTACTTTTATATGCATCGATTGTGGGTTTAAATTGTGGGCACAAAAAGAAATGATTGTGGGTTTCGCTAGTTGTAGTGATACTATTTTTAACCAAATAACCACTCTGTGGATGCATACAATAACCTAAGGTGCTAAAATATATACTTAGGTTGAGAATGTCTGAGCCAAGATGTCTGATGTAGTCCTGACCATGCCTTTGATGCTGAGGTAGTTACAAAGCATCAGTTCTAGTATGAACTGCTTAAAGTTTTGCATTGTATGCGGTTTGAGTTTAACATGTTGGTTTAGGCCACACCTATTTGAAAAGCTGTTGCTTGGACCTGACTGACCCAATTTTACACAGATTTTAATTAAGAAAGAAAAAAATTAAGATAACGTGACACCTAGAATTTACTTTGTAATTGGTGCAAAATGATCAAGATACTCCAAATTTAATAGAACAGTCAGTGTGTAAAATCTCGAAAGGTGACAATAATATATGCGTTTTCTTGGCTAACATTAAAGCTATATGCTTCAGTGTCATCCATGACTCATTGGGTTATATGTACCTTATGTAGCTAGCTATTGGCTGCATTTATTTCCCTTTACAGTAGCTAACTGCATAGTATGTAACTAGAAAGTATTTGACATGTCTGCCAACAGCTACAAATATATTATCTTCCTTAGCTACATACAAATTTTGAAAGATAAACATTTCTGAAAATTATGTAGCTAGCTGTGTTTTGTTTTTTTTTTGCCTACCAACCGACCCATTTTGTTGTAAAATAAATCCGAGCAACAACTTTTCAAATAGGTATGGCCTTACTTATACTATTGAAGGAAAAATAATTGAGTGAGTCAGCATTGCATATAAGCATCACTAAATAATCATTTTCTCAATGTGGAGATTGTTTTTCTACACAGAGCATTTCAACCACATCAGTCCACATGACATTGCTCTAATTACAAGGTGATATTTATCATGATTTCGCCCTGTGGTCAGGGCAATACATGAAAACTAGCTTTATGATTTCCTTTGATCTGAGGTGTCAAAGTGGTATATATTATTATTCAACAAGCATTGAGCCGGAAGGCTTTAAATATCCTGGCCAATTAACAGTGGCTTCTCCCAGATCAACTACCAACAAATCACTACCAAATTTAATGAAGTATATAACTACTGTGAGAAAAGTTCTTTAGATCTTAAGAGGTGCTCTTGTTGTCACTCAGTACAATATTGCAATTAGAACTGTCAGAAGAAACACTGGAGCACTCACAAGGTTGACTGTCATCCCCAACAGGACTATATAATACTACAAGTTAAGCTGTAGTGCTGCATACATTTACAGTTAACTCTTATTAATTGTATTTTTCATTTACACACATAATACAGTGTTCATTTTTATGTGATGTATTTGCAGCTCATAATTTTATATATTCTACCTAGAAAGAAACAGTGCTAGTATATGAAGTGTGAACTGTGTCATTATAGAACTCCCAAAAGGTAATGTTTGCAAATGTAAATTGGTGAAAATCACATTTGTGTTACCCAAGCTTCTTCCATTAGATCTTAGGTTAGCGTGGATATTCTGGAAACTCGTTTGTGTCGGCATGATTCTTAAACACCCTATCTAACACAGTTGAGCTTTTCCTTGCGACATTTTCTATATCTTGCAAATATATTAACAAAAATATCTCTATATACATGTCATGTATTGTGTGTGCTAGTAACCCTACTCTTATGTTTTGTGAAAGTCACTAACTGTCTGCACTTTTCTGAGCATGCAATGTACATCCATACTCCACTGTACTTCACTAACACTGCCTTCTGTTGAGGTTGCACTTTTGGCATCTGATTGAAATAATCCACAAATATCACTGTCAGTGATGTTACAGTTGAGACAGTCATTCAACTCATTCGTCCCATCCAGTAAACTGGCTAGGGGAACAGTACCATTACCAATGCAAGTGTTTACTCTATCATTACAGCTCCAGTCCTCTCCTGGTTCCTCCAACTGAGAGAGCTTTCCTTTCTTGCCAGATTTTTGCTATGAAACAATTAATTGAAATTGAGTACAATTATTATGAAGTCCAGAAGTTGTCTACTGCAATGAATACAGAGAGAGTATACAGAGAAGAACATTATACAGCATTTTGTCCTCTTTAATAGAAGAGATTGACTTTGTTATGCGGTCACTTGCAAACCCTTAATTGGGAGTGGGGAGAGCAATGTAATTTAGTTGGGACCTTGGGGGTATGTGCATGCATGCTCCTCCCAACTGCAGTATACACATCAACCCTGAATGCGTGCAATATCATCTTTTCTACAACCTCTTGAGTACTTAGGCTTTTATCTGTATATCAATGTATTTGTGTCATATAAAGATGGTATGTACTTTACCTTAGCAAAAACCCATGTGTAGTATGTGCATGGTTAACTGGAATCTACATACCTAACCAAAATGGTGGATTATACATTATTGGGGTGGATTGGGTACATTATTGGGGTGACAAGTGGTTATAGATAGATAGGTGGCAATTGGAGACTAATGGAGGTAGTCTGAGGTACTAAGTCAAGTTCCACACATAAGGGATTAATGTTACTATCCACTAATTGCCAACCTTGTCTGCTTGCTTGTCTTTCTTGCTTGATGCAGGTCGTGACACCTGATCTCTGACATAAGTTGCTTTCTGAAGATCAACCTTGATAGTCAGTCCTTCCTGTAACCATTCTTGAAATCCAATCAATTCACTGACAACATGAACTTGTGAGAAATCACAGTCATTTCTAGTGTGGTATGGTAGTGGGGCAGATCGGATAGCAGAGGTATGGCTAGCATTATCTTGTGGTTGTGAGGTGATATTTATCTTACTGTCAACAGCAGCAGCAGCAGCAGCAGCAGAAGACACAGTCACAACACTATCCACTGGTGTCTTGTTATTATCTGCTGACTGTGTTGATGGCATAAACTGATAGCTCACTACTAGATAGTATCTGATCATCTGTTCAGGTGTGTCCTATAATTGAGCAATCCATGCATGGCTAACTATGTACATAGTTATAACAATTTGATATATATGGAAGCACCTATAGTTATCAATACTTGAATATGCCTTAAATGAAGTGTTAAACACTACTCAATATAATGAACGACTAACTTCATTTCCTATAATAATTGTTTGAAACATTGTTTGTTTGCGGTATAAAATTTGGTTGCAAAAAAATTAATGTTTATTTCAGCCTTGTGTGTTATAGTTCACACACAGCATTTAAACTCATGCAGAGCATGAAGTCGCAAAATGGTGGGATTACTGGCAATGCACTATATAGAGATTATACCTCTGTTAGGATCATCTGAGGTAAACCAGTGAATTTATCAAATCTCAGCTCCAATTCAGCTTTCTTAATGAATTCTAACAAAATATACAATTATAAAAAGTGAACAAACCAACATCAACGGATTGTGGAGTGTAGGTCTGAAACATAACATGCATGTATGTAGACTTGGGCTATGTGTGGGATAGTGTTTATACAGTACTACAAGTATATGGAAAAATTAAGAATTTTAAGATCATAGAAAAAAAGCAGAGAAACAAGGGAGGTCGCCTAGTGGACATTTCAGTCTATGCCCATGACTGAATTAGGGATTAAATGTTTACTGGTATCTTTGCAGGTGTAGACGTCCTCCCTTGCAGGTTATACTAATTGAACCTTTATACCCAAGCATACTGCATCAAAAGAAAGGATGGTGCCAGAGGTAATGTTTTTGTCTGAAAGTGCGCCCCAGCTATCAATTACTGACTCAAAAGTGAAGTGGCCATTATGCTTTGCTTTCAGCTACATTCAGCCTACAAATGAAGAGCAGTAGGAGAAGTGCCTGTACAATCAATTCAGTCACCATGAAAGATACAGGCGATTCCAATTTACAAACGTAGGGAAGCCATTGTGCCACCACGAATTGACACCTTGGGCTGTCAACAAAAAGGAAGTGGGAGGACAACATGATTTGTGCATAAAGGCATGTCTTGGGACAAAGTGAACAGTGAAAAAATCAAGCCCATAGCCTTAGCCATTATTGAGTTACGTTTGTCTGAAGACATCAGGCAGTTAGTCAGCAGAAAATTCGATTGAATAATTAAAAAAAAAATTGTAGCAACCTATTGGAAGCATTTAGGGTGGTATACTGCCAAGGTACCACGATGGTATTATGAAGCTGGTTTTTGGGTGATATTTTTGGCCAGAGAATTTCATGATCCTTAATATACAGTACAACCTTATGTATAATTTATGTTGTATGTGATGACTATATATAAAGTTGCAGCTACTGTAAAGCTACAAGCATTGGTGCTATAGACTATCTGGCGTGGTAGGGCAGGATTACCAAATTTACCCCAATCTCAGAGGAAATTGGTCACACATCATCATCCTATGAACTCAAAGAAATGTTGAAATAATTCAACTTTGACACTTCTTAATATTTCTAAAGGACGGATCATATACCAGGGCCCTTACAAGTCTTCTCAGTACATTTCCTAGTTGCTAGCAACTTGAATAATGCTTGGTTGTGTAATTGTACATCATAGGGTTATGACACAGTCCTCTGGCCAAATCTAATCTATAGGGAGAAATTGTTGAGGAGATGCCCCTTAAAAATTTTAAAAGGTAAATTAAAACCTAACTAAACAGTACATGCAGTTTTCTAAATTCTAGATACACCCCATACCACTAGCCGTAAATTGTATAGCAATATTTGGGTCACCAAATGTGGTTAAGTGCATGCATACTCTTAACATAAAGCATTGTATACTAGTTAAAGAACCACTTACTTGAATGAAACAAATAAAAGCTTTAAGGAAACCTTTCATGAAACAAGTAAAAGATTTTATGCAGCATTCAACTTTGGCTTATGGTAAATTAATAGTCAAAATGATTTTGTGAGCTTAAGAATTGACCACGTGCTCAATAGTGTATGTTTGCAACAAGTACAGAATCACATAGCTACAGTAGTACAAACCAATTTTACATCATTTAGAGAAATTTACCATGCAGAGTGTTTGGAGCTGTTGGTATGGTGGTGAGTTATTGTAATTTAGTTTACAAGAAACACATGTAGATTGCCTGAAACCACCTTACCTGTGTTTTTGGCTTTTCTGGCTACACCATGGACAAGTTTTCTCTCATCAGATGAGATTGCGATGTCATCCAACACAGATAAGCATGGCAGCCTATCAACCACGTAGGATCGATAAGCAGATACCAACTGCAAGGAACAATTAACTCAAATTAATCAGACAGTTTCCATACACCATGCATATATGGGTGAATTCCAATGGAACATTGAACACATAGAGAATATATGAAGCAGAGTCCACTTGGTAAAATATCATTACGGCTACCTATACAAACAAGTTTGGCTTCCATATTATTCAGGTAATCTTATTGTTGGGATCTATAGTAAAGGTGGCCACTATAATGAATGGTCTCATTAAAAGGATAACTGCTGATAATTCATTGCAGTCCCATCAAGCCTGGCATGAGCACTTTGTTGCAGCCTTGAAGATCACTAATTCACAACCCCTAGCTTGTTATATACACTATATGACCATCTAGTCTACTACATGCATACGTACATAATCCCAATATACATACTTGACATGCACAGTTACCCTGGATTTCATTCCCATTATACAGTTATACTGTATTCCAACACATGGTGATGTGTTTACTTACTGCTAAAGGATTTCCCATCAACAGTAGGTTTCTTAAGTTGACCAATGGAAGTAGTGTCTCCATGATGAGTCCTAGATCCTCCAGTAGATTATTACTGAGGTCCAGTGACAGGAGACATGACCTAACACATGAACAAGGTATCCAGGTGAGAGGAGAAAACAAGCAAACACACATTTAGTGAAGTAACACACAAAGTTGAATTTAAAACTAGTGGGTCATGTGTTATTAAGTACAACAAGGGTATATAACTGGTGAGTTCACAGGGGCGGATCCAGACTTTTAAAAAGGGGGGTTCCACTTTGAAATTGCAACTTCAGCATAGCTGTATAAGTTGAAGACCAAAAAAAAAAAGAAAAAAAAAAAAAAGGTCATCACCTGCTGACAATAGCTGCCACCTCACCAACTATATTTCCTTCCTTATTTATAACTAGATATATAGCTTGCTACACTGCTCCTCAAAAGACTACTGTGACTGCTCTATTAGAGTATCTCGAGTGAGAGAGGCTTTTCAAAAGGGGGGTTCCATGGAACCCTTGGAACCCCCCTGGATCCGCCCCTGGTTCAGTGCATGGAGGTAGCTACTATTGAGGCAACTGAGGTAGCTGTCTTAGTGCAGAGTAGAACTTGAATAGAATTTATAAGGACCAAGATACACTAATAGAGCAGTCCCACTATCATTCATTTTGATAGAGCAGTCATTGACTAAACATTTTCTGGCTACACTATGAATTGTTTGATTGCACCATTAATGTAGTAATTGTTTCATTAGAGTGCTATAAATCACTGCATATTCCTTTGGAACCACATTAACTGTACTAAAAAAATATATGGTTATCTATATGTGGACCAACTGATACAATCATGTAACACTTGTAATCCTACTGAAATGACAAAAGATACAGATGTCCTCATTGCTCTTAGAAAATGACACATACAACAAAGATGAATTATTCACAATACCATTTGTGTGACGGGAATCTCACGCAGTGTAGTGTATTATGGCTAAGCCCCAGATGAACCAGCGATGGTGGTGGGGAGGATAAGAGATCAGTCAATTCACTCAACTCATTGTAGCAACACTCCAACACCTGCAGGTCATAAAACACTCCATGTACATGTACATCTGTAGGATTGAGGAGTGTTTAGCTATATATATTATGATCGTGATACTTTTCTACCATCATGTACATGTCCCCGATATATAATATAGCATGCAGAGCAAATACCTCTAACTGTCTGGGAAGATGATCTGGGTTTATGTGGTTGATCAGGTTCCCAGTTAGTGTCAGCTCTTTCAGATTGATGTACTTCAGAAGACCAGCATCAATTTCTTTTATCTATACAAACAACACAACACATGTATTGCAGTGGGTGCATTCTGTGTCACATGACTAGGGACCCGCCGATTATGCTCATAATTTTACCTATTATGCTATGCTGCACTGCTCAAATATTTACCTATTATGCTTAAATTGATGCTCAATACTTACCTATTATGCTCAAATTATGCCCAATTATTTATGCCTCAGTTCTTATGCTCTGGTAATACTTGTCAAAATGCATATCACAGAAAAGATCGATATACTCTAATAGAACAGTCAGCTATATGTAATTGTTCTATTAGAGTTACTGACTGTTCTATTAGAGTATATCGATCTTTCTGTGATAGCTATTTTGATAAGCAAGAATTCATACTATTACACAAATATTCTGCCTATTATGCTAGCATTATGCTCAATGCTTTCAGGCACCTATTATGCTCATAATTATGCCAGCATAATCGGCGGGTCCCTACACATGTGTGGTAATGCCAGAATTATGATTATGTATAGATGATCATTGGCTGCTCCAAATGCACATGAACATAGAGCTACAGCCTTTTATAATGTGCTATAAATACTTTCTGGTGTGCATGCTTGAACATAAGCCAATTCATACATGTGCTATTACATAGCAGACATGACAAGACATGACAAGACATGACCAAAACATGCTTGGCTCACTTGAGTCTCAATATTTGCATATACAAAACCAGCCAACAGTGAGAATCATTAAAGATCAGTAAATATTTAGATAGCATTTTTTTAGGAATGAGTGCTTTACATATCATGGGAGCACAAAACTTCAACATCTATATCTAATCATTACAAACACTATATGCAGTGTATGGCCACCACATATGAACTGCATCACTGCTAAAGTTTTAAGGTAACGGCTTATGTGTCCCATAATTTAGGACCCCCATGAAGACTAGTATGTTCAAGTACTAGAAAACATTCAGGGTAGAGCACCTTGGTGAGTATTATAATGCAGACTCAATTGGGTAGTTCATTCAGTACCACCATTCCCAAACAAGGCAGCACCATTTTTCATTTCAGTAGTTGTGTTGAGTCACATAAATGTAATTTTTCCTTCATATATAATTAATAACTTATACCAATAGAATACTTTATTGTCCCTGTACCACTAGCAAAACATTTAAAGTATATATAGGAATGGTTCATCTAACAAGGCAAGACATACCGTATAGTAATAAACTTTGGCAGTAAAAAAGTTTGGTGAGCTATGCATTGGTATTAAAGAACCGATGAAGGACATTGGATGTTTAGCAATGAAGCAAGGGAGCTCCAGCCACCATTAAGTGAATAAACTAGACAAGGAGCTTTTTTAGAAACCCAAGTTTCTTAGACACTAAAAAAGAAGCTAACTGCAGTGGTGGATCCAAGAGGGGGCATGTGCTCCCCCTAGCTCCCCTCACAAAAAGCATTTATTTATACAAGATCAAGATACTCTAATAGAGTAGTCAGTCAAATACTCTAATAGAACAGTCACCACATATAACGCTATTAAGCTGAGTATAGCATATGCAGTACTATCCCATGTGGGCATGCTTAGTCTGCTAAGTAAGAATGTTTTGCCAAATGAAATGCACGTGGTATTGTGTATGCCATTCTTTAGACCTAGAAAGCAGCATAAATTTAGTCCTGAAACATACGAAATAGCTTCTGGAAGGCTGCACCCCCCCTCCCCCAGACATCCTGCTCCATATATCTACTACTCTCTTGCCAAACCCTTGATCCGCCCCTGAACTGGACTGATTAAAATATCACATAGCTATGTAATACTCTGTATTTAGAAAAATCATCAAGTGGAACAAGCCATAGAGTAAGAGAGCCAATATTATTGTACTAGTAACTGACGTGTCATTTATCCAGACACAGTAAAGATTTGGAATCACCTCCCTGAACATTTAAGTATGCGGACAACAGACAGATACTATTAGACGGGACATATCTAACTACTTTACTTGACTATATGCACACACATGTATACAACATTGCTAATGAATGAGTTTGTACACTAATAAACAAATAAATACCGAGTGTTTAAAGCATTATATGTGACCGGATTTGCGAAAAGGTACCTTTTCCACACATTTGACATACCAGCAAACAAAATGATGTAACATTTGACTCCTTATACCGATTATCTTGCTTTTAGTATCAAAATGTAGCCGAATACTGTAGCTACGTTCATTGAAAATTTCAAGCAACTATATGCCATGATCAAAAAGTTATGAAGCTTTAAAGTCCAAAAAATGGGTCAAATTTTATGTGTGAAAAAGGTACCTTTTCGCAAATCCAGTCACATATAATGAAAGGCAATGAAAGTTACACATGAAGTTTTAGTGAAACATACAGAGTCATTATGACATTCCGTATGGGGGTAGCTGTTTGGAAGATTTTCAGACTCTGAGGAAATAATTTGACTATATATTTTCACTGTGTTGTTTCAAATAAGTTGACTACTGAGCTATTGCAGACTTAAAAATGAGACTGCATGTGTTGACTGCTCTATTAGAGTATTGGCTTTCACAGCAAGCATCTGAAGTGACTCGCATGGTCCAAGCAAGGCTGGCAGTAGTTCTGCTTCTTAAAAATTGCTGTCACCAACAAAGTAATCAGACAAGCAGAATGCTATCAGCCTCTGCTGGGCCATGAACACTCAATAGAGTGCAGCATTTCCTATATCAACGGCAGGCAGTAACGATTCTAGACTTGATCTACATGCATGGCTGTAATATAGAGTTTCAGGGGGTCTGTGCAACCCCCAGAAGCTGCAGGATTTTTGCAATTTGTAGGCTTGAGAACAGCCTAAAATTTATGCTAAAAACGCTACAAATAACCAGATCTGAAAATAACAATGCCAATCTATACTGCAACTTTGCTCCTAGTCTCGCGTGGCCAGACCGCTCTTTCAGCGCAGGGGCTTATCGATTAGAGATTATAAGCGTCTTTTCAGTGCTGGCGCTTATAATCTCTAATCGATAAGCCCCTGCGCTGAAATAGCGGTCTGGTCACGCGAGATTACTTTCCCCCCAAGATTTTAAGTTATTTTTCAGCATGGCCCCCCTTAGAATCACCTATGATGGCAGGTACGCCTTTTTTTAGTGGTGTCCGGAAACTCAGCCACATAAATTTTCGGAATTTTCTCAAACTGCAAATTTAAACTGCTCTTTCTCCTAGCACCCTAAACACAATTTATACCACCGATAGCCTAGTTCATTAGCTACAATTCGGCACTAAGCATTTTAGAATCCGTTTTTCTCTCGAGAAGAAGAAATGAACAAATTTCTAATGCGTGAAAACTTTGTCCGGAAACGCCCGCCCCTATCTCACTACTCTAATAGAACAATCAGCTACTATACAACTTCCTTTGCATCGTCTATAAAATCTTCGTGGCTTACAAGCTAGTCCACTATTCCAAGCCCAAGACATACCGGATTCACACACAAAATAGGTACTCCAAATAGCGCACAGTTTAGCTCACGTGTCGATACAATGACTTGAAGGCAGCTGTCACGTTTTGCCTCGCGTTTTGCTGAGAATACGTGAAGTTTCATAGTTTATTACTTGAGTAAACAAGGTATGATACTAGTATATGTTGTGTGTAGAGTATGATATGTGTAGTCTCTGTGTGGGTATGTGTATCGCTTGAATTCCTATTGTCAGAATTAAATGTTGTTGTATATGTCATATTTACTAAACTAGTTTAGTTGAAGTTAAGTCTTGCGTCTAAAATGGCTTGTACTGTAGTGGCTTGCTTGTTTTGAAGAGAAGGCTTGCAGCTGCAGGCCCCGCGGATTATGGCACCTTTTTCGCGGGAGGTAGATCTAGACGGAAAAGCTTTACAACGTTTCCTTGCTGCGCGAAAAAAGTTGCCTGTAAACATTTTTACTTCAACCATAGAGAATATACCCTCCAGGATTGGAAACGAAGTGCCACTGGTTTCACTCCTCTTCCATAACAGGACAGATTTCTGCAAAAACAAGACCACTAGTAGTAAAGGGTTCTTTTAAGATGTTTTGGAGGGCAACAGCTGAGTTTTGAGGCAAAATTGTGCAAACAGTAGAAAGCAAGATGTGATGGGTCTAGGAAAATACCAAAACCCTGTATGCCATGCTATTTGAACCTAGACCAGTCTACAATGTATTTGAAGGTTTCATAGTATAGATTGTGTAGTGATAAGGATTAATGTGCTTTACGTTATGCCAAAAATGGCATCTCAAAAACCTGCTAAAGAAGTGGGGAGGCATATTTTTAAGCCAAGTCTATTCTTTATAGCATATTTGATCCTGTGGTACTTAGTGCTGTCATTGTAAGACTTCTAACCAAAGTGATTCATAGTGGTTAAACTTACCATAACAATCATAGTGGTCAAACTTACTATAGCTAACACCACAATCATGCAGGCTATGAAATAGTCATTAATGCCACTGTTGAAGTGTGAAACTAGCTTAAGGACAGTGACAGTAGTTATTGTACAAAGTCTGGGTGCACAGCACAGTTTCCAATCCAGGGGGTATATTATTTATGCTTCAGTACAATTTCAAATGCATCCATATGATATTGATTTCTACTGCATTTCAGCTGTTAAGAGTGTACCACACATGTGTACATAAGTGTTGTCAGAAATTTTAATTTTATGATGTGTACATTACTGTCACCAGTTAATAGAGGAAGCTCTTTTTATTATCTGTTAGTACTGTTCCTCTAAAAAGAATAAGAAATGATGTGTTAATATTGCAGATGAAGTCCTTCATTACTATAGTAGTGCTAAAGACATTGTAATAGTTATTAAAAAGATATTGCTAGATTGCTCTCAGATAGTTAGCACATTACTGGGCAAGAGTTGTTGGTTTTTGTGAACCTCCTAGCTGATCAACTTCCTGTCCAAATAGCTGTACTAAACAGGTTTTGCTGCATTCACTTTGATGGTGTGGTGTTTTATGGCCATACTGTGTTGTAGTCTCTCAGTGATGGTTTGCATATAACTTGCATGCAAGAATGCAAGCCATGACTGGATTGGAATTCAAAGAAACTTTACAAAACCATCAGTACCCCAGGAGGTACAATGTAACACATACATCAGAATTTTAATATCAGCTAGCACAATTAGTAGACATGACATACACTGACTGGGAGAATGCAATTTGTGGAGACACAAGTTGTAGCAGCAGGACAATATCACTTAATCCAACTTGGGTTACATTCTAAATGTATATATTTGACTTTAACATTCAAAGTATGGTTGGTTTGTGCACTATTTATGTATATATAGTATTGCTAGGTGCTCATTTAAATTCTTTGTTTCCAGGCATAAAACTGTACCCTCCCATGTTGGTTATAACAGCATCAACACAGAGACTTGCCACCTTCCACTCAATATCTCCTCAGCCCTTGTGTTGTAGATCAAGATATTCTAATAGAGCAGTCAGCCAACAATCGGTTATTCAAATATAGCAATCAAAACCATTACTGGGAGGCATTTTGTAGACTCATCTCCTATAAAATGTTTTGCCTGAAGTATCCATTGCAGCTAGCTTGAAACCTGTTAGCTGCTGAACAGTGTATTGTCATTTTGAAACTGTATTTATTAATAATAACCTCCTGCTTTTACTACCCTAAGCCATGGTACAAGGTGAACTGTGGAAAAAGTTTTTAATATACCTTGGCTTTTGCCATGAGATACAGCATGAAGAAACAATCTCCCAGTGCCATTTCCTTTTAGCTAGTAACCTAAAGGTACAGAATAACCTACATACTAAATGGACTAGGAAATAATGGTACACTACAGCTAAGTAGTTGTCAGTTTGTGTTGTCAGTATGTTAAATGTTTACTCTAAATTAGGTGATGAGTCATTTGAAGTACTTCCCAGTTACCCGACTGGTTGACTACAGCAGCTTCAACTATTACTATGCCTTTGATAACACTCCACCAGAAGATTTCCTACAAAGTGTCACAACAGATGTCAGTGAGCCTGCCATCCTGTCACTAGGATGTGGTGACATTCGATCATGTTTCTACACTTTGTGGAATAACTTTGACCAGAGACACTCACGTAACTTTAAGGGTGTCCGTTTTGTATTGAATGATAACAGTGCAGCAGTGTTGGCTCGTAACATCATCTTCCTCTACTTGTGTACTAAGATGCCCAGAGATAAAGATGGTGTGATGAATTGGGTGGCATCATTTTGGTCTATCTGGTATTGTCTCGAGTTACTACCACAACACAAACAAGTATTGATGGATGCTTTATCACAACTTCTTCAGTGGTCAAAGAGTATCAAGTCGTGGTCAGAACAAGCAGATAATCCTTTAAGAACACTAGTCCAGTTTACCACACCCACCAGCCTCTCAAAGATCCGTCGTGTGTGGCAGATGTGGTACAGCGATAGTCGTACAGTGGAACAAGCCAGAGCTGCCAGGTTGGCATTCCTGAAAGAGAGTGACGTGGAAACGTATCACAATAACATACACAATTATTTGATACACTTCTTGGGCTGCTTTCTCTACTGCAAGTCATCTTGCAAATTATCTGAAGCTGGTTATAAACGTATACAAGATGAGATTGAGTTTTACTATCAAATTGGAACAGTATTTGCTGAGAAAGTGTTGGGCTTACCTGTAGCAAAGTGTCGGTTAACTAATACCACTCTGTTTGAGAGCTCTGATGGCAGTTACACTTTTCACAGTATTGCTTGTCCCTACAAATGCTTTTTTCACACGTTTCGGTTTTCTCCAGAGAAAGTAAAGAAGCTTGGTTATTCTGGTATTCCTATGCTTGTCGGTGATGACAAGTTTGTACATCATCCATTACTTGCTAACAGTGTGCAACAGTTCTCACTGTGGATAAGATCCAGTGCTGAAATACTATCCAAGCCCAATCACATTTCATTCACGTTTCATTGTTCAAATGCTATGGAATTTTGCATGTGTTTACAAGACAAACAACAAGACTTCTCCTGTACCTTTCCTCACCAGTTTGATGCTATTCATGCTGCAGATCTTATTGACTTTGTGTCACCTCCCAGCCTTGTGTTAGTGGCGATGCCAGTTCTGAAGCAGACTGGTTTGTTGTTCACAGAAACATTTCACCTAAATGCGTTATTAGACCCATCAGCGGGGTATTTGAAATCAGTGTTTGGTTTTGATGGTCAACATCTCCCGTTGATCTGTGGAATCCGATGTGTTGACCATGATGATAAATACAGCAGTGAAGTCTCCTTCAAGCCTGTTCCCACTAGTGCTGAACTGGATGGCTTACATTGTATGGTATCAAAAGCCCTCATCTGGCAGCATGCTGTCGCTACACCACTGAAACAGCTTAAACCAAAGGATTTTGCTGCTGTAGGCTACACCATTTGTGCTGCTGTCAAGCACATGTTGACCTGTTGTAGAGCAAACAAAACTTGTCCTGCTCCAGTTGAGACTTCATTGTGTACAGAGACAGTGATACTTCTGCTGCAGTCGTTTGTTGCACAATTGGACAGAGTGGAGTACGATTACACCAGTTACAAGTTCTGGGTGCCATTGTGTAGTCTTCTGTTGGATCAAAAGTGTCTTAAGGCATTCATCTTGTCCCTCCAGACACAGGCACTGTTACATGGCCTCCACCTTCACTTGATGGTAACCACCACAAACTGTCCTGTGTGTTGTAAGAAGCCTGTGTCAAGTTTCATCAACCAGTATTCACTACAGGTAAAGAATCATCCTATCTGTGAGCAGCCCAGAGTTGCAGTCTTGTTACACAGAATACCTCCAGTTGAGGTATTCATACTGAAGACATGGGGAGAGATAGCTTCAGGTGATGTGAGTGATGTTCATGTTTTTGATGCTCTAGGAGGAGGAATTGAAACTAATGGAAACTTGAACGTTGAATTCTTTGCTCCAGCAAGTCTCCTACACAAAGGCTACCAGGTGTCAGTTATTTCAAGTCATGCATTTTGCACTACATCTGTTGTAGCAATGTATGAAAAACTGAGCAACTGCAAGGTGACAAATCACAGGTATTCCTTCCGTCAACTCATCAGTGGTCAACCCAAACCAACCAGCTCATCTCTGGGCACATTACTACAACACTCAGGTAATGTTGACACCTTTGAGTCTGTGATGTCACTAAGTGATCAGTGTATGTCTGCCCTGGAGCACAGCCACCTTACCACTAAACAGCTAAACTGTAGAACAATCAGAATTGAGATTGAGGAACTTCAGTTTGATATTTGCTACCCTTTTCCTGTTGACTATGGCAAGATTTCTATCAAGTTGTCTCGTAAGAACAAGAAGCTTACGATTGTTGCTCAACGCAAGTGCTACAACAAGTACAAAGAAGAACTGGTGCGTATTGTGAACCCAGATAATGTCTTGTCTCTCCCTGTGATACCAATTAGTGAAGAAGACCTGGGCTGGTATTCAGGCTTCCAGTACAGTCCCAAGGAACATGAAATTATGGACATAACTACCGATCAATATTCGCTTAACCCTGTGGAGCTGAATGTCAAGTTAACTCTAGCTACTCTTCTACAGAAGTCTGACAGGCACTATGTCCAGCTCATTTGTGATAGTGAACCACAGAACGTATTTGACTATAGTAACATATTTCAGTGTTTTATGGTGATTGAAAACCGAAGATTTGACCTCCAGACCAAGAGCCCTGTCATGGACGTCCATTTCTGTTTCCTGAATACAGAGAGGTGTGTAAGCACTTATTTGGAGTGGTTCTGCATCAATGAAACTGAAGCAAGTACGGTGTGGGATATCTGTATTGATGAAACAGAGCGTCGAATGCTGGAACAGATTTTCAACTATTTTGCCAGCTGTACTGTGTCAACATCAAAGAAGAAGCATCATGGCAAGAGACACAAGCAGCTTGTTAGGTACAAGATAGATCATTTTTTCACCAGGGCTTTGGTGTACCCTTTATATCCGAACTACAACGCATTTGGCACCGGACTAACCAAGTCTGGATTACCCCAAGCATTCAGTCATGTTGATTGTACTGGCACACCACACTCCAGCGAGAAGAGATGCAGCTACTGTGGAAAGTACTCAGAGAATCTCAAGAAGTGTTCTCACTGCCATTCAGTACAGTATTGTAATCAAACATGTCAGAGGAAACACTGGGGTGTCCACAAGGCTGTTTGTCAGCTGTTCAAACAGGACTAATGCTAACTTGTATCTTATGAACTTGTCACACAATCCATAACAGTTTAACCAGACACAGGCCATCATGTAACTTTAGGCACACTATTTATTTGATTTTTGCTGTAATGATTAAACCAATCTCTATTGTATGTACACAGTACATTATTTGTACATGTCAGTGATTTACTGTTTAATGTGTAGAGCTATGTTAATAGTGTTGTAATGTGCATTTCCATATTGACAGAATCCAGTATATACCACCATTGTAAACTCTTGCTGGTACAGTATATATTCTAAATGACTTGTATTAGTGTTTGAGTGCTCTACATGTTTGCATCACATGATACAAAAACTGTTGTAACCGGTATATGATGTAATACACTCTAATTGAGCAGTTTTACAAAAAGCAACACTGTTGTATCAGCTACACTAATTATTCAACCATGTGGGGCACTTGTGTGAAATTACATAACATAGAAAGAATGTCCAATGACTGCCTAAACAGTGAACATGACAACTATGAGAGACACAATTAAAGCACATTGCTTAACTGCTAGTTAGTCTAATATAATTTGGCTATGTTACATTGCCTACATGTGACCTTTCAGTGAAGTATACCTCTTGCTTATATCACTCATCTCAGATGAAGTGAAACTCACTAGTACTGTGACATATACTGGTGGAGTGATTATCCTTGAATATATGCTAAGACTGTTATGGTTTATGATGCATTCGCCCTCATGACTGTTTTATTAGAAAGTGTGACTGCTGTACTAGAGTATCACAATCTTTGGAAGGGTTTTCGGCTTGCCTGGTTCCTACCCTTATGTGCATAAGCTGTATACCTGCCCTACTGCAGTTAACTGAATTAACTTTGCCTGGCCTTATGAAAGTTACAGCAACTGTGCTGTTACTCGATCACTTCACTATTAGTACCATCTGGATAGACCCACTGGACTGTGTACTAATTTAATAAGTTAAATACCTTTTTGTCAAATAGCTTTAAGGTCTTGAGCCTCAAACAGATCTCAGAGTGTGACAACTTCTTTCCCTGCAGCAGTTCACACCTGATCTCTCTCACCTCGCTGCTCCACTCATCATCACCCCTCCAGACCACCGAGTTGCTCAAATCACCCAACTCGTCACTGGATAGCTCTACACCTAAGCAGAGACCAACTCTGTCAAATAACAGGACAAAAACATCAACAGACCTTTTGCTCCATCTTCAGTTGGTTTCTATAGAAACGGTAATAAATAACAAGTCACTCAGAACGCACACCGTAGTTCGAAAAGCTAGGGAGTAGCGTACTAGTATAGGCCTAGTATAACATAATAGCTGCGGAAATCTATTATACATTTGTAATGGGCACACCTCCAGCAAATGCAAACTAATCCCCGTGCATACGCTGCATTGCTAGTTCTAACCTGAGCTGTGTTGGGTGTTAGCAGGTACAGCGAGGTGATCAACTTGCTGATTATACTGCTAATCTTACTATCTGGCGGCTGATCGCTGCTCATAATTATTGAATGTGTCAAATGCGTTGGCGGTTTGTTTATATGCTAAACGACGCGCACTGCTTGTTTCTTTAAAAATGCACACCTCCCGACACCTTCTTATACACGACGGAGTGGATTCGAGTGCGGCAGGTCTAAAGGTCACACCCTAATTGGATAGCTCTTGAGTTTGTCAGACGAAGTGTAGATTCGTTTTTTAAATTGTGCATGGTGTGAGCTTAGTTCGAGGCTTGTTTTACACGAGGTCTTTACATATGTACTTCACTGATCATTTAGTTTGACCGATCATACATGTAATGTCACTGAGTGGTCATGCAGGTCGTATCAGAATATCAGTCTAGTAGCTAAATAGCAAGTCCTGAGCTATAGCAAAAATTTCTGGCCACCCGGAATACTTTAGTAGGTCTGTGACTCTTAAGACTTGCCTTCTCATTGTTCTCAGTTGCATTCAAATCAATACCTATTTCAAAATGTGAAATATCACGTTCACACTGAGTGTGTACTTTCAATGCTTCATGACCCCACAGAAAACTTTAATTGGCCATAGCTAGCTAACAACAGCTAAATCAGTTTGAGAGGGTCAGTAGCTAGCTAGCTACTCAATGAATCAAATCTTCCATATTGCAATTTCACCCTACAAAATTATTAATAGTTTTGAGGTATCAGCTCAGCCTTAATTTTCCCTGCAAACTTGTGTGATGAACCTGTGCTGTAGTTTGCCTAAATGCTGCCACTAGCTATAGGTGCTGCAATGAAGCAGAGAGCCACAAAGAAGTGTGTAGCTTGACTGCATGTAGTACAGCTGGACAGTTTCATAAGAATTCAGATGTTGTTAATTTATAAAATCATTAATATATTATATTGTGTGTGTTCTCAGTGGAGGTCTACATGTCGCTCAAATGCCTCGTGTCACTTGTGCTTCAAATGAAATACTAGCTACTGGCCATGGGGTCCAGCAATTTTTTCCCTTGAGAAAAACACACTTTTAAAAACTGTTTTCTCAGGTATCAGCTGAACATGAACATACTATGTGATAGCTTGTCATGAATTATTTTTGAAACTACACCACTGTTTAGCTATTTTGATGCAATATAAACTGAAGCTTAAATATGCTGTCTGCTATTAGCTACAGTCATGCGCAGTTGTGCTAACATCACTACCCAGGTAAAACGATCCTGCAAGAACTTTAATCAAGATCTTGCAAGAGAATCTGGTCATTTCTTGCAGGAACCCTGCAAAATGATTTAAGGGTTGCAATCCATTGCTTATAATCTCACTTCCTTAAAGAGCTTACATTGCTATGTGCTAGCTATATAACCTAGTAACTGACTATGATATCCAAGTTGTGTACTTGTAGACAACCCCAGGCACTGCTGGCTAATTTGTAGTAGCTGGTGTAAATGCAGTTTCTTTGGTAAATGAATGTAACAGGTTATAATTATAACACTATTAACACATGTTCAAGTTTACTGCTGTGACTAACCATAACAATTTTCTCTTCACAATACACTTCTTACCACGAAATACTCTTAAGATGAACTCCGGTCTTCCTAGTCTAGTTTTTGCATGCAAATCACATACGTAAGCTGTATGTTCATTGTTCAACTAGTGTTCCATTGGCATTGACGTGTGAAAGATTACAATTAACATTCTCTTAATGATATCTGGTCTTGTGCATGGACCATTATATTGGGCCACAGCAGTAAAAGTATTATAGTGTAAAAAAACACAATATCATGACACACACATGCATATACAATGTTCAAAAAATAACATTTACAGTGAAGAAAGTTTCAATAAAATCCCGTACTTGGCTCGCAAGATTAAAGCTACCACTCGCTCAGTCTTTTGCAAAGGGTCTACTTCAATGCGAAACCTATAAGGAAAGTGTTGATGTATACAGGCCATGTATCGGACTCTGCACACGCACGCACACACGCACACACATATACCACCCACATATACGCACACACACACATACATGACTACACACACATACATGACTACACACACACGCACGCACGCACACTACATACATACTAGTTGCACTGCAAGTATGTCACATACTACAAACACATCTAACACACTACACACGCAACTTACCGATTGATGATATGAGCTATAGCAATTTTCATCTCGTTCATAGCAAAATTCTGGCCGATACAATTTCTATACAAGAGCAAGGCTAATAATGATAGTGCTACAATCCAATAACAAGCTTACCGAGGACCAGCCGAGAATGGGATGAACGCAAATGAATCATGAGTCTTAGCATTTTCAGCACTGAACCGTTGTGGATCAAATTTCTATGAGAATAATCTTTCTACATGCCTCCTGGCTATTAATTAGCGCGCGCGCGTGCACACACACGCACGCACGCACACACACACTACACGACATCTCATAGTAGTTAGCTAGCTATGATCACATGGTCAATTGTTACTGTGCTGCTACAATAACTATATATCTAGTGGAAGATTAGCTGTGTTAGATTGTGGCATAACTCAAAATTGACTGGTACTACAATTATCACAGTCTTGCCCACCACGGTTAAGATATGCCTTATGCCTTTTCTGTTATCTGTTACTATTTATAAAATATAATCATCTATAAAGCCCCCCCCCCCCCCCCCCCCCCGGCTACAAGGTCTACTAACACAACAACTCACTTCAGGGTCAGGCCAGATCCTTGGGTTGTGATGATGACCATTAACATTGACAGTGACTACACTGCCTGTGTGAGTGAAATGATAGCTACAGTGAATGTTAACTGTTTGTCATGTGTATGAACCAGCAGTTATTAACTATCACTCATGCAAAGAAAAATATACATGGTGTAGGATGAAATTGTCATTACTACATTTTACATACAATGGACCAGAAAGAACTGTAAACACCATAGTTAGCCTATATTATTCCAAGGGTTTGCACTACTGTATGTTACAGATGTTACAAAAAAAGGTTCAACAGCAAATGGAACTTGCGGCTTGTCAAAATGATAGGAATGCAAGGCTATAGATTGAATTTTCTCGCAGAAAGCACAGCTTGTATTACATTAAGCCGATCATACAGCATATAAGGATGTCCTACTGTTCACACCTTTCTGTAACTTGTACCCATCAAGTGTGTAGTCTTGAGATAACTGTCTAGAGTAAAGTGGCACTGGTGGGTACATTCTCATCGATTCCTTTATACACATTGACGTGTATACCAGTTTGTTTAAATCCTCCCTGTGGACAATACAGTTGTGGAAACATAATGGCTTGCTATCTGACTTATGTGGGTGTAAATGTTAGTACATCACAACTACATACTAAGTAACCATGTTTGGTTAAGCCAGTTAGGTCTGGAGCCTGTACTGTACTTGCAAATTGTAACACATTGTACAGACTTAGTTGGAAGAATCTCAGTGGTTAGAGTAAAAGTTATAGCAGAACACAATATTATTTGCCTTGGGAGAAATAATGATGGGCTAGAGAAAATAAGCACCTGTCCTTAGAAATTGAATAGCACAAATCTTACAACACACACGTCTGAACATTATATGTACAATACTTCATTATAACACTGGTACCTGTGTACCAGTTCAGTTCAGTTCAGAGACCCTTGGTTATTCGAACCACAATGTGTCTCAGTCAGGCAATGGTAAGTGTTCTGATAAGTGAATTGTTCGGATAACTTAAGTCCATACATTTATATATAAAGCTCTGTTGAAATACTCTCATATGTACAAAATTCTCTAATGAAGCAGTCATTTCCAATATAGGATAAATGAGAGTACGGATAAACGAGGGTCAGATAACTAAGGGTCTACTGTACACAATTAAAGCTTTAATTATGCAGTGAGCACCTGGTCCACTATAGTGAGATATATAATTGGGGGTGCCCATTGTAAGTTACATTACATAACAGATGTGGTGTTCTAAAATGTGCATCAACTTTCTAGCCACCATTTAATGAGCTGATTTGTTACCCAATAATAAAAACTTATCATATACCAGGTGACATCATCTTTGTTTGACAACAACTCCTTTACTTCACTTCGGCACTTCTCCTGGTGTTCAGGGTACTTGGCCAAGCAGTACAGGGTCCAACATAATCCTAAAGATACAGATCAACACACACCTAGGGCTGAAACAACTATCTGTATATCCAGATAACAATTTACTATCCAGATAGTAATATAGGATAATTTTAAGTTAATACATACTTCCTCCACATTTAACATTAATTATCATATAAATGTTGTGTAACTTGTGTTTGTTTTCTATTCGTAAAACAAGCATGTATCTTCCTGATAAAATATACAAAGTGTCATAGCAAGTGATGATGTCACTATCCGTAGGATATCCAGAAAGAGCTTGTTCAGGATATCCAGATAGTATCCATTTCAACCCTACCATCCACAACACTTACCAGAGGCCGTGGTGTCGTGTCCTTCAAACATGAAAGTGTTAACTTCTTCCCTGATCTCCACATCAGTCAAGCCGTTGCCATCCTCATCCTAAACACATCATCACTGTATTGGTGACACAAGCTTAATCTAACCACATACTTTGGCAGATAATAAAATGTCCAAAAAATCTACATACTTCTTTGACAAACTAGCAGACCCCTAAATAGACAACATATAAAATGTATCACTAGTAACTGAATTAATGCTCAACCTCTTCAAGAAGTTGCTTTCTTCTCTTTCCAATAGCCTTCTCAGAGTATTCATGAAGTACCCTAACGTACTGGTGGAACCTGCGACCCATCGGGCTCAGCTTGAAGATCCAGTTAATGTGATATGGAAGGAACCTGGTCAATATTTGCACTAGCTAATAAACTGAGGAGCTTGAAATTAAATCCATTACATTATCACGATCAAAGTACACTTATTCTATATCACACAGTCTTGCACAAGACAAACCCCTTCTAGTAATGCTAAAGCTGGAAATTTAAAAAAGGATGATACTTTGATGTACAGTACAGTGAAACCTCATTAATAGGGCCACCTTTGGGACCCACAATAAGTGGCCCGATTATGAGGTGGCCTTATTAATAAAAACCTGTAATAAACAAAGTGGCCTTATTATCAAGGTTTTCAACAAATCAATACCTTGCTGTTAAAGTAACAGCTATTATATACGTATACTACAGATTTCATCATAATTCACAGATATGATTATTCATTACTTGAGGCATAATGGCTGCTATAAAGCATGAAGCACATTGCTAAAACTATTGGCTAGCATAGCTTTTGGAGGGTAGTCAGGAGCAACAACTTTTATAGTGATACGTTGACTGTCTGTTCAGCTGGCCCTTTATTGAGGGAATATTGTGCTAGTTTTACCAGTTTGGTCCTGCAGTATGTGGCCACTGGCCTTATTAATGAGGTGGCCACTAAGTGAGGTTTCACTGTACAAGTATTAATGTAATTATTTCTGTAATCCAGCCCTTCGATGCATAAATGGATACACACTATTACACAGTACAGGTAAATAGTGTTGCACCAATATCCAAATTAGCTGATTATTCCGATAACTGATATTAAGCAACAGAATTAGCCGATACTGATAACCGATCCAAACTACACAGTTCACTAAAGGCCTAGACAGCTTGTAGAGTGGTTACTCCGTGCAGAGTGGTAGCTTCGTGATGGGTGTGTGTCCATATTCGAAAATGTGCGGAAATGATCGAATGAATAAGCTATAGCACTAGTTTTCACCTCAACCCAACAATTTTCAACTTATAGGATGGCGAGGATAACAAAACGCTCTCCATCTGAGTGGTTTTCATAGCGAAATCCAATTTATGCATCCTAATCACGTGAGTGTTGATCGATTCCCACAGTCGATTTCAGCATCAACGTCTATATAATCACTGCCCAGTTGTAGACCGGCTACATTTCGTATGTAGCCTGGGTGGCTTCTTTGATCTTGAGGTGTGAAAGTGTTACATAGAAACCTAAAACCTCAGTTTACTGTTGGGCATGGCCTATAAAACCTGACAGTTTATTATGGGCATGGCTTGTAGTCACCACTAAACCATCAACACATAAAATGCCAAACAAGTTTAAACTTATGTCTAGCTCTCCCACATCATTATACTACACAGCGCAGTGGAGAGCTTTGACTTAACAACCGATTAATCAGCTAGTAGCCAATATCGGCCCAATACCAATTAATGAACCGATTATCGGTGCAACACTACAAATTTACAATAAAACAAATGGGATAAGGCAAAAAAGGATAAGGCAAAAAAGTGATAAGGCAAAAAAAAGTTTGCACTTGACTACCACTACTCCGAACATGCAGTATATTTTAATACCACAACATTCTAATTTTTGCTGTGAACTATTACACATATATAGACTCTACACTAATTTAATCTGTACTCTCATTTATCATTTGTTCTATTAGAATATTTCAAGTACAGGGGTATGTTCTATCAACAGCTCTGTACAAATGTGTCGGCTTCACTCATATGTTCTGCTTCAAAAAATGGAAGGAAATGGTGGACCTATTTTCATTCGCTTTTGGATGTTTTTTTTTTTAAAACTCTGTGATGTATCCTTCCAATTTTGGATTGAAATAGCTCATTTCCTATATAGTGACAAAAATCTACAATAAGGTTCCAAAATCGGATGGTTCTGTTCATCCATTTTTGGAATAATCTACCAAATTTATAGTCATTCAAAATTGGATGGATCTGGTCATCCAATTTTGGAATAATCTTTACCAAATTTATATCCATTCATAATTGGATGATTCTGGTAATCTAATTTTGTCATTAGCATACCTGCAGAACTAAATGCACAATCTCCCTTGTTTCATCACTTTATATTTCTATGATCCAAAGTGAAGCTGAAAATCCCTTGTACTTGCGATCATGGCGAATGATAAGTTAGAACAAATTTGCTTACTTCTTCTGTTAAGGCATGGTGCAAAAATTACAAATGATTTCATTTGCAAATGAAACCATTAATTCACTACTGTTAATCAACACCTTACACTGCCAGCAAAAAGAAATGGGACACAATGAAAGACAATTCCATGATGCATGCATTCATGCCATCAAATTACTTTTGCGTCTGAGCATGTGTTCCAATAATCAATTACTGAATAGTGAAGTGACCATTATGCTTTGTTTTCAGACATGTTCTACCTGTTACACAGCATTACAAATGGAGAGAAGTGTCTCTGCAATTAATCCAACTACAGGGGGTTATGGAAAATATGGGTGATTACAGATAGGGAAACCACTATGTGCTACCAAGAATCAACACCTTGAGCTGTCAATGAAGAGAAATGGGACAAAAAGGAGCAAAAAGGCAACTTAGGCAAGTCCATGATGCATGCGCTGTACTTACTGTGGTATGCCAAAAGGCACCAGTGGGGGCTGAAGTGACATCAAACAGTGAAAAAATCAAGCTTGTAGCCTTAGCCATTATTCAGTTATGAGGCATCAGTCAGTCAGTCAGTCAGTATTGGTGAGGTATCAAAGCCTAAAAGTGTGACTTAAAATGCTTGCAATAAGTTGCAACAAAATTGGAAAATTTTCTAGGTTGCTAATAATTCGTGCAACGCTTGTTAATTACGAGTCCTAGTGTATGGTGAGCTACATGACTAGAAAGTTCCATAAATCATTTAAAGCATTGCTGCGAGTGCTATATGAAAAATAAAGGACTCGGTGCTTGGCCTTGATGCTAATAAAGTGCTTGGCTTCACCTCGTGCTTTGTTAGCATCTCGGCCGCATATATTGTACTTTATTTTTCATATAACACTTGCGGCAATGCTTTAACATATACACAAATCACATGGCCTGTTGTTACTACTTGTAGGAATGTTGTAACTTCAGCTGGACATTCCTTCAACCGCGTAAATGAAATGCACAAACAAGTTTGCAGATTTAATCACTAATGTTGGGCGTAACGTGTTATGCAGTATTACCTAACGTGTGTTGATATTATTACCATTATGATGTGTATTTTCTGGCATTTGAATGCAATGAATTAGACAGAAAATAAGCTCTCACGTTAATACTGAGTGTTGCATGACATCTGCACGTGACGCCTAGTATAAAAAGTGTGTTGTGGTGTGTTATAATTCACTCTAGGCCACGTGTGTTGAAACAGGTTGGCTGTGTTTTGTAAGCTTATAGTCTACGAAATGGAAGATCGAGAAGCTGATGAGAGAGATCCAAAAATCTCAGCGCGTGGTCGAAGATAAGCTTGCTGCTTTGCAAGATAAGTTTGCAACTTCGCTGGCAGAGTTTAGGAAGGAGGTGAATTCCGTCTAGGAAAGGACTATGAAGGAGCTGTCTCAAAAGATCTCGAAGTCCAATTACACCTTCCAGAAGAAAGGACACAAGCACCAATTCAGTTTCAATTCTGGTGTTCAAGATTCCATCGCGACAGCTTGCAACGAGCTAGGAAAGCTGGCGGAAGATCCAACGGACAAGAGTGCCTGGTCCAAAGCTGATGCCTGCCTAGACGAAGGTGAAAAAACTTTGAAGAAGCGACAGAAACATATTTTAATCACTGATCAGTCAGATCATGGGTGGGGTGCCGTTCGCCACTATGAAGCGGACCCCTTAGTGGACAACTCTGACGATGAAAAGGAGATCAAGAAGGCTAACAAGGCCGCTCAAAAAGAGGCGGAGAAAGCAGGATACACGTCAGCAAAGAAGCGGTGTGGTGGTGGCCAAGGCAGATTTAGAAACAGACACCCCCAATGGATGGAGCAGCCTGGGCCCAGCTACAGGAGGGAAGTGTATCAACCACCACCACCACCACTGATGGGGCAGTACCAATTCCAGAATAGACCACCCCCACAGTACTGTAACAGACTACTGGTTCTGGGCCCATGCTTCAGCTGTGGAGCATATGGTCATCTGGCTGCCAGTTGTGGGGCAAAAGAATGCCCGTATCCTTTGAACCAGCCTGTGGTGAGCAGTGGTGCTGATGTGTCTGAGTTTATAGATCAAAGTACTTGTGGTGTATGTGTTGATAATGTGGCTGCTGGATCAGCCAGAGGTATAGAATGTGTTGATGAGGCTACAACTAAGGTCTCAGAGCATGTGACCAATGGGGAAAGTGTTGATAGTACAGAGGGCAATGGTATGTATGACTTGCATGAGTTAGAATCCTGTAGTATGCATGAGGTAGAATGCAGTGCTGTGCACAATGTGTGAATAGCAGTGACATGTGTTCAGAAATGAACCCAAAGTTCTGGGAAGTGGAGTCCAGTGGATTCAAACAGATAACTGACATTCAAGGGCACCTGAAGAAACATTTAATGTATTGGAAAAATGTGCTGTATGCTCCTCCCCCAATTCTGGATTGCATAGAAAATGGCTATTGCCTTCCCCTTAAGTTTGTTCCCCCACCGCGCTTCCAGCGCAACCACAACTCAACAGCAACCCACAATGAGTTTGTAAATGAGGCCATTGAAAATTTGGTCAAAAATAGATGCGTAGCACTTGTAAATGATAAGCCCCAAGGTATGTAGCCCCCTCTCAGTTGTATCAAACTCATCAGGCAAACTGCGTCTCATTCTCAACCTAAAGTATCTGAATCAGTTCCTGCATGTCTTGAGTTTTAAGTATGAAGACCTTAGAACAGCTGCTCTGATGTTTGAAGTAAACGAATACCTCTTTAAGTTTGATCTAAAATCTGGTTATTACCATGTTGACATCCATCCCGAGCATCAAAAATAAGGGTTTTCAGTGGGAGACACATGAACTATGTGTTTACAGTCCTACGCTTTGGGCTTTCAGCTGCATGTTACCTATTCACCAAGTTGATGAGGCCTTTGATTAGACACTGGCATGGGAGAGGACTGAAGGCTATTGTTTATCTCGATGATGGAATTGTGGCAAAAAAAAGACAGAGAACAAGCCCTGAGAGAGAGTGCTCAAGTTAAGCTTGACCTTGATAATGCTGGCTTTATAGTTAATAATGAGAAATGCAATTGGGAGCCAAGCTGTAATACAGAATGGCTTGGGTTTCAGATAGACTTATCAGTGGGCAAGTTCTCAGTCCCTGCATGTAAAATTGATATGCTCAGGTCAAAGCTGTTGACAGCTAAGGAGGCCCAGTTAGTTCCAGCCCGACAGCTGGCCAGTGTGATAGGTACAATTATCTCAATGTCCATAGCCCTGGGCCCAGTTACTTGCCTAATGACACACAAACTGTTTGCTGTGGTAAATGACTGTGTATCTTGGTGCCAAAGGTTAGCACTGTCAAAGGAAGCGTTGGATGAATTGCAGTATTGGCTGGATGAGATATCTCACTTTAATGGTCAGAAGATATGGCCCACAGCTTCGCAGTCAGAGTGGTGTATTCAGATGCAAGTGCCACTAGTTATGGGGGGGTACTTCGTGGAGCACGGGAATGTTGTTGCTAATGGGCAGTGGTCACCTGATGAGGCAACACAAAGCTCAACTTGGAGAGAATTAAGAGCCGTGAGGATGGTATTAGAATCATTCCAGACTAAGTTAAAAAATGAGCGTGTGCATTGGTTTACTGACAACCAGAATGTGGTCAGAATTGTCCAGTGTGGAAGTAAAAAGCTTGCCCTACAATCCGAAGTCCTAGGAATTTTCTCTGCATGTGTGAGTAATAATATACGGATAGAGCCTGAGTGGATCCCAACAGAACAAAATGAATTAGCAGACTATTATAGTCGTATTGTTGACTACAATGACTGGATGTTGAACCCTTCCATTTTCAGCTGGTTAGATGCTTTGTGGGGTCCTCATCAGGGCCTACAGTACTAATGAAAGGGACACAGCCTACAGTACTAATGAAAGGGACACAGCCTACAGTACTAATGAAAGGGACACAGCCTACAGTACTAATGAAAGGGACACAGCCTGCAGTACTAATGAAAGGGACACAGCCTACAGTACTAATGAAAGGGACACAGCCTACAGTACTAATGAAAGGGACACAGCCTACAGTACTAATGAAAGGGACACAGCCTACAGTACTAATGAAAGGGACACAGCCTACAGTACTAATGAAAGGGACACAACCTACAGTACTAATGAAAGGGACACAGCCTACAGTACTAATGAAAGGGACACAGCCTACAGTACTAATGAAAGGGACACAGCCTACAGTACTAATGAAAGGGACACAGCCTACAGTACTAATGAAAGGGACACAGCCTACAGTACTAATGAAAGGGACACAGCCTACAGTACTAATGAAAGGGCCACAGCCTACAGTACTAATGAAAATCGTGTTGCTGTGCCTGAGTGATTGTAGTTGGCCTATGATGCCTGACATCATTAATGCAGCCTACAGAGCTGAGCTTATCTGACTAGTGAACAGGACTACAGTGCTGGCTATACCTGGGTTATTGGACTTAGCTCATGTATTGTTGATAAATATAGTAGCCTACAGTGCTGACTGATGTAAAGGTCTTTTCTAATTGATACCCATAGTGTTAGTATTACTTCCTCAGTTAAAAAAGCCTCGGTCTTGATGAAATATTTATTTGGACTGGTACAGTGACGATATGGAAAGAGCTGCAATAGTGCTGACACAGATGAATAGGTACCCAGAGCTTACAGTGCTGAGGTAAAAGGTACTGTTGGTACAGATTGGTACAGATTGGTACAGTCTGGTACCTTGGAATGGTTCACCTATGCTAATGGTACTCTGCTGAGGCAGACAAAGTGAATGAACAATAACTGTAGTGTAGCCTGTGTCTTAGCCAAGGTGTTGCATGTAACTGCATGATGTTATCCCCCACACAGAGTTGGTCCGTGCATGCAAAGGAAGTATATTAATACTGACACATGTGTTCTGATGGAAGGCAGCTGGAAGCTGATGAGTGATATGGAGAACCGGAGCTAAAGGCTTTGGCAAGAAAACTGCCTACTACAATCCTACACAGCCGTGCTGATAGCACTGTCAAGAAATATTTGGGTGCATTTAGAAGGTGGAAGACGTGGGCAACCTCACATAACCTAGTCCCGATTCCTGCTAAACCCCATGAAGTCGCCTTGTACCTCCAACACCTGGGTGATAGGACGCAGTCGAAGTCAGCTGCAGAAGAAGCCTGTAACGTCCTTTCATGGATCCATTCTAGTGCAGGAATTACTTCTCCATCAACACACCCATTTGTTAAGGCTGCACTAGAAGGGCTGAAGCGAATTCATGCTAGGCCAGTAGTCAAGAAGGAGCCATTAACAGTGGAAATGCTGGAAATGATTGTTGATAATGCAGAAAGATCTGGCTCACTATCCAACTTGCGTTTAGCTACTGTTGTCCTTCTGGCATTTGCAGGTTTTATGCGTTTTGATGAGCTTATAGAGACGAGACCATCCGATATCATCTTCTCTGAGCAAATGATAACCGTAAAGATTCTGAAGAGTAAGGGAGACCAATTACAACAAGGAGATGAAGTATTGATTGCAAGGACTGGAAGCCGGATATGTCCAGTGGCTATGCTGGAGCGCTGCATGACAAGAACAGCCACACCTCGGGAGGACCAACGTTTCCTGTTTAGGCCAATCCAAAGATCCAAAAATGGCAAAGAGCTTTGAAGTACAGGCCAGATAAGTTATAGTTGACTCAGAGCTCTCTTTCGGAAGAAGCCTTGGATTTAATGTCAACGATTTTGGCCTGCACAGTATGAGATCTGGTGGTGCTACAGCAGCAGCTACTGCTAAGGTGCCTGATAGGCTGTTTAAAAGGCATGGGAGATGGCATTCTGAATCAGCCAAGGATGGATACGTGAAGGATAGTGTGGAGAGCAGGCTGCAGGTCTCCCAAAGCTTGGGACTGTATCTTGTAAACGCCTTCTTTGGCCTCTCTAGTGGTCAATCAATACTAATAGCCAACCTTCCGTGGTGGCACAACCCAGTAATGAATTAAGTAGTGTGTGTGTGTGTGTGTGTGTGTGTGTGTGTGGGGGGGGGGGGGGTATGGTATGGTGTGGGAGGTAATATAATTATTTACTAACTGTAATGCATAACATTGCAGTAATGAGTAACTAATAAGTAGGGCTGCACCGATTCCACTTTTTACCGATACTTAAAATACCAAGTACTCAGCTGGAAAGTATCTGCAAGTACAAGTACCGATACCAAGTACTTTAAAGTAGCTACTTCATAGTGCACACATTTATTATATAGTGCATTTCATGGTATTCTTGTACACGTTTTCAGTATGGTTCATGTTTATAATGAAGTAGCCAATCAAGATTTACAAAGAAGGAAGTCATTGAAATGCAAACCAGTGGATATTCCAGTATTCTTTTGGAGAAGTTTAGATAATATCATAATGGTGCTTTCAAAAACACTAAATATTCTAATACTGAAACAGTCACTTCTACCTGATTGCTCTATTAGAGTTATTGACTGTTCTATTAGAGTATATCGATCTTTTTCTCAGTAAAGTGTTTTCACATGTAGGTTTCAGCATAGATCAGTAATTTTGCTGGTAGTTAGCTATTAGTGTTATACTTGATGCTTTTAGGTGTCCACTGTGCTAGTAAAATGAGCAAGTACAAAGGAACGTTATTTTATTCTAGCACGTGATAAGAATAGGTATCTGCAACAATATAATGGCCGATTCCGGTACTTCATGAAAACAGCAGTATCGGCCCAATACCAATACCGATACTAGAATCGGTGCAGCCCTACTAATAAGTAATAGATTATTCTTCAAAATTAACTACCCAACACTGTCAGTCACACACACAACAGTACACAATATTATGACACATACCGGAATCTTTGTCTTGGTATTTGACTAATCCCATGAACTGCTTTCACATAAGGATTGTTGTCCCTGACGGTGGTTAAAAATTATATTATTAAATTACCTAGTTAGCAATAGCAGCATTGTGTTCTGTATATAATGCATATACACCCTCTGTACAGAGACAAATTTAACGGTCAGTCACCGGACATTTGTCATCCAAAATAGTTTGCATGTCTGATCATAAATCAGTTTGCTCAGACACAATGTCCTAGCTATTATAAGAAAAGGGATGGAACCTAAGGAATACAGTTTATCAGGTAAGTAGAATTTGAGGAAGGAAAGCGGAAACAGGAATGACCCACGGAAAATGCCTAATAAAGATCATCATGCAATATACAGGTTGGACTTTACACCAAAATGTTTCTTTGCAGCATTATTTGGATTGTTTTCGCTGAAATGATTGAAATACTCTAATAGAGCAGTTAATACAGGTGGGTGACTGTGAATGTACTAGGCCTACTCCCATTCAAGTAGCAAGCTCACAACAACAATAACCACCAATGCTGTGTGCAATTGATACAAGTGTTACTGACATTGATTTAACTAGTACATTTTGACTTTAATTGATTGAAATGTCCTACCTCGTCCTACCACGACTGATCAAGCCTGTATATGATAGGACATTATGGTGGGTCTACTACTAAACATCATATTTGTCTCTGCCTCTGCACAAATTATTGTATGGGGATATGAATTTCACAGTGTCATGGCTATATGATCCTCACATCTCAGCTTTACATACATAGCATCACTAGCATGCGTTAGGAGTGATCCTAACACTACATCCTAGTGAAGTCAATGAACAATTGCTTTAGACCTTATGTAATCAAGGTCCTTTATTCTATCCACTAAACCATCATGACCTTTCAACTTAAATGAAATACACGATACCCTTCTTACATGCAAGCCATTGGGAGAGATTCACTACTGGAAGAGTTCTCATGAAAACCCAATGAAAGCAATGTTGAAAACCCCCTGAAAATGTTGAAAAACCCCTGAAAATGTTGAAAAACCTCTGAAAATGTTGAAAAAACCCTGAAAACATTGAAAACCCTCTGAAGTCAAAATTTCAATGGGTGGCCAAGAATTTTCATTGCATTTTCACACATTAAGCCTATGAAAATCCATTGAAATGTTACCAATGAATACTCCATAAAATTATTTTTCATAGAATTTTCATTGGTTATTTTCATTGGATATTCATTGATTTGTCCAATGAAAATACTATGAAAATAAAGGGACGCCAATGAAATTTTGACTTTTCTTGAAAATTTCATTGGATCTTCAAGGCCAAAGTTTCCAGTAGTGATTACTATGCAGTATCACAGTGTATGTATTATTGAAAAAAATGTAGTTGTGGGAAAAACCATAAAAGTAGAAGTTTTTCACTGAAGATTATGGAGTACACAACTCACTTTTCAGCCAAACAGCTGCTGGAATGATCAGAGAAGGCACATCTCAACAGAACATCCAGTGTGAACAGAGATATGTAATCAAAAACATTAAATGATGTCCCCTTATCTGCGTGTTCTTGCCAGATATCCTATAGAGAAGTGTATTTGCAACAGGTCAATTACCTAAATGACAAAATGACCATTCAACTAAAAGTGTATGCTGTATTAGAGTAACTGAACAGAGTGTACATATAAATGAATGGCAACCTCCTTGTTCCCCATAGGATAATTGACCCTCCACTGTAGTTAAGTAGAGCTACAGCAAAGCTTTGTTAAAGTTAAGAGACACATCCAGGATTTTTCCAAGGTGGTTTCCAGATTTGGTGGTAAATTCTAGGTGCAGGGGTGTGGGGCATAGCCCCTGCCACCAGCTGCTGACAGATTTTGAACTATTTCAAAATTTACTAGATCATGATTTCATGGATAGTATAACTATTTTCAATACATGTTTGGTTCCCTTCAAGTCCTAATGGCTGGTCAGGTATTGTAGTGACCCAAATACATATCCAAATTCTCTTATTTAAAGTGCTTATGATTTAGTCACTAAGTTATTTCATGTCATTCTTCATTCCCATTTTAAAACTATTCCATTATGAATGTTCTATTAGAGTAGTTTTGACTGCTCTATTAGAATACACCTGACCTCATTCATTTTCAATTTTTACACTTTCCATTTATTCTGTAAATTAATTTTGTGCTGCCAAACTAAGATAGTCTGGTGTTCCTGCTGCAAGTCCACAAGCTAAGTTTTCAGAAGGGGTTTCCAGAACCCCCCTAAATGCAACCCTGCCACTTAAGGGATATACATACTGAGTACCAAACAATAGGAATTTTCTATTGGCTATTGAGAAAGGAAACAGTAGACCATATGAATTCAGTCATATCATTTTTACTGTACTATAATGTACTTAAAGAGCATACCATACAATTAACAGAAGTATCCTAACACATAGGGTATATGCTGCTCTTACCAGCAACACATGGCTGACATCATTCACAACAGGGACATAAGACTTAAGGATGTCAAAGTGAAACGCTGGGGTGAGCATCTTGCGACGCTTGAACCACTTGTCTCCAGAACTCAGTAACAACCCATCACCTGTTGAGGTATAGCAAGCATACCACATGTTTAATTTATAGCAAAATATGTCTTAAAGGACCCTCCATAATAAAGGACACTGTACATTAACTTTTCTATAAAGGTCAGTACCTCTACCAATACAATTTACCTCTGAAAAGGACAACCTTCTTATAACAGTAAAATTTCAGTTTGTATAAAGTGTCCAGAGGTCTCTCGGTATTACTTTAATGCACATTATTGATACGACTGATGTATGCAAACATCTACTGTTAGGCCTTGTACTATAGACCTTACGTAAACTACAGACCCCCACAGAATGCCAATCACTACCACTCCAATTTGTCTGTGCACATGTATAGCGAGTTTTACTGAGGCACTAGATGCAAACAGATAATGCTGTGTTACTTTCATCAGCACATAGACAATAACAATTTCTATCCCACCGAATCCATACATCAAAGTAAAAAAAGTAGGAGGATGCTGGTAACCATCCACATGCATAACAATTTATATCTTGTGTACTGCATAATCAGAAACTTTTGAGAGTCTAAATCTAGCTTAACTGCTTTCATTTATGGATAACAAACGTATTACAGTGTACACTCACTGGTATGTGCAAAGACTGATTAATTTTGGCTAATAGAAAATGTTCTCTTTGATGATGTCAAAACTTCAAATCTGACCCTCAAAAAAGTTTCTGTTGTAACTTCACTCATAACTTACCAATCCAGTCAAACAAGAACAAATAATTAGGTGATTTTGGTTCTGTACAAAAGATAACATAAAACTCATGAATTAACATTCACAGTGGAACCTCTAGCTGTGTGTGTGTTTGTGTGTGTGCGCGCGTGCGTGTGAACAGAACAACCTCTCTATAAATAAGTTACATGTACACAGTGCTAGACCTACCAATACATACAATTTGACTCAGAGAACAAGTTGTTAATGTGCTACTTCTAAAAACCTTTATAAATTGCTGTACCGAGTATTGCTCGGCTAACAATTCAGCTAACACACTTGTGGATGATTTCTGAAGGTTTAACTAAAATTACATGGAAAAGAACATGCTATATACAGTACGACACGATAGAAAAAAAGGTTGACAGAGTTGATAAATTTGTCAAACATTAAAAAAATGAGTGTTTAGATTCAAGATTTGTTGATTTTTGTAACATTTAATTCATGAAGTTTGGATTCATCAAAATTGGTGTGCTGTATATGTGTGTGTGCGTGTGCTCTGGTAGGGAAGAATGGCTATTGCCGACTAGTCTCGCGTGCCAGACGGTTTGTGTGGGGGCGGCAAATAAACCGTCTGGTCACTGTTGCACACTTTCCGTGAACTCACTGGAATGCAATTAGATTACATCACGGCATTGTTTTGCGCCAAGGATGATGTAATAATCGTTCCAATCATCTCTGTGAGCAGACTAAGACGATAATTATACTGGTATTGTCCTGGTGACGTATTCGAAACATTGCTGAATGTCTTACTCTACAATTCCGCCATTTCACAAATCCGTAGTGAACCATAATCGTCCTTATACCAACGCTTTTAAGAGCCCTGTACTAGGGAAACAAAGATCTTAAGCCCATGGCGTTGTTAAACTTTTGAAAAAGTAACCTGTAGCCAAGATTCAGTTCTTTATTACACTAAGAATTTGAATTATTAGTGTTTGTTTCGTCACAGAGTCCGCAAAGTGATCTGATTGGCTCTGCCAACATTCCGGCAGTGGTCCCGGAATGTGTGCAACGGTGACCAGACGGTTTATTTACCGCCCCCACACAAACCGTCTGGCACGCGAGACTAATTGCCGACTACCATGACATTAAACTATAAACCAAAATTTCCTGTTTCATGGTGCTACTCGAATTGGAACATACATAGTTTGACAGTGGATGGTGGTACTGTAACGAAACTTACAGGACTGATACATCACAGAATAGCACTGGTCATAAAAGATTCCAGAGTTAATTATGTGCATGGATTTTCAAGGTGTCACATAAGTATACATTGTAGGTAGATTGTGAGTGCGGTCAAAGTCTTGACCGGCTGAAATTTCACTGTGACCTGTGACTAATTAGTGATGATATTTCAGTATTTTTCAACGGTGGGTTGGAAATTTACACCTTTGACTTGGTGGCCTACCTTTGACTAGTGTTTGACTGTGATCGCTATCTACAGTAAGTGCCTGTGTGTCACCCCCTTGATTTTAATGTCAGTGAGCTAGATACTCACCACCCCCTCCCTCCCACACACACGCACTCACAACATACCTGTGCTCTTCAGAATTGTTCTAATGTACTCAATATTGGTCAGTACTATACCGGGCCTGAAAGGACCAAAAAACAGCACATAGAGATCTGGATAATCCTTGAAGTATCGGATTGTGTTATGAACGGACACTTCTCCGGTTCCCAACTAGACACATAAACACGTTTATAGCAACAGCACACACGAATACAAAGCTGTGGCCTTACTGTAGGGATATTCCCCAGTAGCCAGTGTCGAGGAGGTCCTGGTAAGCTAGTGCGAAGGTACCACAAGTATCTCCACCACTTCACATGACCCAAAATCATGCGAGCAAACCAAACGATCAACAATGCACACAACACCAGCAGAAAATACGACATAATATGGGTGAGGGTAGTCTAAGGTTTAGTCACTGGGAATGTCCACGTGGACCTTTAGGCCAATCCAGGTTGTTGACTCAGAGGAGGTACGACACGTATTAAGCGCTATTGAAAATAATTCGCAGTAATTGCATTCTTCAAATGGTAAAATTGCGGAAAATCTACTCGTAGACAAGATTTGATACAAAGCTAGTGATTTTCACTGGTTTTCTCTTCCCAACTTGCTGCTTGGCTTGATTTCGTACGGTTAGTTATTCATCACGTGACGGTTCCTGTATATCGAAACTGAACCACTGGGGTAGACTGCACAGTTGAATTAAGCATGATCGATCGGCACGTATTTTTCGTTGTTAACCCCAAGAAATAGCTTCCCTGTACAAAACATATGCTCTCACGTGTGCGTGTCGTACCTCCTCTGTTGTCTAGTTTCTGGTCCTGGTCATATCCAAATAAGGATGCGGGCGGGCGGATTTGGCCATTATGTCATTATTACGAATGAATATTTTCTTGTTAAAATGTTATACTACTGAATACATACTTTTTGCAACATATTAAAAAAGCAAATCTACTTCATAACTATTACAGATCTGTCACTACAATCAGAGCACTAGAGGATACTTCTCCTTGGGAACAACAGCAACATCTGAAGCACAACACACACAAATGGGCAAGAATTTGGCTGTGTAGTATGATTTTTCAATTGGTTCCCAGCATGCAATTTGACATGTGTATACTTCATGAAGTCATCCTGGTAAATTCAAATCTTGAATTTGTATTCCACAGGTAAATGACACATCAGAGATAATAGCCTGAAGGTCAGTCCGTTCCTTTGTAGTCAGCTTGTTAGGTGAGTAAAGTAGTCTCCACATGTTGCACTCGTCATCACCTTCAAAGGCTAGATCCATTTTTTTAAGCCAATGCATTGTAGACCCAAACTGAGTGTTGGCATTACTCGCTCGACAGGATTGTGCCACGAGTGTGAAGGTACTGTCCGTGCAACACAAAAGAAATCTAAATCTAATTTAGCAATCAATGATACCTGTACTGAAACATTGGTTAATTTATGATCAGGTCCACCATCACTATACAAAAACAGAACACTTTTATTTACTTCAGTAGAAAGCAATGTTTTTGAAAGCTTTGCAGCATGCCTTAAGGCTGATGAAGGTTCAAATGCAGCATCCTGTAACCGACAAATACTTGACCCCTGTACCACAGATCTTCAACCCTCTCCAGTATGTCTATTAAAAGTGACACAGAGGGTACAATACTAAATTTACTGAAGTCATGGTAACCTTCTACTGCAACACGCCAAACAAAATGTGAGTTGCCGACATTGTTACCAGGTGAATATGTAAGATACATAACAGGAAATTTCAAGCCACAGCTGCAGTTTGTTAGGTTTTGTAGGTAATTATATCTTTTTCTTGCATCACAAGGAATATAGTCATTAAAAAAATGTACCCATTGTAATTCTTCTGCTCCAAACTCCACTTAATTCATCAAAATTGCGAGACTGCATTCCACCACACGAAGGAACATACTTTACACATAAAGCATCTGAAAACTGATGGACTGGGGTAGAATGTGAATGTCCTTCCTTCATTGTTTTGTTTTGAGACATAAGGTACTCTGTGTATTTCACAATACTTTTAGCAAGAGTTTCAACATGTTGCTTAAATTCCGACCAAGCAGGATTCTTCCAAAATGAATCTTGAAGATGCTGAAACAATGATATTGCTGAAGCCTTCAGTACTGGTAAATTTATATTGGTAGTTTCCCTCTTTCTGTGTTTAGCTAGTTCTGGCATGTTAAAGCCAGAAAACTGATTGAATACTTCAGGAATAGGACATGATTGTGCTTTCGAAGAGTGGCTATGATGTCCATCTAATATCTATAAGCAATCAGATAAACTTTTACAAAACCTTTTCCTGTAGAGTGAACTGTGTTAGAGGGAAACGACATCTGTTTGCTTTTAAAGAAATTTAAACTAGAATTATGTAGCTTGTCCTTCTTATTGTGCCCTGTTAAATGTGGAAGTGATGGCTGAGAGAGTTGTCTTTGACTATACATCATCAGAGCAAAAGCATTAACACGTAATGGTGATGGTTGGATAACACTTTTTACATAGTATCGTAAAACTGGACCAAATGTTTGACTAGCAGCACTTAGTGATGTACAAAGTTCTATTCAGTGTACTGCGGTTTTCCAAGTTCTTGCAATGCAAAGCGTCATGCGCTATACAAGCATGTATGTGCGCAGCTGTTCAACAGTGGATTTTCAGTGACAACTACCGACTCACAGGACTTCAAGGATGCCTACGCATACAACTCGACAGCCACAGAATATTACAGGAGTTTTTAAAGAACTGCGCATACTGACACATTATTAGCGCATGACGCTTTCCATTGCAAGAACTTGGAAAACCGCAGTACAGTAAATTGGATGCGGGCGGTGGACCAGAAACCGGTTTGTTTACATTCTTGTAAATGCGCACTTTTAGGTTCGCCAGTAATGTCTGATATCAGCAGTGTTGAAATAAAGAGAGTAAAGACGGAGACAGAAGAAGATCACCTACCAGATTATTTTGATTGGCTACCGACTGAATTGATCGAATTGGTAGTGACGTGCGGACCGCTGGAGTTGCGCGACTATTGCACACTAACGCGCGTCAGTACGAAGTTTAAAGTGATCGTAGATAGACTCTGGAAGGGACATGCTCAGAAAAGGTATTAATGTGTATTTAAAAAATTGCGCAATGGAAGAACCAGTAAGGCCATTCTCTACTTTAGCCATTATAAATACCTGCCATATAATCTATGCACTGGCCATGTTTAGACTCTAGTGATTGCAGCTGTAGGTCCCTAGTGGGATAGTACTTAATATAAAAGTCTTTGATGGCGAGAAGTCAATGTTTAAGTAGTGGTTGAATGCAGAGAATATCTCAGATCCCAGCTGTTGTGGCTCCTTTGGCACATGCCTAGACTGCATGTTACAGGAGATCAAGTCACCACTGGGTCTGGGATTTTTTTCTGCATTCAATGTTTCAGTTACATGTTTCAGACTCCCTGTACTACAGGCCTAGCCTTCTCACAGGTTCCTAGTGGGATAGCATTTATATAATATAATATATATCTTGACCTATCCACCCTGCAGAGCAGAAGAAACAGATCCATTCTCTGGGGTGGTACTTAGGCCACTCCAAACAAATTCTCTGCTTCCCATCCTGGACTCAAGCATATTTGTATGCAGGCGGGTGGTCATTTCCATTTTTTCATTATAAGATTGGCAGTTTTTCAAGCCATTATTTGCCTGGCACAGCCATAAAAAGAGAGTGTGCATGCTTAAGCTTGTTCCTTCCTTTTTAAGTTGATAAAATAACACAAACGTGAAGTTTGTGCTGACTTGATAGCACTGCTGACATGTGAGCTGACACTGTTTCAAGATAACTTTTACTGAGCCTGTCAGTATGCAAAAATAACTGGAAAATAATGGAAGAATATGGAATAATGGAATATTTAGAGCCAGATGTCAGCGGTGGATGGGGAACAGAGAATTTATTTGGAGTGGCCTTATCTCTAAATGCCAACCTGGAGAATGGGTCTGCAAGGACAAGACTAGATTGAACAGTTTCATTCAGTGATCATAACTATAGTATGTACACGTTGAGCTGAGCTCTGAGAAAACAGCTAAAAAGAAAAGTGCTCAAGAGGATTATCATTTCAGCCAACCAGATGACTAGTGGTGACACTAAAAGTGTCAAGAGTAGACATGTGCTGTTTGGTTCTAGTGACTGTTTGGCTCCATCAGGAAAGGGCCATAACATACTGTACACTTTTATAGCTTCTCATGATTATAAATATTGTATCAGACGGATTTATTCATTCGCTGGACTGGATTACCGGACTGGACTACTGGACTTACTTAAAGTTTGCTCAAACACCTTTTCAACTACTAAAACGATTAGTATACCACACATGGAGGGCTCTACGTGTCTTGCCTTGCATATTAGAGGTGGGTTTAGTGCAGTTTTTGTGAGTAATGTGCAAATTTTATGTCTTGTGGTGAATGGTGTTGGTTTCTAAAACACTATTGTGGTTAAGTCTGGCTATAAAAGGCAAGAAAACAAAAAAAAACAATTGAGACAAGTAGTCCAGTCCAGTAATCCAGTCCAGCAGTCCAGACCAGTGAATGGATACACCCATATTAAGAGTTTTAGCTGGTCAAGCAGTACTACAAAATGAGCCAAATTTCAAAAACTAGTGTGATTGCATCCCTGAGTTATTAAATGTTTTAACAGCTCAGCACAATGTGTACATACTATAACACTCCCAGTTTTGGATAGTTATTTAAGCATTACTGTATGAATGGTTCCTGCACAGTACACAATATAATAATAGAAAAAATTATAGACCAAGTGTGACATGTCTAATGCAGCCACCTGTTTATAACAGCCAGGGAATTAGACTCCCACTGTGTATTTGCTATTAGTACTCAAACGCTCGATCATGTGTCCGATTTATTGCCATATATAACCTGTTTTGTAATAAATTGTGAACTTACACACTATTGTGTAGCAGCATTACATAGACTGTTTGCACTATCTTGTGTGTTCATGCGTGGGTGTGTACCTAGAACAGGAGTGTGTGTCCAATGTACGGCAGCTCAGTTAACCAGTTAGAGCACACGGCCTAGTAATCACGATATCCAGGTTTGGTGGTAATTGTTTAGATAGTAATTGTTATTTCGTTGAACAAGAAACTTTACTCACATTTCTCCAGCTGTTCAATGGTGACCTGGTATCATCTGGGGAAGCAAGTACCATGTTTTGCTTAGCAGGAACTCAGCCTCTATCCATGACATGGTACAGATTGCTTTAGCTTGGAGGATTTTCCTGCAATAACTCAAGTGCTTGAGTGGTGCACAGACACCCAAGTTCTGGCTTGCTGGGTATAATAGTTGTGCACTGCCAGAGGTTTTGCTTCATAATGTGTCCATACATGCATGTATATCCTGTATGGTGTAGATCAACCTGGATAAAGTGGTCCAGTTTACAGTCAGCAGGGGTCAGCTGGTATGAAGTGTGTAAAGAGTGTCACAAATGTGAAAAGGCCATCACTCGAGAGTTAGACAGGCTCTCCAAGCTCGGCTACACTGTTGAAGTACTTGATGAATATGTGATACGACCATTGCTCAAGCTACCCCATCCAGTGGAACTGGTTCAGATTATGCTCAACGATATACTGGATCAGCCACTACTGTAAGTATTTGTGTGTTATAGATTACAGTAATTTACTTTCTGCATTGTTCTGTGGGTAAAAATTATATTACCTGACACAATGGCATGGAATTAGCTTTATACAATGTAGTTTTTGATTTAGCATACAAATTAAACTGCCAAGTCTGCATTAGCATCTAATAAAAGGCATCACTCAAGCATCAGGAGAAATAGTGGTGATGCCATCTTTTAAATTGTAGTTCTTTGTCACTGTCATCTTGATGTATATACACTTAGCTATTTAACTTGTGGACACTAGTATTGACCTAATTATAAAATCGTGTGTGCCTGTGACAACTGGACCAAGTGACCACATAAATTTTATTTTCGAAAACTTTCTAAGCATTAATAAATGTAGAGTGTGACTTATTCAAAAAGGTATTTGTACAGAAAGATTGTTATGTAGTGAGCTAAACTTTCAGTTTAAGCTATTTTGATACACAGATTATTTTCCTGAGACTATAACTACTGTACAAGTCACTGCTATTCTGGTAGCTTACTAGTCCAGTTAATGTCATGTGTAATACAGTAATGGTTAAGCTACACTGATAGTCATAGTGACCAAGCAAAGTGTTCTATTCACATAACTGATGTATAGCTACCGCTGTACAGCGGGGTTTTTTGTGAGGGGAAATTTTCACAACTGACACTGAAACTTTTACTTGTGTATTTTGCCAGCTAGTTATTCACTATACACTATTACAAGCTGTTGGTACAAGTGACTTGAGAATTTTGTATCCTCAAATTTTAGTGAGCTCAATCATTTACATACTTACCCTTTGAAGTTAGCACACTAGCCATATATGGTATATATCCTTATATGTACTTACAGATAATGAAAATAAATGATATAATAATGAAATATTTTGATAGAGTACACAGATTTGCGATACGCATTGTTTAAAGCTTGGAAAACTATCTTTTTTCAGCACTGCCGCAGCTGGTTGTGACCTTTCTCACAAAAGAGTACCATCCTCATCCTAGAAACATCTTACACAATGTAAATCACATTTACGGAATAGTACTAGTCCATATAATATATAATACAGCATTAAATATAACAAAAAAACACTTGCAGGTGGCCGGATATAGAATTTAATAAAATCTTCACATACTCGAATTTTTGTCTCACTGCCTGCCTGCCTGCCCACCTGCCCGCCGGCCCGCCTGCCTGCCTGACCACAGTCACAAGGCTAGAGGCCAAACAAAGCAGTGCATGGCCACCATTTTATGTCACAATAACAAACTCACCAGTGAGATGTGCCTTTTGGGGTTCTGACAAGTGTAGGTCCTCTGCGCCTTGTCTTTCTATTATCTTCAATCAGGCTGCTTGTCTTCTTCTTTTTCATCCAACGAAACCATATCGAGGCATTAATTTCTGTACCAACACTTACTTTCAGTAGCTTCTGGCACTACTATATGAGGTATACTAGTTAGATATCTGCAACTTCACGAATGGGATCCCGTTTGCAATAGGTTTGCAACCACACCCATCAAATAAAGATCTAGTTTGACTAATAGCGATAGAGTATGGAGACCACATCTTAGTAATAAGTAAACAAGATGACCTCACCCCTTATTGGTCTAGCTAGCTGCACACCCCTTGACTGACTCAAGATACTCTAATACAACAGTCACTCTAATACAACAGTCATGTATGATATTCTAATAGAACAGTCACAAGTTACACTGTAGCTAGCTGTGCTACAACAAAAAACTAAATAAACTATTATTTTTAAAATGAAGTATGGATCTATGCAATAAAAAGTAGTGAAAAAAGAGATGAATGATGGTATTACAGCATAGCTTGTAGCCAAAGTAGGAACTTTCCCACCAAGCTATGCTGTAATACCATCATTCATCTCTTGTTTCACTACTTTATATTGCATAAATCAAGCTTATGATGTTTGTGATGTGTGTTAAATTTCCTGTTTGTTAGTGAGGCAAATTTGATCCACCAACATTATGGTCACTACGTATATGAGCACCTCATTCAGCAGCAACTGCTAAAGAAGTTGATAACTTTCTTCTCACAACCTGATGAACACCAAGACTGGGTAGAAGGTGAGATTGAATGCTCTACACACACACACACACACGCTCACACACACACACACACGCACACACACACACACACACAAAGCTATACACAATACTAGTTTAATCCTAACATATTTAATGTTTCAGGTGCCATAATTATAGCTCAATGGATGCAAGCACCATGCACAGTGGATGGCACCATGGTAACCAATCAGATTAATGAAATAGCTCAAGCAGTAGGATTACACATCCTCCAAATGAGGGGCATTAAAGACTCACAAAATATCATGTCAACAATAAAAGGACTATCACTGTCCAGCTCAGCAGTGATCCAATCTATCAATGAAATATTATACAATCAAATGAAGTTCACAGGGAACAGTGAAGACTATTATAATCCTAATAATTCTTATATTGACAAGGTGAGTGTGTTTGTATATTGTGTTTGTAATGTGTTGATGTTAGTATTGCTTGTAATTGTGGTGATAAGTGAATATGCACACTGCACATCAGGCCTTCATGACTTAAGGGGGCGATGGTATGAAGATCCATGTGTGCACACAATATCTGGGGGGCCTGGGGGCAGGAAGTTTTGTATTTTAGACTTTCCCAGGTTGGTTCTGGCAGGAGTACTCTTGCTGCTTGTCATTACTGTTCCTCAGGTGCAGTTCTTAGCTTTGTTTTTGCTTAAAATTTAAAGGAAGGGGGGACTTGTCCCCTGCATATGTATCACAGTACAAGTAGGTACCCAGCACATTTAATGTTAATAGTTTACACACAGACTACTGAACTGAAACTGTAGCAAATACTAGCACAGCCACATGTAATTGCTACTGTTTGTCTGCTATGTATTGTTAAGGTGCTGGAAACAAGAAAAGGTATTCCCATCACACTTTGTTGTTTATATGCGTCGGTTGCAAAACGTCTGGGACTGAAACTAGAACCAGTAAGCTTCTTTGTGTGTGTGTAGTGTGTGTGCGTGCGTGTGTGTTGTGTATGTGTTATGTGTGTTGTGTGTGTGTGTGTGTGTGTGCGTGTGTGTGTGTGTTGTGTGTGTGTGTTGTGTGTGTGTTGTGTGTGTGTTGTGCGTGTGTTGTGTGTGTATGTGTGTGCGTGTGTGTGTGTGTGTGTATGTGTGTGTTGTGTGTGTTGTGTGTGTATGTATGTGTGTGTATGTATGTGTGTGTGTGTTGTGTGTGTGGGTGTATGTGACTCTTGTTTTTATAAATCAACATAACTTTTAGAGAGATAGATTGTTCATTCAAGGGTCTTATGAAAACAAGTTCCACTAGTAATGTGTACATCCTTGGACTTCTATCTATAGACGGGTTTAATAGGAAGGCGTGGTCACCTTATGTAACCTAAAATATCATGTGAATTATAAGTCTGCTGTTTTTGTAGAGCAAAAACGTGAAACATGACATGAGTGATGAGTGTTCACAATACCATTCAGTTGCTGTGCTAATGGATATATCTGCAACAATAAAGTAAGCAATGCTGAATTGCTCCCTAATCCCTATAAAGACCCTGAGACTCGCCCTGAGAGAATCCAGCGTTGGAAAGGGTGGTTTTGGGAGCCAACTTGAGCCAAACTCAGTGATTCACTAGACTCTGTAGTGCATCAACTAGCACACAGCAATTGATTCCAGATAATCTGTTTGAGATTAAATTAGTTGGTTAACAGGAATAATTCCAGTGAAGCTAAATAATGACCAGAGCCTGTTTATTCTGAGTCTGACTAAGCATCAAGTTCTACATACTGTAGAGGGCAACAGTTAGGATTCTCTACTGTAGAATAGTCATCAAATTTTCCAGGTTACCCATGCATTTAATCATGGAAAATCGCAGTATTTTACTCGGTTTTATCAGAGAACACTATTTAAAAACTAAATGTTCTCTTCACCGTATTACAAGAATTCTGCGGATAGAAGAGACAAAGGAAGATTAACTGCATCAAACTCATGAAGTGTATATGAGGCATTACATGCATTAGCCAGACATCAGTCATGTACAATGGAGAGTTGATCATGGCAATGTAAAGCTAGATGACTATATCTATCTATCTATCTATCTATCTATCTATCTATCTATCTATCTATCTATCTATCTATCTATCTATCTATCTATCTATCTATCTATCTATCTATCTATCTATCTATCTATCTATCTATCTATCTATCTATCTATCTATCAAGAAGTTGTCATCACACATTATTCAAGGCTGATGATGCACCGTCCCTCACCTTAGTTCAACCGATTAGCTTGTCCAGTGTAATTTGTGTCATGATAAATTACTATAAAGTAAATGTCTGTATTTGCAGCGAAAGCCTAATATTGTGAGACACAAACCCTGAAGTGTATTCTTTGCATGCACACATGTATCACATAAATGCAGCTTGCATTGCAGACAGGCAATGCTGTAACTTGGTAGTTTCGTTACATACTGTCGGTGTAATGGTTGAAAGATTATCAGACACACGCATGCACTCACACTCACACACGCACTTATGAAAATATAGAATAGCTATACAAATTCACATTCTAAGTTTCTAATGGTGCCTCCACCATCTCCATTCACAACTAGCTCCTCCCAAGTTTAACCTTGCAGCCACAACTAGCTAGCCCTTTTAATCCTTAGTTCTGGTGCAAGTGTATATATACCATACGCTCAAAAGTAGTGTTCCACTGATACAGCAAAGTACTGCTATGATACCCAACAGTGAATTTTACCAACACAGATGCAAATATTGACCATTTAATAATATGCTCAATGACATATAGCTGTATTGTGTTTTATAACTAAATATTTGCCTTACAAGATGGTGAATCTTCTATTAGGATTTTTTTTTTTGTTGCACTAAATTTCAAACCTTCATCATCCCTCAAACTGTACAATTTATTCTGTTCTATTAGAACACTGGTATTACAATACCAATATTGAAACAGCACATATTGGCTACGATTTGATATTGTTCCACTTCAAACTGTATGTTCTGTTAGAGTATATTTAACTTCTATTGTGTCTACTAGGTAAATGCTCCAAGACACTTCTTGTTAAAGCTACCATCAGAAAGCAGGTTAGTGGTAAAGTATGGATTTTCCATGTACATAGTTGCAGACATTGTTACTTATCGTTGGCTTGTTTTATCCACACAGTGGTGAAGAAATCACTTACATTGATGCATTCAATCGTGGGCGGATTTCTCATCAACCCTCCAATCCAAAATCACATCCAGAACTTAAATTATTAACAGTCAGTTTGTCTGATCATTGTGTGTTTACTGTATAACGTTTTGTGTGTGTAGAATACAGTGAAATGTTGTATATTGTAGCCCCTGCTAGAATTTAAAATTCCTTCTTGGACAACCATTATTCAAACTGATTTTGTGTAGGTATATTTCAGAATGTTGGCTAACTTGCTGCAGATATTTGCCTACATGTTACCAAAAAGAACTTGGCATGGTTCTGTTAACAGATGGTATGTTACACACACACTACACACACACACACTACACACACAAAGCCAATACGTATACCTTGGCTGCTACTGTCTCAATGCTTGCACACACATTACACACAACCATACATATTCAGGTCATCCATTCCGATATGCTCAGCAATCAGTCTTCAATGGGAACTGGTTTATGCTGCAAAGCCAGTCCGACTACCCAACACACTAGAGATGGCCATGCACCTTGCCATACGACATCACTACTATGTTGAAAGAGTAAGTCACGGAAAGTATTGTATGTGTAAAGTAGTGTGCTATAACTTGTGGGTATATTTCTATTGTGAATCAATATAAAATATGTTTTCTATGAAAAGGTAGGCTTATAGTACTATAGCTGCTGAAACCTCCACATGTTTTCTTGTTTTCATCTCCAGATTAATGTATTAACAATGTGCTGTCTTTCAGATTGTTGAAGTGGCTGAAGCTATAGGACGCAGTGATAACTTTGAGATGGCATGGCGGGCAACAATGGATGAGGATGATGATGGTAATGAGATACCTAAGGTAATAATGTGTAGTGTAGTGTAGAAATAACTGTATCACGTTTTAATGAAAAAAGTGGCAACTGTAATAGCAATTGTAACTTGAAATTAAACGTATTAGAAATCCTGGGGGTGCAATATATTATATTACAAGCAGGATTGGGGTGTACTTTTAGCATGCTCTTTGAACTTGTGCTGCAACCCTGGTGTCAGCAAGTATCTGGTTTAATCCTTTGTCTATTGGTAGATACCTCAACCATTTGTATATGTGTAGGGTATATGTCAGTGTACTATAAGGTTAATTATTTCTCTGTCACAGGAGAAACGTAGAGCTCCAGAGATGATATGGCACATTGGCATGGTGATGAAACATGTTCTGTAAGTGCTAAATTGTGTACTGCTGTAATCAGGTCACTGTATAATAAGGTCACACCTGTCTACACTGAAATAATCGTAATTTGTGTACAAGTGACCTGTGTAAGTGGAGCTACCTGTTTAATAAGCTCAAGAGTGACCAGAATAGACAGACAGGTTTCACTGTACAGTTCTGTCACCACCCTTCCACTAATAGGTATCACTACCATTGTGTCATATATGGGAGGGACGAGAGCTGCAAGTTGAGTGAGGAATGGCAGCGTCAGATGGGAGTGAGGAGAGACACTGCTAAGAAGCCATTTTATAATGTCTTAGTAGAGGATGGCTCTAATAGATATGCAGCACAAGGTACATGTACTGTATCCTAATAAATTAACGCAGGCAATGAGCCAGCTAGGTAGGGATTCAGAACAGTAATGGGGTTTTAAGACAAATGACTGGTCATTGACGGCAACCACTGTATCAATGGGACCTTTGGCAAATTTGTTAGTTTTTTTTAAAACGCAGCTAATACCAAGAGTAGTAAGACTTGGGAAAACTGGTCTTATCGACTATTCAAAAGTGTCAAGAAATGTATGTAACTTGCCAATAACGTGTACCAAACTTTCACATGTTATATGACCTTCCAGAGTATCCACTGTACAAGTAAGTAGCCCACAGCTAAAATTCCTGCTATTTTAGATGGTTTATACTGACGTTAGATAGTTTTTAACTTAATGTTGACTGTATCAGGTGTGCTCCAAAATGGGTGGTGGGGAGGGCAAGAGGTCGATTACAAAATGAAAGGAATACATAGGGATGAATTAGGCCAAATTATGGGCTATCCAGGTATCAAAACTGGCTAAAATGAAAGGAGATTTACAGCACAGGTCTTTATTCAACACCACAGAACTGTACAGCCACATAGAGCATTAGGGATCCAAACCACTCATACAAATTGCCATTGTGCTTGGGAAAGTAGTCAGCAAAAGCAGACCACTCAAGTCTGATTTGGTTGTGAAATTTGATAGTTCATTCATGTAGCATTGTGTTCTTGGTGAAAAATCAAATCTGCTGTCATGGATGTTAAGACCGGTTTTCCCAGACCCAGTCACATAAGAACTCTTGCTAATACCATACCTACCATTCATAGCAAACTTGGGCTAAAATTTGTGTCAAAATCTCAGTTATTAGCAGAATGATGTAAGCTTTAGGGTGTGCCTGATGTGGGGTTGTGTGATGATGAAACTGTTATTTTGGTGACCAATATCAACTAAAAGTGAATCTTCATGGACTGCTGTATATCAGCAACAAGCAGGCACTTGTGAGAAAAGAGTCTCTTGATGTTAGACTATTTGGGAAGTATAACTTGCCTTAAGGGTTTAACTTATCAGATTTTTTTCATTATTGCACAGCCCCTAATATCTACTTACATTATGTACTTCAACAGAAAATCTACAGTTGTGTCCAGAGAAGGAGCTAGGCCCCATTCAACACTGGGAAGTTAGCAAGTACTTTGTGAGATGGACCGGACGAGTTTACATTCCTGGGGGAACACTGAGCAAGTGTTATCCAGAGGATGTGGTGTATCTGAAGAACAATTACACTTAAATAGTAAATGTGCAGTCACCTATATGTTTATATAATTTCAATGACATAAATTACAGTAACATTAATATTTATAATAAATACCTCAGTATTTATAAAGAAGCAGTGGACAAATTTTAAAAACATTTTGCTTATCATGTATGCAGTGCATTGTTTGTTTAAACTATTTATCTTCTGGACCTTTCTCACTTACAACTCCTTCAGTTTTTGTTAGGTTGCTTACTATACTGCCACCAAAACCGAACCCGACGCCTCTTGCTCTGTGTGTCAAGAAACGGGACTCCTCATACTGCTGATCAAGGTCTGCCAACAGCTTGTTCTGCTTGGTAATGATCTCACTTGACTTCTGCATTGTATCCTGATTCAGCGGCTTGTTGTCGCCTTTCATTCCCATCAGCCGACGGAACTTTTCCTGGGGGTCTTCGCTGTTATCTCCTGGTGTGGAGCCACCTGATTGGCTGAATGTAGCAGCATAAGCATCCCATTGTGTAGAGGTGGTTGGTGTCTGTAGGGGTGTAATATGTACAATGTGTGTATGGTGTACTTTAGGGACCAACTCTACAGTGTCATAGTGAGTGTATGGACTTCAAAAATATTATGAACATTGTGGGTTAGCTTCAGTGTAGAGCTGGGCAGTATAAGATTTGTCAAAGCTGGTATGCTTTATAAAGACACATGATAGTGTGTCGTGTGACCAAGTACAGCCAGTGCGGGCATGTGACACAAGCGTGTGTTTTACAGGAACCAAGAAAATGCCGTTTTCATGAATCCATAGCTCGAGAAATTAACCATTTTTGCTGGGGAAACTCCTTTGGGGTGGGGCACCTTCTGAATCCGCCCAGCCATCACTGAGATATGCGTCTTCACAGTTCGTCTTAGTTTCTTTGTACTATTCTTATTCACAATACTTAGAAAATCACTATAACTCGCACATGCTTTAGTTGATTTTTCTTCAAATTTTGAGGGCAGTAAGAATGTAATGCAGCACGTTTACGGTCCAAATTTCGTACACATTGGATAAAGAACAAGGGAGACAGAGTTGTACACGATTTTTGAAGGAATGAATGACTTGAAAATTGGTCTGTATGTGGAGTAACTATCATAGTGCAAACCTTTTGTGGTTTGAAAGAAATTGCACTAACAGTCATGGAGTTAAAACAAAAATGCCAACTATGTGTAAAAAGTGCACAATTGAGTTTTGGCATGCCTACCAGGTAAACTAGTTAATGGAATCAGCTGAAAATAGGTTGATTGGTAGATTAATTATTTTAGAACAATCTTTCAGTGGTTTACAAGGACTCAGTTTAAAAACCACTGAGTTACATTATGAAAGTCAACTAGTTGTAACAAGTATGCAATCGAGATACTCTAATAATGCAGTCACCCTAATAGAACATTCAGATAAGTCTCTCTATTAGAACGTTCGGCTACAATCCAGTCACCATGTAGAGAGTTCAGCTAACCCAAAAGAAAGTTCAACTACAATCAAGTCACCCTCTAGAGAGTTCAACAACAAACAAGTCACCCTAAAGAGAGTTCAGCTACAAACAAATAACCCTGTGGAGAGATCAGGTACAAATATATCACCCTGTGGAGAGTTCAGCCACAAACAAGCCACCTGTAGAATTCAGCTTAAAAAGTCACCCTAGAGAGAGTTCAGCTGTAAACAAGTCACCCTGTAGAGATTTTAGCCACTCTGTGGAGGTTCAGCCACAAACAAGTCACTCTGTAGAGAGTTCAACTACAAACAAGTCACCCTAAATAGAGTTCAGCTGCAAAAAATCACCCTGTGGAGAGTTCAGCTACAAACAAGTCACCCTGTAGAGATTTTAGCCACTCTGCGGAGGCTCAGCCACAAACAAGTCACCCTGTAGAGAGTTCAACTACAAACAAGTCACCCTAAAGAGAGTTCAGCTGCAAAAGTCACCCTGTGGAGAGTTCAGCTACAAACAAGTCACCCTGAAGAGGGTTCAACTACAAACAAATCACTCTGTAGAGAGATCAGCTACAAAAAAAAATCACCACGTGGAGAGTTCAGTTACAAACAAGTCACCCGGTAGTGAGTTCAAGTCACCCTGTAGAGAGTTAAGCTTCAATAAAGTCACTCTGTAGAGAGTTGAGCTACAAACAAGTCACCTGGTAGAGAGTTTAGCTGCAAACAAATCACCCTGTGGAGAGTTCAGTTACAAACAAGTGAAATCAAAGGTGGCGGCCAAGAAATGACTGTGATGGTAGGTTAATGACAAAAATTTTAATATTATACGACAATTCAGGTAAATTTGGTGACGAATGATCGTAGTGAAACTTGGGAGAAGGCAACACAAATTCACCTGAATTGTTGGGCCACACCCTTTTTTCATAGCTTGGCTGTTTTGGAAATATCACGGTACAAATACATACCACAGTATGGATTGTATTTGTAAAAGTTAAATGAATAAAGTAATATCAAATGAACTTTCTTTAGGACAGGGTGCTAAAATGCAATTAGAAAGTTATTTTTCACATTGGCAAATACAGGAAATAAACAGGATGATGTTATGAATCAGCTATTATTGTATTATTGTACTGTATTAATGCTTTGCAGTGACCAGCACTGAAGGTCTGCAGCAACATGTGCTGCAGCCTTAGGATTACCTAACCTAATTTCAAGGACTTAGACTTAGTGACTTATAGCTGAAAAGGTGTAACAGAAAAGGGGCCAAAGTAAGGAAAAAAAATCCCTCCATTGGCATGGCCCGTGATAAAATATCACCCAAGAAACTGCCTCGATTTCTCCTCATGAGTCAGACGATATGACAGTTTTGGTTGGGTAAAATCTAGCCCAAAAGAGCCTTCAGATTGACTCGAAACGTTTTCATCAAGCTGCTACAGAATTATTTAAAAAAAAACTATTAATGGAATTTCCACTGAATGCCTGCCTGCATGATGTGTTCAGGCAAGCATAGCGGAAAAGTGGCTACAGCTACGGCTTTCACAGAAACGCTTCGAATTCACTTAAGAAGAAACCTTTGGTACATTGATAGTCATATAATACATACAAAACGCCATAACCTGACCGTACTTCGTCCTATCAACTTTGATGTCATGTTGCTCCTCATGTGATGGCGATTCAGTTGATATATTATAGATATCATGTGATTAATTCAATGTTCTACAAGCACTGTGATGATATGAAAGCAAAAGGAGCCAAAATGATTCAAAGCTTCGTAGTGGGTGAGTTCCTTTTTGTATGTTAATCTGTTTTTTTTTGGATGAATGCTTCACAAGATATGCCTGTTTGAAACTACACATGTAAATTGGCAAAATCTATCGTGCATTTTAATTTCGTATATGTATGATCTAGTTTTCTGGATTATGCAAGTTTAAGGGCTAAACAGTATTTTCTAAATTCATCCGGTACGGTAACGGTATCATTAAAATAACTTCTCCTATGATACGTACCGGTATAACCACTCAGCTCTATTTCAATGCTATTAATGGGACCTCTAAATTATTATTAAGTGATATTCCTATAATGACCACCACTAGCTTAATGGCAACGTCAGTAAAGTAAAATTTGAACTAAAAGTGACCATTATCTTTTTCAACTATAGACATAACATACACTCACTCCTACTTAGCAGGAAACACACAGACACACAGGACTCTAACTAGCTGTACTCACTTTCTTCTTCCACAGTTGTTTCCTCTTCTCTTGGACAACTTGGTATTGCTGTACACTCATGCCACCAGGTCTGATGGGACGGTGGTGCTGCATCACTGACAGTGCATTCTCCAGCCTCTGCTCTGGAGTAGCTCCAGGAACTGTACAACGAATAGTCCATGATATAAAGATGGGGTTGTTACACACTATACCCTACACAGTGGAACCTTTCTGTATCAGACACTTTGGGGGTACGCCTATATGGTTTTCCTCTTTCAGAGGTGAAACTGTGTGGAGTGAGACCTATTGGGACCAAAATGTTTGTCCTGGTTTTCTATTGTGCCCATAATCAGTTACAGCTGACACATGGACAAACTGAAGTAAAATATTACTGCATTGGGTACAAGTACTGCTGGGCTATGTGCTGTAGTTATATGTGAAGTGAATACCACACACCAAGTGCCTTTACAGTACTTTAATTATGTCAGCATATGTGACCCAGTCTGAGAAAACCGGTCTTATTGCCCATGTCAGTAGATTCACTTTTTACCCAGGACACAAAGCTACACGAATAAACTATCTAATTCCACATTTAAAATCAGCTAGACTTGAGTGGTCTGGTTTTGCTGGCTGCTTTTCCCAAGCCCAGTGGCGATCCGTACGTGTGGTGTGGGGCCTCAATGGAGCTCTGGTCAGCCTGGGAATGACTGTATGTGGCTGTACAGCTCTGTGGTGTTGATAAGTACCTCTGCTGTGAATTTCCTTTCATTTTAGCCAGTTTTGAGACCTCAATGGCTCAAAACTTGGCCTAATTCATCCCTTGGCCTTCCTTTTCAATCTTTGAACACCATCTTTCCTGCCTTCCAGGGCCCCCACCCAATTTGCAGCTCGCCTGATACAGTCAACCTCAGTTTAAAAACTATCTAAAATGGCGGGAAACTTAGTTGTTGGCTACTTGCACAGTGGATGCTCTGGAAGGTAATGAATTGGTGTAAAACGTGTGAAAATTTGGTATACATAGCTTCAACCATTGGCGAGCTACAACACACTAAATACTTAAAATTGGCATTTCTTGATACTTTTAAACAGGCGATAAGCCCGGTTTTGTCAGACTGGGTCACATATACCGATGTCAGCATATAGCACCTGGTATTACATTGAACAGGCTGAAATCAAGACTATACAATTTATTGTTATATTGCTACCTTGTTATGTGCTCTTGCCAATAGCCTAACACCACCAAAATTTGGTAGTAAAAATGACTAACATTACAACTCAAACATGGAAGATAACAAGTCACTACTACTCACCATTGGATGTGGTGTCATCCACTTGGGCTGACTCACCTAACACAACAAAGAGAAGAGACATTTAACCCCCTCCCCTGTCACCACTTAGCCACTACTGCTGCTATTTAAAAATGATGACAGACATTTGGCTACCTGTTGTGTTGCCATCAGGCTGCTTGCTACGATGAGGGATGACAACTGGAGTAGAAGGGTATCTTCTTTTGACTGGTGATCTTGATCTCCTATCTCTCCTGAATACAAGACACACACTAACTGGATACAAAACACCCACAACAATTTTCAGTAGAATACACACTACAGGTGTATCAACAAAACACACATTTCATACCTGTGAGGTGACGAGGGTCTACGATTTCTGCTGTATTGTCTTGGAGGGGAACGACGACCATAGTGACTTCTGGCCTCAGGACTGCGTGATCTTGACCTGCGACGCCTTTCTTGACTGCGTGATCTTGATCTTCCACGTCTTTCTTGACTGCGCGACCTTGACCTGCGGCGTCTATCTGGAGGACTTCGTGATCTTCGACGTCTTTCCTGACTGCGTGACCGTGACCTTCTGTAGCGATTTCTTCTATCAGGAGAAGACCGACGCTCAAATCTTGGTGGACTACGTGATATTGACCTCTCTCTGTAGCTTGATCTTCTTTGATTGCCATGTTGATATGGTGGATCAGAACAATGATCTGGTGAAGATGATTTGTCCCTACTACTGCTTGATGATGCGGAGGTGGATTTCTTAGAGCTGTGTTCATCACTATTCTCAGCTGGTGGAGGTCCCGCCTAGAGGAGTTACACACTGTTTGATGCTTGTGAGGAGAGCAGCAAAATAAGTAAACAACTGTTCTCATACAAGTACATCAACTATTATACACTATTAACATTTTAATGCACCTATCAATATTGTCACCTACTACCCCCTCTCCGGCAAGGGTGGGAGAAAGGTGTGGATTTTACTTTTTCAAAAATCAAATTCCCCACCAATGGGGCATGGCGAGTGATCATATCCCCACCCAGTGAAAGTACATTATTCTTGCAGGCTGTAAACTAAAATTTTGAAGTCAAAAAAAATTCCCCACTAAGGCCACATAAACTTAATTATTAGTTTTTAATCCCCACCCGCATCGCCATTTTTCTTACCTCATCAAGGCTTTTTTGCACCACTGGTGGCTAAGGGAGGCCAATTAGCACCTTTTATAGTTGGTACCTTGCTAGAGCAGTCTAAGAAAATTGTCATTTTAGCTAGCTAATCAAATATCTAGTTAGTAGAAAACAAAATAAAAATCTGCCTTCCTGCACTGCTATTACGAGTACAGGAGGATGAGAAACTAATAATAAATAAGTGTATATGGCCTAATGGGGCAATTTTTAAGGTCAAATTGGATCAAATCTCCACTATTCCCCCACGTAGCAGGTCCATCTCACTTCAATCAACTGATGTCTCTCCAGAGATGGGCCGCTTTGATGAGCACAGAGTCCAACCTGTTTTATCTTCTTCTAACAGTTGTCCAGCACATGCCAACTGGTGCTGGGGGTGGTGACAAGGGCAGACCATCTAGCCCGGGAAAAAAAACTATTCCCCCACGTACGCCCTGGAGGGGGTAGTGGGCTTAGTATTGACACTACAAAACTAGTAATGAAATGTTACACGGTCGAATCACAAGTAAATGTATGATTTATTCTATTTAATTATCACCGTGTACACGAATTCGAATGAACTACACATACAGAAAAAAAAGAAGATATTTTGGGATCACTTACTCCATTTTCGTTTTCTTGTGATTCTTCAGGCGACGACGAACCGTAGTATCCTACTATGTTGTCCATATTGTCGATTCAGATTCGATTGTGGTATCGAATAAGTTTCATTGATTTGTCACACAATAGGGATTTTCCCTAACTATTTACTAGTGCAAATTGCGAGATAGACTTAGCACAAATTTATTGTCCAAAACACACTTTCTACTGGCTGTAATTATTAACACAAACAATATACTGATTATTAGTTATCATAAAAAAATTCACAGTATTTTTACAAGTTGAAATACCCATAGTACAAGGACATGCATGCAAGTAATAAATGTTAGGAGTTCCAGAGAAACTGATCATCCTGCAGCAAGTTAGCAAGTGCCTTGTTAAATGGTTGGAAAAAGTTATTCAAAAGATTCCTAGTTTCTGTCAGTAAAGATTGGTTGTGATAAGCAGTGTGTTGGTTGAGGTTACTGTACTCTATTGAGCTAATCATGTCATCAAACAGTGAATCTGGAATGGGATCCAGACCAAGAAATTCAAACAATTGTTTAATTACAAGAGGATTAAAGTTTTCTGACTTGATAAAGAAAAACTGTTCACGAGGAATCACTGATAGCCATTTGACAACATGGAGGTAATATAAAGAAGCGTGGAGCTTTATTGACTGACACCCTAAACTATCCGGCTCCCATGAATACAAACATCTAAACAGAGACTGATGCTTTTGGCAACTAACAAACCAATCCATAAACTTTACAACAACTTGGTGAAACACACGGGGACCATTTGATGCGATCAGGCTGATCTTTTCATCAGTTTTACAATAGTACCAGAATTCTGAATACAGCCTGTCCACTGGGTTACGTAATAAAACTACGTATTTAGCATTTGGTAATATGCGTGAGAGAAGCAAGGGTATTTCACACCCAAAGGTTTTGGTGGGCGGCAAGTGTACAAAATTATCCCACATAGTTGATACACTGGCATCACATGTCACAACCTTGGGATTACCTTGTATTCTCTCTGCAGCACGATCAAAGTGGTAAATGTACCTCAACACTGACTTCAGATTGTCTGGAAACGTCAATTCAAATGTGTTATGGGTAAGCCAGTGTATTTCCTTATGGTTGGGTCCTTCAAACTGAGGGTGATGAGTTAGGATGTCATAAAGAGTTGTTGTTCCTGATCTTGGGAAGCCCACAATGTAAAAGTATGGCAGGCAATGTAAGGTCTTGGACTCATTTTGCTTTGGGAATTTCACCAAGTCAAATAGATGTGTGGATTTGTCATAAAATCTTGCTACATTCCCTCGCAAGAAGGGTATCCTGTATTCTCCATACCAACACGGGTTCTTGAACTGTGGCAGAAAAGTGTTAGGAATTAGCACCCGCATTGAGGCAAATAGTGAGAAGAATGCTGTGGATGCGTCACTCTCACGATTAGGAACATCACAGGCGAGAGCCGCCTCGTCTTTGAATTGTACTAAGTCATGAGTGTCGCTATACTGTAGTGATCTGGGCAGTGACATATCATGTCGACCGACACCACACATTTTTCCACACGGCAGTATTCGAGCTAGTTGCACCTGAATGTGCATGTCGACCTCGTTGTAGAGATACAGTATTACTGTTAGCATCAGTAATGCTCCTGCTAGAAACACTCTAGCGATACAAAAATAAGAAACAGACGAACTCCATCTTTCCATCACACTACCCGACACACAGGGGTCTATTATTACCAATTATTTACAAGTTTGGCGCCCCTTGCTGAAAGGAAATTCAGCCTTATTCAGGTAGCACCAGACTGTATTTCTCACACAGGCTACACTCTCCATTCTGCAATACCATTGGGGGGAAAGATCATGATTTATTTGTAGCGTTCAGCACCTCCAAACCAGCTCTCCGAATCCGTCGCCAGAGCAACAAGATACTCTGCGTTTAGTTTAGTTTGAAGCGCATGCGACTATATGCTGATAAGCATGGAGCTGTACTTGAAGGCATTGCTGTTTTCGCTGGTCTTGTTCGCGGTTAGTTGGAGGGGTAATGCTGAAGGACTAAGATATTACGAAGAGCTGTATGTTAGGCCGTTGTTGGATGGAAAAGTCATGAATCATTTTGTGTTTACGACACAGTGGGATGTATCTCCGGAAATGTTAAGCCGTTCAGCAGTCAACGGTAATACGGTACTATAGTTATTTTGTTTTCGTTCAATCAGAGATTATAATCCATCTAGCGTTTCTTAAGTTTAGGCACGTGTAAAATTAATTATTGCTAATTAAACCATTCATGCACATAAAAGTTGCATGTGCTATGTAATTTTGCAATTTTTTTTTACAGCAGAGTTCCACTATGATATATTTCCCAAGCCTATTGGTCAAATTATACAGACTTATGGTGTTCAAGAATTTCATCTCTCTTTGACCAGAGGAAGGTGGAAAACTCGGCTATGGGGATATCCTCCATTGTTTACTCCACCAGGAACTGAGGCTTGGGCATGGTTCTTGCCTGGGTTTGGGTAAGAGTTGCTCACAAAATGTAATATAGACTTGTGTGCACATGTGGCATATATGTGCAGTGTATGACACACACACACACACACACACACACACACACACACACACACACACACACACACACACACACACACACACACACACACACACACACACACACACACACACACACACACACACACACACACACACACACACACACACTCACGCTACATAGTACTAAAGCTTATAGTAATAATAGTATCTGTCACCAAATGATACATATAGTACTTATTTCTGATTATTCCTACAGCACTTATACTCACTGGAAGGGACTGGTGAACAGCTTGTCTGGTTTATTGTGTACATCACTTAGTTCCATCGATGTCTCCTCCACCTACCGACCATCTCATTCCTTCATGTCATCCACTGCTCTCATTGGTAAAACATTGTATGTAGATAGTCATGGTATGTGATGTGTTTCCATAAATATATGTTGTTCTAACTGTATGCAAATTCAGCTGAAATCTAGGGAACGAGAGCAGCCCATAACTTTAGTATGAAAACAGCAATTTACATGCTGTATGTGTTATAAATATCATGCTTTTGCTGAGTATATGTTAAACATGCACAAACTACCATAGCATAAATGTACTTGACATATGACAAACATGTCACTGTGCAGGGGCGTACCGAGGGGGGTTTCCAGGGGTTTCAGGAAACCCCTTTGGATTTTACGCAACATTAAAAATTGAAACTTCAGGTTTCCAGAATCTGGAATCTATCATGGAACAGGACACATTTTAAACTTTTATCTTAGTTAAATAATAGTTTCTCACATGATAGCAACACCTACAGCATTGTTCAGAAGGTGAAAAGATCAAGATACTCTAATAGAGCAGTCAGGTAATATAAACACTACTCTAATATAACAGTCACTTAACTGTAGTGGAAACCTCTTTTCAACATTCCTGCATATGCACTTATTCAAAACATGTTTTTTTTACACAAGTTGCGTTTAGGCTGAAATTCTCAGGTAGGTGGAACCACTGGGGGGGGGGGTTTTAGGTTGGCTGCAGATGTCACTATAATGACTATATATTATTTCTTCCATGTATATCTCTCAATCTCTAATAAGACACTCAATCATGATATTAGTCTTGTGTATGTACATAGAGTAGTTGTAGAGTACAAGACTCTGGTGACTTGTATTTGTATTCTCATAGGAAACATTTCATCACTACAGTTGTACTATGCTGCTATGCCTTGGGAGACTGTTTGTACAGAGAACCTCACTCCTTGGAAGAAATTGCTACCCTGTGAAGCCAAGGTATTTCTTGAAATTTTTCAGTCAAATTAGTTTTTCTTACAGAATTTCTATTGCGACCTCTGTAGTTTGCCATTTTAGTAGGCAAGCTACTAGAACGGCACAAGTAACTGAAATTTTAAGAATATTTATTGACTGAAAGCAATATGATCAATGTATGCCCATTTTGCTTGTCTATACTACTTTTAGAAAAATACTGCTTTTTAACATGGTTACTATGCTCAGTGGATTAACATATGATATAGCATAAACCAATTGACATTCCTGTGAACATGGTAACCTGTGATGCAGTTTTGGTGCCTGTAGTTGATTATTAAACAATGAATAAGCTAAAGTACGGCTTCTATTTAAGTAGTACTCCTACCCAGATTATAGTCACTAGTGTGATACTGTGTTTTACAGGCTGGGCTGGCTCAGCTGTTGTTGGCTGATAAATTGTTTAACAATCTGTACCACTCACTTGGGCTTCACTTGGTTACCAACTGTCTGGTAAGTACCTGTGTGTGACTAGTATTTAGTGAGATACTGTTATAGCCAGTAATTTAGGAGTACAATATGGACTAATATTTCTATACTGCTAACATTATTGACAGCTGAGATGAATTAAAATTATACCATATGGTGTAAAAGTTCTAACTGGGAAATTTTTACAGTTTTTATTTTGATGTGTCAAAATATTTTCCCTCTCAAAAGTTTACATTTGGTGTATTAAACTATTTTTATTCAAAGTGCTCAATCATCCAAATTTTCCTTTATCAAATATTTGCACTATATGACTGTAGCTACTAGTCTGTTTGCATTCGTGTAATATCAAGCAACTGCTTTTTGTTATACAGTTTACAACAGTGTTGCCCGCCAGCAAGGGGAGTCTACATTCCAAGAAATCGCTCCAGCCATTTCCGAGATACGAACTGTCAAAGTTTCGATTTTTTTTCTTCATTTTTTTTTCTTCTTCATGTTTTCGCACACTTGCAAAAATTGCACAGCGTTACTAGTTGTTTTGACTGTATAACAGAAGAAATAGGATCAACACAAGCATGTTGTACATGAATGTAAAATGATAGACTGAAAAAAAAGAAAAGAATTAGTGTAAACATTGTACCCAAACTTGAAATCCATAAAATACTGTAATAGAATGTCACGATTGAATATCAGAGATGCTAAGAACCCTTTCCTTGTATAGCCATGTTCTTAAACCCAGTTGTGCGAAGTTTAAACAGCTATAGAGATGCTAACATGTTACACTGATGTTGCTTTAGGATGAAGGATGTACCAATGTTGGACTACAACTACAGATGACCCTCACTCTAGTTCATAATCCTACCACTTTAAATGATGTGACAGGTATGTAGTGTGTAAATAGGCAACAAACAGTACTGCTACAGTTTTAAAATGGCTTATCATGTTTATATCGTAGCTATGTGCCTTGTGGTGTTCATAAACTAAGGTGTATCACTCTTCTCCTAGACTCCCCTCTCTTTGTTTCCAGAGATGGCTATTTCATTTAATGAACACTGTATATATCCCATTGTGACCATTTTGAATATGTCCCATGTTACATGTCCACAGAGTGGTCGCTGCAACAACAGTATGGGACCAGACTCAAGTCATCGTGTCCACTGGCCACTGCAAGCACAGTATATATTGACAGTACTGGCAGTAAGGTGTGTGTGTGTGTGTGTGTTTGTCTGTGTCTGTGTGTGCATGACTTGGAGGGCATGTAGATTCTTTAATTTTTAATTGTTCATAAGCATAGCAAGTTATTTGGAGAACATTCTGAAGATGCTTAGTTGAAGTCCTGAAGTAGCCTCACGCTGCGCGAGGTTGTTATATTTGAGAGGTGTTACAGCCTCATAATTTTGTGCAGCCTTCCATTCCATTGTCAATTTCATAGCTATTAAAAAGCTAATGTGGTGTCCTAATTTCACTAAAGATGCATCAACTAGCAATACCACAGGTCCTCCCACTGAAAAGTAGGGCTGTAGAATCTAGCTAATCTTCAAAATGGAAGATGACAAACATTGTACATAGGGTTGGCAATGAAAAAATCAACCTCTACAGTTTCTTCTTCAACTCTGGGTGATCAATCCTACCCAAGTCTACATCAAAACCGTAGGGTAATAATACGGTGATTCCCCTTGTTGTTTCCGTAGCACGCATTTTAGTTTTCCACGATTTTTCAGTTTTTAAAAATAAAAATGGGCAGCAGCATCAACGATGCTGTTTAGCGCTTCAATGTTTCCATGAATGGTACGTAACATGGTGGTCATTATACTATTGAAATCAGATGCGTATTCTTGGGTATCCTGTGAGTTTCTATATCATAGCGTAAGCGAGAGCATCAGCGTGCATTGGCACATGAACACTATAAATCTCCAAGGTCCAAAAAGGTTCCTGGGAGATTGTAAACCAACCTTGGACTTCGTTACGTGAGTTTCAGTGGATTGGTTTTTTTATTGCAGACATGTCAAGCGCTGTTGTAGCAAAAATTGAAGTACAACGAATCACCTTTTAAGCAAGTGTATTTTGTAGAGCACCTCACCTAATAACCCAAAAAAGCACTGAACAACATTCTAGAATTTCCTGCCCATTTTTATGAATATGAGCCAAAATCAGTCAAAATTTACTACACGGCTATATCTCTAACGGAAGACATTTGGTCTCCCTGTTTAAAATTGGACCATTGGTAGGCTCCATCCCCTGAGTTACAAGTTAATCCACAGGTGGTCGATTTTTTTATTGCCAACCCTATTGTACATATGCCTACTGCTGTTGGCAAGTTACGATGACTTGTAATGTTGATCTATTTCAAAATTAATGACTTGTGATTTCCTATGGTTACATCAATGCAAACTTCACATACATGTACAGTTGTATCTATATCCTCTGTCATAATATGGGTTGTGTGTGTCTACTGTTACTGTAGCAAGTTTTGTGTGACATATTTTTATATTCCCAGGAGGTAGCAGTAGAATACAATGTTAAGCCTTCTACCAACTTGACAATGAGACATGGTGACACTGAATGGGCTATGTACAATTTGACATTTCACAAAGGTGGGACATTTCATTTGATGACTGGTGTTACAACTGCATGATTGTTTCCAGGTGAGAGAGTCAATTTGAACACAGCTCTGACTTGGAAGAGTAAAGGTAGGAGATGTACATTGTGTTGTATTCTGTTCAGTACTGGCCTATAATAATTTCAGAAACAGTCAACCATCCCTTGCCAGTTGTTGATGTCATGAGCTACATCACAGGTAAGGACATAATGTCTGACCATACACTTGCCTGCATGTTAAATCTATGCCCTTCTATAATACAAGCAGCACATTAGATAGAAAAAAAATATCTAACTCACTAATATTTTATAGAAGAACTATAAGAATATTTTTACTTTCTAGACAAAATGTTTGCGTGAAAATGTGTCCTTGGGTCACTGAAACAATCATGTTTCAATTTACAACAATGTTGTTTCAATCACTGTAGGATCAGGCCATGAGTGGGGAGGGCTGGTGGTACAGTTGTGTAATCGTCACCCTACAGAGAGTGTGAACACCTGGCTACTCAGTATGGTGCCATGGTTTGTGCGTCTCTACTACCACACCATGACTGTCACTATTGATGGCTCATCTCACACCAAGGAAGGTACTGTACGTACCTACTAGTACAGCTACTATGTAATATTGGGAAGTGCACTACATCTTTAGTGTCCTTCTGGTGCTAGGCCAGGCACACAATAGTTACTACAAATCTAGTGTGAAATTTATGTAGTCAGTACAGTATCTGCTGGTAATGTGTGCCATTGGCTTGTTGCCATTGCACAGATGTGTTCCATTATTCTAAACTGAATGTATTGAACTCATTAAAAGCTATATATAAGTTTCTGATTTACCCTATTTGTGTTTCTTATACAAAACTAACTTTATTTATTTATTTAATGGACAAGAAAGAAAATAACATTAATTAAGCTAATAGGCCAATGGCCTCTTGCTATGTAAGATTTCTGTCCAAAACATATCCAACTTCCTGTCGTCAAGTGCCTTGCATAGCCAGACTACTTTTTAAACCTCATGATGACATCATTGGCTCAATTTTTGGCAAGACGGAGTCTGGTCCATTGGCTGAGACTAAACTGTTACCAAATTGTGATCACTGGCAATTTGCTACCTTCAGGTATAGCAATGTAACAACAGCTTATACAGTGTAAGTATTGTACATCGTAATCTTTTGTGGTAAACTCATGTTCTGCCTATGCCAATGAAGTTAATATGCTCAACTTTATAAAACTTGATGTATGGAACTTTGCCAGACCCTATCTTGCCTATCAAGAACATCACAAAGTCAGACATTGTGGTCAGGCTCAACACACACTATAGAATATCACAGTATGTAGTATTGCTGATGATGCAGTAAGTTCACATTACAACTGATATACGAGTATCTTTGTGGTTTACTACAATATCCCACATATTCTAGAGGTGATATCATATCAAGTGTACACTCCGGCAAAGGATAGGACACGTCCTCACACACTAGAGATGATGATGTCACTTCCAGCTCACTCCACTGTCACCATCAGTATTGAGTTTAGGAGGGCTCTGCTCAAGTGGACTGAATACCCTCCAGATGCTCATCATGGCTTTTATATCAAGTTAGTTAGAGACGTGATCCAATATACGTTACATTACTTCCTTAATTCCCAGTTCAGCCACTGTTACAACACTACTACCACTAGACTACTCCAATGTCACATTACTACCTCATCAGTGGCACCAGTTGAAGGGTTACCACAGTGACCAGCCTCATAGGTAGTGATTAGTAGCATTACATCACTGACTGTCATGGAACCTGTTAACATTGACACAACATGATCCAGACAATTGGTCCCTAAGTGTTAGTCATTTAGTACCTATGCTGGCCTGACAAATCAGGACCCTTGGTATTCGGGACGTGTGGTTAGTCCATGTTATACAGGTTCCACTGTGAACAGCATATCATTGCAATTTCACTACTTGCAGGTCTGTAGTGAGGATATATTCTGAGCCAATATTAGTGACACTGTCCACTCCTGATTTCAGTATGCCTTACAATGTCATCTGTTTTGTGTGTACTATTGTTGCCATTGGATTTGGTTCCTTATACAACCTCAGCATAAAGGATTTGAAGCCAGCTAGCTCAAGTGATGAACGACTCATTGTTAGAATTTGGAAGAGACTAAAAAAATTGTTTGTATCTAAAACTTAGAAATATAATTGTATTAGTGGAGTGCATGATAATTTACACATCATTGTAGCTTTTGAGAATAGCGGGGTTTGGAAGGGGCCAGGGGGGGTGCACCTAGGCAGTAGGTATCAGGGGCGAATCCAGGGGGTTCAAAGGGTACCATGGAACCCCCCTTTTGAAAGAGCCTCTCTTACTCGAGATACTCTATTAGAGCACTCAAGATCGAGATACTCTAATAGAGCAGTCACAATATTCTTAAGGGGAGCAGTGTAGCAGGTTACGTGTGGAGTTATAATAAGGAAATATAGTTGGTGAGGGGCAGGTGATGACCTTTTTTTTTTTTTTCGGTCTTCGACTTTGCTGAAGTTGCAATCCCAGAGTGGGATCCACCTTTTAAAAAATCTGGATCCGCCCCTGACCTGGGGGTGCACCCCAGAAGCTAAAGCTGTTTCAGGACAAAAAAAAATGATGTAGAGTGGTTTTATATGCACACTAATATCAAAAGCTTTCTAAGTGAACTATATTGGGATAAGTGACAGTCATGAGTAGCCATGGACCTAAACTATACACAAGACCGCGTGCATCTTATTTGCAAAGTATCCCTAGTGGGCTAAATGTGTCCAGTGCTGCAGATGCTAGTTTTCATATACAGGTATACTCGGCAACTAGTCACAGTAAGGAGGATTCTCAATAGTGTTACATGTAGTGACTGTTCTATTAGAGTATTTGACTGGAAATCTAGTTTTTTGTTGTTGTTGGGGGGGAGGGGCTGGATCCGCCACCGAATAACTCCACATTTCTAGGCTAGCGCGTTGGGTAAATTTATAACAGTGACCAGGGAAGATTCGATTTATTTTCATCAGCAAGACCCTCCAGGGGTATAATGCTGATGTGCTGTACAATTTAATACAATCAAATACAGTTAATTACATGATTAGTGCCCTATTAAAAAATCTGTACCAGAATGGACTGAGAAACCTACCTGTGTAGGATTATTTAAACAAAAATTAGCACTAGTCCCAGCTATTAGCGCACGCCGATAGTGATACCACCGCACCATAATCACGTGGTTAAAAGCTGCAGTACCCAAGACAACTCCTTACAGCTGGCTGATTGAAGGTGATGTAAACTGTTGTGTTTTTGTAGTGTTTTTGCCACCAGCATGTAGTGCATACTCGGGTAGTCTCGCTTACGGTTTGGGGCGAGACTTAAAACTCAAGACGGGAGGAAAGAAGGGGTTACTTTTCAAAAGTAACTCCTTACATATTACTGAAAGCACCAGACTACAAAACAGACAGGAAATAGACTGAAATCTCACAAAACAGACATACACCACACATTCAGCTCCCTGCTCGTCTGTCCAGAGTGTATGAACCCCCAAAGCACTTCCCTGTTGTTCACAGACCTGTATAGACGTCTGGGATGGTTATATACAGGCTGCCAGAGAACAGTCCACCAAAAGCAGACCCGACAAGTTGAAGGCGAGTTTGATATGGAAATTGTTAGCCTGATAGTACAGCAACTTCATGCTGGTGTTATCTCACTTTTGGCTTTTGCACCCATTTGCTAAATCCGGTCACAAATTGTATTCAAGAGAAAGAAACTGGTCAATAAGCTTCATTTTAAAGGTGGGCTTTGTTACTTCATTGTGGCTAGGCGTTACTCAGTAGATTAGTAACGTTATCAGTAACTTTGTTACTTGTCATACAGTACAATAGTACTGTATAGTAGGGACCACAAAGGAGTAGGTGTGGCCCACGAAATAACATCACCCAAAAACCTGTCTCTTTTCCCTGATGACGATGAGGCAGTATTGGTTAGGTAAAACTAAGCCCAAGCAAGCTTTCAGATCGACCTGAAACGCTTTCAACAAGTTGCTACAGATTTTAAAAAAAAAATTAACGGAATTTTCTACTGACTGCCTGACTGACTGACTGACTGACTGACTGATGCCTTCAGACAAGTGTAACTCGATAACAGCAAAGACTATGAGCTTGATTTTTTTACTATTCAACGTTGCTTCAGCCCAAGAGGTGCCGTTTGGCATACCACAGTACGTACAATGAATTCTTAAAAGTGTCCTCCTTTGTCCCATTCATCTTGGCTGACAGCGAAAGGTGTCGATTTGGTAGTGGCATGTGATGGCTTCCCTTCGTAACGGAAATCGTCTGTATTTTTCATAGTGGCTACTTTGATTGCAGAGGTGCTTTTTGAACAGCTCTTGATTCATACTGCTGTGTAACGGGTTGAACATAGCTGACAATGAAGTATAATGGATACTTCACTTTTCAGACGATAATTGATATAGCTGGGTCGCACGGAACCATTTCAGATGCAGTATGTGTGGGTTCACCAGTCATAATAATTGTTTACAAAAAAAGTTAACAAACAAGTACACAAAAAAATTTGGAATTTTCAACTAGAGTGGGGACCATAGCACATTGATAAAAAGTACTGAAACAAGCTGGAGTAGTGCACAATACTAAATCACAGTGAAACAATAAGAAGTGTTATATCCCTACTGTGCATTTCCATTATGGTATCTTGAGCACAGTACGGATATAATACTTCTTACTGTTTTACTGTGACACAAAGGAGGACACTGGTAAGTCCATGAAGAATACATTGTACGTAATGTGGTATGCCAAAAGGCACCTCTCGGGCCGAAGCGACATCAAACAGAAAATCAAGCCTGTAGCCTTAGCTGTTATCGAGTTACGCTTGTCTGAAGGCATCAGTCAGGCAGGCATCAGTCAGGCAGGCAGTCAGTTAGTCAGTAGAATATATTTTTAAAATTCATAGCAACTTGTTGAAAGTGTTTTGGGTTGATCTGAAGGCTTGTTTGGGCTTAGTTTTACCTAACCAATACTGCTTCATCGTCGTAAAGGAAAAGTGAGGCTGGTTTTTGGGTGATGTGTTTTCATGGGCCACGCCTACTCCTTAGTGGTCCCTACTACACAGTACTATCATACTGTATGATTTCTGTTGCAGTAGCTGTTTGCGTGGCTTAAGACCTAGACATGCAGACATGCATACTCGTGAACGCATTCTTTTCAATTCCAAAACAATTATAGCAAACAGCTGGCTTAGATCAGCTGTGAAGAATATGCTCCAAATGCTACTTTCTGCATGTGAATACTTAAACTGTATACTGTATATATACAAATTTTTGATGGACATAAATTTTGTAGATTTTACAGTTGTTTTGGCTGTCCGCAAAAATTTCATCCTCAAAATTAGGGCTTACTTTATGATACATAATTGGTAGCCTAGATGAAAATGCATGATAATTGAAATTAGATGAGGTTTGTCATGACAATCCATACGCTATTATGCAACAAAACATTGTTCCAGGTGTTAAGGCTGCTTTAACAACTAGGTAAGTAGTGTGTTGTACTGAGAAGGCTTGTCATAGTCCTGGTATGCACTGCTATGGATATACAGCCCATCAATGTTGAGTTAGTTCAACATTTCTATGAGATCACAAAATAAATGATGATACGTGACCAACCTCCGAAAACAAAACTGAAAATCTGTCCATCTGCAAAAGAATATTACTTTGTGTATGTATTCGGTAGTATAGTAAGCTAAATGCTGGCTGATAAAATTTTAGATGTGAAACCACATTAAGCTTGCTGTTTCTACATGTTTAGGTGATACTGTATGGCAACCAAAGGTAATACAAGCAACAAGAAGTCCCATGTTCCAAGCTGCAATTTATGTTGTAAGCTGCTCAGAGTCCTCAACTACAGACCAGTGATTGAAGCAGCTAATGCAGAAACAAGATGTGATGATTGTGGCACTGATGATCTGGTGGTAGCTGTCTGTATTAACTGCACCTTGTGTCTCTGCCGTGTTTGTAGTCAGTATCACAATAATAAAGATCATGGAACTGTCCAAATACCACAATCTGAAATTGCTGTACCACTTACATGCAAAGAACATGACGGTGAACTAAACCACTATTGTGAGACTTGTGAGAAATTTGTTTGCGTTTGTTGCACACTGACAAGTCATGCTGACCACTGCTGTGGAGAAATGGAAGAAATGGTTCATAAAAAGAAGAATGAAATAAAGTCAGCTAGCAGCAAAATTGACAAAATGATGGATGAATTCTTGGAGACTCATGATAACATTGATCGGGTGATAAAGAGAAGAAGTGATGAAATGGAGAAAATAGACCAGCAATATGATGAACTGTTTAGGAAATTGGAAAACCAAAAAGAGCAAGCAAAACAACAAGCAACTGACACATTGTTACAGAGGGAAACAGCTTTGAAGGAACAACAAGAGAGGCTCACTGCTGTGCGAGGAGAAGTGGTAAACATAAAAGAATTGAATGCTTCCTTGGAAAGGAGTACCGGACAAGAGGTCTTATCTGTTAGGGTAAGGAAACAGAAGAGGGCAGTTGGTGATTGCATAGAACAGCTTGCTACTAAAAGACAAACAATTAGCAACCAAGTTGGAGAGCTGGACAAAATGTTTAGCAACACTACAAGTTTCATAGAATTGGAGGAATGTTGTTTTGATCCATCCCATTTTGAAGTTTTGTGCCCAGAAACATTTTACATTCATGGATCGTACAAGTTTACAGTGATAGCATTGATTGCAGGACATTCGACTGCACAGCTACCCAGTAATGCGGTATCTATACAATTAAAAGCAAGCACAGGAAAAGTGGTGGATGCCAAGATCACTGACAACAAAGATGGTAGTTACACTGGCTCTCTTTCTCCTGTTCATATTGGTAAAGCAAAGCTGATAGTTTCAATTAACGGAAAGCAAATTGCAGACATTTCTTGCACTGTTTTTGTGCGTGAATACCAGGTTAATAAACGTACCATCAACTTGAAGTATGCTGACAAACTGTATGTTGGCAGCCATACAACAGAAAGATTATCCAATCAACCCTGGGGAATTGCAGTTGGTAAGTATGGCTTATATGCAATGACTGATTGTTTACATCATTGTGTTTGCATTTTTGATGAGTCAAGTCAACTGATTAAAAAGCTTGGTGGTGATTGTGGTGACGAAATTGCTCAGTTTCAAAATCCTTTGGGAGTAGCATTTGACAGTAACAATTGCTTATATGTAGCGGACACTGGAAACCATAGGGTGCAGAAGTTTAGCATGTCCGGTAACTTTGTGCTCCAGTTTGGCCACAAAGGAATGGGCAGTGGTCAACTGAACAAGCCACATGACATCACAGTACATGATGGACGAGCCTATATTGCTGACAGTGGCAACAAATGCATCTCAGTCTTTAAAACAGATGGACAATTTTGTAGCACGATTGGTCAAGGAGAGATTGATATTCCTTGTGGTGTTGCTGTCAATGTTGATAATAAGCTTTTGGTTGCCTGCTATGGTCATGAGTATTTGGTTTCTTTCTCACTAGATGGTAGTGACAGAGAGAAAATATGCTTGTTTTCAGATCCACAAGGTGTTTATCGAAACACTCAAAACCTAAATGTTGCATTTGGTGTTGCAACTACCTTGACTGGAGATATCGTGGTAACCGATACCATTAAGCATAAAATTAGGGTCTTTGACAAAACTGGCAATCAGGTACAAATTATTAATACCTACAGGAATACTAATTCCAATAGTATCAACTTTCCTACTGGAATATGTGTTACTTCCTCTGGTGAAATATTTGCAACTAGCAGCTCTGCGAATGTATTGGATACTATTTTTCAACTGATCCACTAGCTAGTTAAGTAAGAAACTAAGTTGCTATTGTAGGCTATTTATTTACATTGTATAGTGACTTTAGTATTCTTTGTTGTATGTATTGCCAGTATATTATGATTATGTGTGAATATTTCTCATTATATTATTATAGCTAGTACCATCACTTGCTCAGTATCATATAGGTCCCCTCCACTTTGATTGGACAATGTTTACAATAAAAATCCGAGGTATACTCTAAATATCATGGGTAGATCTACAGGGGAAGAGCAGATCGTGTTTCTATATATACTAATTTATTTTCAGTACTGTACAGCAAACGAAACATGCTAGAAATTTCTATTAATAAACTCCTTAGTGCCAGCTTGATAGCGATTAATATGCAGCAAATTCGGAGTCAATCGGTGCTATGGTTCTGGAGTTAGCTGGATCATGGACAGACAGACAGCTCTTCAACTTTGTATACTTAGTAGATAATCACTTTTAATTCACTTCTTCTAAAGTCTTAAAATTAAGCTTATACTTAACATTTCAGTAACACTTGCATATGTTGAATGGTTGTTACAGATAAACCTTGCTGATTGTCTTTGTGCTACTTCTCTTAAGTCAGCATTCTTCTGAGCTAAGGAGACCAGATAATCGAGGCATATTCCAATATCATACAATTGTAACATTTAGTTTTGATATCAGTTGGACAATGCTTAATATTACGTTGAAGAAAACTTTTAACCTTATTAGCTTTGCCAATCAGTAACAGTTCTTAACATGATCATAGATGTTCATTGATAGTAGTTACACCAAGGTATTGTTCTGGTGTTGTTTGCTTCACTCCTTGTCCCTGAATATAGCAATGCATAAGTATGGGGTTGGATTTATTGGATACTCTGAGAAATTCACATTTTGCTGGATCAAGTTTTAAAGGACATAGCCATTCCATTATTTAGTCCACCGTTCAAGGGAACTAGATTGAGATCTGCTTGCAAAATGTGACAGTCATTTACTGTTCTGACGGTTGTATAAAGCAAGACATCATCTGTATAATTATAACTTAATTTTACATTTAACATTGGCTGGTAGGTCATCAATAAAACATATAAGAAAAGGCTTGTGGTACCCCAGAGGTGACTTCAGCTGGATTACTGTGTGATGACCCTCAAAGCTGTATACAACCTCTAGTTTTAATTTACCGTTAGTATACGCTTGATATGATCTTGAGGTCACTCCCGAGGGTCACGCAGTAGTAAAGGGGGTTCACCTTTCACAAGTAATGATCGATTGTGGTATTTCGTTATTATCAGGATGAATAGTAGGAAGCAATTTAAGGTGGTCCTCTTGGGAGAAGGATGCGTAGGAAAGACATCCATAATTCTTCGTTATGTTGAAAATCAATTTAGTGAAAAGTACATCGAAACTAAACCGAGTCAGTGCCAAGCGGCTTTCAAGACCAAAAAGTTGAATATCGAAGGGAATCCAATCAACATAGCGATATGGGACACAGCAGGACAAGAACAGTATCACTCTCTGGCCCCTATATACTATCGAGAAAGTCACGGCGCTATTATTGTCTATGACATCACGGATCAAGACTCTTTCCACAAGGCGTGTAACTGGGTGAAAGAGGTGCGTAAGATAGTTGGCGATGTTCCTATGTGTATTATTGGTAATAAATCCGACTTGGAGAAATACAGGAATGTAAGCCAAGAGGAAGCTGAAAAGTACGCTGCTTCAGTGAATGCCAGGCATTACCACACATCTGCCAAACTGAACAAGGGATTAGAAGTTGTGTTCCTGGATCTTACTAGGAAGATGTTGAGAGCGCAAGCCATTGCTACTCCAGTCACAAATCATACACAACCACAAAGAAATTCAAGTAGAAAGTCAATTGTTGTAACTGAGGATGTACCAGTTCAGCAGCCATCTGGTGGCTGTTGTGGTTGAGTGTTACATGTTTCACTACATAATTTGGTTGTTCAAATATGTTTGGTGCTATGCAGTTTTATTAATAATGCAAGATGGTTTTTATTCTGCTAAGTGTGCTATCATGTGAGTTGTGACCTTTTAGAAAGTAAAGTGTACTTTCTGTACATGGTCAGCTGTGAATTGCACTAATTTTCTGTGTGTGCGTGTGTGTGTGTGTGTGTGTGTGTACGTACGTACATAGTGTTGTTTCAGTTGAATCTAAAAGTACTTTTAGTAAGACAAATATGTATTAGTTACCAAATCTGTAACTAAATGAAAATCCATGTTATAACTAAAACTAAACCTATAACAAAAAACAATAATTTACCAAAACTAAAACGAATTAGGAAAGATAACTAAAACTATATCTTAAACCAAAAGATTTTCTTATGCACAACTACTATAACTAAAATTATGGTTTTCATGTTTATAAATAAAATAAAACAACATAGCGAGTATAACCATATAACTAAATCTATAACTAAAAGAAATAAGTAACTTTACTACTAGGGCTCTGTAATTAAGTCATACCAAGGTATTAACAAAGTTACAATCTCACTATACTGAACCATGATAACAAAATATCGAAAATACCGAATATACCATAGTGGTTAATAGTAAAATACAAGGAATTAAATGTTGTGGCATCAAAATAAACTGTGTTTACAGAATGGGTAGATGAGTGTAAATGTTTTTTGCCTTGCCACTTACTAAATACCATCCCTGTTCAGCATTTGTTGTACAGTATCCTTTTAAGGGCAATACCTATATTTAGTAATACCAAGGTATTATTTTAAAAATATACCATAAATGTTTGCAGAGCCCTAATTACTGTATCTAAAACTAAAATTGATGTAACTAACTATATGACTATAATTAAAACTCTTTACTAAAACAACACTAGTGTGCATACATGTATGTGTGTGTGTGTGTGTGTGTGTGTATGTTGTGTTGTCCAATGAGCTTGTAATGCTACGTAGCCTGCAGTAGCCAGTTTTTTAGTCATATAAGGTAGATAGACCTCATATATACCTTATGGTGGATCTTTGATACACTGTTATTGCACTATATAATGTTATTTTCTTTCCATTTATACTTGTATATGCAGCCCCCCCTAATCAGGGGGTATACAATGCTGATTCCATTCCCCACAAGGGACAATGCTTACAAGAAAATACTCTAATAGAGCAGTCAATCATTCTAGTAGAACAGTCACTTTTAAATTACTTGTAAGTAGCTACTTAATTCATAACATAGTGAAATCATTTAAAATATTCTCTCAGAGCTTGAAACTTTTCCTGGGGGCAGACCCTCATGAATAACATCCGTATACCGTATAGCCTAAATATTTCGAGGTAGAGCAATGTTGCTAAAAATAATTTTTTTTGCGGATTTGCAAACATTTCCAAAATGTATTAGACTATATGGAGGTCTAAATATTTCAAGGCTAAAATTTTCACTGATAATCCCCAAAACCGCAAAATCAGCAAAAATTTACACCCTTGAAATATTTAAGCTATATGGTAATATTATGTTGTACTCCACCATGTAGATCTTATTGTCAAGGTTGGTCCCCTCAACTTTGACCTGCTCTACCGCCCCTGCCCTATCACATTTAATTTATCCATGAAATATAGCAATCTGCTGAGTTTTGAATCATTAAAACATTTTAGGTCTGTCAGTGGCTGGAGCCGTGCTATACTCCCGTCCCCCACTTATGGTAACTCTACATATTACTGTTGGGAAACCCTGATGACCACCCATTAGCCATACTAAGACAGTAAGGGATTTACAGGAACTATGCAATTCTATATGTGACCAAATTATGGACCATTTCAATGTTCAAAATCTGTGGCCACCCCCAGGCCCTCCTCACCTGGAAACGATGCTCCTGTGAAAAAAATCCTGGCTATGTTATGCTTCACCTATATTTGGTGTGGCACTTGTATCTGAGGGCACTGGCATGCTCAAGAAACCCTGCCATAATTATAGCAGTAAGGTACCTACCATACAAGTTGAAGCCATGAAGTTAGCCTGGATCCAAATTTGTATATATAGTTGTACATTGAAGAAACATAGTCCATTTTTCTGCGAGCTGAATTGACACCATGAACTTCTCAAAGTTACTAGATACATTTAGTATGATCAAGTGTTTGTAACTTATTTATTGAACAAAATTCTTCAGTTCTGATGACACATATAGTATAATTGCATCAATAAACAAATGCCTGCATCATGTGTTTACATAGACCAGCAGGAAAATTTTGTTTTGTTAGCTGCATATAATTTCTATAATTAACCACATGTATTGTTCCAAGCAATATAATAAAAAATATTTCCTTATAAATTATAATAACATCCTTTATCCTGTTGATATTGTGTGAACCAGAAGATTACTAAATATGCATGGTATATGGCTGTACTTAGATAAAGGAAATATTTTTAACAAAAATAATCTATGCATTTACTTTTCATTTAACAACATACAAAGTTTTAGTAGCTATAATGCATGCACTGTATTATTATACCAACTCCAAGAGGATGACCTATATTAATCCATTTGTTTAAGTACACATGTGCATGTGCAGTGAGTATCACGTTGAGGTCATCAATGGTTTCACATCCTATATAACAATGACCATGGAATATATCTGACAAACTTCTGGCGTGAGGCCAAGTATGAGTGAGACTAATGGTAATTAGATATGATTTGAATCTGAATTATATAATGGGTGTAGATAATTAGTGGAGTTTAATTTGCAAGGCTGCATGTCCTGTTTTGTTTAATATCTATACTGATGGTATGTATATAGTGACGTGCAAGTATAGTCCAAGTTATATAAGTTGACGCCCTTGCAACTTGAAGATTATATGGTTGTGCAGAGTAGAATCATTTAGATAGCTATATAGCTTTGGCAACTCAAAAAGAAAGATATCATGTAGTAAAGTGACTATCATTAAGTGCTTTCATCTGATCATCCATGTTACATAGTCAACAGGCAGGCTAGCTGGTGTTGTTCGGGAGGTACCACATTGTTGTACTATGTTCCTGCATATTCATTCTGTGTCTTAAAAATAGGTTCCAAGATTCTAATAGGAGGCAATGATGATGACGATTATACACCAATCAGCTATATGCCATGGCTGTTCCTCCTCTCATATGCAGTGCATGTTACAATACATAACATACTACACGATACATACAGGCTTAATACAAAACAATGCAACACAAACTTACAGAATAAAACAGTCAACAAATTAATAAAGTAAATGTCCATAATATGAGGTATCAGGTGGCAAATTTTAATATGCCTGTTTGATACCAGTTATGGAAAGAACAATTTTTGCCAATTTTTGATAGCACTAAATTGGCTAAGTTTGGAAATTGTAATGAGAAAACCTGCCAATTTTGGAAAATTTTTTTGCCAGATTTGGAAACATATAAGGCAAATGTGGCATCTTCAAAGCCTTGCCACAATCGGCAAATTACTTACTTTGGTTTTATAGCATAGCACGGTAGATTTAATTGTGGGTATCGATTTTCAGTTTGGATTTAGTTTGATATAAATGGGTTAGGAATCTACTGTAGTGGTGTGCTAGTAGGTTTAGGAAAATTCGCTGGTAGAATTAGGACATTCATGATCACTAGTAGAATTAGGACACTTGCTAGTAGAATTACAGATTCCCCGAGGATCGAAGATCTGATATGGGGAGGATGAATTGTATGAGGAGGTGAAGGATACATGGAAACAACATACATATAACCCTAAAAGATCTTTATAATTTACCTGGTTAAAGTGATTCTTCATGCCTCCTTACACAGATTTAACAAACCTTCACCATGGTGGGTATTAATTAGAAATCATCCATGAGGCCACAAAAATTTCTTGCCTTACGGTATAAACTTAACAGTACATTTGTACAGAGTGCAAGTAACATTATAAACAAAAGAAAAACAACAAAAAAAATCAGCTCTTTGTATATCACTCACCTAGGTTTTTTACGAGGTCTTTCAGAAGAACCGGAAACTTTGGTCTGACAATCTCCGTAGTCAACACTGTCCTCCATCTACTTTGTTTCTAAATAGGCGCTAATACTCGAAAATATTAGAGTAACGTGAAACATCACATGCTGAATATTTGAATGGATTTTTTGAATTTTGAGATGGCTTCTGAGGAGTCACGAATGGTACGCTTACCTTATGGATTATAAATGTAATAGTTTACTATAAAAAAAACATTTATTTTGCTATGAGTACGCATAACAAAATTATGTTAATGGCACCTAGGAGTCTTTTTTACATTTGTTACGCGTAGGCACTTAGTTTACCTTTGGAGATTTGGTTTTTTAAGATGACTGCATAAATTTTGTGTTTCAGTTGAAAGGAATCTTAGCCAAAGTAGATGCGGTAAGTCTCAAATGATTGTGTGTGTAGTTAAGTGTACTATATGTTGCAACTAGTTGGAAGAGAGGATGATGATGAAGTTCGTAGTTGGAAGAGAAGATGATGAAGTTCAACAAAGTAATTTCCTTGATATAGTCTTTAATACTGTGTAGTAGTTAAGTGTACTATAAGTTGCAACTAGTTGGAAGAGAAGATGATGATGAAGTTCAGCAGCCCGACCAATGAAGAGGTTAGTGTGAATTTAATTTATAAATCTTCTAAAGTTTTGTTGCAGGAGGCTAGGTTGAAACCACCCACTAAAACTTTACTCGAGCAGTCTTGTAATTTAGACTTGTCACCACGTCCTTTTTTCCAGAAAAGGGTACTATGGACATTTTAAAACATGTCATCCTGATGTGGCCATTAGTACAAACATTTGTGATAACTACAGGTTTGCGTGTAGTGGTTATCAGATAATTGTATTGCCTATTAAATACTTTGCTTAGTTGTTTCGATGTTGTCATCCAAGTTACCTCTGTTACGTATACCCTTAACACCTTTGTTACCCATGTTACTGTTGTTATCTTTGTTAATCTTGTTGCCTGTTTTACAAAATAATGTTATGTTTGTTACCTTCTTTTGTTACTTTTTTTACCCATGTTTCCATTGTTACCCCTGTAACCTCTGTTATTTTTTTACACTTGCTACCTTCGTTACGCATGTTACTCTATTGTGTTACACCCAATTTTTACAATTGTTTCCCATTGTTACCAATGATTGTTATCCATAGATGTTACTTCTGTTACTTATGTTGCCCTGTTACCAATAGTTAGGTGTTAGTTCTTCTTACCAATGATATGTTGCCTTTTTAATATTTGTAGAAATGTAGCATATAACACATTTATTGACTTGTTTTTTAGTTTCTCATGCCATTTTGCTCAGTGTTGTCAATTTGGGTGGACTGGGGACAAACTATTGTGGTCTTTCCTGGCAGACCGGCATAGAAGGAGCAGGTTCCAGTTGGTTTGTATATATTAACCAGAAATATTTGCTAGGAGTGAAATCTACTCATGTTGTTGTGTATGTAGCCATATCTGTCCTAGGTACATTGTTCGTTTGGTGATTGTGCTTGGTTGTATGTGCTGCGGGCCTAGAGCAAATAATAATAAAAACATGTTGACTGTATATTTGACAGAAATGGACACACCATGAATGTACGCATTATGAATGACTAAGGATGTGATTGAATGTTTGACCAACCTACACTGTGAAAAAGGTGGGATATAATATGGTATTTCCAGTGGCTTATTGAATACAAATAAGCCTTAATATAAACCTTGTATTATACTCATGTTATAGTTTAGTATAATGCATACTATACTATTACATATATGGTTTTAGTTTATTTACCACATTACCTGAAAAAGTTTATATCGAATATAATACCCACACTATACCATCACATATATGGTTTCAGTATGTTTAACACATTAACTAAAGCCTTACATGAGATTGTTAGTATACTACAGGTTATATCAAGCTTTTTTGTATTCAATAAGCCACTGGAAATACCATCTTATATCCCTCTTTTTTCACAGTGCTACCTTTCGGAGTGGTCCTATGGGAACGTGAGATACCCAACTTCTAATACACCTTATGAAATGGGTGAGGATGTGGTAGAGTGTTAACTAAATTTTAACTGATGTACCTTCAGGTGTGGTTGATTGGAAACCTGGTGCAGTATGATGGATATGCTTAGGAAGTTGACACCTTATCAATGGGTAAGGATGCATGGGATTGACTTTTAAGTGTTTTCAATGGTGTATACTTATAGTGACTTATGGAAAGGAACACACTCACTTCTGGGATGAGTAGCATGTGGAGCATTGTCCAGGATCCTGTGGAAAAAACTGACATTTTATTATTGTTTGTATTATTTGCAATCTACAGTAACATTACATCTAGCATAAGCGAACCACGCTAAATCTAAGATCTTGTTATCTAATAGAGTAGTCATTTACTCTAAAAAAGCAGTCAGGAAATGCTTGCAGAAAGTCAAATTTAATTTTGATATTTTACACAACACTAAACTGTATACATATCTCTTCAATACATAGTCGTCACCAATAAGTACAAGAGTTAGGTTATAGGATATACCATATAGTGGTAAAAAGTTCTGTTATTGAGGAACCTTGCAATTGCAAGTTTCACACATTTAGCTAATTGGCCCGGTCATATGCTGGTATCAAATATGTCACTATTACTAGCTAATGGAATTCCACTCCTTAGATTGATATGTGTAACAGAGGTAACATTGGTAATGAAATTAACATGGATAATGAAAGTAACAAGTGTAACATGGGTAACAAAGATTACAAGGGTAAATGAGGTAACAGTCTAACAGAGATAACATGGCTAACAATTAAGCGAAACAGAGGAAACATGAGTATCAAAAGTAATAAGGGTAACAGAGGTAACATAAGTAATAAAGGCAATAAGGTAACATGAGTAACAAAGGTAATCAGGGCAATAGAGGTAACTAAGGTAACAGAGATAACATTAGTAACGGAGGTAATAAGGGTAACAGAGGTAACTTAGGTAGCAAGGGTAAGACAGGTAACATTGGTAATAGAGCTAGCGTAGGTAACACGTGTAATATTACCAACAAAGGTAAAAAGGGTAATAGAGATAACATGGGTATCAAGGGTAATATGTGTAAAAGAGGTAACAAGACCAATGAAAGTACCTAGCCATATCAAAGGTAACAGAGGTAATGTGGGTAACAGCTATAACATATATATATATATAGGTAATAACATAAGTAACAAAAATAAAAGTGTAACAAGACCAATGAAGGTACAAAGAGTAATAATGGTAACTGAGGTAATATGGGTAACAACAATAACAGAGGTAACATAAGTAATGAAAATAACAAGCGTAACAGAGGTAACATGGATCAAAAGGGTAAAAAATGTTAACAAAGATACTGAGTGAGAACATTATCCGTAATGCTGCACTTCTGGGGACACGCTGCACCAAATAGCTCCCAGGGATACATATCAAAACATGCTATTGGGATTTGTAAAGTCAGAATGGCAAAAATGGCAAAATCAAATTTACAGCCAGTAATCATTTTATCAGCAATATTGTACATTACCAGTATCCTTTGTTTGTTTTCTACCCTTAGATCATGAAATGGACTGATTAAACACTGAATTTTTCAAAGGTTTCAGGATGGATGGATCACTTTTTCAGTTTCTCCAATACAAACTCCATACATTTTACATCATTTTGTATATTCAATAATTGCAAGCACTAGACACGATCAAATACCATAAAACTTAATATCATTCAACTCCTTATGAATTGCTCTATCCGATTCCGGCCGAACAAAATTCGTAATCGCTATGGTAACGGCGTGATGCCGCTAATTAATTAGAACGCGAAATTCGTGATTTGCTCTCCAATGGATTTTGTACTGCGTAAGTTGCTATTTACCATCGTTTGTTGTAAATTTGCAAGCTGTAAACACTTTAGCTTCGAATAAATTTTGTTACCATCGGATAGAGGAGTGTTATGCGTGTATAATGGCGGCCGAACAATTTTGATACCGCCTTCAGAATCAGAGTTATGGTGAATAACCAGTGGCGGATCCAGGATGGGGCATTTGGGGCAAATGCCCCCCCCTTCAAGAATTGCATACAAGATCGAGATACTCTAATAGAGCAGTCAATTACTCTAATAAAGCAGTCACAATGTTCATGAGGCAGTGTAGCTTACCTATGAAGCTATAAATAGGATTTTATTTTACATAACAGACGTGATATAGTTGGTAAGGATAACTAGCTATTATTGTCGTGACCTTTTCTTTTTTTTTTTTTTTTTTTTTTTGGTCTTCAACTGGTTTTCAGCAAGTTTTTTTGGTCTTCAACTGTTTTTCAGAAAGGTGCCCCCCCTCTTTCCAAACTCTGGATCCGCCCCTGCATCCGGCATAGTCAATATAGGTACGGCAGTGCAAAAACCTTCTGCTTGATATTTTAGCTATGCAAAACAGGGTAGCTATAGCCTATATAGCTACTCAGATGGTAGCTACGATTTTCCGTACCATACGCGTATGGTTGTACCGTACGCGTATGGTACAAAATACGCATATGGTACAAAATACGCATATGGTATAGAACATTAACAAGAGTTAATAATATAGTAACTCTTGGTGTTAACTTGAGGCGACGCCTGCTTGTTCCGTACGGATTGGCGGGCGCCCTTGTATAACATTTAAATAACTCCAGCACGTGATTGAAAGAGCGGTTAATGGAAATATAAAGTGGGATACTTTACCCGCTACTGCAAGAGCCATATCAGAGTGACAGCTTGCGTTTTTGTCTCCGCTTAAGTCCAGTTCCCTATTGTTGTGGACCCTTCAGTTTGTGGCGTTGTGATGTCCGCTCTAGCCGGGGTACAGCAGTCACAGTCATATTATACTATACATGTATGTATGTACTGTGTACACTCCTATATGGTAGAACGGCTATGCCGAATATAGGAGATTAAAACCAAATTCAATTCAATTCAGCACTTTGGCGTGCGCCCTCTAAGGTCTACTCCCTCGCATCCACGGATGACCTGCTGGGGCAGTTACAGTTAACCAGGTACTTCGAGCCAGTTTCTCGGTCAGGCGACACCTAGTGTTGTTCACTTTACCATACAAAGCACCAATGCATATGGCAACTTCGTTGTCATGGTACGTCTAGGCGTCGTCAAGGAACTTCTGGAGTAGTAGCTTGCCGCAGCTCATAGACTACGCGTTGGTCTCCTACATATCAAAACTCATGTAAAATTAACCCATACATTACAATTTTCCGTAAAATATTATAGACCTTATTCAATTAGAATGATAAGCGCCCGGAAGCGTTACGACATTTCCATGGCGACAGTCACGTGAATCAGCAATTTTTAGCAGACGCCATTTTGAGTACCGAGGTGCAATGCCGCCTTCGTTTGCCAGGTAAGGCTATCGAACAAATCACTCGACAAAATACTTTAACGACTTTTTTAACGCAAAATTAACAATGAGCGCGGTAATAAGTGACTTTTATCACCAACTTGACGAGGCAGGGAAAAGGCGATACCAAGAGAAGCTTCAATTGATTGGATTGAAAGAAGACCCATATCTTCTGCCACGAGACCACTGGTCGCCTTCGAGGGCTCTATGGCCCAAAGTAGAATCGCCGGATATTTGTGTGTACCTTATAAATTCACCTAGCCCATACACGATGGAAGAGTTGAAAGGTTACAAAAGTACAGAAGCATGGGCATACTTCGTGGCTGGATTCGTCGAAGATGTGCTGATTACTAAGGTTAACGAGAACTCGCTCCTTATGACAGCAAAGGTATACAGTACTCAGTGACTAGTCTAGAGTTTTGCACTGTGTGTTATAGTTGATTTTCCTCACACTAGAGTAGCCGGAAGAGCCTTCTTCCCTAGCCCCTGGAGCACACATAGCTATGTAAAACAAAACAATACAAAACACAAAATCACAGGAAGATTTTTTTTTCAAAATGACACCTGTGTCTTCAGTGATTCGTAGAATTATCCTCACAGTAGTCAGCAGATCTACTGGAGACAACAGTACAAAATTAATGATACAAAAGCACACACAAACAAAAAAGGCAAACACAGAAAATGATCTGCTAAGTGAACCCTATGCACATGCTAACGATGGCACGTGCCACCTTTCATAACCTGAGTTGCATGCAGGCTGCACAAATATTTTAAATGCATAAGTTACATACAACCAAACATGCACAGCCTATAGATTCAGGTAAACCATGCAGTTTTCCCTGCCCCATGTTGGCCATCTATATTAGTGGAACTACATGTACATGTACAATATTATTGCGAACTGATGGCCTGATTGTTCTATATATTAGAAGATAGGTATGCCCTAATTCTGGAAACTTGCTTCCTCTCTGTAGTATAGTGTTACATTTGCATGTGTCACAGTGTATATATCCATTCAGTAGCTATACAGCTAGCTATAGCTATATACTTTTTATATTTAAAGGTTAAACATAGCCAGTGTATGAACAGTCCACCATTGAGACCATGGCTTGGCATTAAACCAGATGGAACAATCATCTGTACTCACTGTAATTGCATGGCTGGTGCAGGCGAGGCATGCTCCCATGTAGCTGCTACACTATATGCAGTGATGGCTGGGGTGAGACTACGAGATGAAACTTCCTGTACTTCTGAACCTTGCCAGTGGTTAGCACCAACTGTAACAAAAAAGGTACATAGTTTAATCTGCAAATTTATGTCAGGGATGTCATTTATAAATTATTGCAGATATCATTTGCAACCATACAAGACATCAGTTTTACAAAGCCCAGGGAACCATTTTGGGAAACCGATGATAAGCCGCCAATTGCAACATCAAAGAAACTAAGAACATTACCAGAGCCACTGATTACTATGGAATCTGCTTACTCAAGATTAAAAGAAGCAAATCCAAAAGCAGTGTCTCTGTCCTTGCTGCCAGGATTTTCAAAAAGTTTTATTCCCCAGTCTTGTACAGACAAATTCCCAGTAAACTTGACCACACTGTATGACCCTAAGTATCTTCACATGTCATATGATCTCCTTCTTAATGAATGTGACAGAGTTTTTAGTTCTCTTGCTGTGTCTATAGAGCAGGCTGAAAGTTTGGAGCAAGCAACGAAGATGCAGTCAAAATCACGGCTGTGGTTCCGTTATAGAGCTGGCAGAATTACAGCATCTAGATTTAAAGCTGCTGTTGCCACCAATGCAGACCATCCTTCCCCATCACTTATTAAAGCAATCTGCTACCCAGAATCAACAAAGATTAAAAGCAAAGCAACTTGGTAAGCATTCAATGTAGCTATTCTATACATTATATGTTTTTGCTTTTTCAGCTGGGGGTGTAGTCATGAGAAGGTAGCTTTGTCGCAATATGTTGATGTGGTATCGCCCCAACATGAGAATTTTGAGCTATGTAATTGTGGGTTTGTTATTAATCCATCTTATCCTCACTTGGGTGCTTCACCAGATGGTATAGTGGCATGTGATTGCCATGGAGTAGGTGTGATTGAAGTAAAATGCCCCTATTGTGTCAGAAAGCAGTCACCTGATAGTGCTATAGAGATGTTGAAGTACTTGGAATGCCAAGGTGATGAAGTCCACTTGAAAGAGACAGATGCCTACTATTATCAAGTTCAGGCACAACTGAATATTTGTGATGTTCCATATGCAGACTTTGTTGTATGGACAGAGGCCGGGATATTTGTTGAGCGAATTTTTCCACAGCCAAACTTTTTCATTAAAGCAGTTGCAGAAATGGAAAGATTCTATAAGTATGCAGTGCTACCTGAGTTGTTAGGAAAGTGGTACACTAAGCAGCCTGTAATTCCTTCATCAATAGATTCTCCTGCTGTAATTATAGCCCCCACTCCAGGTGAGAGTTTACTTGCTAGTAGCTTAATATGACTTACTCCTTGTAATGACTTCTAAGGTCCTGCTTTTGATGACCACATGCCTATGTCTGCTGCAGCTGGTGATGACACATTTTCTGCTAGTGATGATCTCATCCTCACCACTACTGATGAACTATCCCTCACCACTAGTTATGAACCAACCCTCACCGCTAGTGATGACCTCACCCTCACTGCTAGTGATGACCTCACCCTCACCGTTAGTGATGACCTCACCCTCACCGTTAGTGATGACCTCACCCTCACCGTTAGTGATGACCTCACCGCTAGTGATGACTTCACCCTCACTGCTAGTGATGACCTTGTGTACAGCCATGGTGATGTTGCCTCCAGTAGTGCTGCAGCATTGTGCATGAACACATGTACAGACAATCACATGCCATCAAATCCAGACTCTGATGAATTATGGTGCTACTGTAGGGAACCTGAGGATGAAGTCATGATAGCTTGTGATTTTCCAGGATGCAACATTGAATGGTTTCATATGAAGTGTTTAAGGATGGAAGTAGTTCCACATGGAAACTGGTATTGTCCGGACTGCAGGATAAAATTCAAAGGAAAGTGCCCTCCAAAGAGTTATATTAACTAGCTATATAAATTTAATCAAATGGTATAATAGATGCACATAAATTACATAATGCTGAGCACGTAATAAGTATGTTATCAATGGTACAGTCATTGCCATCTTTCAACAGGGTGATAGGCAAGATTCCTTTCAGAATTTTGTATTTTTGTTTCAGCATTCCTATCGCCCGTTCCACATGTATTCTAACATGTGAGATCTCTCTGGACCAATCGATGTCATGGCGACTTAATTGTTTTTTTCCCCTAGTGAATGATGGAGTTTTCACTTCAGCACAGTATAGTCCTATGCTGTCTTGTATAGTGAAACCTCGATCTGCTAAAATCAAATCACCGGGTAAAAGCTTGTCTAAAATTCCACAATGTTCAGTGATGTATTTGTCAGAGACACGCCCTCCCCAGGCCTTTGAAACAAACGAAATACTGCCTTGTGGAGTGATGGCTATTAACACTTTGGCAGTGTTGTGTTGTTTGTAATTGCTCCAAGTTTGTGCTCTTGCCTTCAAATTGCTGGGTCTATCAATGAAAATTTCTGTGCAGTCTATTATGCAGACACATCTCGAAAAGAATCTTCTAAATGCCATTGGCATTGTCTCTCTTAATTCAGCTCTTTCTGGCCATTGAATGAATGGACGCAATCTTTTTGCCATAATGTCAATCCACTTGCGAAATATCCGAGATACAGTAGGTTGTGATATGCCAAATCTGTAAGCAAGGTCTACTTCTTCCAAATCAAGTCTTAACTTCATCAGTACCATGAATATCTCTTGAAATGTGGTCAGCACACCTCTGCTCATATTCAATCCAGATGTAACCACGTCAAAAACCAACTTCAAGGTAGCAAAATTAGGTAGACCAGTGTAATACTTTACTTTCCTGTCATTATGTTCTAAACTTTCTGCAGTCAAAAATAAATCAACTTGCACACCCTTCTCAGTCAATTGCACTGCATAATCAGTCTGATTACAACTGTCTTGGACATCAGGGCTCACTTGTACACCTGTTTCCATCATTTCTACATCGATCTTTCCTTCCACTGCTATACACACTTGCACACCTGCTTCCAGTAGTTCCACATCTCTTGTATCTGTTTGGCAACAACTGTCTTGTACTGATGGTGATACCTGTACACCTATGTCCATCAATTCTGCATCTTGAACTTCTGGTGATACCTCACATACCTCCATCGATTCTGCATTTGTCTGGCAGCAATCATCTTGAACTGGTAGTGACACCCCTATACTTACATTCATCAATCCTGTATTCACCTGTAGCTGACACTCACTTTCTTCTGCCTCATGCAACATTTGCATACCAACTTCCATCATTTGACAGCAATCTTCTTGATGTGTTTGTAAAACTTGTGCACTCAATTCTATATCCATTCTGTCATTAGCTTCCAATGGTGTATCATCAGCTTCTTGTGGTGCTGCTACATCTCCTTCTATCAAATCTGCAACCAACCGACCCTTTGGGACTTCCTCTACTATAACTAGTTCATCAGGTTGATGGTAACCTTGTTCATGATTATGTAGATGGTCTTCTTGTACGTCACTACTACTCAATGAGCATTCCGATTGGTAAGTGCTTTTGCGGTTACTTAAATCCACTTGTCCATTAAGGCTATTAACTTCTGTAACACCATCATCTCTATAATATCTTAATCCAGTGGAGCGTCGTATTTTATTTCTTAGTCGCAGGTACCTTTCTACATCCTTTTTCAGCTTAGCAATTACATGAGGTTTCACATCTGAAAATACTGCTGGCACATAGTCTGGATGGCCAGGGTCATCACTCTTATTTCCTATCCAAGTAGACAATTTAAGAAGTAACATAATTATAATATAATTCTGCGTTATAATTCTGATAACCAGTTTAACATCTGGGCTGGGAATGGTAATGTATATTGATATGTATGAAGTTTGTAATTGCTTGCATTACCTATATAGGCTAAACCATTATGATGGGAAGACACCATCTGTAGCTGATTATAGCCACGAGGGTTAAGCCCTCAGAAAATAAATAGGGGTTAGCTAATTGCAACAAATCTAAGTTAAGAATATGTATATATAATTATTATTAAATTGTTCTGCTTTAAAATTTGAGAGGTTATTCCACTGTTTGATGGAACAAGGAAAGAAGTTTTGTTGGTAGGCAGTTGTTTTGGATGCAGCTATATAGTTATACGTTATCACAGTTTATACTAGCTAATGGTTCATTCATTAGTAGCTTGCATGGTAGCTAGCTAAAAAAGTATAGCTACAGTAAAATTAGTCACTGCATGCATGGTAATTTCCTTTAAATTTCTGCAATAGAAGACAATGCCTAAATGTAAAACGTTGCAACCAGCACACTGTGTACAGTATCAACACATAAAATTAATCTGCTTAAAGCATTGCAAGTGACCGTTGCATTACAACAAAGTGGGTGTACGCTCTATTAGAGTGTATTGGGAACCATTGTGTCTGTGCTCTATTAGAGTGAAAACAATACCCGTAATGAAGTGGCCACCGCAAAGCCATGAATGTTTGGTTGGCAACCAGTCTTTACGAGCGGATATCCATCGTCTTCTTCGGTTAGTATCACCTGGAAACTTATAGAATGAAATTCCACAGCCCTTAGAAAATTCTCGGTTGCAATCCGGGGCGCAGCATTTCTTCCCCATGAAATGTATTCATACGCTAAATGGCTTTAAGAACTCAAAATGGCGGACAATAATCCGCCTGAAATGTTGCAAACTTCAGGCGGATTATTCTGCTTCGCAACGCCTTCGCAACAGCTATAAACGCTATAGTTATAATTACGAGCGCCTCAAAATTAATTCAGTGAATAAGGTCTATTATGCGTAAAATCAATGTACAGCAGCCTATGGAGGTAAGTTAGTTTTAAGTTACGTTATCAGGGGCGGATCCAGGAGCTGGCTAGGGGAGGGGCACAAACAGGGTAAGTTGTAGGTGGTTGCATGTATGGGGAGAGCCATATTCTCTATAGTTCGGTGCTGCTTTTTTGAAGCAGCAAATAATCACCTCTTAGTGGTGTCTCACTGTTAATTTTTGCCATTTTGGCCTATTCAGATGGTTGTGAAGTTTTAAAAGGCTCCGAATGTCTTAAATAACAGCAACACGATAATTATTTTTAGAGGCGCTTAGTACGCACGAAGGTGCTGAGTGACTATTTTATAGTTAGTTTGTCTTCAGTTTGCTTTGGTTTCGTAATAAATGCTAGTAAAATGTGCATATTTTCATGAATTTTAAACTGATCTCGGTTGGCCTGACAAAATTTACTAGCTATTTTAATCAGAAGCATGGCTGGCTCCTCCACAAGGTGGGGGGGGGGGGGGGGGCATTAGCCCCAAATGCCCCATCCTGGATCCGCCATTGCAGCAGTAAGCGAATACTGGCGGAGTATCATTTTCGCATTGTACCTCCACAAAGTCAGACAGTTGCTGGAGAAGTTGGCGCCTAGCAAACTTTCGAGGTAAACCGTTTCTAACAGTTGTTCTGTCAGCTATGGATCCTAAAATTGATAGGGCATATGGTGACCAAACACCAAAGGTCTCACAAACAAGAGGGATAAAATCTGGTGGGGTCTATTCTACGGAACGGAACGGAACGGAATGATGGACTAAACCACGGAACGGAACGCTTTGTGCCCTCCACTGTGCACTTCTTTTCGACAAGCTTCAGATGATCTGTGTGCTAGTCTTGCCCTGGTTGCCAGACGTCTACGTACTGATATGGTGGATCCTGTTGGCCTTACTGCCTTTGTTGCGTGTCGACTTATTGCTCTTGATAAATGTCCAGGTGTGAGGCCAATTGGTGTAGGTGAGGTCGTTAGAAGAATTATTGGCAAGGCTGTTTTGGCTACTGTTAAAATGGACATACTTGAAGCAGTTGGCCCTCTTCAACTCTGTGCTGGTCAGGATGCAGGCTGTGAAGCTGCAATACATGCAATGCGTTCTTTGTTTGCTGAGGAGAATATAGAGGCCGTATTGCTAGTTGATGCAAGTAATGCTTTTAATAGTTTAAACCGTCAAGTTGCCCTCCGTAACATATCTATACTGTGTCCATCTTTAGCTGTTATATTAATTAACACCTATAGGGCTAAAGTTCCTCTGTTTATTGATGGTAAACATTTATTTTCTTCTGAGGGCACAACACAAGGCGATCCATTAGCAATGGCAATGTACGCCATTAGTGTTGTCCCTTTAATATTAGTGTTGTCCCTTTAATTGATGCAATACGTGATTGTGAAATAAGACAGGCCTGGTTTGCTGATGATGCTACTGCTGCTGGCTCTTTGACTGGGTTGCGCAAGTGGTGGTCTGCCCTTGTGTCTTTGGGTCCTGCATTTGGCTACAATGTAAAACCATCTAAATCATGGCTGATTGTGAAAGCAGAACATCTAGATTTAGCTAAGAATCTTTTTGATGGATGTGGTGTGGGTATCACAGTGGAGGGTAAGCGTCACCTTGGCGCTGCTATAGGATCTCCTACCTTTGTCCGGCATTATGTGAATGAGAAGGTTGAGTATTGGGTGTCTTGTGTGCGGAAGTTAAGTGTGATTGCAAAGGCTCACCCTCATGCTGCTTATTGTGCTTTCACGCATGGTCTTATTAGTAAGTGGACATATTTTTTACGAACGCTGCCCAGAATTTCTGACTATCTTCAACCTCTTGAAACAACTATTTTTACAGAATTTATTCCTGCTGTTACTGGAAAATTTGTCAGTGATTTAGAGCGAGAATTGTTTTCTCTTCCAGCACGAATGGGAGGCCTGGGTCTGTGTAACCCTTCTGCTAATGCTAACTTTGAATTTGATTCTTCCATTCAAGTTACCTCATCTTTAACCAAGGAGATCATTGAACAACAGACTTGCTTTAGGATGTCAGTGGTTAGTGCCCAGCGTCAAGCTAAGGCTGATGTTATAGCTTTGAGACATCGGCAGCTGGTTTGTAAGCAATCGGAACTCACACCACAGTTGCCAGTTAGTTTACGTCATATTGTTTCTTTATCTAGTGAGAAAGGTGCCTCATCATGGTTATCAGTGCTTCCTATTGAAGAACATGGTTTTGCACTCCATAAAGGTGCATTTAGGGATGCACTGTGTCTACGATATGGTTGGTTGCCCAATGGTCTACCTGCTAAGTGTGTCTGTGGTCATGGCTTTACTGTTGATCATGCAATGAATTGTGCTACAGGTGGTTTCCCTACTCTACGTCATAATGAACTTAGGGACTTCACTGCTGCTGCTTTGTCTGAAGTATGTCATAATGTGGCCATTGAACCAGTGCTGCAACCCCTGTCTGGTGAGTCCTTTCACTATGCCACAGCTAATGTGGAGGATGAGGCACGTTTAGATGTAAGTGCACATGGTTTTTGGGGAAGTCGTCATCAGAAGGCTTTCTTTGATGTTAGAATTTTCAATCCAACTGCTCCCAGTTATCGAAACACAGCGGTTTCTTCCTTGTACGGAAGGTTTGAAAGAGATAAACAAAGGATGTATGAACAGAGAATAAGAGATGTTGAAATGGGCTCATTCACTTCTTTGGTTTTCTCCACGTTTGGAGGGATGGGTAGTGCAGCTACAGTTGCTTATAAACGTCTAGCTTCTATGCTATCTACTCAACGGGGCCAATCTTACAGCAGTGTTGTGTCATGGATTAGATGTTCCACCAGCTTCTCTTTGCTCAGGTCAGCAGTGACCTGCTTGCGTGGAGCAAGGTCACACCGTGGCAGCCCTGTGACCATTGGAGCACTTGACCTTGCTATTTCGGAAGGTCAAGTGTTGCCATCTCATTGATTTTTTTTGAGTTTACAGTCTTTTTGTCCAGCACTTTTACCATCTGGTACTGGGGGTGGTGGCAAGGGGTGCAGGCACCCTGGAAAAAAAAAACGGAACGCTTTCTCAAATTGAAGCTTGCAACTTACCATTGCTGAAACTGCCCTTACAAGTTATCAGTGGCACCTCCAGTGGGTGATTAAACATAAGATAAAAAGAATTAAAGGATCGATTGTGGGTTCTTGTTCGTTGTCATTAGTAACGAAGTATTAATTGTGGGATGAGCTGTATTAGTGATGTTCATCTATGCTTCATCTACGGATATATCAAGAAGGGCGCTTTATGTGAGCTGTTTTGTTTATTTTGACTTTAAAAAACAGTCTGGGCCAGCTTTTCAAGAAATCAGTGTACAAAGCAAGCAGGAAGACACTAGTAACAGGAAAGAACCAGCTGAATTAAAACTTGAAGAATTATGTGCAGTATGTGAGGAACAAATATTTTGGCAGACTGCAAAGAGGCTATATTCTGCAAACATCACTGAAGTGTATGCATGGAATTATTAACAGCCAGTGCAGTGGACTAATGCCGTGTTCAACAGTGAACTGATTTTTTCTGTTGCACAAATTCAAGGATGTGTCTGACTGCTAGCCTTGAATCAGGCTAAACGCCAAAACTCCAAGATCAACCAAATCTTAATTATAAGCCTTCTATGCATGTGAAACGATGCCCATAGCCACCAGGCAAATGTGGACCAAGATGTGTGTGTGTAATTTTAATATATCTAGTCAGACCTGAAATGGAACACTCACATTAATTACATACCACCTACGAATTCTAGAATTTCTTAAGTGTAACATTTCACATACTTTAATTCAAACAAAACAGGTTAAATTTGTTCGTCTGTTTTCAAGCGATTCCCACTCCAGCTGGTCCATGAAATTACAGTGGAATCGTGGAATCACATGTATTTGTTACAGTGCGGGCTGCTCTGTGTTGGATCTACTCTAGAGTTGAGATTTCAAGGTAGACTGCCAATGTACCGACACTAGTAGCATATTTAAGTGGAGAACAAATGAATACAGTAATGCTAGATTATTTATATATACAAAGTTTTCATAATGAAATTGATATCCCATTTTGATTTGTACCTCCACTTTGCAACAAATTCAAGAACAAGAAGTTACCAACCTTTAATCTCCATCCACTGTCGTTAATTAACCAAGATCTTGCCAGTCTTTTTTTTCCATCTACAATTTTGCTTTGGAGCAATAATTAACTAAAGGCTCTAAGTATTTAAATCTGTAATTCACCTTATTGTAGTTGTACTAATTTTATTGATTTGTCTGTATGTTTTCTTCATTTTCCTTTGAAGTTGTACAGTATAGGTAAACAAAGATAAATTTTCTCTCCCAACTTATTCTAGGATTTCTATTGACTAAGAAAAATTTAATTATTTGTATACAGGCTCAAAATTGAGGAAATATAAAGAAAGTGAATGAAACATACAGTCAGTTTGCTTTTGGTGTCTCCAACCGCAACAAAAATTCGATGAATCCATGCATCTCCATCACTGGTCATCTGAACATTTTGAAAGTTGATACCTCACTCAATCAACCACATATTCTGTTAATTAGACTGAATAAAGTCATGATCACCTAGCCTTTTCCTGTCATCAGTAACTTTCTAATTAATTTCTCTGTGGATATTATGCTCTGAAACTGAAGAAATTGAGTGGTCTTCTAAACTATTTATCTTGTAAAGATCAGCAGAAGCAACTGACATCCAATCAGCTACTGTATTGTAGTAACAAAACTTGCCATGGTCATGCAATAAATGCATGAATTGAAGAGACCTGCTTGATATATCAGGTAGTAGAACAATCACTGCATGAGACAGCTATTAATATTTATTATTATCCTATTCAATTTTTCTGGAGGCTCCACTGATAAAATGCAATTTCAGCGATGACAGTGGCTAGCCAAGCTGCAAGTTTTGATTCAGAAAGCATTCCATTCTGTAAAATAGACTCCATCCTGGACTCACTACTCGGGTGTGAGATATCTGGCATTAGTCCACTACTCTGTTAATGAATCATTAATGTCCACACAATGTAGCCTCCTCGAGGTATCTAGTCTCGCGTGGCCAGACCGCTTTTTTCCGTATATTGGGTGGGGAAAAAAGGGTCTGGTGCAACTCCAATAGCTGTTTACTTCTGAGCCGTCCCCACATTCCGGGGACACTAATTGAATAACATTGGTCACAAAGGAGGTGCCATGACGTCAGTAAGTTAACTAGAGATCTGTTTATCCTTTAAACGAATCTTAATTTGCTCCGATGTCTCTTTTATAGCGTCTTGAAAGTTAATCCTCATCGTGTAACAAGACTCACAACCGGAGCAGGAGTGTAGGAATACTTCATAATTTTACTGACGTCATGGCACCTCCTTTGTGACCAATGTTATTCAATTAGCGTCCCCGGAATGTGGGGACGGCTCAGAAGTAAACAACTATTGGAGTTGCACCAGACCCTTTTTCCCCACCCAATATACGGAAAAAAGCGGTCTGGCCACGCGAGACTACGAGGTATCTGATTGTTTGCTCCTCACACACTGCACAAAATTCCTTTAGATTCTGCTTAGACTGAGTTGATTCAGCTTGTCACCATACTTGTTTCCTTTGTAGTGTAGCTACATACTGCTTTATGAAAGGCTGGGCCCCAGACATGCAGTGGCGTAGCCAAGGGTGGGCATGGGCAGGCATTTGCCCAACCATCACAGTTTCTTGCCCAACCATCACAAACTTTTGCCCAACCATCACAAGTAGCTTAAGATTCACGCGAGGATTCACAGCAGCACACAAAACAATCCTACTTTAATACTGTAAAGCGTAAACGTGTACCTCATTTGTTGAACCATGACTGAAGATAGATGGTGTATCACGTGATCCATTACACGGGAAAATCCCTTGGGAAGTCCCTATAATTACGCTCTTTGGCGCAATTTAAATTCGAAATTTAAAATGGGGTACACTATAGTCGTATAGTACCGTATCTCTAGGTCACAGTGAGTGATAATCGTCAGTAGGATTCAGTGTGGATGGTGCTGGCAGCAAAAGATTTCGTTTCAGTGGACTTGTCAAGCGTATTTTTTTTGATAAGGAAAGTACCGTATAGTCTAACTTACTGCTGATGAAAGAAAACGGGAAAACCTACTCTTCTATAGATAACAATAATGGCAGACGACTGGAAATGGAGAAAAGGTCAAGTCATTATAAAGTGTCACGTGCACGGTCTTACATATTGGCAATGCTCCATACACCGGCAATTATACTATAGCAGGAATCCAGCTGGAGCTATTGGACAACATTCGAGATCTTGGCATACAAATTGACTCAAAATTAAAATTTCACATTCACACAGATATGGTAGTTAAAAAGGACTACCGAATTCTAGGTCTCATCTGTAAATCATTTGAGTGTAAGGACTCTGATGTCATGGTAAAACTATATAAAACACTTGTCCGCCCAATTGTTGAATATAACAATGTCATATGGGGACCTTCTTACACACTTGACAATCAAAAACTTGAAAGAATGCAGCGTAAAGCAACCAGAATGATTCCATCTATCAACCATTTATCATACTACGACAGATTAAGACATCTAAACATACCATCTTTACAACACCGTAGACGAAGGGGTGATTTGATATATTTGTACCAAATTCTCAAAGGCAGTTATGATATAGAAAATCATTTATTTACCCCATCCACTTCTGCTGTAACAAGAGGTCACACAAGGAAATTATTCAAACATCACACTAATTCGTATACAAGATCTAATTTTTATAGCAACAGAGTAATCAATGACTGGAATTCATTACCCCAATCTATTGTTGATTCTCCCTCTGTCAATGATTTTAAAACACTGCTGGACAGACACTATAGTAATTGCTTATTTGATTTTGTATAGTAATTAGAATAGTTAAGTACATAATAATTATTAATTTTGTTTATGGATGTACAGGCATAAGCCTTTATCCTTAACTACAAATACAAATACGTGCACAATTTGTACTGATTAACTGAGTTGTGGTTGGCACCAGATTCATGCAAAATGTACATTGGCTGCTATAAGTCTGGGACGAAGCATTCTTGGCATGTTGATATTTGTGATAATACTCATTATAGTTCATAAATTAGCGTCCCCGGCCTTAATTTGGGGCCATGTGGCGTTTACTTTAAAATGCACTACATATCGTTGTGGTGGTTGGTCTGTAAGCTATACTGCCAGTTGATTGTAGTAAATATGTGATGAACTGTTTATATTGTTGGTTCTTGTAGATTCAGCAGTTTGATGTCACGTGATGCTCGGCTACGACGATCGTCGGTGGATGCCTGCCCTACAAGTTTAATAGAATAGCATATAGCTAGCTAGTAAATTTTTGCATGCATGCAAGCAGCCGATTTGTTTATACTAGCATAGGTATAGTGTAGGCCTTGTGTGCATGCACTTTTCAAATTTTTCTTTGATAATGTCTCACATAAAAGTGAGCGTGTTTCTTGTGTGTGTAGTTAAGTTGATGTTATGCCCAACCATCAAATATTGGCTGGCTACGCCCCTGCAGACATGTACATTCTAAAGTCAAAGTAAGCAAAAACAACTCACATACTAGTAAAAACAAGTCATGCATTAAGTTCCCTACTTGATACATCCGAAGATGAACACATTGAGTCAGCGATTCCCACGTTACTAATGAGAACCCACAATCGATCCTTAAATTCGTTTTATCTTTCTTTGATTACCTGCTGGAAGTGCCTATGGTGCCACCGATAACTTGTACAGCAATGGCAAGCTTCAATTTGAGAAAGCATTGGGGTTTTCCTTGCTCCGTTCTTCAGTTATGTGCATCAGGGGATCACGCTCAAGATCCAAGTGTCCGTGTGTGCCTCCAGCAGTTGATCTTGCTGTCGCTGAGGGGCACCTGCCTGCCCATTGAACCCTGGGCATGCTGTAGGTTCTGTGTAGGTTCTTTTCTGTAGGTTATAATTAATTTTTCAAATATTTTGTTGGCATTCTATAGAGAGAGATGTGTGGGAGGAAGGGAGTGCCATTAGGGCCGGAGGAAAAAAAAAATTGAGAAAGCATTCCGTTCCGTAGTTTAGTCCATCATTCCGTTCCGTTGAATAGACCCAACCATAAAATCTCCATTATCATTCACAATGCAGGGGGGGCTCCCCTTCATATTTAGGCTTTACTTGATCAATATGCTGAGTATTATAATGAAATTTTGTCTTAGCATAATTATATGATCACTAATAATACAAATACTCATAAAACCACCTTATAAACATCTTTCCAAGGTATTATCAATGGATTTATGCTAAAGTTTATGCAACAAGAACCCGGATCAGCATTGGAGGTGTACAAGATCAAGTTACTCTAATAGAGCAGTCAGCTAACTACTCTAATAGAACATTCAATGGAAACATGTAGTTGGTTCTGTTATGGAATTTTTCCACTGTACCTATACATACAATGAAGTGCATTGGTCTGTTTAAAGGGCTTCATTCATCTACTTGTGTAGTTAATATGTATGGCAATACTTAATTCAGGTACACAATTTCCATTGAAAATGCTCTCAGATTCAATATTGTATTGTTCAAATTTCACTTTCAACATTATTATTCTAACATGCACCTATTCAGTGTTGTGCAATTGTGAGAGGGGTGCAGTATGTACTTGGTTGTCTGTACCTACCCAAACTTTTCCATTAGCAAAATGTTTCAGAGAGCCATACCTATAACCTAAAGGCAGTATATAAAATATCTACAGGCAGAAAATATTATGAATTTTATGTGGAAATATCTCCAATTGCAGTAATTTAGCATCCGGCTATTTTTCAAAATTTTCCTGGGGGGCATGCCCCCAGACCCCCTAGTTCCAGCATGATGCTGGAAGGTGCTTTGCACACCTCTACCCAAGAGATTAGTACCTTGAGTTAGCCCCCCCCCCTTTATAAATCCTAGATCCGCCCCTGCAATGTCCTGGTATTGGTTGTCCTTAGCTATCTCACCAACAGCAGCGACCACCCCAGCCTGAGAAGAAGCAGAAGATATGACAGCAGCAGGGGCGGATCTAGGATTTATAAAAGGGGGGGGCTAACTCAAGGTACTAATCTCTTGGGTAAAGGTGTGTGAAGCACACTTCCCAGCATGCTTTACATGCTGGAACTAGGGGGGTCTGGGGGCATGCCCCCCCCCCCCCCCAGGAAAATTTTGAAAAATAGATGCTAAAATACTGCAATTTGGAGACATTTCCACATAAAATTCATACCTGTAGATACTTTATATACTGCCTTTAGATTATAGGTATGGCTCTCTGAAGCATTTTACTAATGTAAAAGTTTGGGTAGGTACAGACAACTAAGTACATGATGTACCCTCTCACAATTGCACAACACTGAATAGGTGCATGCATGTTAGAATAAGAATGTTGAAAGTGGAAAATATTGAAATTTGAACAACACAAGATTGAATCTGAGAGCATTTTCAATGGAAATTGTGTACCTGAATTAAGTATTGCCATACATATTAACTACACAAGTAGATGAATGAAGCCCTTTAAACAGACCAATACACGTCATTGTATGTATAGGTGCAGGCAGATTTGAAAAATTCCATAACAGAACCAACTACATGTTTCCAGTGAATGTTCTATTACTGTAGTTAGCTGACTGCTCTATTAGAGTATCTCGATCTTGTACACCTCCAATGCCGATCCGGGTCCTTGTTGCATAAACTTTAGCATAAATCCACTGATAATACCTTGGAAAGATGTTTATAAGGTGGTTTTATGAGTATTTGTATTATTAGTGATCATACAATTATGCTAAGACAAAATTTCATTATAATACTCAGCATATTGATCAAGTAAAGCCTAAATATGAAGGGGGGGGGGCTTCAGCCCCCAAAGCCCCCCCCCCCTGGATCCGCCCCTGAGCAGACTGAGTGGTACTCCTGACGGAGAGATCGCGTTAAATTTGTAATACTGGGTACCAATTATTCGAACGAAAAACTTCAGTGTTTAAAACATGGATACGAAGAAGGAGTACTTCAGCGATGAAATAAAGGAGATTATTGAAACGTGGAAAGGTAAACCCCTGCTCTACGTTCATCCTACAGCAAAGATGTTAAAAAAGAGAGACGCAACCTCTGTCGCAGCAAGTAAAATTTCTTGTGGGAAATACCAGGAAGAATCAGAATTCAAGGAGAGCTTAAAATCGAATACTGATCATTTTGCTGTCATAGATGCTACATTACTTCAAGACCATTGCCGTCCAACTGTAGTATTAGACAAATTTGAATCTTGTTTGTGCGGACCATGGATCGAATACTGCAAACAGCATCCACTTATATATGTTACGCATTGTATTGCCAATATTATGGAGCATACTCTAATCCTCAAGGGTGGCATACGTAATGAGGCTGGGGTTAGGTTTGCATATGCCAACCCAATAATACTTATGTTATGCTGAAGTTTTGGATATTGTTTAACAATGGAAGAAAGTGATGTATCTGCTTCTGATACACTAAGTACGTCAAGTGGAAGCAGATATGATTACGTTTGCTGGAGATTGATGAACAAAATTCCGGACGGTCATGCCTATGTACCATTAGTTGTAATAGAAACAAAACGTACATCAGACCTACTACTGGATACGGTAGGTCAAGCCATTGGCTATTACTCCCGGTCAAAAGGAAGTGTGTCTGGAACAGGAGTTGCGTTAATACTTAACGAATATAAGACGACTATTCAATTCAGAGTTGTTCTGTTTCCGTACATTGAGAACAGCAATGATTCATCCAACAGTGAGTCCCCTACCAAATTTGGAGTACAGGCCTTAGTATTACCAATTTTTGAAACCAATCATGATGACTTTTTAAAAGGAGATCTTCTTAAATTCATTTGTGCTATCTGTACCGTATTTCTGCTTGGAAAGGCCAGCCAGTGTTGTTTTACAGTACCATCAAATCTTGAATTGATTGTTCCAACAGAACTAATTGGTGCATATTCTGAAATGGAGCTACTCAAGATACAACATCAGAAGGAAATGGAGGAACAGAAGAAGGAAATGGAGGAACAAATGGAGGAACAGAAGAAGAAAGAAATGGAGGAACGGAAGAAGGAAATGGAGGAACAGAAGAAGAAAAAAATGGAGGAACGTAAGAAGGAAATGGAGGAACATAAGAAGGAAATGGAGGAACAGAAGAAGAAAGAAATGGAGGAACATAAGAAAGAAATGGGGGAGGAAATTGAGAAACTGAAGAAGTATTACGAGGAAAAGTTTGCAAAAATGAACGAGGAGTTAACTCAATTGCAAAATATGCCAAAGAGACATAAATCGGCCAATAAATAATCAAAGTACTTTTTTGCAATCATTTTTGTGTTGTGTTAAGTTTCTAAATTTATTTAGTGGTTGCTTATGAGCTGGGTGCTATTGGGTAATGCGATATATCCCGTCAACTTCTATCCAGTACATGGGAAGCTGTAGGGGACCTCTCTATGTGTCAGTAAACAACCTTGTGCACAGTAAACACATTTCCAAGGTAGCTGCTACCCCTGGGTTAGCACAGTTAAAATACTGCATTTCCACTGTTTGATACCTACATTACATTTTAATAGGTTAGAACTCACGACTGTTACAAATGTCATAAATTGTACGCATGTCACAACTGATACACATGTCACAACTGATACACATGTCTCAACTGTGACGTCATATGTTTCAACTGTTACAGTTGTCATAACTGTGACACATGTTACAACTGTTACAAATGCCACAACTGTTACACATGTCATGACTGTTACAAATGTCATAAATGTTACACATGTCACAACTGATACACCTATTTTCAGTTCGGTAGGTGTACTCTTCAAAGATGCGGACTTGTGGAACAGGTCAGTAAGTTTTTTGTGTGGTTGTAGTATGCTTGCAATGAAACTTGTATAAATAATTACACAGCATAATTCATACACAAATACTGACTGTATTTATTCCGTCTATATTTTGGTGTTTGAACTTATATTCCAAAAATTCTACCTTGGTTCAAACAAAAACAGACCACAGCCCCCAATAGTGAATAATATTAGAGTCATTTATAGATTTGAGGTTCGTTTTGTCTCGTTATAGTGAGTTTTAAAAAATAGTTGTTCCAATACTGAATAAAGATGGGGTTAATATTGGAACACTATTTTACTATGATAAAAGCCAGAACTGTCCATTTTTATCTTTGAGATAACCCACACCATCGATGATAGGGTGCATTCTTCTAAGTTCATATAAAGTATTAGCATCGAACTTTGGTTCCACCAAGCTCAGGGAGATGCCAAAAAACTATTACCCGACTTGTTTGAAATTAAACATTTAGCAATGATTGTTTGTCGGACATTTTCAAAGTTGTTTACTTTGTAAATAGTACTGATTTGAGGTGGACGAGAAAGTGTTATGCAGAGTAAGATGAATAATACAAATATTGAAAGACTAGCAGTTGGAATCAAGTTAACAATCTTGTTACTTAACAAATCATTTCCAACAAGTAGGATAATGGTGTTTAGCTACCCTGGTGAGATGAAATAATGTCTCTAATAATACAATATGTGGTATGCTGTACACAATTTGCACCACTAAGCACTAACAAAAAAAAAGGGTTTATTACAACAGGTCAACTCAAGAGAAAAGTATATTACAACAGGTCAACTCATACATTAGAGAAGACACAAGTAAAACAAAATAATTGAAAAGGGCTGCTATTTAGTAGTAGTATAGTGAACACAGAAGCTGGATTTACCAGTACACCAATACTACATTGTCCTCCTGTGTGTTCTTTCATCTGTGTAATACTCTCGTCATCCTTCACTTCCGAAGCATACAAATACACTATATGATTCACATCCAAGTTGTATCCTGCTTTTATCGCCAATCTATTATAATATTCAAAATAAGATACTGGCAAGCTTGAGGTATTTCTTTCAACATTTGAAGTCTGTGGAATGGATGAAGTCTCTGGAACAGATGAAGTCTCATTAGCTTCCAAAGCCACAGGAATTCCACTCCTTAGATTGATATGTGTAACAGAGGTAACATTGGTAACAAAGGTAACATGAGTAATGAAATTAACATGGATAATGAAAGTAACAAGTGTAACATGGGTAACAAAGATAACAAGGGTAAATGAGGTAACAGAGATAACATGGGTAACAAGCAAAACACAGGAAACATATTTGACAGAAATGGACACACCATGAATGTACGCCTTATGAATGACTAAGGACGTGATTGAATGTTTGACCTACTTACCTTTTGAAGTGGTCCTATTAGGCTCCGGCCTATTATGCCCAAAATTTTACCTATTATTCCTTTGAGCAGTGCTCAAAAATCCAGCCTATTATGCTTAAAATTATGTTCTCAAAATCAAGATTATGCTCTAGAACTGCCTGTTTTATTAGAGTATATTAGCCTTTCCTGACTGTTCTATTAGAGTATTTCGATTATATTTTTGCAAAGAGTGATTAACTGACAAAGAAACATTTTAATAAGTTATAATATGTGTTTTTAACATGAAATGCACTAATAATACTATTGGCAGTAAATGTTTGCTTTCTTTCAGGCACACGTATTGTACATTTTAATTAAATTTTCAAACATCGTCTCTATTATGCTGGCATTATGCTTGATGCTTTTGGTTACCTATTATGCTTTAAATTATGCCGGCATAACCGGCCGGTGCCTAGGTCCTATGGGAACGTGAGATACCCAACTTCTAATACACCTTATGAATGGGTGAGGATGTGGTAGGGTGTTAACTAAATTTTAACTGATGTACCTTCAGGTGTGGTTGATTGGAAACCTGGTGCAGTATGATGGATATGCTTAGGAAGGTGACACCTTATCAATGGGTAAGGATGCATGGGATTGACTTTTAAGTGTTTTCAATGGTGTATACTTATAGTGACTTATGGAAAGGAACACACTCACTTCTGGGATGAGTAGCATGAGGAGCATTGTCCAGGATCCTGTGGAAAAAACTGACAGTTTATTATTGTTTGTATTATTTGCAATCTACAGTAACATTACATCTAGTATAAGCGAACCAGGCTAAATCTAAGATCTTGTTATCTAATAGAGTAGTCATTTACTCTAAAAAAGCAGTCAGGAAATGCTTGCAGAAAGTCAAATTTAATTTTGATATTTTGCACAACACCAAACTGTATACATATCTCTTCAATACATAGTCGTCACCAATAAGTACAAGAGTTAGGTTATAGTATATACCATATAGTGGTAAAAAGTTCTGTTATTGAGGAACCTTGCAAGTTTCACACATTTAGCTAATTGGCCCGGTCATATGCTGGTATCAAATATGTCACTATTACTAGCTAATGGAATTCCACTCCTTAGATTGATATGTGTAACAGAGGTAACATTGGTAACAAAGGTGACATGAGTAATGAAATTAAAATGGATAATGAAAGTAACAAGTGTAACATGGGTAACAAAGATAACAAGGGTAAATGAGGTAACAGTCTAACAGAGATAACATGGCTAACAATTAAGCGAAACAGAGGAAACATGAGTATCGAAAGTAATAAGGGTAACAGAGGTAACATAAGTAATAAAGGTAATAAGGTAAACAGAGGTAACATGAGTAACAAAGGTAATCAGGGCAATAGAGGTAACATGGGTAACAAAGGTAACATTAGTAACGGAGGTAATAAGGGTAACAGAGGTAACTTAGATAGCAAGGGTAAGACAGGTAACATTGGTAATAGAGCTAGCGTAGGTAACAGAGGTATCACGTGTAACAAGGGTAATATTACCAACAAAGGTAAAAAGGGTAATAGAGATAACATGGGTATCAAGGGTACCATGTGTAAAAGAGGTAACAAGACCAATGAAACTACCAAGCCATATCAAAGGTAACAGAGGTAATGTGGGTAACAGCTATAACATAGGTAACATAAGTGACAAAAATAAAAGTGTAACAGAGGTAACATGTGTAAAAGAGGTAACAAGACCAATGAAGGTACAAAGAGTAATAATGGTAACAGAGGTAATATGGGTAACAACAATAACAGAGGTAACATAAGTAATGAAAATCCACCCCAAAAACACCTTCGCCGTAAAAAAGGCGTGCCCAAGAAACTACAAGTACCTGGAACCCAATGAATGTAAAAAAGAAAAAGAAAAATCAGCTTAGCTGAAGTGAAAAGTAACTGGTAACTTAAAGAACTGATATCTGAAGCGGCCAAGAATACAATTACTAAAGTTTAATCCATGCAAGAACACCTTGGCTATAAAACAGGTGTATACATGAAAGTAACTGGCAACTGAAATGGCTGATACCTGAAGCGGCCAAGAATGAATGGTCATGTACAACTAATCCAAAAATTTAACACTGAATCTTTATAATTCAGCTGTGTTCTATATTCACTCTTGCTGCATTGTAAAGTAATTTCTTTTAACTCTAATTGGCTGGTAATTTGGCCGCCTTTTTTAATAGTCAGTATAATAGAGCAAAAAAAGGCGGCCAAATTACCAGCCAATTAGAGTTAAAAGAAATTACTTTACGATGCAGCAAGAGTGAATATAGAACACAGCTGAATTATAAAGGTTCAGTGTTAAATATTTGGATTAGTTGTATATGACCATTCATTCTTGGCCGCTTCAGATATCAGCCATTTCAGTTGCCAGTTACTTTCATGTATACACCTGTTTTATAGCCAAGGTGTTCTTGCATGGATTAAACTTTAGTAATTGTATTCTTGGCCGCTTCAGATATCAGTTCTTTAAGTCACCAGTTACTTTTCACTTCAGCTAAGCTGATTTTTCTTTTTCTTTTTTACATTCATTGGGTTCCAGGTACTTGTAGTTTCTTGGGCGCGCCTTTTTTACAGCGAAGGTGTTTTTGGGATATCACTCATTTTTGTCAGTGATAGACTCTACATTTGGTTTAAAAGCTAATTTTTTGGAAATGAGCAATTAACATTAATGCAGAATATTATCTAGGAGAGTCAGTAAAATCCATACATAATAATGATTGTTTCATAACACTGTAAATTCGGAAGTATGAATTTACGGTGTAGTATGACTGTTCTATTAGAGTAAATTTATCTTTACTGCCTGCACGTCATGAATATATCTCATATCTGTGCATGTTAAATGCTTCAGACACCTAATTAAACTTGCAAGTGCCTAATTAGTTCACAGTTGTTACACAGCTATAAATACATTTGTAATTGTTATCATCATAATCATTTATCATGTTATAACCATTTTTTAATATTTTGGTCACAACTTCAGGATTAGAGCAGCAGAGAAAGGAATAGAGGACTCAACCATCAAGACTTGTATATGGGAGATGGAACAGTATTGCGATGGACAATGCCGGTACTAACCCCTCAAGGGTGTTGCAGTACAGTATAGATGCAAGACCAGAGCCTCGATCGTCACCTTTTGACTGTGGTCACAACTTCAGGATTGGAGCAGCAGAGAAAGGAATGGAGGACTCAATCATCAAGACTCGGGGAGATGGAATAGTATTGCCATGGACAATGCCAGCACTAACCCCTCAAGGATGTCACAGTGCAGTATCGGTACAACCACTCCAACCAATGCATAAGACCAGAGCTCGATCATCACCTTTTGACTGAAATTTTTATACTTGATGAAGCAATTAAAACAAAAAAGTTGTAGTACTTGTACTTTCCTGAGGGAACATGTCCCCAGAGTCCCAGACTCCCTTGCCTGTTCAGCAGAATAATAGGATTGAGCCTTACTACCACTTTCACCTTTATTCTTGGCCTGAATGTACATATCAGCAACATAATACAGTAGCTGTAGATAATGCTAGTTAATGCCCCTAGGCAGAGCTATAGGGGTGGGAATTTTTCTCTACTATCATACTATCATACTATCATAGTAGTTCTTCTCGCAGTTCTTTGCCTGGCCATCATCAACTGCTGTCCATCAACTGCTGTCAAAACATTAGTCTCGTCCCCCAGACCCTTCCTCAAGCATGCTTATCACACAAAAATAACTTAGTTTAGCAGTGCACAAACAATTATTCATTGACAGCTTATACTACACTTACCGCATTGTTGAACCATGTATACCACCAGAATCCACCAGATTGATAACTAACACGTGATCTATTTAGGGGAAATCTCGTGGAAAGTCCCTAATTACCTTAAGCGGACACTGATGATACGTGGTTTTAAATTGAATGGTTTAAGAATGTAACTGGATGGTGAGGCGTACTTTAATCGGCTCAACTTTGAGCCCCTCGTGAGAAACTACATCGCTTGAGCAACGCTTGAAAAAGTAAGAGTCCGGCAAGAATACTGAGGGACTCTATGATATATGCCGGTCTTGAATAGTCTCGTGCCCAGACCGCTTTTTTTTCTTTTTGTGTGGGGGCGGAGAAAAAAAGGGTCTGGTGGATCTCCAATACATTTTTTGTGCAGCCGGATCTACAACTTTTGGGGATCGTTGATTAGTGGTGATGAATAGCAAAGCCCTGTAAACGAAGCAACAATAGGAATACGGCGCGCGTTTGCTTGGCAAGGTTACATCCTTAGCTATGCGCGCCGTATTTCCTATTGTTGCTTCGTTAACTATTCATCACCACTAATCAACGATCCCCAAAAGTTGTAGATCCGGCTGCACAAAAAATGTATTGGAGATCCACCAGACCCTTTTTTCTCCGCCCCCACGCAAAAAGAAAAAAGAGGTCTGGGCACGAGACTAGGTCTTGAATGCTAACGAAACGAGGAGTGAACGTGTCACATCGCCACACACTGATTCACCGTGTTTGTGCGATAGGGTTTTTGGACCTGTCCACCAGATGTTGAAAGGAAATTCATTCCAACTTGTGAAGTTATTGGTATACTCATTGTTGGGGTCCATGGGGACATCGATGATCATTTACCAGTCAGCTGTAAGTAATGTCACAACAGAAGGAAAGGAACCATTTCCATACCCCTATGGCATACTGATTTTCCAGGTCAGTTTATGTACACCCAACCACAGAAATGTAGAACTTTGGTTGCAGGTGGAAAATAAACACCTTTTTACTCAGTTACAAGAGATTCACCCAGCTGGGATAAAATGTTGAAGTGAGTGTCATTAGTACCTACTAGCGGTTCATCAGGTATTGGACAATTCCAAGTGTCCAGATTATGCAGTTGTCCTCATGTTCAAGTTTACACGTTTAGGCAAGTTCCACAACATCCTATAATCATAGATACTAGACTTATAATAGGGATTGGCAACGGAGGCGTAAACGGAAATAATCCGTGTTTCGCTTTCCCGTAATACTGTTAGGAATTTTCAAGTCACTACCAGCTAACTGCGAGCTAACCGTTATCATAGTGCCGCTATGCTACTGAGAATGTTTCATGTGTTTCCACGAAGATTTAGTCTTTAAAGGTACGTAGCTCCATTAGGGATTCTAGCTAGCATGCGTGATGGAATTTCAGTACGGAAGTGAAACCTGCCTTTATTCTTTATTATTAATTACTAGGCAGACAGCACAGCTGGTGTGCCTAGCAGGGGCGTAGGGAGGGGGGTTCCAGAACCCCCCTGTAAAATTTAGACTTCTGCAAGCAGGATTCTAACACACCATTTAGTGTAGCAGGACAAAATGAGTGAGCAATATAGTGTAATGGCACAGCACAACAATTGATAAAACTTACATTCATCTCTCAGGGAAGGATTTACAGAGGTAACATGAACCCTCTTCAAAACTTGTTAAAAAGATCGATATACTCTAATAGAGCAGTCAGGTATATACTCTAATAGAGCAGTCAAGTATATACTCTAATAGAGCAGTCGGGTATACTCTAATAGAACATGCATGTAAATATCCATGTCCATATGAAGTTTTTCAGACATTCCAACATTAAATGCAAAACTTAGCATGACCTTATATATACTGCTATAGCTTTGGTGTGCAGTGTTTAAAGATATAGAGCTACAGTAATGTATCACTTGTGTTATGCAAAATGAATTCATGCTATGCATATTTGTATAGTTACAGACCTTCCAGGTTATCTAGCTAGTTCCAGCCCCCCTAGTACCATCCCAACCAATCTTTCCTCCACCCTCAGCAGGCCTGACTTGGTATTGGTTTCTAATGATTTGTTCGAATTGACAGTACCAACTAATACCCAGCAACATCTTTTTGCTGCTAGAGCTAGATAGGAAGATCGATATAGCTCCTAACAATATGACCTTCAGCTTTCTGGGTTAACTGTCAATCTTGTTCCCATTGAAATTGGTTGTTTAGGCCACTTTTTGTCAGAAACAATTGCTCAAATGGCTACTGCTTGTGAAGTGCCAAAGAAAATCGTAAGATCCTTGTTTGAGCAGGAAGCTTGCATTGCTGTGTCCTGTTCTTACAGAATTTTTAATTCTAGAGCCTCCCTGGACTGGGATCCTTTAGACCACCTTAGGTAAACTTTAAGTATTACATATAGATATATGTAGATTTTTTTTTGTGTATTGTAATTTAATTTTAGTTAATGTAAGTCTTTCCAGGGCTCCTGTACTGATCCATCAGCACATGGTACCCTTGTGTCTAGGCCCCTGTATGCTTGTAATGTATATTTTGTCTTAATCATTAAGATGTTTATTATCTCTTGTTTTGATTGTCATTTGTATCAGTGGATTCATGGCTCCTACACCACAGTGAGATATATAACCATCACTTACAGATTACTATGTGTCTCTATGTGTTATGCTATCTGTTTCCACTAGGTGACTTTATCTAGTACTACCTTCATCCCAGGGGTACTTAATGCATCATAATTAATGTACTTTTTGCATAAAATATAGCAATTTGCTGAGTTTTGCTTTATTAAAATATTGAAAGGCTCTCAGCGGCTGGGGGCTGCGCCCCCAGACCCCTGCTTCTAGTAACTCAATGCTAGTGCTGGAACCCCCCTTCAAAAAATCCTGGCTACGCCCCTGCCTAGGATTTAAAATCAACAATAATGAAGTGTATGTTACAATCAATAAGTGTACGTATGCTACAATTACTAGTTGTGAACAAAGTTACAGTATGTATGTGTTACATAAAAACACTAGACGCAAGGCACCTTCACTGCACTGCCTTACGTCTTTATGCAGTGCAGCGAAGGTGCCTTCGTCTTTATCTTTCGCATTGCGACAGTGAGAAGACTAGACTAAGAGATGAGAGTTAAGCAGCTGAGATTAATAACTTTCTCTTGCCGTCTTTCTAATGGCGGAACAATAGTTTTCCTCACCCACATTGTATCTGGACAAAACTGTATGCCGAGAAGTTGTAGCTAATCTGCTAAAGCATGAATTTAACTATAGGACATCCTCACATATCTCTGGCTTACCTGTACAGAACCACAAATTATTCACACTTCAAGCACTGACTGTTCTATTAGAGTTATCGACTGCTTTATTAGAGTGTATCTGAACCTTTGAAGTCAGCATTGATGATTACACTCCATCAGTTTAGACCACTCAAGTTCAAATGAGATACTGTAGCGGACTGGGTGTGCCCCTCCTTTTACAGCTCCTGAACTCTAGTGGGAGTAAGACCTATTATGTACACCAGACCATAAACTGAATTTGAAGTCAGTTAAGCATCATCCTTGATCTCAACAATGAGAGACATCCCATATCCATGAGGCAGTACTGTCACACAGGATCAAACATAGCACAGTTCATACACCCTATACAACTTTGATTCGTGTGCCATACAACTCAAGTTACAAATAACAACACCTTGCCAGGCTATTATTTACATGTCATATGAAACTACATGATGTAAACATTGCAAATCCGACTAGGAGGTTGATTCTTGCTCTACTCTTGCATGGGCCTGTTGCAGCTTGTCTTGTGTTATACTTCTGACTCCATCTAGTCTGCCAGCAGGTCTGTTGGTTCTGCAACTGCTCACTCAGATGCTAACAGCTTACCTAGCATTACAATAAATCAAATCAAATTAAGACTACTACATAAACACACCACAAATAATTCATTACACCAGAGTAATTTCTCCTGCCAGATATTTTATGTGGGCAGCAGGAAAGACTCCTGGTTTCTGTTGCACAAATTTCTCCAAAATACAATAAATTACGTCATCATATTTTTTGCACTAAAGATAAATTTACATATACATAGTGAACCAGATTCAACTGTATTGGGGAAGTCAAGAACCTAAGCCCACAGTACTTTCAAAGTTCAGCAAAAAAAAAAGCTGTAATCCACATTCAACCATAATAATATGAACTATACAATGTGTAGAGTTAGCCCTGTCAACACTCCAGCTGTGATCATGGAATATGGAGAACAGTGACCAGGTAATTTACTTGCAGTCCCCAAACAAAACGTCTGACATGTAAGACTAATACCAAAGGAGATTAGATACCTTTGTGCAATATGCAATTTCATCAGATTGTTTACTGAGGTAGTTGGTAAACGTCATATTAAGTCAAGTCGTATTATTATGCGCATAATTATATTCATGAAAGAGGGTAATTTATTTGAAACAAGTTCGAAAAACATTTCACCCATTGTTTTCTCATTACCGCACCTATGTGTTGGTAATGCAGCACACACACAAAAGGCAAACACAAAAACACACTTTTGTACTACAAAGTCACACACACACACACGCTAAAGCAAAGCTTTTGGTAATAGTATAGCAGCCAGGCACACACACATTAAAGCAAAACTTTCAGCAATAGCATCAACATAATTCCAAAAACCCAGTTTGAGACCATTGCTAAAGAGTTCACACTAGATCATTATCTGTAATATTCTTCCCTCTGGTTCTTAGGTGGTCTTCCAACCTTGAATTTTCTTGTAATTTCTCTCCTTTCATCAAAGTTCTGATGCCAAGACTATACATGTGAAATTTTCTGTTGCTCATTTTAAACTCTGCCTACACAAAAGCAACAGGAAGGATTCATAAACTAGATATGGAGTGACATTCTCCAAAGTTAACATTTGTACTGAACCTTGGAAACTCTTCAGAAAGTAGTTCACGAAGCTCAGTAAAACTACACAATCTTGTACAAATATCGCTCTGGAATGCCCTGTAAATAAGTATTCTCCGAGGGGTCCGCTGTCACAGTGATATATGTTTCCCCGGGTAACGTGTTTCCCGCACACATATCCCTAGGGATCCGTGTTTCCCCGCACACATATCACTAACTCGCTAGCGACCTACAAGTCACAGTGATATGTGTTTCCCCGGGTAATATGTTTCCCCTTTAACTTGAGTCATGTGCAACGTACGTAGTGTTAGCATAGGCGCGCATGCACTTTTAATAATCATAGCTAGCCATTGCACTTACCTATATACTACTAACTAATACTATAATTATGCATGTTGATTGAGGAAATCAAGCCATTCATTGGCATGCAACTAGAACTGCTAAACTGTGCCGTGATTTGGCTTTGTAGCTATAATATCAGTTTAATAAAACAGTAGCTACAAGTACATGTATACAATAAAAATACTATCTCTAGCTATATAGAGTAAATCATGCGATTGCAGCTATGTATAACTGATCAATGTACAAAGTGCTCAATATTATGCTTAGTCTGGTAGCATTCTAAACAGAGAAATGTGCTCTTCTTTGCTTCAGCAATGGTGGTGTTTGCATAATGCGTGTGTGTCCAACATTTGCAGTGGTCACATTTTATCTGTAGAAAAGAGTTGCAAAAGATCAAGCTGCATAATATATATTTACTTTTTACATACCCAGTCACAGTAGTCAGGGTGGCTTAAGCTAATGTCTGAAGCGCCACACATCACACACCTTTCCTTCATATCCACTATAAGATTAAATTGTTATTCATCATGCACGCATGCATGCAAGACTAATGCTGCAATTGCATACCTGAATGGGACAAAATTGTGATTGCAATGTCAATCCTTGCCTGCATAATGTCCATACTGCTGAGGTTATCTTCATCAATTGTTCCAGACAATAAAAGTTGTTCAGCAATCTACATAAAGAAAGTAATTGTTAATATATTCGTGTATATAGCTATACCATTAAGCTTTATACGTCTGTACCTTCAATGAAAAGACTCCACAGTTGAAAGGATCAAACTGTATCTTCTTGCTCACTTCATGTACTTTAAACTTGTCTATACTAACATAATCAGAAATCATGAAATCGCCCCTTGTCTTGAAATATTTTCTGTGTGTATATATGCACATGTGCATAAAACCGTATGCCAAATCATTGCATGCATAAACAATAACCAACTTTAATGCAGCAAAGGTACCACGCAAAGCACGGGATGGTCCAAATGGATCAAGGTAGTAAAAGTGCTTTGATTCCAGGTCAATAGCCTAACAGTGTGCACATCAATACCTAATGTGATTTTATTGCTTAATTAATTAGCTAACAATAAATATCCAATGATTACTATCTTGATTGTAACACCCAACCAGATATTTCTTCTGATGTAAACTTTCCTGTATAAGGTGACATACCACGCATCTTCAACATTGCACACAGGAGTATACTTACCCTGGATAATAGATAAGATCTGTGGCATACAGCTGAGCGGTTTATTATTGTTGTCAGTGTCTGACTGGGGATGACAAAACAATTGCCATGTATATCTGCTAACAGCCTCAGATATCCATTAATAATCTAAAGAAGTGTTATATGTATAACACAAACAAGACATTTACGTAACAGCATGTGATTCTGTAAATAGCTTTACATACCTCATCATTTAAGTAACAATTCTGTTTCAGGGTGTGAAAGCTCCCATGATGGATGGAGAAACGGTTTATTCTTGCTTTTATCACATGACATGGCTGCCCTTTCCAAATGTGTTCAAGTTGCTTCTAAAAGATACACAACACAATATCTGTTTTGTGTTATATCATTATGTAATACATGTGGTTCTGAGCTTTCTTTATTTGTGATCAGTGTAAGATTACTTGATGGGCGAGTTGTCTTCTGGTCTGTTTTCTAATATATAGAGAGAGACAGTAGATTATACAGTTCTGTAAAACATAATTATAGTGACACAAAAATACAGTGATTGTATGTATACACAAAAAGTACCGGTAAGGCTAACATATCCTTCATATGTACTAACCTGTATAGCTGCCTTTACTTTGGAAGTGGTTTTGGACTTTTCAACTTTCACTACATCTGGCTTTACCTATATATTCACATTAATGGTAGCTATCACAGATATAGTTGCACTAACTTTGCCATTAACATCACTTTTAGATTTTTTCTTGGAATTTCCATCAGGTTGCTATGTATATGCATTATACACATTGTGAAAATAAATCTTTTTTAGTATACACGCCTTACTAAATGTGGTAGTATTAATTTGCGCTTCCGGACCTTCCTCACATTTTGATCATCACTTGAATTTACAGAAAACTTTAATAATCGCTTGCATTTTGCTATTCCTTGTGGCGAAGCTAGAACTTCATCAACCATGGTTTTCTCTAAAATTCAAAAGAGTAAATACCACTAGACTATGGATCACACTGCTTACTAGTAGTCATAGCAATTGGAGACATTTGGCCTTGATCTTGGTGAAAAGTTGGAAAGTAACCTCCAGCAGAAACTGGTGTACTGGATGCATCAACTTCATCTGCAAGGAGTTTGTTGCCTATCAAAGCAAAATGATTATATAATTCACATATAACAACCACTTACTTATGCTACCATTAAATGCTGAAGTTCCCGCTAAGCAAGGCTCAAGCTTGTTGCCATCATCCCCTTGAAACCTTGGCTGTTCATCAATGTGAAATGCATGATGGCTTTCAACTGAACCATCATGCAGTAAGGGCTGGTCACTAATTCCCTGGTCACTTCCCACTGAGGGCTGGTCACTTCTCACTGAGGGCTGGTCACTTCTTTCTGAGGGCTGATCACTTCTCACTGAGGACTGGTTGCTAATTTCCTGGTCACTTCTTATCGAGGCATGATCTTTATCAACTGGCATGTCTTCCTCAGGTAAATTAGACTTTAGAAACCTGTTAGTGTTGCCAGTAGCATTGTTATCACCATTTTGACAAGGTATATCTAGGTAAGGCTTAAGTTGACAAATGTTGATTCTTTGTTTAAGAATTTTGTCAGATTTGTTCTTCAGCAGGCACGAAGTTTTTGTGATCTCAACAATAATGTAAGGACCAAGCCAACGATCTTCCATTTTCTTTCCTTTTTTTGTCTTTTGCTGCATATTCCGTCTCAAAACTTTATCACCAATCTTAAAGCCATATTCTACTATTCCTTTCCGTTGTGCGTATTGTTGCTTTTGTTTAACTTGTGCAGCTTTAATAGCCACATCCGTCTTGGAAAAAATGGATTTCTGCTTCTCAAAACATTCTTTAATATACTGTTCAAAATCAGCCTTGCAAAAATTATTTATGGCACCATCCAATACAGTAGACTCAGCTTCTTTTTCTGCTTCTAAAGGAAAGCGTGCTTCTCGTCCATACATTAATAGAAATGGCGTATGTTTGGTAGAAGCCTGCACACTGCTATTAGTCGCAAAAATGGCAGAATCGAGGTATTTTCCCCAGTTATCTGAATAGTCTTCCATGAGCTTTGACATAGATCTGAACATATTCACATAAAAAACAACAACAATAATATGCTGGTTGATTAGTACATAATATAGTTGTAGGAACAGAACTAAGAAATAAATTTTGTCACATGCATAAAATATATACCTTTTTAATGTCTGGTTTGTTCTTTCATCAAGACCATTCGATTGGGGATGATATGCAGTTGTTATTCGCATCTTGACATCAAAAGCTTTTTGTAAAGCTTCATTAGTCTGAAACAAAACAATGACAATTACATTTAGCAAGTGCATAAATAGCTACAGTTGCAGCTACCACAATTATGCATACCTGATTAACAAACTCTTTTCCTTAGTCAGTAATAATATGCACTGGAGCTCCCTGGCGGCAGTATACCTTGTATATTCCTCTGGCAACTGAAATTGCTGACTTGTCTTCTATGGGAACTGCTTCAACAAATTTACTGAAATAATCTGTCATGGTTAAAACATATTGGTGCCCTTGAGTAGTTGGCTTGAATGGGCCAATCAAATCCATTCCAACTAAATACCAGACTTTGGGTGCAACAGCAATAGGCTGTAATTCTATTGCAGCTTTCTTCAACTGCGGGGCATTTCGCTGGCAACGGTCACACACTTTGATCTGTACATTTAAAAATTATATTATATAGCTACTGGTACATCATATTATACAGTATATATATATAGCTTCAGTTTCGCATGTATGCAAACATGTGTAGTTACAGTAGTTATAGACAGTGTATTGGTGCATACATGCGAAACTACATAACAGTTTAGAACAGCAGTGACAATATGCAACACAATAGTTATCAACATTATGTAACTATATTGCTAATTACCCTCTCTTCAATCTCCTTATAGTAGTTGGGCCAATAGTACCGCTCCTTGATTTTTGCTATGGTAGCATCTCTACCTTTATGTCCACCAGCAGTTAAATGACACTCAAGAAAAACCCTATCTATTTCATTCTTTTGCAATACTATCCTGTCAAATGTTGTTCCATCTTTAGCAGTATCCACATAATACAGTTTTCCCTGTTGCATTTTGTAGGTTTTACAGCTTCCTCGTAAAACAAATTTCTGTGTCTTTGTATAACCAGCTGGATAACTTTGATTATCCAAATAGCCAACGATGGCAGCATACTGTTCGTCCTCCATTCCCCAGTGACAGCAACTAGGTGCTTCAAGGATCTCACACAAAATTATCAGTCTCACTTGAAGATCTCTCAATATATCATATACTGTAGCTATTAACAGTTTTCTCTCAGCAACACTTCTCAGCTAGCTAACAGTTTCTCTCAACAACACTTCTCAGCGTGCTTAGCTAGCTTCTCTCAGCAGAACACTTATCAGCCTATTTAAATACACACGCTTGACACTTCTAAAATCTCTCACAACACTTTTCTCTCAGCAAAACTATAGCTAATGAAATAATTATGCCACATAGAAATCTCTCAGCGCATGCACGCTTGACACTTCAGAGCCTAACATCTCTCACATGAATGCGCATCAGTCAGGCATGCACAAACTTTATTTAGCTCACTTTGAGAGATTTACATTGCAGCAGCAAGCTCATTATAGTGAGCGAGTTAGTTATATAGCTAGTCTATGTAGCTCAAGAGAAACTAATACAATAAACGTTATTTTATTTTTCTTCACTGGCTCCGGCATACATGCATGCAGTACACAGTATCTCTTCTAAATTGACTGTCAAAGTATAGCTAACTAGTATAATGCTTATATAGTAGCTATATAGCTAGTTAGCCAACTATACAGCTATATACATGTAATATGCATGGATGTCTATTAGCTAGATAGCTATATTATATATCTACTGAATGGTTGGATCGCGTACTCAGTGTTTGCAACTAGCCATAGGACCTTGGAGTTACTGCACGATGGCTATATCTTAGGCCACTACAATGAGATTACTTGTTTCTCATCAACCGCCCGCACCAAAATTTTCTTTTGCCCATGCGCACTCATTATTGCACGAGATGGCAGCATGGCTTTTTTGAGTGTTGTGGTAGTGGGTTTATCACGTAGAAAAGCACTATTTCCATGAAAAACTGCAATCCCATTGAGATACAGACACCATTTATGAGTGTTTTTTACTTCTGTGTTGATTAGAGAGCTTTCTGGAGCATCAACAACCACCAAGGCATCAACAGTGAGTGCTACAGTGTACATTAGACCATACACTAGCATTGGTATCGTGACCTGCATGCCCTATGTGCAGGGCCATCATATCTAAGAGACATAGTAGCTTTAGTCTTGCTACTTCTGCCACAAGCTTACACAGCCCCTCCCCCTAATAAGACTGACCAGCCTACATGTGCTAAGACTGCTGCTGCATGGTGCATGACTCCAAGACTGGTGGAACTTTCGCAAAGGACTTGAATGCTATGTTACTGAAGTTGAAGTTTATGTGCACTTGGAATTTTACCCTCAGTGTGCACCAGTGTTTGGTGTGCATCCTGCCAATAGCCTAAAAATAAAGGATTATTATACTGGTTTTGTACAAATATGCTATGGCTTGTGTAATAATGAGATAACCCGCCCGCCCGCATGTGTTACTCTATGAGAAGTTGATGAGAAACAAGTTATCTCATTGTAGTGGCCTTAGTGGGAAACACGGATCCCTGGTGATATATGTGCGGGGAAACACGAATTCCCTAGGGATATGTGTGTGCGGTGAAATGTTAAAAAAATCGCTACGGGAAACACATATCACTGACAGCTTTTGGTGGGAAACACGGATCCCTAGTGATATGTGTGCGGGGAAACACGGATCCCTAGGGATATGTGTGCGGGAAACACGTTACCCGGGGAAACATATATCACTGTGACACCGCCATGCTTTAAATCTAACTTATCCGAGATCCAAATCTCTTGGAATCCCCATGCAATCTACAAGAATCTTCTCAAATCTCTGAATCTCAGTGAAATCTGCACAATCCATTAAAATCCATGGAATCTTTAAAATCTTCCTAATCTTCGTGACAATCTTTTACAATCTTTAAAATCTCGCTGAAATCTTTGAATCTGAGACTACCACAATCAAATCTTAATCTTCTTGTTAGTAAACTTCAGTAAACGTTTGGATATTCTACTCAAGCTCTTGCTTGTTAACACGTATTCTTGCGGCTGTCTTGCACCTAGGCCTGTTCGTCCACGTGTACTGTGCGATTATTGGGTTCTTTCAGTCTACGTATATTGCCAGAGATATAGCCAGTTGTTCCCGAGGTTGTTTCTTCTTCGCAACGCCTTTAGCTACTTGACGAACTCGTTGGGACAAGCTAGTTAGTGACCCTGACTCGGATCTTTGTTAGGCGAGTCTACATACTGAATTCACACCTGTGAAAAGAGTGAGCATGGTGCATGTACGGATTCATATTGCTTCTGACATAATAGCCAAGATAAAACTCCAATAGCTAACAGCTACATCTCTTTAGTGAGCTCTTTAGCTAAATCAGGAGTAGCTAGCACGTCTCGTCAATACTCACATTCTTGAAAATCATCATGCAGTAATTATAATCAACACATCTCAATCTCTATATTCTAGATATAGTATAGACCTTGATATAGACTAGCCAACGTTCATACAGCAAATGAAAAGTTTAGCTACACATGTGGGACCCCTGCTTTTAGTGATACGAGTAGTGATATTTGCTATGTAGTTTAATTTGTTATCCCACTCATATGGGACCTCAGCTGTGAAGGCTACTGAAAGCCTTTGTCAGTATAGGGAGTCAGAGACATGCTGGCAAGAAGAATACAGAGAAGACTAATAATCCCTGCTATGGCTCCATAACCATATAGGCACATGTCTTGATTGTATGTGGCTGTGGATCAAGTCACAACACGGCTGGCTGGAGTCTCTGAAATCTTAAGGTTTTGGTTACAAAGAATTTGCATGCTTTTGAATATTCCTGCACTGGTATCTTGTGCCAGCATCCCACAACATTAAGCTCAAGTATGAAAGCTTAGTCCAATTATAATAAGCTATGTAGCACTGAACATGCACTATGTAATGTGTAAGCTTAACTCTACCATGCCAGCAAGTAATGTGTCCAAATGATATCGTACTCTAAGCTGAACAGATTCGAGCAGATTAAATTACTATCTCATCTATTATTGTTTAGTGAAAGATAACAGGAGATGGAGCAGCAACCTCAGGAACTATATCCACTACCAGTTTGGAAGTTGATATACTTGCGCCAAGAGTAAATAATGGAAGAGAGAGTATCCAACTGCCATATACTGCATCAAAAATGAGCATGTCAAGTAGAGAAGCCATCCCGTAGTGCTATCAAAGTAAGTGTTGAATGAAGTAATAAACACCTTCTAGCTCAGACTGTTTGACTTCAAATCATGCCTGGGCACTTCAAACAGACTGACCTAGCAGGTGTTTATTACTTCATTCAACACTGTCTTTGAAAGCACTACAGGATGGCTTCTCTACTTGACGTGCTCATTTTTGATGCAGTATATGGCAGTTGGATACTCTTTCTTCCATTATTTACTCTTGCTTGCGCTGAACGCATCTGATACCATCTGATACCTGATACCTTGAAATGCATGAACGCATCTGATACCTTCGCTTAGCTGAGTTTATGTACATATGTATATACATACAATTTACAATACACGCACAAACTTTAACAAGCATGCTAGCTAATAATTTATATCTCAATGGGTCAATGTCCATATCACTTTGCTAACTCAGGTAGACAGTCTCAAAGACAGTTGCACTATAAGTTATATTATATATAAGTGTGGAATCTATGTGTAAAATCTAATTGTGTGGTATCTTTGATATCATATTATTCCACATTTGCTGAAGTCAACTACACCATTGATATGCTGAAGTTCCTGTACACAATTATCGAGACAATTATGCAGTCCAACTGTCAGCAGTTGCAAGAGATGTCTAAATAATGATATAGCTAAAATGTACACAACTTGCATGGACATGGCAAAACATGATGATTTTAGACATATTATTTGATGCATACAGTACTATAATACAGCTATACATGTGCGGCATGAAAATCTAGGGCAAAGTAGTACTGGTATAATTAGGCTTTGCCAACTCTAGTGTAAGATTTACTGAGCTTATGTGCGCATGCAGGGCTTTTTGATTTGATTGAATGCTTTAGCTACAGTGACCAGCACTGAAGTAGTTTGCTATGTCACTATCTTGGTTGCTCAGTACAAATGAAGTATGTACAACTCAAGATCTAAGCATTTTCTCATCACTACTGAGATCACTACAAGGAGAGCTAGCTCTTAGTCATGATTACTTACTATGTGAGGTAACTGTATAGATGCATTGGGAACAGTTCCATTAGCTATAGGCTAACTTGCTACGTGTCAGCGTGCAAAGCCGCCAATTTAACTAGGAAAATTAGCCACATATACTAAGCTCTATTGCTGGTAGTATGCAGTATTGCAATAGCTAAAGAGTAGCCTCTTCAGTAGACTCGTACCTCGACTCATACCAGGCTCAGAATACGGCTCCACAGCACTACAACATAGTATTTAAAAGTATTTCAAATCTTTACTGAAATCTTAAAATCTTTTCAAATCTCAGTCAAAATCTTGAATCTTTCTTAAGATTTCTCAAATCTAAGTACTGCGTTACGGACCCCTCGGTATTCTCCCTCAAACAACGCCCCTATTGTTAGAAAATTTGATCCATTAACACTTCCAAGGTAAAAATAAAAGGGTGGGAAATGTTAACACCGTTTAGGAACGTTGTGTCACTTCAAGAAAACTACACAACGGTAAATAGCGTTGAACTCCACAGTAAACAACAAAATGACAGCGCGCTAAAACACACAAATAAGAAACTTACCCATCCAATGTACTTCATATAGCCATAGCTTCAGCTTTAACGCACGAAGAATACTTGCACTGCACGCCTGCTCGAGTACCTGTCACTCAAAGGCTCCACCATCTTTTACTTCAGGCCCGTAGCCAGGAATTTTGAAAGGGGGGTTCTTTTTGACCAAAAGTGGACCTTTACTTGCATGATGATTAATAAAGGTACTGAGACTGGGTGTGCGAAGCACACCCAATCTAGGGGGGTCTGGGGGCATGCCCCCCCAGAAAATTTTTTGAAAACAGATACTAAAAGGTTGAATTTAGTGGCATTTCAGTCAATAAAAATAACAATTTTTTTAGGTAAGCTGAAGACCAGCTGTATGAATGATATCTGGAAAAATATCTCTACTGCTACTGTAATTATACCATCTGCACATGCATGTGTCTAAATATAATATATTGGAATGTCACAATGAATAAGAATGGGAAAGATTGAGCACTCTGCCATGATCAACAGGGGCAGTGTAGCAGAACAAAGGGTGTCTTAAACAATGAAATTTACACATTGCATGGAGTTGAAGCATGGATGCTATTCGTGGGCTCTGCATGGAGGGGCTTGTCCACCAAAATCTTATATTTTAATGAAAGCTCGGTTTAGACAATCTACATGTAAATTAAGTAGCTTTTAAAAGAAAATGTAATTGTGACTGTTCTATTAGAGTGATTGTTCTATTAGAGTGGTTGACTGCTCTATTAGAGTATCTCGATCTTGCATTGCATTTAATGCAAGCACTGAATGAGTTACTCGGAGCACTTATTTTAGCTTCTTATTATAGTGGTATCTAGTAAACTGTAGCTAATGGACTTTTGCTCCTGAAAATTTGGACTTGTATACTAAAATTGTGGACCTTTTTGCTAAAATTGTGGACCTTTTACTGAAATTGTGGACCTTTTTCCCAAGAGGGCGGTTCTTCAGAACCCCCCGAACCCCCCCTGGCTACGGGCCTGTACTTCACCAGCGAAACAGCGAAACGCGCATTAATTTACGAAAACAATAATTTTGTAGTGCGTTGCCAATCCCTATTATAAGTCTAGTATCTATGCTATAATCTATTACTATATCAGTGTGGAATAATGCTTATATAATATTTTTCATATTCCAGGCTTTAGGTACGTGTATTGTATTTAACACCTGCTTGTTGGTTTTTGCAGGCCATCTGGTCATACTGGTTTATCCACTAGCAGTTGAATGTGATCATGGTACATATGTAAGTTGAGACCATGCAGGAACAAAGATACAGGTGTCATGAATTTCAGGTCAGTTGACATTCAGAGGAATTGTATTATTGCAATTGTTCTTTTTGTAGTTATCAATTATCAGTGACCAGTTTGTGATAGCGTACTTTTGTTTGACTAATGACCAAATTTTCTGGTTTACATGCTTACGCAACAGTTATGTTACTCACTTAACCTGCATATGGGATATATATTTTTAGTTCATTTTGATTATTCATCCTTTATTGGTACAGCCTGGCATATTGATTTTTTGCACATTCTCTTTTTAATTCAGTGCCTACTGGATTGTTTCGTCAGATATCGAAACAGATGTCTTTGGTGTTGCGACCGATGTTCCAGGTCAGTTTGCGTGTGTGTTTAATTTAAGGTTGACTTCAGTGCCTGCTTATTCTTTTACAGGTCTCGGTATTGAGTGTCATGAATTTCAGGTCAGTTGACGTACAGAAGAATTGTATTATTGCAATTGTTGTTTTTGCAGTTATCAATTATCACTCTGACACTGTATACTAGTGATGTGAATTTGCAGGTCGGTCTACTCAGATGTATCAGGCATAGTGTTGATGGGTTCGAACAAGTATCCAGTGTAGACTGTAGTGGCATCAAGGGTGTTAATTTCCAGGTCAGTTTACATGTTGTGATGTTAGTGATTTTTTCCTAGTACCCAGATATTAAGTGTACTGTATTTAATGCCCACCTGTTATGTTTTTAAATTATGGTATATCAGTGTAGACAGTGCAACAGTAAGCCTTCTGTGTTGTAGTAACTGTTTGTTTCATAATATTATGCTGTTGTCCCGGAATGGCACAATTTTTGGGCAACCAGTGTGAAGTCCAGTGGTACAAACATTGTATTATGACCAAGTTGTGATAGCGTACTTTTGTTTGACTAATGTCCTAATGCTCTGGTTTGACTAATGTCCTAATGTTCTGGTTTAACATGCTTACCCAACAGTTATGTTATTCATTCACTTAGCCTGGGATATAATTTTTGTTCATTTTGATTATCCATGCTATTATTGACACAGCCCGGCATATTGATTTTTTGTACATTCTCTTTTAATTCAGTGCCTGCTGGATTGTGTCATCAGATATCGAAACAAGTGTTTTTGGTGTTGCGACCAATGTTCCAGGTCAGTTGCATGAGTGTTTAATTTAAGGTTAACTTCAGTGCCTGTTTATTCTTTTACAGGTCTCAGTATCGTCATGCTGACATACAAGAAATCATCACTATTGTTGGAACTATTTTTAGTCAAGTCTTGATGTGATGTTAATTAACGTTGTTACACATTGTTGTATGTTTACCATATGGCAAGAAATTATCATGGCCATCATGAAATTTGAATATTGTGTAAGTTGTGTGGACCAACCCCAACTCATACATGGTCACTGGCAAACCACGAACCACATTTGAGCCACAACACCACCAACCACATTCGAGCAATCCATTACAAAATTTTGTTGCACCATTTGTGTGTACATAATACTTAATGAAAGCCACAACACAAGCTACATGGTAAACACTACATAGAGGTGGTAACCCCTAAAGGCTTGTTACTTTTGTATTCACCTTATCGGCCTTTGTGGTTAATCTATTAAAAATTACATGTAAATAGAGAATTGAAGAGTATGCTTAAAGCACCTTCGCTAGTGATTTTGTTCTAAGACAACTGGCGATTTATAAATGCTCGCATGGGGTGTGGTACTACATGGAATTTAAAAGATTTCTGCTTAAAATGCCATCCCTAGGGAACTTACGGTTCAGCACGCTGTCACAACTTGTTTATCAGGCATTAGAGTTTGTGTCCACGTCGTGTCTTTAAAAGTTATTGTAGGGATTAGAGGTTGATTGAAGAAAATATGCGTATAGGCAAACCAGGATTGGATAATGTCAGTGCTAGATGGGCTATACAAACACGGCTATGTTGACTGGTTGACTGGTATAACGTGACAGTAGTTGTAACATAAGGAAGAGAAATAAAGTGAAATACGCCTATTTTTAATTTTGCGACGGTTACTTTTTTATTTTAGCGAGGTCGCAAGAAAACTATGAAAAATATGATGATAACGACTCCTAAAGATTTTTTATCATGTAACGCAATACAAATCTATTGAGAGATGTTGCGTAATTTAGGACTAATATTGCGAAACCGGCCCTACACGTAAATAACTCACAGTAGTGGCCGCGCGTCTTTTAATTGGGCGTGCGCTTTGTAGTTTCATGGCCGCGCGACTCACTACCGTGAGTCTTGATAACAAGGGTAGCTAACAGAGGTAACATGGATCAAAAGGGTAAAAAACGTTAACAAAGATACTGAGTGTGAACATTATCTGTAATGCTGCACTTCTGGGGACACGCTGCACCAAATAGCTCCCAGGGATTGGAGACCAACACATAATCTATGAGCTGCGGCAAGCCACTACTCCAGACGTTCCTTGACGACGCCGAGACGTACGGCCATGACAACGAAGTAGCCATATGCATTGGTGCTTTGTATGGTAAAGTGAACAACACTAGGTGTCGCCTGACCGAGAAACTGGCTCGAAGTACCTGGTTAGCTGTAACTGCCCCAACAAGTCATCCGTGGATATGAGGGAGTAGACCTTAGAGGGCGCACACGCCAAAGTAAAGTGCTGAATTGAATTGAATTTGGTTTTAAACTCCTACATTCGGCATAGCCGTTCTTCCATATAGGAGTATACACAGTACATACATACATACGCAGCACTTACATACATACCAGGGGTGGATCCAGGGAGGGGGGGGTGTAAGCCCCCCTTCATATTTAGGCTTTACTTGATCAATATGCTGAGTATTATAATGAAATTTTGTCTTAGCATAATTATATGATCACTAATAATACAAATACTCATAAAACCACCTTATAAACATCTTTCCAAGGTATTATCAGTGGATTTATGCTAAAGTTTATGCAACAAGGACCCGGATCAGCATTGGAAGTATACAAGATCGAGATACTCTAATAGAGCAGTCAGCTAACTACTCTAATAGAACAGTCACTGGAAACATGTAGTTGATTCTGTTATGGAATTTTTCCAAATCTGCCTGCACCTATACATGCAATGAAGTGCATTGGTCTGTTTAAAGGGCTTCATTCATCTACTTGTGTAGTTAATATGTATGGCAATACTTAATTCAGGTACACAATTTCCATTGAAAATGCTCTCAGATTCAATCTTGTATTGTTCAAATTTCAAAATTTTCCACTTTCAACATTATTATTCTAACATACACCTATTCAGTATTGTGCAATTGTGAGAGGGGTGCATCATGTACTTGGTTGTCTGTACCTACCCAAACTTTTCCATTAACAAAATGCTTCAGAGAGGCATACCTATAATCTAAAGGCAGTATATAAAATATCTACAGGCAGAAAATATGAATTTTATGTGGAAATGTCCCCAAATTGCAGTATTTTAGCATGTATTTTCCTGGGGGCATGTCCCCAGACCCCCCTAGTTCACACCTCTACCTAAGAGATTAGTACCTTAAGTAAGCCCCCCCCCCCCCTTTATAAATCCTAGATCCGCCCCTGCATACATACATGTATAGTATAATATGACTGTGACTGCTGTACCCCGGCTAGAGCGAACATCACAACGCCACAAACTGAAGGGTCCACAACAATAGGGAACTGGACTTAAGCGGAGACAAAAACGCAAGCTGTCACTCTGATATGGCTCTTGCAGAAGCGGGTGAAGTATCCCACTTATTTCCATTAACCGCTCTTTCAATCACGTGCTGGAGTTATTTAAATGCTATACAAAGGCGCCCGCTAATCCGTACGGAACAAGCAGGCGTCGCGTTAAGTTAACACCCTTTAACCTGCGGTTAACATTTTTTGTTTTTGCATACAAATTTAGTTTTTATCAGAGATAACTACACCATACTACTACTTATTACCTAACTATATACTTATTACTACCTATGTACTTAATTAACGTGACCAATGTCAAAGTCAGGAAATTCGTCCTCAGCAGTAAGCGAATACTGGCGGAGTATCATTTTCGCATTGTACCTCCACAAAGTCACAGACAGTTGCTGGAGAAGTTGGTGCCTAGCAAACTTTCGAGGTAAACCGTTTCTAACGGTTGTTCTGTCAGCTATGGATCCTAAAATTGATAGGGCCATAGATCCTGGGCATATGGTGACCAAACACCAAAGGTCTCACATACAAGAGGGATAAAATCTCCTCCATTATCATTCACAATGTCCTGGTATTGGTTGTCCTTAGCTATCTCACCAACAGCAGCGGCCACCCCAGCCTGAGAAGAAGCACGAGAAGATATCACAGCAGACTGAGTGGTACTCCTGACTATGACAGCAGACTGAGTGGTACTCCTGACTAGTCTCGTGTCCAGCCGGGCTCGCGCTAATGCGGTGTTTGCGCAGGGCACGAGACTAACTCGGATACCAATTATTCGAACGAAAAACTTCAGTGATTAAAACATGGATACGAAGAAGGAGTACTTCAGCGATGAAATAAAGGAGATTATTGAAACGTGGAAAGGTAAACCCCTGCTCTACGTTCATCCTACAGCAAAGATGTTAAAAAAGAGAGACGCAACCTCTGTCGCAGCAAGTAAAATTTCTTGTAGGAAATACCAGGAAGAATCAGAATTCAAGGAGAGCTTAAAATCAAATACTGATCATTTTGCTGTCATAGATGCTACATTACTTCAAGACCATTGCCATCCAACTGTAGTATTAGACAAATTTGAATCTTGTTTGTGCGGACCATGGATCGAATACTGCAAACAGCATCCACTTACATATGTTACGCATTGTATTGCCGATATTATGGAGCATACTCTAATCCTCAAGGGTGGCATACGTAATGAGGCTGGGGTTAGGTTTGCATATGCCAACCCAATAATACTTATGTTATGCCGAAGTTTTGGATATTGTTTAACAATGGAAGAAAGTGATGTATCTGCTTCTGATACACTAAGTACGTCAAGTGGAAGCAGATATGATTACGTTTGCTGGAGATTGATGAACAAAATTCCGGACGGTCATGCCTATGTACCATTAGTTGTAATAGAAACAAAACGTACATCAGACCTACTACTGGATACGGTAGGTCAAGCCATTGGCTATTACTCCCGGTCAAAAGGAAGTGTGTCTGGAACAGGAGTTGCGTTAATACTTAACGAATATAAGACGACTATTCAATTCAGAGTTGTTCTGTTTCCGTACATTGAGAACAGCAATGATTCATCCAACAGTGAGTCCCCTACCAAATTTGGAGTACAGGCCTTAGTATTACCAATTTTTGAAACCAATCATGATGACTTTTTAAAAGGAGATCTTCTTAAATTCATTTGTGCTATCTGTACCGTATTTCTGCTTGGAAAGGCCAGCCAGTGTTGTTTTACAGTACCATCAAATCTTGAATTGATTGTTCCAACAGAACTAATTGGTGCATATTCTGAAATGGAGCTACTCAAGATACAACATCAGAAGGAAATGGAGGAACAGAAGAAGGAAATGGAGGAACAAATGGAGGAACAGAAGAAGGAAATGGAGGAACAAATGGAGGAACAGAAGAAGAAAGAAATGGAGGAACATAAGAAAGAAATGGAGGAATATAAGAAAGAAATGGAGGAACATAAGAAAGAAATGGAGGAACATAAGAAAGAAATGGAGGAGGAAATTGAGAAACTGAAGAAGTATTATGAGGAAAAGCTTGCAAACATAAACGAGGAGTTAACTCAATTGCAAAATATGCCAAAGAGACATAAATCGGCCAATAAATAATCAAAGTACTTTTTTGCAATCATTTTTGTGTTGTGTTAAGTTTCTAAATTTATTTAGTGGTTGCTTATGAGCTGGGTGCTATTGGGTAATGCGATATATCCCGTCAACTTCTATCCAGTACATGGGAAGCTGTAGGGGACCTCTCTATGTGTCAGTAAACAATCTTGTGCACAGTAAACACATTTCCAAGATAGCTGCTACCCCTGGGTTAGCGCAGTTAAAATACAGCTTTTCCACTGTTTGATAGCTACATTATGTTTTAATAGGTTAGAACTTACGACTGTTACAAATGTCATAAATTGTACGCATGTCACAACTGATATACATGTCACAGCTGATACACATGTCTCAACTGTGACACATGTTGTGACATATGTTACACTTGTCATAACTATGACACCTGTTACAAATGTCATAAATGTTACGCATGTCACAACTGATACACCTATTGTCAGTTTGGTAGGTGTACTCTTCAAAGATGCGGACTTGTGGAACAGGTCAGTAAGTTTTTTGTGTGGTTGTAGTATGCTTGCAATGAAACTTGTATAAATAAAAGCCAGAACTGTCCATTTTTATCTTTGAGATAACCCACACTATCGATGATAGGGTGCATTCTTCTAAGTTCATATAAAGTATTGGCATCGAACTTTGGTTCCACCAAGCTCAGGGAGATGCCAAAAAACTATTATCCGACTTGTTTGAAATTAAACATTTAGTAATGATTGTTTGTCGGACATTTTCAAAGTTGTTTACTTTGTAAATAGTACTGATTTGAGGTGGACGTGAAAGTGTTATGCAGAGTAAGATGAATAATACAAATATTGAAAGACTAGCAGTTGGAATCAAGTTAACAATCTTGTTACTTAACAAATCATTTCCAACAAGTAGGATAATGGTGTTTAGCTACCCTGGTGAGATGAAATAATGTCTCTAATAATACAATATGTGGTGTGCTGTACACAATTTGCACCACTAAGCACTAACAAAAAAAAGGGTTTATTACAACAGGTCAACTCAAGAGAAAAGTATATTACAACAGGTAAACTCATATATTAGGGAAGACACAAGTAAAACAAAATAATTGAAAAGGGCTGCTATTTAGTAGTAGTATAGTGAACACAGAAGCTGGATTTACCAGTACACTAATACTACATTGTCCTCCTGCGTGTTCTTTCATCTGTGTAATACTCTCGTCATCCTTCACTTCCGAAGCATACAAATACACTATACAGTGGCGGATCCAGGATGGGGCATTTGGGGCAAATGCCCCCCCCCCCCCCCTTCAAGAAATTGCATACAAGATCGAGATACTCTAATAGAGCAGTCAATTACTCTAATAAAGCAGTCACAATGTTCGTGAGGCAGTGTAGCTTACCTATGAAGCTATAAATAGGATTTTATTTTACATAACAGACGTGATATAGTTGGTAAGGATAACTAGCTATTATTGTCGTGACCTTTTTTTTTTTTGGTCTTCAACTGGTTTTCAGCAAGTTTTCTTAGTCTTCAACTGTTTTTCAGAAAGGTGCCCCCCTCTTTCCAAACTCTGGATCCGCCCCTGCTATAATTATGATTCACATCCAAGTTGTATCCTACTTTTATCACCAATCTATTATAATATTCAAAATAAGATACTGGCAAGCTTGAGGTATTTCTTTCAACATTTGAAGTCTGTGGAATGGATGAAGTCTCTGGAACAGATGAAGTCTCATTAGCTTCCAAAGCCACAGGAATTCCACTCCTTAGATTGATATGTGTAACAGAGGTAACATTGGTAACAAAGGTAACATGAGTAATGAAATTAACATGGATAATGAAAGCAACAAGTGTAACATGGGTAACAAAGATAACAAGGGTAAATGAGGTAGCAGAGATAACATGGGTAACAAGCAAAACACAGAAAACATATTTGACAGAAATGGCTCACCATGAATGTACGCCTTATGAATGACTAAGGATGTGATTGAATGTTTGACCGACCTACCTTTTGGAGTGGTCCTATTACGCTCCGGCCTATTATGCCCAAAATTTTACCTATTATTCCTTTGAGCAGTGCTCAAAAATCCAGCCTATTATGCTTAAAATTATGTTCTCAAAATCAAGATTATGCTGGATTATGCTCTAGAACTGACTGTTTTATTAGAGTATATTAGCCTTTCCTGACTTTTGTGTTAGAGTAAGTGACTGTTCTATTAGAGTATTTCGATTATATTTTTGCATAGAGTGATTAACTGACAAAGAAACATTTTAATAAGTTATAATATGTGTTTTTAAACATGAAATGCGCTAATAATACTATTGGCAATAAATGTTTGCTTTCTTTCAGGCGCACGTATTGCACATTTTAATTAAATTTTCAAACATCGTCTCTATTATGCTGGCATTATGCATGATGCTTTTGGTTACCTATTATGCTTTAAATTATGGCGGCATAATCGGCCGGTGCCTAGGTCCTATGGGAACGTGAGATACCCAACTTCTAATACACCTTATGAATGGGTGAAGATGTGGTAGGGTGTTAACTAAATTTTAACTGATGTACCTTCAGGTGTGGTTGATTGGAAACCTGGTGCAGTATGATGGATATGCTTAGGAAGGTGACACCTTATCAATGGGTAAGGATGCATGGGATTGACTTTTAAGTGTTTTCAATGGTGTATACTTATAGTGACTTATGGAAAGGAACACACTCACTTCTGGGATGAGTAGCATGTGGAGCATTGTCCAGGATCCTGTGGAAAAAACTGACAGTTTATTATTGTTTGTATTATTTGCAATCTACAGTAACATTACATCTAGTATAAGCGAACCACGCTAAATCTAAGATCTTGTTATCTAATAGAGCAGTCATTTACTCTAAAAAAGCAGTCAGGAAATGCTTGCAGAAAGTCAAATTTAATTTTGATATTTTGCACAACACCAAACTGTATACATATCTCTTCAATACATAGTCGTCACCAATAAGTACAAGAGTTAGGTTATAGTATATACCATATAGTGGTAAAAAGTTCTGTTATTGAGGAACCTTGCAAGTTTCACACATTTAGCTAATTGGCCCAGTCATATGCTGGTATCAACTATGTCACTATTACTAGCTAATGGAATTCCACTCCTTAGATTGATATGTGTAACAGAGGTAACATTGGTAACAAAGGTAACATGAGTAATGAAATTAACATGGATAATGAAAGTAACAAGTGTAACATGGGTAACAAAGATAACAAGGGTAAATGAGGTAACAGTCTAACAGAGATAACATGGCTAACAATTAAGCGAAACAGAGGAAACATGAGTATCAAAAGTAATAAGGGTAACAGAGGTAACATAAGTAATAAAGGTAATAAGGTAAACAGAGGTAACATGAGTAACAAAGGTAATCAGGGCAATAGAGGTAACATGGGTAACAAAGGTAACAGAGATAACATTAGTAATGGAGGTAATAAGGGTAACAGAGGTAACTTAGGTAGCAAGGGTAAGACAGGTAACATTGGTAATAAAGGTAATAGAGCTATAACATAGTAACAGAGGTAACATGTGTAACAAGGGTAATATTACCAACAAACACTGTGAAGAAAGAGGGATATAAGATGGTATTTCCAGTGGCTTATTGAATACAAAAAAGCTTGATATAACCTGTATTATACTAACAATCTCATGTAAGACTTCTGTTAATGTGTTAAATATACTGAAACCATATATGCGATGGTATAGTGTGGGCATTATATTAGATATAAGCTATTTCAAGTATTGTGGTAATTAAACTGAAACCATATATGCAATAGTATAGTATGGATTATACTAAAGTATAAAATGAGTATAATACAGGATTTATATTAAGGCTTATTTGTATTCAATAAGCCACTGGAAATACCATATTATATCCCACTTTTTGCACAGTGAAAGGTAAAAAGGGTAATAGAGATAGCATGGGTAACAAGGGTAACATGTGTAAAAGAGGTAACAAGACCAATGAAAGTACCAAGTATATCAAAGGTAACAGAGGTAATGTGGGTAACATGCAGCTATAACATAGGTAACATATATAAGTAACAAAAATAAAAGTGCAACAGAGGTAACATGTGTAAAAGAGATAACAAGACCAATGAAGGTACAAAGTGTAATAATGGTAACAGAGGTAACATGGGTAACAAGCATGATAGAGGAAACATGAGTATCGAAGGTAATAAGGTAAAAAGGTAACATGGGTAACAATGGTAACAAGGGTAAAAGAGGTAACATAAGTAATAAAGGTAATAGAGGTAACATGAGTAACATAAGTGAAAAAGGAAAAAGACTTAAAATGGGTAACGAAGGTAACAAAGGTAACAGAAATAAAAGGTCTCAACTGTGACACATGTTACAACTGTTGACAAATGTTACAACTGTTACAAATGTCACGACTGTTACACATGTCATGACTGTTACAAATGTCATAAATTTTATGCATGTCACAACTGATATACGTGTCACAACTGATGCCAATTAGGTCGGTCTACATGCTAAAGTAGAACATATTAGTTATACCTCGGGAACTTGTACTTTGCCTGTATATACGCACTCATGCCCATGGTATAACTATTACATATATGTATATATCAAGACACACGGTAGTGTGTCGTGCGGCCCAAGAAGCCGGCGCGCCACACCGTGAGTATATTGACAGGAAGAACGAAAACGTCATTTTCACACCTTTGTATCTCGGTGATCACTTATCTGATTGGAACCAAATTTGTTACACAGTTGCCCGCCAGCCAAGGGAGTCTACATTCCAAATTTGAAGGAAATCGCTCCAGCCATTTCCGAGATACGAGCTGCCAAAGTTTCGTTTTTTTTTCTTCGTTTTTTCTTTCTTCTTCTTCTTCGTCTTTTCGCACACTTGCAAAAATTGCTGTAACTCGCAAACGCGTACTCCGATCGCCTTGAAATTTGGCACACAGAAAGGGAGTCCAAAGGCGAATCCTAGCATCAACTTTGGTACAAATCCGATGAATGGTTCAGGAGTTATGACCGATTATTCGCGTAAAACAAGATCGATTTGTTGTCACGCCTACAGGGTAAACCGCTTCATGGAATGAGTTGAAAATTGCTATGTAGATGGAGTAACCAGCGTAGGAGTGCCTTTTGGTGGTTTGAAAGGAATCGAGATAAAGACCATGGAGATATGACACAAAACCCAACCTGTGTCACAATTACGCGATCGATTTTTTTTATAAATATAAAAGTATTAGTTTTCACGCCTACTAGGCAAACCGCTTAGAGCAATGAGCTGAAAATCGGTGTATAGCTGGAATAATCTTCATTGAAAGTCCTTGCAGTAGTACAGAAGAATCGGATTACAAACCACTGAGTTATGATTCGAAAGCCAACTCCGTGTAGCAAATGCGAGATCGAGATACTCTAATAGAACAGTCACCCTAATAGAGCATTCGGCTAATTTATTTATTCCATTATAGAATTTTATTACATCACAAGTTATTCTGTAGGGAGTTCAGCTGCAAACAGTTAATCTTATAGACAGTTCAGCAAGAAGACAGTCACCATGTGGAGAGTTAAGCAAATATATCACTATAGAGATTCAGAACATTACAAGTCACACTGAAGAAAGTTCAGCTATAAACAAGTCATGCACTGTGTAGAGAATTCAGCTACAATTAAGTCACTCTCTAGAGAATTCAGTTACACAGAATTCAGCTACACACAAGTTACTGTGGAGAGAGTACAGCTACAAACAAATTACCCTTTAGAGTGATCAGCTACAAACAAAAAACACTTTGCAGAGTGTTCAGCTGCAACAAATCAACCTTTAGAGCGATCAGCAATGAACAAATCAACACAAATCTACCTGTAGAGAGATAAGCTAGAAACAAATCACCCTGTAGAGAGTTCAGCTACAAAAAATCACCCTGTAGAGACATCAGCTAGAAACTAGACACAATGTAAGGAGTTCAGCTACAAGCAATCACCCTGTAGAGAGTTCAGCTAAAACAAATCAACCTGCAGAGAGATCAGCTACAGACAAATCACCTTATAGAGAGTTTAGCTACAAACAGATTACATGTAGAGAGATTGGCTACAAACAAATCAACCTGCAGAGAGATCAGCTACAGACAAATCACCTTATAGAGAGTTTAGCTACAAACAGATTACATGTAGAGAGATCGGCTACAAACAAATCAACATGCAGAGAGATCAGCTACAGACAAATCACCTTATAGAGAGTTTAGCTACAAACAGATTACATGTAGAGAGATCGGCTACAAACAAATCAACATGCAGAGAGATCAGCTACACACAAATCAACTTGTAGAGAGATCAGCTAAAACAAATCAACCTGCAGAGAGATCAGCTACAAACAAATCACCTTATAGATAGTTCAGCTACAAACAAATTACCTTGTAGAGAGATCGGCTACAAACAAATCAACCTGCAGAGTGATCAGCTACACACAATTCAACTTGTAGAGAGATCAGCTACAAACAAATCACCCTGTAGAGAGATCAGCTAGAAACTACACACAATTTAAGGAGTTCAGCTACAAGCAAATCACCCTGTAGAGAGTTCAGCTACAAACAAACCAACCTGTAGAGCGATCAGCTAGAAACAAATTACCCTGAAGAGAGGTCAGCTACAAAAAATCACCCTGTAGAGATATCAGCTAGAAACAAATCACCCTGAAGAGAGGTCAGCTACAAAAAATTACCTTGTAGAGAAATCAACTACAAACAAAACACTTTGCAGAGAGTTCAGCTACAAACAAATCAACCTTTAGAGCGATCAGCAACAAACAAATCAACCTGTAGAGAGATAAGCTAGAAACAAATCACTCTGTAGAGAGTTCAGCTAAAACAAATCCATCTGCAGAGAGATCAGCTATGTACAAATCACCTTATAGATAGTTCAGCTAGAAACAAATTACCTTGTAGAGAGATCGGCTACAAACAAATCACCCTGCAGATAGAACAGCTACAAACTAGACACAAAGTATGGAGTTCAGCTACAAGCAAATTACCCTGTAGAGATTTCATCTACAAACAAATCAACCTGTAGAGCAATCAGCTAGAAACAAATCACCCTGAAGAGAGGTCAGCTACAAAAAATTACCCTGTAGAGAGATCAGCTAGAAACAAATCACCCTGAAGAGAGGTCAGCTACAAAAAAATCACCCTGTAGAGAGATCGGCTACAAACAAATCAACCTGCAGAGAGATCAGCTACACACAAATCAACTTGTAGAGAGTTCAGCTACAAACAAATTACCCTGTAGAGAGATCGGCTACAAACAAATCAGCCTGTAGAGAGTTCAGCTAAAACAAATCAACCTGCAGAGAGATCACCCACAAAAACGCACTTGTACAGAGTTCAGTTACAAACAAATTACCCTGTAGAGAGATCAGGTAGAAGAATTCACCTTGTAGAGAGTTCAGCAACTAGGGACCCGCCGATTATGGTCATAATTTTACCTATTATGCTATGCTGCACTGCTCAAAAATTTACCTATTATGCTTAAATTTATGCTCAATACTTACCCATTATGCTCAAATTATGCCCAATTATTTATGCCTCAGTTCTCATGCTCTGCTAATAATTTCCAATCTATGGATAAATAATAAGTGGCTGAAGCACAAACTTACTTGTCAAAATGCATATCACAGAAAAGATCGATATACTCTAATAGAACAGTCAGCTATGTGATTGTTCTATTAGAGTTACTGACTGTTCTATTAGAGTATATCGATCTTTCTGTGATAGCTATTTTAATAAGCAAGAATTCATACTATTACACAAATATTCTACCTATTATGCTAGCATTATGCTCAATGCTTTCAGACACATATTATGCTCATAATTATGCCAGCATAATCGGCGGGTCCCTATCAGCAACAAAGAAACCATCATGTAGAGAGTTCAGCTGCAAACAAATCACCCAGTAGAAAGATCAGCTAGAAGAAGTTACCTTGTAGAGAGATCAGTTACAAAGAAACCATCATATAGAGAGTTCAGCTACAAAGAAATTACCCCGTAGAGAGTTCAGCTAGAAGAAGTCACCTTGTAAAGAGTTCAGCTACAAAGAAACCATCATGTACAGAGTTCAGCTACAAAGAAACCACCTGTACACAATTCAACTACAAACAAATCACCCTGTATAGAGATCAGCTAGAAGAAGTTACCTTGTAGATAGTTCAGCTACAACAATTCACCCTGTAGAGAGAGCATCTAGAAGAAGTCACCTTGTAGAGTGTTCAGTTACAAAGAAATTATCATGTAGAGAGTTCAGCTGCAAACAAATCACTCTGTAGAGAATTCAGCTACAATGAAACCGCCATGTAGAGAGTTCAGCCTCATACAAACCACCTTGTAGAGAATTCAACTACAACAAATCACCCTGTAGAGAAGAAGTTACCTTGTAGAGAGTTCAGCTACAAAGAAACCATTATGTAGGAAGTTCAGCTACAAAGAAACCACCATGTAGAGAGTTTAGCTGCAAACAAATCACCTGTAGAGAGTTCAGCTAGAAACAAATCACCCCGTAGAGAGATCAGCTGGACAAAGTCACCTTGTAGAGAGTTCAGCTACAAAGAAACCATCATGTAGACAGTTCAGCTGCAAACAAATCACCCTGCAGAGAGTTCAGCTACAAAAAAATCACCCTGTAGAGAGTTCAGCTAGACGAAGTCACCTTATAGAGAGTTCAGCTACAAAGAAACCATCATGTAGAGAGTTCGGCTACAAAGACACCACCATGTAGAGAGTTTAGCTGCAAACAAATCACCTGTAGAGAGTTCAGCTAGAAACAAAACACCCTGTAGAGAGACCAGCTAGAAGAGGTTACCTTGTAGAGAGTTCAGCTACAAAGAAACCATCCTGTATATAGTTCAGCTACATTTCAAGTCACCCAGTAGAGAGATCAGCTGCAAAAAAATATCCTGTGGGGCATAATGGGCATGTAATAAATATATGTATATAATTTGTATAATTACTAATAAAATCAAAAATAATTGAAGTACAAAATTCTTCTTTAAGTTCTTTTCTTCTTCCTGTAGTAACGAAAAAAACACATGGGTTAAAAAGCCCCAAAGCCAGCCATAGGCCGGCTTTGCAGTATACAAATACAAAAAGAAGTGATATCTAATCAAAAACAGCCAAGCTGTAAAAAAAGGTGCGGCCCCCAAAAAGGCCATGGTGAAAAAAGATGTGAAATCCAAGGTGGCAGCCAAGAAATGGCTGTGATGGTAGGTTAATGGTTACATTTTAATAACAACAATTCAGGTGAATTTGGTGCCAAGACCAAGCGGCACAAAATTCACCTGAATTGTCGTTATTAAAATGTAACCATTAACCTACCATCACAGCCATTTCTTGGCCGCCACCTTGGATTTCACATCTTTTTTCACCATGGCCTTTTTGGGGGCCGCACCTTTTTTTACAGCTTGGCTGTTTTTGATTAGATATAATATATACACAAAAAGCCCGGCACCTTGGAAACCATGCATCCTTTAATTTAAAATTACCCTTAGATGGCTCTTAGGAGAGTATATATAGGTCCCTAGTAGGTTAGTAGAGTTGTGCCAATAACTGATCAGATTGATAATCAGATGTAGAAGCCGATAATTAGCTGATTTTGCAATAATTAGCTGTTTTTGCCATAATCAGAAATCAGTTGTAATGGGCTGTGGCCACTGCACAGATTGTCAGCTTTAGCTGCTGCAGGATCACTGGAGGGCTGGTGTCAAAGGCTCTAGCATGTACTTAGGTTGTTTGTTTATGTTTTGTGGTAACCACAAATATAAACAATGACAGTTGGAGCCCTAGCCCACTTGTCTGATTAGCAGCTTTGACTTGTGTTATGTGTACAACTTCATAGCATTAGTTTTACAGCGACACTTTTAGTGCATCGTGCACCAGTGTAACTTATAGACTATAGACAGTTAACTATCAGTAAAATAGGGCAAAAAAATATTGGGCATTGGTTTAGCCTAAAAAGTGGGAATCAGTACAATACTAAATATATACACCTGTAGGTTCTTATAGGTACAACTGAGAATAGCTATAAAGTATTGCTAGGTCTTTGGGTAAGAATTTCTGCTGCAGTATTGCACATAATGACAGCAATGCATGCAGCCTCCCATATGATCTAATGTAACCCCTGAATTTACTGACATATATAAATGAAATACGTACCAACATTTAACAACCTGCCGATATTGCATCATCATGCATGCTATTATTTTATTTGTATATCAGCTGTAAGCCAAACTCCAGTGGGCACAATATTGTTGAGATATTTATTACCTGTGCATGTGCATGCATTGAGATCTTGCAAATGCAATGTTTGATTATCTCAAATATGAGATGTCAATTTTGGGTGGCCTCAGGTGACAGCTACAGATTGTTTATGACCTTTTCAACTTATACGTTATGGCTATTGTACCTAGCCTGTTCTTTTACTATAGTATTATCACATCTTCCGATACGCTACTGAGATACCATTGCAGAATCAAATAATAAGAGCAGCTACCATACAGCACCAGGATAGGGGTACAACTTATCAGTATGGTTTACTGGATATTGGAACTTGGAAACCACTAACAAGTCCACAAGGCAGTGAGTATAATATTTATATTATTGTGGAATCTCAAGTAGTTATCCAATCTTTCAGTTAGCCAGCTTAACTCAGAAATGTGGCTGTGAGGTATAGTGGCTGATTTATGAGAGGTCAAGAACAAAGCTGCAACACGTGTTCACACTAATAACTGACCTAATAATTCGTGCATGCGCAAATATTACAACAATAACTAAATATAGTAACAAGTGCATAATGTCTGTCAATCCTCGACAGAGACCTTCTTTCTGAGAGTGAATTCATCATTCATATGTGTAAAATGGCTAATATGTGCTCAATGCATGGAGCCTGTTGGAAAGGGTGCCTGGAGGCTTAAAGTGGAATAAATCATACAGTACAATAGTAACTGTATAGTAGGGAGTAGACGTGACCCACAGAATAATATCACCCAAAAAACAGCCTCAACTTTCCCTGACGATGATGAGGCAGTATTGGTTAGGTAAAAGATCGACCCGAAACGCTTCAACAAGTTTCTACGGAATTTAAAAAATAATTTAGTTAATGGAATTTTCTACTGACTGAGTAAGTAACTGACTGACTGATGCCTTCAAACAAGCGTAACACGATAATGGCTAAGGCTACGGGCTTGATTTTTTCACTGTTCAACATCGCTTTGGCCCGAGAGGTGCCTTTTGGCACACCGCAGTACCTACAATGCATTCTTCATGGACTTACCAGTGTCCCATTCATCTTTGCTGACAGCGAAAAGTGTCAATTTGGTGGTAGCATGTGGTGGCTTCCCTTCATAACGGAAAGTGTTTGTATTTTTGTAGTGGCTATTTTGATTGCAGAGGTGCTTTTTGAACAGTTCTTGATTCGTACTGCTGTGTAACGGGTTGAACATAGCTGACAATGAAGCATAATGGATACTTCACTTTTCAGACAATAATTAGTATAGCTGGGGCGTGTGGTTCCATTTAGATGCGGTATGCATGGGTTCACCAGTCATAATAATTATTTACAAAAAAAGGTAACAAACAAGTACACAGAAAAATTTGGGATTTTCAACTAGAGTAGGGACCATAGCACATCGATAAAAGTACTGAAACAAGCTGGAGTAGTGTACGATATTAAATCACAGTAAAGCAATAAGAAGTGTTATATCCCTACTGTGCATTTCCATTATGGTATCTTGAACACAGTAGGGATGTAACACTTCTTATTGTTTTCCTGTAATTTAATATTGTGCACTACTCCAGCTTGTTTCAGTACTTTTTATTGATGTGCTATGGCCCCTACTCTAGTTGAAAATTCCACATTTTTCTGTGTACTTATATAAGTATATATTACTTTTGCTAATATAGTAATTTTAAGAGACTAATGTTAATTATTATACAACCAAGCACTAAAGACAATACAAAAGGCGGTCAAAATTACATCATATATAATGAAGTAATTAAATAGTTAATTAAATAAATAATGTTTGAGAAAACTACAAGGCCTAAGGCTTTGCACTCACCGGGATAGAATCCATGTTGTGTGAAGAGACAATCGTATAATGGGTGGGTGTTTTTGTGGAGGCGATAGAAATGTACGATGATTCTATTTAATACTGATCAAAACAACTAGCACATGACACCCATTAATAGCTAGACCAGGTGCAGCATTCTAGACGAAGAACTACTGATCGAGTTATTGATAATTTGTTTTTGAAAGTGTTGCCAGCTGGCACACTAGTCTCAAGTTGCCATGCCAGCTGCCAATGAATTCATTCATGTAAAGAAGATTAAGCAAGTAATTTTAAAGGCAGCCATACCCAACACCCACAACAATATGAAAGAAGTTTGTCATGCCAGCTGCACAAGGCAAGGAATGGTATATCTGTTTGTATTGTTTACTTGGTATTTTATATGTATTGTAAAGAGCGTGGTATTGTTTTAATGGTTTCTTAATTACTTGTTTTGTATATTTTTCTTTCACTTGGCTTACTAGGTTCTGGCTGGCTAGGCTGTCTTCCTTTATTAGGTTCACATGGCTTGCATACTCTTAACTACTACAGTATTGTGTATCTCCTGTAAGTTGTGTATGTATATAGTGTGTACCCATCACATTGCCACACCACTGATGAACCGTATTCAGCTACTGGTGATCTCTAGTTGATGTTGATACTGTGCTGTATATTGACTGCATAGCTGAATAATTTTCATCTTCGGTGATGTTGTCAATAATGTATTACTGCATACAATACTGCAATAATGTATAGTTCTCTCCTGTATGTTTTGTATGCACATATATATTGTGTATACATCACTGTGCCATTGCCACACTAATGATGTACCAGCACTTAGCTACTGGTGGCCTCTAGTTAGTAGTTAAGATGCTACTATTGTGTTATATCTGCATGATGTCACTATTGTGACATATTGCGTTTGTTTCAATCATGCTTAATGCACCTCCATAGCCTCACCAGGGGATTGTTGCATTGGTTACCAGGGGGTTGTCATGTTAGTGTATGTACTTGGTTGTATGTGACCCGGTCCTCAGTGTTGGGGGTAACGCGTATAATATAACTCAAGTTACTCTACTCATGTTATCTAAGTAATGAAATTACTGTAACAAGTCTAATATTATGTAATATTATTACTACAAGTAACAAAGTTACTAATCTTGTTAGTAATCCACTGAGTAACGCCTAGCCACTACGAAGTAACAAAGCCTACTGAATGAAGCTTATTTACCAGCTTCTTGCTTATGCCCAAGATTTGCACATTGTCCAACAACGCAATCATGTCACGTGATAAAGTGGTAGTTTCACACATGACAGCTTAAGGCTGTGGACACAAAGTAATATAATATGTAATATTATAGTTACTTTATTATATGGGTAATATGTAACTGTAACTAAATAGTTCAGTTGTAACTGTCCCAACACTGACGGTCCTAGTAATGATAATAATTATTATGCAACCAAGTACTAAGAATAATAAGAAATGCGGTTAAAATTTCATCATAAATAAATGATAACTAATGTTCTCAAAAACTATGTGGCCTAGAGACATGAACCAACCAGGGATAGATTCACCTATGAATGAAGGCACAACCATATAATATTGCGCCTGTTCATGCTGATAATTTAAATGTACGTGTAATTCTATATAATGCCCAGTACCACACTCATGCTTTAATTTCAGATTGCGCAGAGGAGAAGATTAGCAAACAGGTACGAGTGATTGCAGGAGAGCCAGAGGCCACTTTACACGTAAACAACAAGATTGCAAGTATGTGTAAATGTTTCTAAGCTGTTTTCAGGTGGCACAGTGAGTTCCTAGTCGCCATGCCAGGTGCCAGTGGACACGCTCAAACTGTATCTCCTATATGCTGTACACAGTATTGTGTTACACAACATTATGCCATTGCCACACCATTGATGTACCGGCACTCAGCTACCAGTAGTTTTGCATTGGGTCTGGCAAGCCATATTGTGTGGAGAATGCTGGCACAGTTATCAGCTGATAAGTTTGACACCAAACACTAACATCCCACAATCACAGCTTGCTTGATTCCCTATATAAGAGAAGAGAGCTGAGATAGCAGTATAACATCAAAGATGATTTCTGGATGTAGTGTGCACTCCTATTAGGTGTGCAATGTCTCGAGTTAACGAGATATATGTACTACCTTATATGCAGTGGTAGCAGTACTAGTGTGTATATCTTATTAAGGCAGTGCATATATCTTGTTAACATTTTGTATCAGTGCAATATGTGATATATATGCACTGGCTTTCCTTTGATCTGAGGTGTGAAAGTGGTGTGTGTAATAGTTATACCATGGGCAAGAGTGCTTTGCCTGATATATACGCACAAGCCCGAGGGCGAGTGCGTATATACAGGCAAAGCACGAGTGCCCATGGTATAACTAATATGTTCTACTTTAGCATGTAGACTGACTCACCTAATTGGCAAAATCTTTAGTTGCTATACCCTTCTCTTATATAAGGAACCAAGTAAGCTGTGATTGTGGGATAAAATTTTGCTAAACAAACTGTGATTGTGGAGTTCAATTTTAAAACATCAAACAGTAGTTTGATTTTATTATTGCTAATATAGTAATTTTAAGAGACTAGTGTTAATTATGTTGCTACATTTACAAAAGTAAAAAACAAACTACTGTTGATGTATTAAAATTGAATCCCACAATCACAGGTTGTTGGCAGAATTCAATCCCACAATCACAGCTTGCTTGATTCCCCATATAAGAGAAGAGGATAACAGTAAAACATCAAAGGAATCTGATGATTCCTGGATGTAGTGTGCACACCTGTTAGGTATGCAATGTCTCAAGTTAACGAGATATACGCAGTGCGTATATCTCGTTAAGGCAGTGTGTAACGTTAAGGTAGTGTGTAACAAGATATACACACTGTCTTAACGAGATATACGATATACTCAGTGCTATATCTTGTTAACATTTTGAGTCAGTGCAATATGTGATATATATGCACTGGCTTTCCTTTGATCTGAGGTGTAAAAGTGGTACATATATATATATATATACATATCGCTTTGACACCTCAGATCAAAGGAAACCACAAGGTTATATTTCACATATTGTCCTGACTACAATTGCTTTTGATGCTGAGGCAGGTACAAAGCATCATTCCCTTTGGTTACTGCTTAAAGTTTTGCATTACGGGTTTGAATAGAGCTGCTTAAAGTTTAGCATTGTGGGTTTGAGTTTAACATGTTCATTTAGTTAGGGCATTGTTGTGAAGCTAAAAGAATTGAGTGGGTCAGCTTGGATAGTTCAGTTACTAGGCATCACTAAATAATCAGTTTTGCAATGTGGGGATTGCTTTTCTACACAATACTGTAACATTTCAACTGCATGAAAATATGCTCCCAATTTAAGTGTTTATTTTAGCACTTTGGGTTATTTTGTTCATGGTTATTTGGTTTAAAATGGTATCACTACAACCAGTGAAACCCATCTTTTTTGTGTCCACAATTTAAACCCTCAATCGATGTTTGCAAACCATTGTATAAAAGTAATGTGGTGAATGCAGGTTTGTCTTCCTTCACCTATTAGGTGAGCATACCAAAGTGGTATATATTACTTAAACCATGGCCACTTGGGATTTGGCCTGATATGTATACCTGCATCCTTGGGCTTGGACATATACATCAGGCAAATCCCTCACGGCCATATTGAAAACTACAGATGGTAGCTATTGTTGCACTGAAAGCTCAGGCATATACCATCTCAGCAAACTACTTCCGAATTTCTTTTTTAATTTCTCAGCATTATCTGCATTGTTCAAGGAATGGTTCACCAAAGTTTTAGTTAATTATGGTGAGTAGTTTTGGAATTACAGTGCTAGACAGTAGGAAGAGCAAGGAAATTGATTTGTACAGTGACTATACTAAAAATAAACTACAGATGTTTACATTCACAGCCATAACTTCCATGTGGATTAGAGTTGAGATTTGGCTTACAATGTTCACCATGGATTGGCAGATCAACCAAGGTTTAGTTTTCGTCCAGCGGTTACTTGTGCATAAGCATATGAAAGCGGTTTTATTGAAGAAATGGCAACAATTTTGTTTACAATGCAAACCGTTGGGGCTACAGAAATCAAAAGATTTTCGAATTCCCCATGAGTAGGCAAATAAGATGGTGTATAGGTTTAATTGATTTGAGTCTTCTTTCACTGAGTAATGGCTTGATTAACACAATAATTTCACCAATTCTTTCCTAAAAATGCATGCTTGTGTGAATTAGACAGCTTTTCATTGAGATGGTCACATATAGCTATAATAATATTATTATTAGAAAAACTTCATGGTTTTGAAATTTTACAGGAGTTGCAGTTTAGCATGCCAGGCTACAGCAGGCTAGTAGGTGGTCATACCAGTAACCCCAGATCCCCTGTATGTTTTGCATTTTACAGTGTGTGCTTTCAGTACACATGAAGTGACCTCCACAATTGCATGCCCTTATATAGCAAAATCCTAACTATGCTTCTGAGCGTGGTTACTGACATCTGCTGTAACTATATGTATACAATATGTTGTCCTTTGTGATTTATATAGGGATCATTTGGATATCTGGATCTCCAGATAATAAAAATGTAGAGCTATTTAATGGGTCAACTAACTTATATTTGCAAGTCAGAAGAATAGGGAATAGATATACAGTGGATGTGGCTAAAAGACCTCTTGTAAGGGAGTAGTTGAATACCAGCAATCAGTATGAATGACAAGAGTACAGTGTGGATGATACGGATTGTTCAATAATATATAATAGTAATAATAATATCTCAAAATATATCAATGCTTGATTGTATGTCAACGATTGCACCTAGTAGTGTCATCGTGACTAGTGTCATCGTGACTAGTGTCATCGTGACTAGTGTCATCGTGACTAGTGTCATCGTGACTAGTGTCATCGTGACTAGGTGACCAATGTCATACTCATTAGAAAGTTTATATATGGCAGAAGAACATGCAAAATGTTACAGTATCATACATTTAGTCACTGAGTCAGAGGGAATTATGCATAACAGTGGTGCATGATCTAGAAATTTTAAAGGAGGTTTCTGCAAAGCAATATAGGTAGCTACAATAAGGCATCTGAAGACACACTCCCTCCAAATTTTTGAGATTTTAGAAGCTCTGAGATTGGATTTTAGGCTACTTTACCAATCACAATAAATTCAATGCTTTAAATAGTGAAATAAAAGCAACTATAGGGAAAAGTTGTGACTGATTGTTCACTTAGAGTAGGACTGCTCTATAGTGTCTTGGTCGTTTTTAATGTAACGGGAAGGGAAAATAAAGTGCATGTTGCTGAGGGTTTACTAGCTATAATGTATGCTAGTTAAGTGCAATTGCATGCATGCTATAATAATAATAATAATAATAATAATAATAATAAACTTTACAGTGTACATATACCTACATACATACAAGTTGCAGATGTTGGTATGATACAATTGGGACATATGGCAGCACACTGATGGTCCACTGACATCCTGTGTCAGTGGCCGGAAGCTAAATTGTAGCAGTGATTAGCTACAAAGTTTACTTACTAGTCTAAGATTACTTAGAAAGACAGTCAGTATATGTGACTGGATTTTGGAAAAACAATCCAAATCGCACATTAGAAGTTTCGAGAAAAACGGTTTTAAAGAATTCAAGCCAGCATAGCTCTCCAAGGATAGCAAGCACGTGTATGAAATTTGCACTAAAGATGCATCAATCTGTTACCTTTCAGACCACTTCCAGTACTTGTAGCTGCTTGTAGAGTTTCCCACCAAATAAGTTAGAAAATCTAAGCTGTTGGACTAGCGAAGTAGTATCACGAGTGTGTCATAAAGGGGTGGAGGGTGGAGGGTGGAGAGTGGAGGGTGGAGGGTGGAGGGTGGAGGGTGGTAGGGTGGGCAAGGATTAGACTTCAAAATGGAGGCAGACCACGATTGGACTCCAGAGATGAGATTTCAGGGCTGTGCTGGCACCTTAGTGGTTTATATGTAGCAAAATCCACAGAAAAAATGTCTGGCCTACATTATCAGGCTGTCCACCAGTAAACCACTGATTCTTGCCAAGCCAGGTCCTTCACAAAGCCTAAAACTGCCATTCGAGCTCTACACCCCCCCCAGAAAAGACGTCTGCTGAAATCAGCCTCGAGTAGTTTGAGTGGTACTGAGTGTCAAAACTACTAGTACGATAGTGTAGCTGGTGGTGGTGTTAGTTTGATTTTGCCTGATGTGCGATTTGGATCGGTTTTGTAAAATCTGGTCACATATAGTTGTTTGTTATGATAAATTGTCAATATAGCTATATATTTTAAAGGGGTTTACAGAAACCCTCTACCACTGCATGCATAACGTAATATGTGAATCCATTATGGCATGTAACAATGGTGAATAGTGACTTAATTATATATCATGTGTAACTGTACTTCTACTGCATGGTCATGTTCATGTAAGTGAAAATGTGTTAGTTGATGCACTTAGCTTATGTGGATGTGTAATTTGTAATAGGAAACCAACTACTTATCACGTTTTGATCTGAGTGATCCTGGTACAATTAGACTTGTTGTTGATCGAAACTATTATCTCAAGTACAAAATGATGAATCAACACATAGTTGCAGTAAATGCCAGTGTCAACCCTGTGAATTCTCCAGACTTTGATTTTGATATAGCTATTTATGGTGGAAGCATTTCACTCACAGCTGCAAAACTTTAAAAACAATGGTATTGTGATTGTTTTCTTAATGCATATGTACACAATAATGCAACATTACTTGCTGGAAAGATGAGTTCTGTATGTATATTATACAGTTTCTATTTGCACTTGATTTGTAAGTACCAACCGGGTTTGCAATGAGCTAGCTAGCACTGTGCTACATGCACTACTAATCTAATTTGACCATCCAGTATGGTGTGATATGAGCTCAAAGGATTCAAAGAAACAAGTGATATCATTCGTATTAAAGGCAGGGAAGATTTTGAATCATTGAATGAATAATAGTATAGTGGCGACTCCACTTAGAGAATTTGTATGGTCACTTATTACTGTAAGTAAAGAATGACTGATTGGTGCATGAGAAATACAGTAAATTCGTAGGTGTCATGCTATAAATAGCTGTTTGGATCACAGATTTTCCAGTTATATCCCTACCATTGCATTACCTGTTCCTAGGCCTGCGTCAAAATATGCCAACATAATAAGAAGCATAATAGGCTGGAGTGCTATGCCAGCATAATGCTAGCATATTAGGTGGATATTTCTAACTATGGAGCTTAATTCCATGAGAATAAATCAGTACTCCCTAATAGAACAGCCAGTGGAACTGTGCATAGCTCCTAGGATTGATACTCTCTAATAGAACAGTCACTTTGTAGTGAAATACTCTTCACTGATCAAAATGTTCCAAGATAATTGTAAAAATGTTGCTAACCTAGGAAAATAATGCAAGCATAATAGGAACAGTGAAGAGCAGAATAGGTAAAAAATTCGGGAAATTCCTGAAAGCATTTTAGGCTAAATTTTGAGCATATTTGACCCAGACTCCTACACGACCAGCTCTGGCACACATGATGATAAGTGTGTACAGTGGTTGCAGAGGCATGTTTATATTTTCATCCTATTTCATAATTATTAGATCAGTACATGTAACAATATCATTGAAATGTTGAGTGAGTAACTGAGTGAAGTTCAGATTTCGAATGGAGGATATGTAGGAGTATAATATCTTGTCAAAATTTTACTAGAAATGGTATACCTAGAGAATGGGAACTATTCCAAACCCTCCCATCTCCGTAAGTAGGAGTGCAGGACCTTTCCACAGATCGATGTACTCCAATAGAGCAGTCATAGTTTTCAAGATTGGGTATATCCACCTGCACTTGTAAAAATGATTCATAATAACTGTTTGCAGCATTCAAGAGCTAGATGTGTGACTAGTTGTGGTCAAAGTGCTGCTGAAGGACTTGTATAACATTAAGACAACTAACATACTGACATTTTATTTATTTATTAAGGCTTTACAGCACAAGTGCTGAAGGCCTGTATGACACCTGGTCCTACAGCCTGTTTAAAGTTGTTAAAGAAAGTACGTTTGAAAAGGTGAAGAAAGGAGAAAAATCCATGACTGGACCTAGACATGCAAAACTGAGAAGCCAAACTGATGCATGACTGATGGTGAGAGTTACAATCCTTACAGTGTTAGTTAGTTTACCTTCCCCCTGGTATTTACACATGTAGTATACCTTTCTATGATTTGAGCCCTGGTAAGTTTTGCATTACCAAGAGTACATAATAATACAGTACCCTTTTATTATGTATTCTTTGTATTACGTATAGTTTTGTATTATGTATATATATATATTACTTTTAACCATGAGATTAGTGTTGTTTTAGTATGAAGTTTTAGTTTTATTTATAGTAATCTTTCTTAATTCTCTATAGTTATTGATTTAGTTATGGTTATTTACTCTTTGTCGTTTTGGTTTTAGTTATAGGTACAGTTAAAAACATGAAAACCTTTTAGTTTTAGTTACAGTTTTAGTTGTGTACATGAAAATGTTTTAGTTCTAGTTCTAGTTAAAAACTTGAAAACCTTTTAGTTTTAGACACAGTTTTAGTTATGTATCTGAAAACCTTTTAGTTATAGTTTTAGTTGTGCATAAGAAAACCTTGTTTAGCTTTAATAGTAAGCTATATTTTATGTGAATGAAACTCTTGTTATAATTTCAGTACCATTTTTCCAGCTTAGTAATACAAAATCTTTGTTTTACAAGATCTGTCAATTTTTTTATAATATAGATTAATACAACACTTAATACAGTGCATTTGACGCAATCTCTGTCACAGGTATTCCTTATTCTTTCTTAGCAGAACTTCCCTTTCCAAGTTACTATTAGTAAGTCTGTTGCGTTTGCCAGATGTCAATTCCCCACTTGTAGACAAATACTCTTTCAATAGGGGCTGTTGAAGCATGCAGGTATGCATAAATGTAGCCATTAGCTAAAAGCATTAAATTACAGTGACCATTAACAAAAATGGTTAGCATACTATAGGCCATCACTACTACCTAGTACCTACATTATTGAGTTCGTGAATTTTGGTCAAACAGTTTTTATTAGTTATAGATTTAATAGTATGTACGTAACTAAATGATATAGATATTTTAGTTGCATATAGTTTTAGAAGTAGTATCAAATACATTTAACAAGCAGTTACAGTTTCAGTAATAAGATCAACTTGCTATATTGTAAGCAGTTTTAGTTTTAGTAATAATATAGATTTTATTTTATTTTTAGTTATAGTTTTAGTGATTATATACATTTGTTTTTAGTTATAGTTTTAGTTTTAGTTAACTTAAACATATTCACCTTACTAAAAGTACTTTTAGTTTTAGTTACAGTTAACTGAAACAACACTACGTGAGATGTATTTAAGTGTTGACCATGCACAGACATGAGGCAAGCTTTTTACCACTTGTGTGCTTTTACATTTTTGAAGCAAAAATGTGCTTGTGCTGGCTTAGAAAGCTAGCTATACACACTGATATATACCTTCTCCATCTGTGATGTATTGGTGTCAAGCAGTTTCTCTACAGGCTTATAAGTACCATGTTGGCTATTAACGAATGGCTTGTGTACACTTACAAAAATAAGAGTAGTCTTGTTTATAACTCAATCATTATGGTTTAATGAAGTGGTTCAGTTTGTACTAATGCTTCCCTTTTGCAAACATTTAAGTCAAGTGATATGGCATTATCATACACAAATGCAGCAGAAAAAAGAGAAGGAAAAAAACATTAGAAAAAATACAAGAAAAATAGACTTACATATGTATGTGTTGTGTAAGTACAGTGAACCCTCGGTCATCTGAGCCACTTTGTTCTCAGGCAATGAAAGTGTTCAGATAAGTGAATTGTTTGGATAGCTGAAGCCCATACATTTATATACAGAACTCTGTTGAAATGCTCTAATAAACTTACCATACCTATACTCAAAATACTCTAATAGAACAGTCATCTCCAATTTTGAATAAACGAGAGTCGGATAACCGAGGCTCTGCTGTATAGCTAGTGATGTATCCAGTAACAATTTCCAACTAGAATTCTCAAACATCAAACTATTTACATTGTACATTCATGCACAGTAACATGGTATCTTGTACTTATCAGTAATGTAGTGCATGCTATATATAGTATGCATGGTACATGGCTATAGTGTTTTATGATTTGTTTACTCTGGGTGCCTATAGTGATTTTTTTCATTTAGCAAGTGGGTGCAATATGCAGGTCATAAATGTGCATGAATGTACAAATGTAAATAGTTCGATGTTTGAGAATTCTAGTTGGAAAATGTTACTATATATAAGTGGATATATCACTAGCCATACAGCAGAGCCTCGATCCCCATTTATCCGAAATTGGAGATGACTGTTCTATTAGAGTATTTTGAGTACAGGTATAGTATAGTATAGTAAGTTTATTAGAGCATTTCAACAGAGCTCTGTATATAAATGTATGGGCTTCAGCTATCCAAACAATTCACTTATCTGAACACTTGTTGAAATGGCAAATTCAAAATCACTAAGAGAACTGAAAAAAGCCACAGTATTTGTAACATATACAATACTGTATACTATAGTGGTCTGGCAGTGTGGTGGGTTGCGTGGTATGTTTTTGACAGGACCCTTAGCTTTGCTAAAGGATTTGTGGCTTTAAATTAAAGATAGTGTTACTATATATTCTATTAGCTGCTAAACAATCAACTACATTTTGGTGGCTTTGATACCAGGAGGATAGCAGCTAGCTACATAGGCTAATTATTTCCACAACTACAATATAATGTTTACCATATTATCTCGAATTCTGGACCAGATGTTTATTTCTTTCAAGCAACTTTTTACCCCAGCTATACTAAACGAGACTGGCGACTATACGAGACCAACATTTATATACCTGATCAGCATTCACGAGTCAACTTCATACCTTGGTGTTGTACTCTCTGGACTCTCCTTGATGTTCCCTCAACGTTCTTCACTTCATCATTTATAACACCACCCAGAATTGATAAAATTAATGACTGCACTAGTGAGACCCAGCGTTTATTTTTGTTGTGATACCCCTGGCAACTAAATGGACCAGGCGTTTATACGAGACCAGTCGTACTTTGAGGAAATATGGTATTCAAATACATCTGCAATATTTTGTCGCTCATGTTATTATCATATTAAATTGTGACTCATGGAGGTGATTGACATGAGCATTCCCTAGCCCTAATTATATCAAACCTTTTTATAACATGTATACTGTATAATAGTGGACCAGATTAAGTAGAGCATTTGCTCTCATTGTTTTCTAACTTTGTCTTTCTCTTCTGCATATATATTATAGCTTTATATTTATTTTGTCTTTTTCAACTGTTTAACAATTTGTTTTAAAATTTTGGGCTGTATAACCAAATATGTTAAACTTTAATTTATTATTTTTACTTAGAGTCAGAAACTGAATCTATTGCCTCGGGAGTCACTTGGCTTCACCATGGCAGGTAGTGGAAAGAAAAATCCCTTTGAAGTTAGCACTCTTTCAAGTAGTTGATCGTTGGGAGAGAACCAGCACAATTGATTGTACTCTGCCCAGTATGCATCAAAGTCATTACGCATTGCACGAGATGATGCAATCGCTTCTCGTAATAACTTCTTTGTTTGATCAAACTTCTGATCAATGATCTTGTAATAAGCTGTCATGTGCATTGCCCGTCCTTTAAAGACTGGATAAGTTTTCACCAGTTTAGTAAACTTGTTTAGTACCTATATATACACAAAATAATATTTATAAAATATTACACATTAACTACCTTAAAAATTCTGATCTTTTATATTAACAGTGAACAACTGCTTATAACACATAAAAATATAGCCTGCTGACAGGAATTGTTACTCAGATTACAAAATATCAAACTTTTATGTCCCAAAAAAATTCATAATATTATGTAAACCCATGTCCTTTCATAGTCAGTTACACAAATTTTACATGTGTAGCTACAAACTAACCTTTTTAATGTCCCTTTTAGCTATTCTATCTTCGTTTGAGTTTGTACTATATAAAATTAGCAGGCACTCAACATATCTTGTGTACGCCTTCATTGACAGGAATGTCTCAAATTGTTTCAGCATCAGACCTGTATAGAAATATTAAATAAAATAATTGAGTGATCATGTTTTCTACTTTAATACACACGTATCATATTATAGAACTAGGCAAAGCCATGCAGTATAACTGAAAACTCCACATCTCTCATGTTGTATGTAAAATACCCTGAAACTTGGATTGCATGGCTACACAAAACAGGTATGAGTACATAGTCAGTATAGGCAGACTCCAATAGTCTAAAATTGTAAATTTTATGGGCTACTCAAGGAAGTCTAGGTACCAAGGAAACTGTGTTCAGAAATATGAGTAGGAATCAGGAATTACACTGGAATTTCGAAGCAATTATAAATCTTTAACAATATGAAAATCTGTACTTTTGTACTTCATACAATTCCATAAAAAGATTGAGATTGTGTATAGAGCAGTCAGATAGAATGGTGAAATGAAATAACCATTTATTACAATTTGAAGCATCGATTTAAATGGTCTAATACACCAATCAATTGATGTTATTGACTAAAAATGGTGACATAATTTTAGGAATAATCATAATAGGCAGGGTCATACCCAGAGGGGGTTCCAGAGCATTCAGGAAACACTTTGGAGTTTACACACACTTCTGAAACAATGAGAAACTGAAAATTCAGGTTTCCAGAATCTGTACTCTGGATATATTTTAACCTTTATCTTAGCTAATAGTTTCTCACATACAACATTGTTTTGACCAATGATGTTGGTGAAGAGATCAAGGTATTCTAATAAAGCAGTCAAGCATTGTAAAATACTCTAATATAACAGTCACTTAGCTGTAGTGGTAACCTATTTTCAAAATTCCTGTGTATGCCTCTGATGGATGATTTTTAAAGCACTACCCAAAAGCATAATGCTTGATTTTATGGGTTATCATAATAGTCAAGAAGTTTAAACAATTAACAATAATCACTCAGCAATGAAAACAAGGCCTGGCTTTGTGGTGTTTTGCAGACATATGCATGCAGCAGCTATATTGTTATTAGGTTAAATACATGCTGTTGAATGCACATTGACTGACATTTATTACAGACAAATAGAACACAGACTGGCATGAGTTATGCGCTTTAAAACATAAAGTAATGAGTTTGTAAACATGTTTGAAATTTTTTGTCCAGTTTTGGCTCCTATACTTTCAAATTTGACTCACTTTTAGCATGTCGGATGTATTTCAGTGCTTTTAATCTGTCACCTGTTCTGGCATGCCTGTAACACATTGTGGACATGGACATAACACAGTGCAATAGCATATAATCAATATACAAAATTTTTACATTTCCATTTCAGTACTTACCAGGTTGCAAGGCAGGTGATCAAAAAGAAGCGCTCAATGTTGTCAAAGTGGTAGACGTCTTCCTGACAACATTGCTCTGCTGTACTGAGCAGGCTTTGCACATCATTAGGTGATAAACCTGACATTGATAAAAGGAGAACACATATACAATGTAATATAGCTATGCACCATACATTTATTGGCTGTACTGTAACCAAACACACTTAACCTTAAACCTAGGATTTTTAAAAGAGAGGGAGAGAGGTCTCTGAAACTTCAATATCACAATATAGTACCCACAGCCATTATAAAATTTAACAGCATTGCAACCATTTCTTGGCCGCCACCTTTGATTTCACAACTTTTTCACTCAGGGCCGCATAATTTTTTTCACAGCTTGACTGTTTTTGTATGGATTTCACTTCTTTTTGTACTTTATAGGGTCCTAAGCCAGCCTATGGCTGACCGGGGTTTTTTTTTGTTTTGTTTTTTCTCACATTTCTTCTTTTCTGTACATCAATGTATTGTATTGCATGATTTACTTCAATATTATTGTAATACTCTAAAGAGTGCACATTTTTTTGAGGATTTCTAATAGAACATATAGAATGTTGTAGAACAATCTATTACTTCTACATGAAATTACAAATGTAAGCAGATTTAAACCAAAGCAGAAATTAGAGTGACTTTATCAGCCAATATATTGTAGCAGTGGTTCAGAGCATGGTTAAGGATGTGGGTGTTAAGTATGGAGGTCCCTGGTTTGAACTCTGGTAAGCTTTTTTTCATGCATCTTTTAACCCCATGGTGACTGCTCTATTAGAGTATCTCAACCATGTAATTTTACACTCACTTAGTTATTTTTGCTTTATAACTTTGTACTAGGGCTGGGGCAAAGACTGAACTAACATTCGCTGATAAAATGTTCGAACATTCGAAGTTTTGGTGTTAGCTTTCAAATTACAGGTTTTCTTGTATTTACTAGCATCCTTCTTAAATTTTAAAGTTTGTAAGCATAGCAGCAGTACTGAATGATGCAGTCGATCAATTACAAATGGGCGTGTCTGCTATACTGCAATCGTGCATAGGTAAACACCAACTAATGGCTAAGGTAGGGGATACAAAGCCGGCACAGCACGGTTTCCTTAGTAGGAGTGGCTATAAAACCAGTAGCCTGCATGTTATATAGAGCCAGTAATCATGTGCATTAAAAAAAAATTTTTGACAAAAAAAGTTGCCTCAGCTGGGACTCGAACTCGGGCATCCATACTCAAAATCAATGCTCGTAACCACTGTACCACCTGCATGTGCTGCAGCTACTCACCTCCCTTAGTTTCTACCTTATAAACGTCCAACTGAAGTGACTTCTATATATAACAAGAGTGAAGAAGAAACTAAAGCTGAACTCTACCCTAATGCTAAGGAACTACTTTTTGCATACCCTAAAGTTAAATGTTTGGGGAAACCTACTAGACGCGTCCCCTAAAGTTGAATGCTCGAGGCATATTGGACGTGTACCAACCCTAGCTCGCCTAGATACAACTGGTGTGTTTGATAGTCCAGTAAATGATGGACTTGTGCCGGTAAAATAGTATTTGTGCCTTTTACCTGATACCGGTTATCTATCATATAATCAATGATAGCCGTATCAGTTGATTATCCACTTTGAATGGCTAAACTTACATTTTCTTGCAATATCTATCACTTTATAAGGTGTTTAAGGTTATAACTGTGGTAGCAAGCTAAACTGCGATATTTTTAAAGTGGGCGTGGCACTTACAAAGAGATGACTGAACATTGATTGCACAAGATCAATACGCAGCTCCAATAAAGACGATGATGTTTGTTTGTAATTCTTTCTTAGACTATAAATGCATTACAAAGCTTTGAAGGGTACTTTTAAAATTCGAAGTTTACTTAACCTTTGAACTGACAAAACATTTGAAACTTTGTCCCAGCCCTATTTTGTACCGTAACTCTATTGTTCCTCAAACTATCAAAAGGCACTGCTACAATATTCAGTCTACAGTATGTACACACCAAGTTTCAAGTTATTCCCATACTTGGTTTATCCTGTAGCTGTGACAAAAGTTTAATTTTTTAATGTGAATAAATGCTCATAACTCCTTGGATATTCATCAGATTTACAGCAAACTTGGTACGTGAATATGCTCTTCATTTGTGCCAAAGCTTGAGGCAATCTAGTTACATATTTTTATGTTTTATAGCAATTTTTGCAAAGTGTGTGAAAACCCCATAGTCCCCATACAGCACAAGAAAAAATGAAGAAACCAAACCAAAACTTAGAATGCCCATATCTCCAGGCTATAGCAAATTTAATAAAATTTGCTGTGTGGCCTACCCTACCTATATATGCCAAAATGGTGTGCAAGGGGCCATGGAGCTTTGTAAGTGTGAAAAAGCTGTTTTCTTTCTTCCTGTCAATATACTTGCAGTGTTGCATGCCAGCTTTCACACAACTCACTACCGTGTGTTCTGATGTACTGTAACCAAGGAATAAAATATTGATTTAAATGGTCTGATATTTCATTTTATACTACTTAGTTATAAGCTAATTCAGTTATAAGCTGTGTAATAACACTATCGCTACGGCAAAAGTTTGCAGCTAGTTTTGATTACTATATATATTAAAAGTAGTTGCTTGAGTATTTTGATTGTTAGGGAGGTGACAAGTGAAGTGTAGCTGAGGGTTTAACAGTTATAATGGGTGTCAGCTAAATGTAATTGGATGCATAGCTACTGCTGAAATATAGTGGCATATGGGGATATCTGCTATGATACAAGTACACGTATATTGCGCACCTATATCATAGCTAATGAGCTAACACTGAAAGGTTTTGACCAAAACCACAGAAACCTACCACTACTAAAAGTCACATAAAGTGGTTTTAGCTGGATAGTTGGAAAAGGTGGATGTGGTCAGATGCAGACATGGACATTTTCAAAATATTACATTTATACAACAGGTAATTTTCATATTAATATTGTTCTGTACACCAAACATCATCTTTGCATAGCACTTATTCTCTTATCCTTTTAAAAAGGCAAGTGTGGAGAATGACTCATAGAGGAATGCCCTAACTTAATTTTGCAGAACCTGTTATGAAGTTACCAACCGGTGCGTACAGGGAATCACCAAATGATAAACTTTGGGTTGCTTAGATAATAGCATAATTATATAAGTGAGCACAATCTCAAACACACACACTGAGTAATTGCTAAACTATATATTCTTTTAGACTAGTTTAGACCACATAACAATCATCAGATATTTCTACTACACATTGTTCAATACTGTACTAACCGATTTCCAAGTAGGCATCAAATTTACAGCAGCTATACAGAGCACTGGCCCTCAAGTCATCAGCTTCTTCAGAAACTTCCTTCAGATCCATCAAACAATTTCTCACAGCTTGATTGCTGTATGACAAGTGTTTAATGCAATAATGTCTGTTAGGTGTATCATATAAGTTATCATGATATTATGATGTTAAGTATTGCTTTGCTGGAAATATACTATATAAAGGATAACACCACTAATGGGTATATTTTATTTAATCGCTTTACAGAATTATGTACAAAATGTGTAATGTGCCCCAAGTAACTCACCTTAATTGTACTGACTCATATTTTATTTATTGTTGTATCTTAGGACAAAAGAGTACCTTAATTAGAGCTATGCTCTCTATTCAGAACTGTGCGTGTATTGTTTTGAGTCACGTGATGATAATGTTGCTGCCTGTTGTGTAGTGACCGAAACAGCTCTTGATGGCCATTGTGTTAACATCCGCCTGGGTTGTTACAAATGTGTGGGGTGTGGGTGATTGATAAGGTGATTCTGAGGGTCTACCAGTGAATTGCATTGGTAGCCTGAAGATTATGTACTGTACCTACATAATACAGTATGTGTACAAAAAAAACCGATCACAACAAGCCATAGTTATGGGGTGCAGGAGTATTGGCACAATGGGTACAAGGGCAAAGGTAATGTGGGGTGCAAGTTAAAATGTGCTTAAATGATTCCAGAAAATAATATGTCTTTCAGTTTGAATTTTAGCAGTCTTGTTAAATTTATATTCATGATGCTATTAGTTGGTACTGTCATGTGGTTAACGTCACCAGCAGATCTTGTAGAAAGCCCAGAATGAAATGAAACATAGTTAAGAACATTGAATTTGTTTGATGACAGAGTTAATAAAATAGATTATGCCTGCAATTGCATATATACAATACAATTCTAAGATGTTGAGCAAATTTAAATGTATATAATATATTGAATGGCAGGACATACTCAATATCAAGAGTATATAATAGAAACCAAGAGTATCGAACAGGTGTATTACCCCGTGATTAATGATTGCATAAAGTAACACGGATGTTTCAGTAATTGTTCGTTTTCATTGCCATTAAGGGTTACTGTATTTAGCCCAATTCGGCCACTGAACCAAGCGAAAACATAATAGCGTTAAAGGGAATTGGCTAATGTTAAAGTTCTGGCACTGCAAAGCGAATCCTTGAAGACGCTCATTTGTGCAACCGTTGCTTTAGTCAGCTGGAGTTATCTTGGATCCTTACTACACTTTCTTTGTACAATAATTGTTGAATACTTGGTTGAATAATGGCGAACAAGACCCGTTGCCACGTACCCATTTCAAATTACCATTTCATGTAAACAAACAATTACTGAAATATCCATGTTACTTTACACAATCATTAATCACGGGGTAACATACCCGTTCAACTTCTTGGTTTCTATTATATACTCTTGTCAATATCTAAAGTTGAAATGACACATAATGGGGAGATACACGTCCAAAGGATTCCATGTACCCCATGTGTACTTTAATTACATCATCCAGCTAATACAGCATGTCACAATAAGTGTTCACTAACTTCAGTTGCATCAGTTGTGTCCACATGTGTTGTGGAAGTGCTGACAATTGTAGTGAGGGCTCATGCAGCTGGCTGGCAACAGATACTGCAGTCTCTCCTGTATGAAACATGGATAGGATTATATGCAGGTGTGTACAGTAGTACATCATGTGTATAGTGAAGTGTGCAGTGTGTTTGTGGGAGGCCGCGGCTTGAACACTGGACTGGTTTGATGACTGATTATGTCCAGTTTGTTGTTGTTACTTTTTTTTTGAGCAAGAAACTTTCTCCAATCTACCCAACTGGGACCTAGTAACCTGGTGTCAACTGAAGAAGCAGCTACAGCACCAAAGGGTATCTGTTGTTAACCAGGAAGCAAACGATGTCTCACACAGTGGGTGAAGGTACAGGTGGGAATTCAGGTGCCCACACTTTTACCTGTGAGACATGGTACAGCCTCCTATGGGTTACTAGTCCTATCCCAGGAAGATGATTCACAGCACCTGAGTAGCACACAAGTGTCCCAGTGCTGGTTCACAAGGTAGGCATGACTACACAGTGCTCTTGTGTGTAGCATGTAGCACACATATACATGTAGTAGTTCGGTATTCACCTGCACGACCAGCTTCACATATTTTCCCTTGACATAGTTCAAAGTTCAAAGAAACACTCAAGAGATGAGCATATGTGATGAGGTCATCAACACTAAAGCTGAGCTCAGAAACTCTAAACAAAAACAAGTAATGGCAAGATGAAGCAGTGACCATGAACAGCTGTCTGATTACACTTACAGGCGATTAGCCCTATATATATAGAGCTCCCCCAGGTTCTCCTGATTGTACAACTGACAGCATTCAATCATAACTGCATATGCCTCAATCAGCTACAAAATTACAGTACCATGTTAAAGTGGTGAAAACTTATAACATTAATAAAAACTAGGTCTACTGAAATGACAAAATTTACGATATGTATTACTATAATACTCTAAATAGAACAATCTTTCTCTCTTACACACACACCCGCACACACGCACACACACACACACACACCACACACACACTACTCACACAAACACTACACTATTTACACACACACACACACACACACACATACCTCATGAACATCACCAGATTCCTCAGCAGCATTCAGCTGCTGGAGTGTTGCCATGAGTGTCAGCATGTTCTCATGCTGTAGGTGGAATGCCTGGGTCATGTGAGCCATGCAATGGGCCCTGTCTTGGAGCTTCTTATAGTGCTCGGAGTTCCTGCATTAAAACAAAGAATTACAACTATGCAGCTACATGATGAATAAAGTTCCATACAGTTAGTACACTGACAACTGAAAGCTGGCTGGCATGCCATCTGCTTTAAGAATAGCTTCAGTATAGGCATGAAAATATTATTAAATTGCAGATTTTGTGCTTAATAGTGGAAAGTAGCAAGTAATAAATTCAGTAGGGACCATGGAAATCTATGATAGTGATATCTTAGTTAATTACTGATACAAGTCCGAGGCAAAGCTAAGGATAAGTTTTAGTATTGTAAGATATTTCACTGATGCAACTGGCTATTATACTTTTGTTTGCTTTTATAACACTTTACTGCAATTAGTCCATACGGCAGTTCCTAAAAAAAACACCACCATACGGCAGTTCCTAAAAACCTTTTGAAGTATTGCTTCACACCTGGCTAACAGAAGTTAGTTACTAGAAGGTTTGACTTTGAAAACTTACTGACAACAGTTCAAGCTGATCTGAAGGCACATTGGACTTGACTACGCTTGTACATTACCAACATGCCAAGTTGTCAAGGAAAGGTGAGACTTGGTTTTTCACTGGTACTACACAGCCATTACTGCTACACAGCCAGTTTGGCCGCATCATTCACAGGTATACAGTATATATCACTTACAGTACCTCTTCCGCCCAAGAAAGTATTGAGGCCACTTGATGTGCAAATATTGCTTAACAACTTGGTATGCTAGATTGAATGCTGATCCAAATCTACTAGTAGGCATCCTTGTACCCAGAATGTGCAATCCCTTCTTGAAATGATGGATGCTTTCCTTTACTTGGCCACTCTGAAACAGTGCCTGATTAAAGAGAAAAGAGCATTTCAAATGATAAACTTGACACACTCTAGGTGTCTGTTTCTGTTTAAATATTCTAATAGAAAATGCGCTTTCTTACAGTACATGTGTATCCTTGGAAGTTTAGTTATTTTGCTATACTTAACTCAAGTATTGTTTTAGCGCTACTTACTTGTCCATATGAACTTTCAAACACGGCCATCTCATGATTACTCAACAGTTTCTTGGGTGATGTTTCTATGAGCTCCTTAGCCTCATCCAGCAGAGCAATAGCCTCCATATCATTGTTAGTAGCAATAGCAGCATTGGCAGCTTCTATAAGATACTGGACTGTCTTCTCAACATCGCCTGCAGCCTTCCAGTGGATGATAAGTTGTGGATATACATGAGCCAAAATGTCAGCACAATGGCAATCCTGCAAGTCAACATCAATAATATTACCAGCAATGGAATCATCCCATTGGCTTGAAGAGGCATCACTTGTTCTATGTTGTGAGAAGCTCTTTGTGTCCCTCCAGGCAGCACTAAATCTTGGATTGGAAAGCCAGTTGTTTACGCTAACTGAGCTGGCACGTCGGCGACCTTGTTGAGAATTTGTATTACTTTGGGGTCTTATGGATGAGCCCACCAGATCATCCCTATCAGCAGGTGCAATTCTCCCTCCTTGGCGTCGCCTCTCCCTAGCTTTGCGGCTTGTTAGCCCCACAAATGCTCGAATATTCTTAGACATTTTACCCTTTTTGCCTCTACTACTGTCTGCAGTTTTTGCCATAGTTTGCATATTTTGGACACCAGCAACAAAGCCACCCCCACCACAGTTCTTGCACTTGTGTGCCTGTGATTCCAAGAATACTGCTGCCTTCCTGTGCAACTCTATGCATTGGTCCTCTGGGGATAATCCATAAATGGTCTCTTGGAAAATTGGATGACTAAACTGCAACATCTCACAGTAATCCAAATTCTGCTCCTGTATGAGAACATTATTGCCATGTAACAAGGACTTCCCTGAGGAATAATGTTGAAGATTCTCCAAGCAGGGACAGTAGAAGTTCTTATTCTCCAAAAAATGATCTTCATTCCGATCGTCAATTGCCATCTTGTAGGCTTCAGCCACAGCACAACGGATGATGCCTGGTGCCTGCAGAAGTCGCACTGAATTACTGAAAGTTGGAACAGTGTTTTTTGGGATAATTCCCTTCAACATTTCCTTGGTGAAAGTGTTGCCAAGAATTGCAGCACACTTAAGTGTCACTTGTGCAGTATAAGGCAAGTGGTTAACTCTGGATAAAATCATATCATGTATTGACTCAGGTATTGGGATACTACTAAGGGAAACATTTGTATTCAGACTGCATGACACTTTTCTCTGCCACTGCATCTTATGACCTCGGCCTTTTGATTTGTTTGGCTTCACAATGGAATGAAAATTGAGTACATTTCGCTCCAACATGGACTCAACTAGTTCCTCACAAAACAAAGGAATGCCGTGTGATTTCTCTCGGATAATTTCCTCTACAGGTCTTGGCAATTCGTCTACACCAAGAAGCATGCAAGCAAGCTCCACCATTTGTTCAGGCTTCAGTGGCTTCAGCTGTAGCACTCTGCTGCCTGGCAGCTGTATTAGATCCATCAAACCCTGAGGATATGACTTCCCTTTGCCCTCAAATGCCAGAGGCATCATAGACAGCAGAACAATAGCTTTACTCTCCTTTGCTAAATCCATAAGGAACGACCATGACTGGTGGTCAATCCAGTGAGCGTCATCAATCCCCAGGATGCATGGTTGAGCAAGAGCTTCCTGTAGAGAGGAATAACACTAAAATTATGAACAGAATAACATCATACAGCAGGAACATTTACATTTTGACCTCGTGACAAGCAAAAATTAATCATTCTAATGTCTGTGTAAACAGTCACTTTATCCTTATTATAGTGACTACTTCTAGTATGTATCAAGCATAACTAAAGACTTCTTCAACAAGATCAATTCTTAATAGTAGCCATGTCATGCAGCGATTCCAAACATATATACTGTAGATTCATTACTCATTATAGTGGCCATATTAAGTACGTAGGTTACAAACATAGCTAAGGTGTCCTTCACAACCTTATCATCTTTTACCATATTTAAGGTCACACAAGTGGTCCTATTAATGGACATTTACATTATTTATTATATCCTCTTTACAGTACATATTGTCCAATATTCTTAAGGTGCATATGGGACTTACTCCATGAATGATGCTGTACAATAACTTGTGCTGACAAGTGTTCCTGACCTCAGCTGACATGCGCATAGTGGCTGGTGTTTGAGGGAACTGTGTGGAGTATACAGTACAGCAAAGTGTATATACTTACATATATATTTCTACACACACAAACACAAACACACACACACCACACAGACAGACAGACACACAAACACACACACACTTTAACCATCAGCAAGTCATTGATTAAAGGCAAGTTCTTCCTTGTATCCTCATCGGTGACATGCTCAAGGATAAGCTGTTCCCTCTCGTGAGCATTATGGCAGATGTCTAGCTCCAAGAGACGAGTAATCAATGTCTTTACAGCAAAAAATGGCGTGTTCTGCTCAACTATCCCGGCCATCCCAGACACAATCCTGCAAGTGAATACATACGTACAGTAAGTATTACACAATAAGAAGTGTAAATGACCAGTACAGTAGTCCCATTACAGTATAAAATGACCTGTAGTGCATGTACAGGATGTAGTACACGTTAATGCATGAACTACATAGAATTGTGTATACATTTGAATAGCATAATGTGTATAGTGTACATGCATGCATGCAGTTAATGTGTACTTATATCAAGTAAAGCCATAATTCAAAATTTTAATGAAACTGTACAGTCCAGTAAGGTGTTTAATAATCACCTTTGACAATAAAGAAATGTTTGTTGCACGCAGCAAATGTAGCAAAAACAATTAAACATCAAACACAACAACAATGTGCACACACCAAGCAAAGTTGTACAAAGCCATGTGCATCAAAAGTACCCACAAGTCATTCACTCCAGGTATATCACAGCAATGGTATTGTGAAAGGCTAATTTTAGGGTGATCTTTTTTTGGCAATTAAAAAACTTGCTAATTAAAGGGTGTGGCATCCATTTTGCTTGCAAGTATTCATCCCGTTTCGTTTGGGATGAATACATGAATACTCGCAAGTAAAACGGGTGTCATGCTCTTTAATTAGTAATTTTTTTTTAGTTGCTTGCAATCTCTGAGACAATGTTGCATTTGAGTGGTACCATATATACAAGTACACAAAAAAATTTGGAGTTTTACAACTAGAGTAGGGACCATATATAGCACATCCATAAAAAGTACTGAAACAAGCTGGAGTAGTGTACAATATTAATTCACAGTAAAACAATAAGAAGTATTATATCCCTACTGTGCTCAAGATACCATAACGGAAATGCACAGTAGGGATATAACACTTCTTATTGTTTTACGGTGATTTAATATGCACTACTCTAGCTTGTTTCAGTACTTTTATCGATGTGCCATGGTCCCTACTCTAGTAGTATAATTCCAAATTTTTTCGTGTACTTGTTTGTTAACTTTTTTGTGAATAATTTTATTATGACTGGTGAACTCGCATCTGAAAAGGCACCATGTGCCCCAGCTATATCAATTATTGTCTAAAAAGTGAAGTATTCATTACGCTTCTTTGTCAGCTATATTACACAGCATTTCAAATCAAGAACTGTTCGAAAAGCACCTCTACAATCCACGCATACCAAAAGAAATAAACAGTGCCTCACATCCCAATTATATTAATTATCGTCTGAAAAGTGAAGTATCCATTACGCTTCGTTGTCGGCTATGTTCAACCAGTTACACAGCAGTACGAAGCAAGAACTGTTTGAAAAGCACCTCTGCAATCAAAATAGCCACTATGAAAAATACGGACGATTTCTGTTACGAAGGGAAGCCATCACGTGCTACTGCCAAATCGACACCTTTACTGTCAGCAAAGATGAATGGGACACAAAGGAGGACACTGGTAAGTCCATGAAGAATGCATTGTACGTACTGCGGTATGCCAAAAGGCACCTGTCAGGCTGAAGCGACGTCAAACAGTGAAAAAATCAAGCCCGTAGCCTTAGCCATTATCGAGTTATGCTTGTCTGAAGGAATCAGTCAGTCAGTTACTTAGTCAGTAGAAAATTCCGTCGAATAATTTAAAAAAAATTCCATAGCAACTTGTTGAAAGCGTTTCGGGTCGATTTGAAAGCTTGTTTGGGCTTAGTTTTACCTAACCAATACTACCTCATCGTCGTCAAGGAAAATTGAGGCTGGTTTTTGGGTCCTGTGGGCCACGCCTACTCCTTTGTGGTCCCTACTATACAGTTACTATTGTACTGATGATACAAGTACAAGGAAAAATAAGAATTTTAAATTCGAGTATATACTGTAGGTCATAGATAAAATACAAGGAATTTTGAGTTCGATCAGGGATCATACAAATAAAAAGTATTGAAACAAGGGAGATCACCTACACCTGCTGTTGGGATTTGATGTCCATTAGTATATCTTCAGGTGTAGGTGACCTCCCTACTTTTATTTCTATGATCCCCAAATCAAACTTAAAATTCCTAATTTGCCTTGTACTTGTTTATGTAACATAATTATGACATGCATACCACATCAAAGGAAGAATGGTGTCAGAGTTAATGTTTTCGTCTGAACACGCACCCCAACTATCAATTACTGAAAAGTGACTTGTAACCATTAAACTTCATTTTCAACTATGTTCAATATGTATTACAAATGAAGAACAGTTGGAGAACAATCAATCTAGTTACTGTGGAAATTTTTGAAAGATTACAAGTGCAAACATAGGGAAGCCATCATGCACTACCAAAAATCAACACTTTGCGATGTCAGCAAAGAGAAATAGACACAAAGGAGCACAAAATTAAGTCCATGATGCATGCATTGTACATACTGCAGTATGTCAAAAGGCACCTGTTGGGCTGAAGCAATGCCTAACGGTGAAAATTAGTCATTATTGAGTTATGCTTTTCTGAAGGCATCAGGCAGGAAGGAAGTTAGTCAGTCAGAAGAAAATTTCAGAAACATAAAATTCTGTGGCAACCTATTGGAAGCATTTCAGGTCACACCGAAGGCATTTTTGGGCTCAGTTATAACTAATACTGCCAAGGTGAGGCTGGTTTTGGTTAATATTTTTTTGTGTGTAAGTGCAAACTTTATGATCCTTACTGCTGTACTGTATGATAAGTAATGAAGCAAGCAACAATCACCTACACCTGCAGCTATATTAGTGCACATTTAATTTCTACTTCAACAGTCATATAGCTTGTCAGTATAGCCATGCACGATTAAAGTAGGAACTATTGCTTTAGTTGCAGATCATCGCTTGTTTCATTATGTTTTCTTATATAACCCTACCTGAATTTAAAATTCTTAATTTTTCCTTGTACTTGTTTGTTTACCTTTCTTTTGTAGCATTATTATGATTGGTCAATTAACCCATGCATACTGCATCACAGGAACAAATGGTGCTGGGAATATGATAAATAAATATTCATGTCTGAATATATGCGCATCCTAGCTTATTGTAAAGCAAAGTAGCTACGTATTTCACTTTATTTTCAGCTATGTTTTAACCATTATGAACAAAAAATGGTACAAGAAATGCCTCCATCAGTTACTATAATAGTCAGCCCAAGCTTGAAGCCACACCCTGACACAATCCAATGCCTATGCAGTAGTGGAGAAAGAAATGGGACACAAAGTAGGACAAAAGGTAAGTCCACAATGCATGCATTATAATCATTATGTAGCTGCTGTAGTAGGTGAAAAGGCACGTCTTGGGCTTAACATCATCAAACAGTGAACAAGCCATACAAGTCTATAACATTTTCTGTAGCTGAGTTATACTTGGCTGTCATCAGATAGTTACCTCTACATAGTTAGTTAACTGTAGTTAGTCATGGTTCTAAAAGAAAGCAAAGCTTATTATACCACACATTACAATATAGTAGATCTACGATCTGTCCAATTTACACCCAGCAAAGTTTTAAAAGAATTAGTGTTAGTAGCCATAACTAAGTCAGATGGTAAGATAACCACTCTTACTACAAAACTACATTTCTTCATAATATAGAAAATTCTGTGAAAATTCCGTGAAATGCAAAAACTTGAAAGCTTGTTTAGGGTTGTTGGGCTTGATTACGCCTAACCACAGCTGTTATGAAGGAAAAGTAAGGCTGTGGTATTTTTCGGCAGAAAACCTTCATCATCCCTACTATACAGTACTACCATACTGTATGATACAGTACTGAAACTCAAGTTTCTAGGACCACGTGGCATTTGGATAATAAACTCCAGTCTGAAAATTGTTGCATATAAAGCTTTAGCCAATCATTTAATCCACTCCAAATCCTTTAACAATGCATACAAAGTACTCTTACAAAATTTATCAGTCAGCAGGTAACTGAGAATTGACTGTTTGCTTACTTGAAGCCCATGTTAGCAGCTCTCCATTTCATTGTCCTCATCAGTTTGCTCTTGCCCATCCCATCCACAGCTGACAAGATGATGACGCCATGTTCTCGAGGACTGTTCCTCTTCACCTTCTCCACCTCAGTAAGAAATACTGCCATCTCTTCATCTCGACCTTGTGAAGATAACAGTTATTAACAGTATCTGGTGAATGGATATATATGACTCTTGCATGCCAGTAAAGTCATACATCAGAGGGTTTACAGTAGCTATATGGTTATACCATACAGTCCAATAAGCATTTGGGGGAACCATTTTGCATTGCGGATTGACGTGAGTCCATGGCAAAGAAGATAAGTCCCAATAACTACGACTTGTATATTTTATGCACTGGCTTATCCTTCATGTCAGCACCTTCCACCAAATTCATCATAGAAACATTTTGCGTGACAAAAAGCACCTTTAGGGAATAGATTTAGCATTTCTAATGTCAAATCTACCAAGAAACCTTTTGAATACCATGGCAGTGCTCTAACCACTTGCTGCTTCACAACAAACAGATGCATGCGCTCACGTGCTCATGACACACACGCACGGGCACACACACACACACACACACACACACACACACACACACACACACACATACACACACACACACACACTTACCAACTAAATTTTCAGTATCCATATCAAGGTGGACATGTTGATAGTACCTTTCCAAACGGTCCAATCTACAAAATAATGAGTTTAAATACCAACCACAATAAATCACATAAATAAGCTTTTCATTCAAGGGATAAAAAGTTAGTGAGCACAAGTTTAATAATAGACCATATTCCCCAAATATGCTCATATTTAAATACTTGTTCACTAAATTTCACCTGTCAAAATGAACAACTTCAAAAATAAGGACTGTTGTATAGTGTTAGGCTTCTCTAGTTGGCATGGCATTATACTAACATACTTTTCAGTTGAGAAGGTGTAAACTTCACCCAGGGAAGCAATGCCCTTTAGAGTCACTGGTGGTTGAACTTCAAAATCTTCCTCAGGTAACTTGGACTTGTGTTTTGTCACTTCATCACAAGTCACAGCATTGGGAAATTCCATCATCAACCTAGCTGCCATGTTGACCTTCTGACTGATCACTATATAATAGTAGTATTATACATGCTGGAACACAGGCATGCACGCACGCATGCACACACCCACACTACAGTAAACTATACCATATACTCGATACATCAACTACAGTATATATATATATATATATATATATATATATATTATATATATATGTGTGTGTACTGAATAAACATACTCTCAAAAAAATCCTTACCAGTGTACTCATGCCTATGTGGATGGCCTACCACACCACAAAATGCTACCCCAGTGGTCACTCCAATGGAATGTTGCCTACATACAATAAGACAAGTACATTATCATATAGTAAACTACAGCTCAACTTACTTGATGTCGAGAACATCCAGTGCATGAAATATCTCCCTGGAAGCACGAAGAGCCCTTAATTCGTGCAACACTTGGGGAAGACCAAACACACAAAGAAAGGTACAACCCTAAAATGAATAATACTGTACTTCGTGTTACAGTACATTGAAGGGATAGTTAATCTATACTGCAAGGCAAGTTGGATCAAAGTCCAATTATGCATCCAAGGGGTAGTTTTGAAGTGAACCATAAACAGTCCATAGAAGAGCTACTGTAGGTGGTCAAATGCCTTAGATAACATTCACAGTTTTAGCAACATAAGAATTTTGTAGGCCCTTGCCAAAATATAAAATGTGCATACACACACACAGAAACAAAGCCATCGGCTACTGTGCTAGCACAGTTACATTTATCCAGTGAACCAGCACTGGGACACCTATGTGCTACTCAGGTGCTAAGAGTCAGCACAGGCTTCCTGGGGCAGGACTACTATCCTGCAGGACTAGTAACCTGCAGGAGGCTGTACCATGTCTTACAGGTGAAGGTGTGGGGCACCCAAAGTCCCATCTCAATCTTCAGCAAATGCACACGCATTCTCATACATACTACACTCACTCACTCACTCACTCACTCACTCACTCACTCACTCACTCACTCACTCACTCACTCACTCACTCACTCACTCACTCACTCACTCACTCACTCACTCACTCACTCATCACACACACACTCACACACACACACACACACACACACACACACACACACACACACACACACACACACACACACATACGTACTGACATACCTTGTCAAACATGAACACCTTGTTTAAGCTACCTATAAATGAGAATACAATCAGAACATGTACAGTAAGTACAGGTGTATTTATTATTATTATTATTATTAGCACTTTACATGACCAGCACTGTGTGATATAACTTGCCTTCATACATCGTCACAGAGTTGTAAATGGCATCAAAGACACTTTGAAGCAGAACCAATTTCTTTTCATTGTCAGTTCTAATACCCAGGACAAGATTGATGAAGACTACAGAGACTGTCCGCAGTTCTGACAGCCAAGCCAACTCATGGCCTTGATCAATCTGTTAAGAACATACTCTAAGTGTACATGGTGTTGTTACCAACCAAAGAAATACTACACTGTATATATCACATATAGAAAATGTTTCACATTCTTTGTACATAAATTCACAATTTTAAAAGGGGGGTGTCAAGAGGCTAATACACATGAGGTAAAGCCGAGTGCTGTATTTGCCTTGAGACACCCCCCGAGTGCTGGTACCCAAATTGCTTCAATTTTCGGTGATAAGTATTTATTATTATTACAGCTTTACAGTGGCCAGCACTGAAAGCAACAGATCTTCAGTGCTGGCCACTAAGACTACCAAATTCCACTCAGACTAGTCATATTCTAGTAGGCAAGAGAATCACAAAGGTGATAAACAAACCATATCCATCAGATAAGCTACATGTACCACATGTAAATAATTAACTAAGTATTTCCAAAGATGGTTGTAGTACAAGCTATGCTCTCTATCATAATATTGGGATATTTTTGAGGGAGAAAAATGTGCGGATGACCACCATTGAGGATTTCGAGAGGGAAAATTTTTGCCTCTTCAGGATCCTTTAATTTATGCATTAAACAATAGGGCCACAATGAAAGTCAAATTCAGTATCCAGATATTTGGATGTCATAATGAATGAATACTGAATGCTTAGATTAACACAATAATACTAGAATTCAGCTACATATTTACCACTTTTGTTCCTAAAATTAATGGTACTTTATAATCAGTTTTACATAGCAGAACAGGCCATCCTGTAGAAATGTAGCTGGTAACTAAACCCATTTCCACTGTGCACACTTGTAATTTACTAGTAAACAAATATGCGAATGGTAGCTAAACTTAGTATCCGGATACCAAAATTCTAACGAACATCCGAATGAATCAAATATTTCTTGCAGTCCTATTAAACAATGCCATCATGACCAATCAAAAGGGAAATTTTTCATGGATAGCTCCCAATCCATGAAAATCACAAAAAAAATTTTTCCCCTCATTAAAACCTGCTATATGGTATTCAAATACAGACAAACAGACGGAGTTTTGTATTTACATTCCCACCCATAACTTCCTCATCTTTTCAGATTTAAGAGTATACTGTACTTTAACATGTTGAGTACAGGTGTCCACTTACAGTCTAGTATATAAGAGATATCCACACAAAAACAGCCAAGCTGTATTAATAGGGTGTGGCCTTCAAAAATCTGGGTGAAAAAGTTGTGAAATCAAAGGTGGTGGACCATTAATGTAAATACACTGTATATAAATGGTATATCCAATAGGCAGAGCTGTTTTATATGTAGTTTTGACAGGAATCATATCATACAGTACGATAGTACTGTATAGTAGGGACCACTAAGGAGTAAGTATGGCCCATGAAAAAAATCACCCAAAAAACAGCCTCACTTTTCCCTGGTGATGATGAAGCAGTATTGGTTAGGTAAAACTAAGCCCAAACAAGCCTTCAGATTGACCCGAAATGCTTTCAATAAGTTGCTATGAAAATTATTAAACGGACTTTTCTAGTGACTGACTGAGTAACTGACTGACTGATTCCTTTAGACAAGCGTAACTCAATAACGGCTAAGGCTCTGGGCTTGAGTTTTTCACTGTTCAACGTCGTTTTGGCCTGAGAGGTGCCTTTTGGCATACCACAGTACATACAATGCATTCTTCATGAAATAACCATTGTCCTCCTTTGCGTCCCATTCATCTTTGTTGACAGTGAAAAGTGTCGATTTGGTGGTAGCACGTGATGGCTTCCTTTCATTACAGAAATCATCCATACTTTTCATAGTGGCTACTTTTATTGCAGAGGTGCTTTTCAAACAGTTCTTGATTCATAATGCTGTGTAATGGGTTGACCATAGCTGCTGGATAACGAAGTGTAATGGATACCTCACTTTTCAGATGATAATTGGTAGCTGGGGCGTGCAGTGCCTTTTGATGCAGTATGCCTGGGTTCACCAGTCATAATAATTTTATTTTACAAATAAAGTTTAAAAAAAATTTGGAATTTTCAAGTAGAGTAGGGACTAGCATATCAATAAAAAGTACTGAAACAAGCTGGAGTAGTGCATGATATTAAATCACAGTAAAACAATAAGAAGTGTTATATCCCTACTGTGCTCAAGCTTGTGTACTTGTGTAGTGTAGTTATCACTGATCCTTTTTTCTATATAGAGCTTTGCATTCAACAAACCATATATGAAAAAATGTAGCCACTAAAATTTGCATTGCAAAACCCAGCTAGTTGGCTGTTCATTATGCTTATCTTGATGGAATGTCTATACCAATGCTACCCAAAACCTATACATCTGCTCTGCACGTACAGGAACAATCCTCAAACCTTTTCAAGGGCAGTTGATTGAATATAGCTCCTGATGGCTAATTCATCTGAGCTACTCATCATCTTCAAACCGTTCTTCAAAAGTTTCCTTTGCACTACATACAGTAAATAATACAATCACAGATACCATGTATATATAGTCATTCAGTGTATTCATGCTGTGCATGTTTACAAAATAGCACAACCATTCACTTGTGGGTACAGTGGATCCTCACTAATCCAAACAGCACTGTTCTCAAGTTTATAAAAGTGTGTTCAGATTAGTGAATTTGTTTGGATTAGTGAACCTATTGATTATAATTTGTATACAGAACTTAGCTCAATGACTCTAATAGAACATACACTTGTTTGCAAATACTCTAATAGAACAGTCATCTGTACTGTTCGGATTAGCGAGTGTTCGCATTACTGGAGTTTGGATTAGTGAGGATCCACTGTATAGTAAAATCTCACTCAGTAGTTACGTCTTTACCACAACCATATTGTTATAAATTTCCAAACACCCAAGGACTACCATATAGTCGGAAAGTTTGATGGTAAGAAACTTTGGTGAGTTTGCTGTGATAGGATTTTGGTAAGAAAAAAGTTTGGCAAATTTGTTAGTAGTAGCTAATCAAACAATTTGGTGGATTTTAGTTTGCCGAAGCACCTTTCACTCATTAAATTCACCAAACTTTCTCCCCACTAAACTTTCTGGCTATACAGTACCTGTTGCTCAGATAACTAAACATCTGAAGTTATATGTGATAACCAGCAAAAACTACTCTAATAGAGCATTCGACTACTCAACAGAACAATTGTCAATGTTTTAAACTAAATAGGGGTCCGGATAACTAGGGTTTCACATAACACTGCAATCGATTAACTCACAGAACAGACTGTCACATGATGAGTGTGTTTCAGGCACCCCTGGCAGTATGCTATTTGATCTAACTGTTTGGTACGCCTTCTTCCACATGCTGCTGCCCTTGCTACTCGGTGCTACACTCTTGCCAGTTGCTGTTGTAAGGATACTAGCATTGCTCCTGTGAGTACTCTGGCTAGCTACTTGACTCACACTAGCAGGAGTACCATCACCAAGAATCTGATCGGCCTACAAGCAATATACATGTATATCATATGATATGGCATGGTAGTACTGTATAGTATGGATCACAAAGATTTGTGCTATACTGTTTAGGTATGTATCATACAGTATGATAGTACTGTATAATAAGGATCATGAAGGTTTGGGCTTTTCTGGCCAAAAATATCACCCAAAAACCAGTCATCCTGGTGCCTTGGCAGTATTGGTTAGGTATAATCAAGCCTAAAGTGCCTTCAGTATGACCCTAACTAAATGTTTCCAATAGGTTGCTACAAAATTTTAGAATTCTTTTTATTCAATGAAATTTTCTATTGACTGACTACTGCCTGCCTGATGCAGCGCTAAGGCTATGGGCTTGATTTTTCACTGTTCAATGTCGCTTCATCCCAAGACGTGATACCGCAGCATGTACAATGCACTCATCATGGACTTACCTTTGTCCTCCTTTGTGTCCCGCTGACAGCCAAAGATGTCAATTTGCGACAGCACAATGGCTTCCCCATGGGAATCATCCGTATTTTTTGTGGTTACTGGATTGATTGCAGAGATGCTTTTCCTACTGTTCTTTGTTTGTAGCACTGTGTAATGGGCTGAACATAACTGAAAGAGAAGTGAAATGGCGACTTCACTTTCGAATCAGTAATTGATATTTAGGGTGCACATTCAATCAAAAACATTGCCATCCATGCAGTATGTACAGGTTCATCAGTCATAATAATGCTACAAAAAAAGGTGAACAAAGAAGTATAAGGAAAAATTAAGAATTTTAAGTTCAATTAGGGATCATAGAGGAAAACAAGGGAGGTCGCCTACACCTGCAGATTAACTGAATTAGGGATTAAATGTCCACTAGTATATCTGCAGATGTAGGTGACCTCCCTTGTTTCCCTACTTTTTCTTCTATGATCCTTAATTGAACTTAAAACTCTTAATTTTTTCCTTATATCTGTGATATACCATGATCACATGAAACTTCTAACAAGCCGCCGGGTGTATATTTAGGCATATAGACCTCAAACCACAGGTAAGTACATGCTTGGGAACAGGTGAATATATATTTACTCACCTGTGGCTGTATATATTCACCCGTTGTGAGCAATCTAAATTGAAACTTAACTATTGTATAGCGGGTTATTTTCGAAACAGAAAATTTCACACAAGAAGCAAGATCTGAATTTCGAAGAAAGCATATTTCGAAGTCTGGATGGTCATGGCTTTTAAATAAAAGGAAATTCGTGTAACAAATTATGAAGATGCGTGAAAAAAACTGACTTACTGATAGAATAATCCCCATCCCTGTGCACTGGAGAGAAGACTGAGGGAGTTTTGAGTGGAGTAAATTCACTGGCTCGATCATGCATGCTCAATTGCAACTAGCACAGATTCTAGAGCAGATGGCATCAATTCCCATTCTGGATCACTTGTATTCTGGTTATTGGCAAGAAACAGTAATGATACAGTTTACCCATTATCATCAGTAATACTGAGCTAAAGCTCAAGGAATACACAAGCGAATTGCCGAAAGTTGGATTGGTTGCATTGGTTGCTTTCACTTGTGGGAATTTATTTTCGAAGAGAAGGGCCTCTTCGAAATATCCGAAAATAAAAAACCTTTCAAAAATTACCAGCTATACGGTATATGCCAAACTATATTGAATTACATGTGAGTTCATATATATAGATACAGATATGAAAATCTGCACTCATACAAAATACACACATCACACCAGCAGATTTACATGCAAAAGAATGTTTACAAGTATACATAGGCATGTATAGACAGATGTAGTGTGTGTGTTTCCATATTTGGCATCGTAAACCTGCATTTACACTACTTTGATCAATTATGCTTGACGCCTGTATTGCTATAAAATCAACCAAACAATGATACAGGATGCATACTATGATATGTCAGTATGCCATTATACCTAGCTCTGAAGGAAGCTTGAAAATCAGTTTATAGTAATGCATGGTGGCTTGATATGTGCAGTAGCATGGTACAAAGAAGCATATAGAACTAAGTCACCCCCAGTAATTTCATAATCATTTTGCCCAATAATTGGCTCTTGTATACAGTGGCAGGTCACATTGTCAAATTCCTATCTACTCATACACTGTAAGTCCGTCTGTATGTATGCAACCCTTTGGATACATTGTATGTAGGTGCTTTGATAGAATATCACTTACATGGACAACTTCCATGAAAATTGTCTTGCCGATTTTATTTCCAAAAAATTTGTCATGGCTACACAACCTCCATACATCAGGGGAAACCACCACACTGCCACTGTGAGCAAGTGATTGGCCAATGTTGGCATCTTCCACTGCCTGACCTCCAAGAGCAAATATACAACACTGCTTGTTGCCTGTATGTGTAACAACAAAATAGTGGGATGAAATTAACAAGTACAGTAACGTAACTGAATATTGCATACAAACACACACTAACACACACTACACATATATACACATGCATATAAACACAACTACTGATGCCACACACCTTTTCTGAACACACTTAAATGCTCAAGGTACACATATGTACACAACTCTAGTGGAACATACTCACAGCAGCATACCCAAGTGATACACGAAGACATCCCCGACACTAACAGCCAGCTTCATCCTCAATTTCACATCTTCTCCAACCTGATAATTATCATGTTGTTGCTGAATAATCAGACACTTCTCCACTACAGTGGTCACTCTATGTGCACTGCTGTCTTCATCAGCATAGGAACATTTCCAAAATGCTAAAATGGCATCACCTGTAGAAGCAAAGTACAAAAAGCACCATTGTGAGGGATAAAATGTGATGGCTACGTAAACGTACCAGCAAACTTGAGGATGTCACCTCCACCATCCAAAATTGCTATATTTGTATACAGAAAAGTTGTGTAGTGAATATACAATTGTACCCTATGTAAACTGTGCACATAGCAATGCACTTACAGAAATATGCACACTACACTACACTACACACACATGCCTATCCTTGGCCATCTGTGCACTACATACTCAGGTGCTAAAAGTCAGTGCAGAAAAATCCTTTCAGAGGATGCTTTGCAGGAGACTGTACCATTCCTCACAGGTGAAAATGTGGAACCTGAAGTCCCACCTAAACCTCTGAGACATGGACAGTTTGCTTCTCCAGTTACCCATTGATGATACAGGCTGCTTTGCCAATTAATTACGTATGTACAGCTGAGTAGACTGGAGCAATGTGTATAAAATTTCTACTCAAGGAAACAACAACAGAAACTGTGTATTAGCGAACATAAAACTTGGAACCTTATGATTACCAGGCCAGTGCTCACCTACTTGGCTGTGATTACACACACGCACAGAGACACACACAGAGCCAGACACACATACAGACACATACACAAGCACATAGATACACACACACACGTACTTACACGCACTCATCCACAAGCACAAACACGCGCATGCACATGTACAAACACAGAGGGCTACAATAAAAGGCAAAGTCTTTGACCATGACCAGTGAAACAGCAATGGGATACTTGTAAACTACTTATGTGCTGTGAGTCAGCACACACAAACCCTCCTGGGGCAGGACTAGTAGCCAGCATGAAGCTACACTATTAAGGTGTGGACTATCCAAATCTTCACTATGTGAGATGTGAACGTGGACAGTTGGTATTTTTTCCCTAGTTAACACTAGGTAGTGTGCGCACACACACACACACATGCACACACACACACAAACACACACACACACACACACAAACACACTACACACACACACACACACACACACACACACACACACACACACACACACACACACACACAAGCACACACACACACACACAAGCGCGCACACACACACAAGCACACACACACACAAGCGCACACACACACACACACACAAGCACACACACTACACACACACACACACACACACAAGCACACACACACTACACACACACACACACACACACACACACACACACACACACACACACACACACACACACACACACACACACACACACACACACACACACACAAAGCACACACGCACAAGCACACACTACACATAGCAGTATGCACCCCACCGTATATACCACCATATAGTCTAAATATTTCGAGGGGGTCAAGGTTGAGCAATGTTACCTAATATTAAATTTTTTGCAGATTGGTAAACACTCCCAAAATGTATTACACTATAGACCCTTTTCAGGTGAGCTGCTGCCATAGCAACATCTGCCATCTTGGAGTACAACCCATTTTGCAACCCTGGTAGCGTTGCTTTCTATAAGAGTAAAACAATACCCAGGAAGTAGAGCTTCTTCTTCTGCATTCCACAGCAAAGGTTGACCTGGTAAAACGAACACTTTCCCCCACGCTACCAGCATTTCAAAACAGGTTGTACTCCAAATTGGCGGATGTTGCTATGGTAGCAGCTTACCTGAAAAGGGTCTATAAGAAGGTCTAAATATTTCAAGGATAAAATTTTCACTGTTAACCCCCAAAAACCACGAAATAAGTGAAAATTTCCCTCTCAAAATATTTAGGCTATACAGTAACCTAAATGGACAGTCATGCAAATACAACTATACACTCACATTGAACAATGCAACTCAAATAGTTGTTAAGGGTTGAGGTTAGTTGGTCTGTACCCTTTTTTCTGTTACTGTTGTCATTGCAAAACTTCTCAGTCAGTGCTGTAAACCCTACATAATGAAAGTAAATTACATGGTTGTAATATTGAGTCATTTGTTCACATGCAACACACACACACACAAGTAAAGCAAAGTCTCGGCAGCCATGTGAAACACAGTTGTTACCACCCAGTGAACTAGCACTGGGATGCCTGTGTGCCATTCAAGCACTCGAGTCTTGTGTAGGCAATCTTCGGGGGCAAGACTAGTAACCTCCAGGAGGACGCACATGCATGCACGCACACACACACACAGGGCTGCACCAATTCTAGTACTGGTATTGGTAGTATCGGAATGCAGATACTGATTCTTGTCATGTATGAGAATAAATAACATCCATTTTTACTTGCTTATGTTACTGGTGAAATGGATGACTGAACATAATGCTAATAACTACTACTGGCACAATTACCATCTATGCTGAAACTTCTCTGGAAAAACGCATGTCCGAGAAAAAGGTCAATCTACTCTAATAGAACAGTCAACAACTCTAATAGAGCAGTCAGGTAGCAGTTGTTTTATTAATTTTTTGTGAGCACCATTGTTTATGCTTCTTCACAAACCAAAGTAGTAGAGCACAGCATAGGACTAACCTCTGAACTGGTTTGCATTTCAGTGACTTCCTTTTTTGCAGTTGAACTTGTGCAAGATACACCAAGAATACAGTATTATAATAAATGTGTGCAGTTATGAAGTAGTTACGGTATCGGTACTTGGAGATATTTCCAGGGGAGTGTACTTGAAGTGTCAGTAATAAGTGAATTGGTACAGCCCTACATACACACACGCACGCACACACACACACACCTGATACATCGGCAAACACTATCACACCATAAGTCTTCTCTAATGCAGGAGGCTCTTTCTTACTTTCCATCAAACGATTAACAATCATGTCAGGCAAATGAGTGACCAACTTTTTTAGCCTTTCAGCCCTATTGGAGGTCTGCATGCTAATCCTCGATGACAAAGAAGAACTGTATATCCGTGAAAGAGGATTTCCATCATCAAAACCAATGTTAGAACGCGACGCTACAAGTCAAAATAGTATCATAGCTATCTGTATTCGTTTATATGATACTTACCAGAATTACGAGAGCGGATTCTGCGCATAGACAGTTCGGACGACAACCTTTCAATGGCATCCTTATCCATTGTCAATAGAACGCACAACAACGACAATAACTGCAGATACGATGCTCTATCGTTTCAAATATCGCCAAAAGGGCATGATACAAAACGAAGTAGAAACGCTAAGCGTCATGACGCTAAAGTATCCAATCAAATTGACGTATCAGTGATGTCATGGCAACGAAAATACGTAATCCCTTCGGCCAGTCTGAAGCTCGGTCTGAAACCAGCTTAAACATGATATAGTCTCCGATACAGTTCTAAAGAGTGCAAACTGTGCAGCACTGCTACCAGCTGGCGACATTAAAGGTAATCGCTATGGTGATACGCATGCGCGTGGTGAGGGGTGGTGAGGGGTGGCTCCAAGGGGTTTCTTATAATCAACATCATAAAATTACTCCAGGGGGTTTCTGAAACTGTAGATGATACACTAATAGAACAGTCACCTTAATACAACAATCAAATCATTTAGTAATTTAAGAATAAGTGCTAACCCACTAGGAACCTGTGAGAAAGCTAGGCCTGTAAAGACAGAGAGTCAGAAACATGTATATTGTGAAGAATGCAGAAAAAAAAACCAGACCCAGTGGTGACTTGATCCCCTGCAACATGCCATCTAGGCATGCGCCAAGGGAGCCACAACAGCTGGGATCTGAGATATTCACAAGGGCGGCTCCGGGAATTTTGCTATTGTTGTTTACATGAGTATTAAAGTACATGACTATTATTCATTAATTATTCAAAGTTTTCTAATTCATAGCCTTATATTGTTCTGGGTAAAAAGGAATTCTTGAAAGATTCAACCGGTGTGAGAAGGGAGGTGGCTTGAAAGTGACAATGGGAGTGTAAATCCTCTAGATGCTTAAATGTTTAGAATTGGATCATTGCTGGTGAATATATCCTGAAGGAAAAAATAAAGGACGCAGAGCTTGGGAGCAGTTTTGTATCAAGTTACGTGACTGCTGTATTAGAATATACTGACTATTCAATTAGAATATTTCAACCGCAGATGATCCAATGCACAATCTGGGTCGAACTGGATATTTACAGTCCAGTTGACCCAGAAAAATGTAACTTTCAGATGGTCTTATTGACCCATCTTGGTATTAACTACAGTCTGGTTAGTGGGAATTATGTTTGATAATTAGTACTGGTTAGGTGTATGAAATCAGTTTTTTTTTGTATTTTGTATTCTGCTGTACAGAAACCTCCATGGAGTATATAGTACAACAGTGATCACACTACAATTACATGTATAATTACTTGGCCAGAATAAGTTTTGCAGGGTACATATCTTGTAGTGTGTTTCAAATATCTAGGAGTTTTTATTAGCTATCATTAAAAGTGCTGAAACCAACACAGAGATCATTTTACCTGACAATTTGCAAATATTCAACCTTACCATGTTGATTTACTAATACAATGAAACAACCATGCATTATCTGGACATCTGTGAGGCCTCTCATCAATTTTCTGTGATAAATGAAACTTTTTCACTTATCAGGACCAGCTCATACAGTCCACAGGACAGGATTAACAAAGGACACAGTTATATTACAGTAGAACCTGTCTACTGGTCACCTCAGAGAAAATTTTATTAGTTGCAATAGGCAGGTGGCTTTAATACAAGTTGGTCTTTAGAGAGGTGGCCTTTCTATACAGGTGGCTGCTAGACAGATCTGCATGCTGTATTCTAATAAAGCATACTTACATGTGCTCTAATAGAAATTACACCAGTCTTGGATTGATTGAGTTATAATGTATACTTACATGGGCTATAGTAGGGATTAACTTGGCAGGTTACTCTAGTGATTTCAGTGCTCTTAATTGCATTTTTACAAATTTTCATTAGTACAAACTTGAGCAATAAAATCATGCTATCTCTCCTATGTATAAACTACTGCCTATTTACAAATATATTGTCCTGTTGTCTTGTGTAAAAACTGTATGTTTTAATTTGCAGGAACGTGTAGTACGTATCTCTTCTTTATTGGTGATAAAAAGATACTACACATGAGAAATAAGTAGCTATAACATTCACCTTTTGCACATAATTCTATACATGTCATGTACATGGGAATCCTTAGATTTAGTATAGGTGAAATTGTTGTAAAGGAATATATTATATATACCTGTAACAATCCCAATAAAGTAACAATTTAAAATTGGATCTATAAGAGTTTGAGGTTTCGGTCAGTGTACTGAGAAATATCTAGCTGTTTCATGTATGTTGATACAGTTTGATGAACTACTATCATGCTGTTATTCATACATGCACAAACTATGGCTAGCGTGTAAACTTTCAAGAGAGAACATATTTAGATTTTTCCTGAGATGAATGCATTATACAGTGAAACCTCACCTAGTGGCCACCTCATTAATAAGGCCACCTTGTTATAGTGGCCATGTCCAGAAAGTCCCTTCCATACTATTCCATTGATTTTATTTTTGTGAATAGGACCACCTCATGAATAAGGCCAGTAGCCACATACTGCAGGACCAACTAGTATAATATTCCCTCAATCAAGGGGCCAGTTGAACAGACAGTCAACGTATCACTGTAAAGTTGTTGCTCCTGAGTACCTGCTAAAAGCTATGCCAGCCAATAGTTTTATCACTGTGCATCATGCTTTTTGGCAGCCACTATGTCTCAAGTAATATACGATATAGCTGTTACAGCCTCTATAGCCAGGTGATGATTTGTTGAAAACCTTGATAATAAGGCCACTTTGTTTATGGCCGTATTGATGAGGGTTTCATTAATAAGACCACCTCACTAATATGGCCACTTATTGTGGGTCCCAAAGTGGCCCTTTATGAGGTTTCACTGTATACTTAAATTGCTGTACTGTGTTGGTATGTTCAGTCCCTGCTGTAAAGTTAGAAATCTAAATTCAAGCACCCAATATTATCTACAGTTATACGTATGTTGTTCCAGGTCTGCATGCTAAGTTGTGAAGTGGACAAGAAGGTGAGATGGTGATGGTATGGTGATGGTATGGTGCAGATGAGATGGTGCTTCATTAACACACATAGTGTTACTGCTGATTTGTAAGAGAAAGTTGAAAGTGCACCATAGTGCACCATACCAGTTACTGCTGATTTGTAATCTCTTTAACATCATCATATAACCAGTTCAGTAATCTCAAGAGATTTGTCAGAGAAAGTTGAAAGTGTTATGCGAGGGACTTCTTATATGTCAGTGAGAGAATTTTGAGAGATTTTAAACTATAAAGTTTTTTCCTTATATGTAATTGAGAACTTACATGTAATTGAGAGATTTTTAAAAGTGTTGTGAGAGATTTTTCAAGTGTTTGAGAGATTCTAAGTGGTTGAGAGTTTTTTGAGAGATTTTTGCCAAGTATTTAAATGCAGTGAACAGCTACAAGATGAATTTGCTATATACTCTGGAGACTTCGTGGTCTAGTTGGACAATTACTTATGTTGAAATGGCATACTGCCAAACCACTGAGTGGTCACAAGACAGCATTTGCCTTAACACCTGGGAAGATGTAGAACAGGTTAGTTTTATTAATGTGGATGCTGATGTGTGTTTAGATTTACTTTTTCCACAGATATTCCAGTCTTGCCTAACTAAACAGGCTCCCTGTAATGTGAAAATACTCCCAGAAACAGACACCCATAAGACACCAAAACAAGTATGTTCTTCAAAAATTAATATGTATCTGTAGTGATACAGCTGTTCCACATGCAGGTAACATCCAGTAAGGACAAAACAAAAAAGAGTGTCACCTTCAATGATGAGGATACTATTGAGGAGTACACGTCATCATATTGTGACTCATCCTTCATGCCCTTCACTGAATCACCTTCCAGTAGCAATGCCAAAAGGTACCGACATGTCTACCTCAACCCCAAAGAAAAGGTAAGCCACTTGTACTGTAATATATTACACACACATACTATTCTATTTATAGAAAATAGTGGAGATGTTTTATAACAACTTTGAAGTTTCATTTGACCCAGCCAAAAGCTTAACAAGTGAACAAATCCACAACTGGTTCAATAGTGTGTTGAAGAGACATGGAGAAAGCAAGTGGAGCAAGCAAGGAAAAAAATGGTCACATGTCGTTGGGAGATTAAATCTGTACACATCACTGTGGAAACATCGTGATCAGCCTCTAGCGACCTCACCGGTTACATCAGCTCCACCATTATCAGTTGGTAGGATTCAGAGGAAGTTGTTTTGATTTGACTGCTTCACTTTTTGTAAAGCACATGTACATTTAACATTTGTATAAAATTTGTTGTTTTGTACAATTTCTGTATGTGTGTTTGAATAAAATACATGTGTACAAAACTAACTTAACTGGTTAATAGTAAACAGTTCGTCAAAATTTTCCTTCGTTGAACATTTGTGCTATATGGTTATAATTATATAATAATGTCCTAAAATGCACAACAAAATCTCTCACCTTTTGAAATGCTTCAATATTTTATTAGACAATATACTATTTGTAAGAGGGAAAATTTTGAGGAATTACAATGCAAATCATCAAAATCTTGTGAGGGACTTCTTATGTATCAGTGAGAGGATTAAAGCTTTTTTTCCTATATTATGTAATTGAGAGATTTTTAGAGAGATTTTCAAGTGTTTGAGAGATTCTAAGTGGTTGAGAGTTTTTGAGAGATTTTTGTCAATTAGTATTTAAAAGCAGTGAACAGCCACGAGATGAATTTGCTACTTTAGAGACTTAGTGGCTTAGTTGGACTTATGCTGAAATGGCACAAAGGCAGCATTTGCCTTAAATATTTTGTGCTATACAATAACTAATTAAAAATTGTGATACTCTTATTATAGAACAGTTGCTAAGATGTTCAACACAGTAATCAGATTAATGTTAATCACAACAAAATCTAGTGGTCAGCATGGCATGTACAAAAGACAAATAGAGTGATTGATTAGTTAAACTATAACAGTTAAGGCTGCTTATAGCATATATGATTGCAAACAAAGAAAAATAGTGACTTGGCCTGGTACGTTTAACTGTATATAGTTGCATGTAGAGAGAGACACACACAGAGAGACACAGAGAGAGAGAGAATTTCAGTACTTCCTTAAGTTATTTCATGGAATGTTCAATGCATGTAGTATAGTGATTTGCTGATGCATGGGATTGAAAATGCATGTCAAAGATTCCATGCATGTCTGCATAATATTATCATGCATCTTGTAATTATTGACACAGAATTATACATACCATATAGGATACCTTGCTAATCTACACACTTGGCTACAATAATACAAGTGCATGAATGGTGTCCCGGGAAGCTAAGTTGGCAATACACAGCAGTCATACCTACTCTAGAAACACTCCTATCAAACGTTTCTGATTATGTATGCATGCAAATTTAATATGAGTCAGTGTGCAGGGGCGTATCCAAGGTGGTTTCCAGGTTTGGTGAGTACAGGGGTCTGGTGGCACAGCCCCAGCTACTGACAAATTATGCATGCACATTAAAATGCTTCAAAATTTACTAGATTTATGACACTATTTTCGGTATGCTTGGTTACCTTTATATGGTAATTATTATGGTTTATGGCTGGTCAGGCATAGTCGTTTAAATGTACATATCCAAATTCTCCAATTGAAATGGATTTAGCTGCATTATTCAAATATTTGCACTATTCTATACCATTTTAAAATTGTATTCGGTTATGAACGTTCTATTAGAGCATTTGACTGCTCTATTAGAATACATCTGACTGCTCTGTCAGAGTACATCTGACTGCTCTGTTAGAGTACATCTGACTGCTCTGTTAGAGTACATCTGACTGCTCTGTTAGAATACATATGACTGCTCTGTTAGAGTATACGTCGATCATTTCGATACATAATACCCTTTAATTCCCACTGATGAGGAATCAATGTAAGTTTCCTACTACACTGTTTCCCATTTGTTCTTTGTGCTTGTGCTGCCAAACTATGATATAGTCTGGTGTTCCTGCTGCAAACTATATAGGCCACCAACTGTAGATTCCTTGTTTCCTGTCACCCTCCTGCATGGTAATTAATTTTTAGAGCCGCATGCAAATTTATTATTGCATTTGATAGTCATGTGATCTAATTATTTTTGCTTAGCTAAGTACTAGTGTGAACACATGGTGTATTATTGGAGCTTCTGATGTTGTTTAGTGTCAAATAGCATGGATAACTGTGTAGTTTGAATCAATTGGGGCGGATTACAAGCAATGGATCTCTTCAAGTATAGCCATTGGTGAACAAGATAGCTACAGGAGTCCTACTCATCTGACAATCATAGGCGGCGGAAAGGGGGGGGCTAGGGGGCTAAAGCCCCCCCTCAGAATGCCGTGATAAAGATCGAGATACTCTAATAGAGCAGTCACTCTAATAAAGTAGTCAGTGTGTAACGAGCTATGAAAGGATTTTTATGTAGTTTATCAGCTAGAAATGGTAGCTGGTGAGGTGGAAAGCTCTTGTCAGTTGGTTGTGACCTTTTTTTTTTTTTTTTGGTCTCACCTTACCAAACTATAGAAAATAAGTCTGGGTCAGCTCAGCGGAGCCCCCCCTCATATCAACTACTTCCTCCGCCGCTGCTGACAATCTGTTATTAACGTGTGTGGAACATATGGAAATTCATACTGTTGCACTTAATGACTAAGTTAGTGTTATGACCACAAGCATGATACACCCAGCCAGCAAACTCTATAAAAGCCTTCGGGCTACATGCTCAGAGAAAATGAGGGGTCTGCAACACTTCGAATCTAACCTTCTATGAAATTTGAATCTTGATGTGAGATCACAACAACTCTTACATCTCTACTAAATCTGAGAAAAAAGGCAATTAGGAGTTAATGGGCTCCCTTTTAAATCCTTGATATTAAATAATAGATTTTAGCTATATAATAAATAATAACCGCCCGCCCGCATGATATTTTTTCCCTGACTAGGATGGGAAACAAGCAATTTACAATTGTTGGCATATATACATGTTAAAATTTTAGTAGGGGTTCCTGAATCCTAGGAAACCCCCTAAAATACACCCCTGCACTCAGTGTGCTTTGCTGTGTGACATATAATTACTCTGAATGTGAAATTTCATTGGAGATTAGATAATACAGATGTTGTACTGTTTGTGCCACATTGCACACAAAAGTGTATGCATGTAGGTATAAAATTTAAGTCAATCATATTAAAAGAAAATATGGCATTGGCTTAATTGCCTAGAAGTAATTGCACGATGGAACTATTTTGTTCATGCATGCTGATATAATTGTGATCATGGCATACAAAGAATTATATACTTATAACCAAGGATGAAACAGACAGATGACCAATTCAGTTTTTGCCATACACTACTGATGCATGCATTATATATAGTAGCATGAATCTCTTTTTTTTTGTAAATCAGTGACAGTGTAAAAACTTCTCCAAAAACATTTATATTTCTGTAAAAAGGACTAGCTATATGTATACTGCCACAAGTTAGGGCATGCATATAGGAAATCTTGCATTCATCTTTTAGACAAAAAGCTCCATGCATGCATGGCTACGTTCAGTAACATGGTGCACGCACAGTTACAAGTGTATCCAAATACATATGAAGGCAAATGTTAATTATTTTGATGATCGATTTATAATTTAACCATACCGAATTTTGGATGGTAACCGCAATGTGCATGGGGTGCAAAAATTATTTAATTGCACCTTATAGTATACAAAGCACACACAGTAAAAATGAACTAGTGAAGGTCACTACTAAAGTCTGCCATAATACTCACTATTTTGTTGTGTAGTGACATTCACTACTAATTTTGTAGTGACCCTTACTACTATCAAGAGTAAATAATAAGAGGGAGAGTATCTAACTCCAGTATGGGCCATCAAAAATGACAGCCACAAGTCTTTCTGGATATCATAGTAAATTCACGTTTTGCTGATTGAGTGAGTTAACACTTTAGGAGGTGGTGACTTTGAGTAGCCCCTTGAAAGTTAGTGTATGCAAACCAAAGCATCCCTTCCTGTAAATTCAAGGGAAACCTGTGGCTGTCATTTTTGATGGCCCATACTGGAGTTACCCTTGCTACTATGTAGTGAGGTCACTACAAATCACCAACAATAGTTATACCATGGCCATGAGGGATTTTCCTGATATATATGCCCAAGCCTGAGGGCGTGGGCATATATATTAGACAAATCCTGAATGGCCATGGTATAAGTAATATATACCACTCAGGTATGCTCACCTAATAGGTGAAGGAAGACAAACCTGTATTCACCACATTCTTTTATACAGAGGTTTGCAAACATCGATTGTGGGTTTAAATTGTGGGCACAAAAAGAGATGATTGTGGGTTTTGCTGGTTGTAGTGTTAACCAAATAACCACTTTGTGGATGTCTAAGCTGCTAAAATAAACACTTAGGTGTATAGACTGAGAATGTCTGAGCTGTCTTGTCATGTGGTTGAAATGTGCTGTGTAGAAAAATGATCCCCACATTGCGAAAACGATCTAGTGATGACTAGTAACTGAATTATGTAATGCTGACTCACTCAATTATTTTTTCTTCAAAACAATGCCTATAGCCTAACTAAACCAACATGTTAAACTCAAACCCACAATGCAAACTTTATGACGCAGCTCTATGTAAATAATCAAAGTGAACTGACGCTTTTGTAACTGCCTCAGCATCAAAGGCAGTTGTGGTCAGGGTAATATCATGATATTGCCCTGTGGTCAAGGCAATATATATATACATGAAATATAGCCTTGTGCCGGGTTACCTTTCAGGCCCGTAGCCAGGGATTTTGAAAGGGGGGTTCTTTTTGACCAAAAGTGGACCTTTACTTGCATGATGATTGATAAAGGTACTGAGACTGGGTGTGCGAAGCACACCCAATCTAGGGGGGTCTGGGGGCATGCCCCCCAGGAAATTTCTTGAAAATATACACTAAAAGGTTGAATTTAGTGGCATTTCAGTCAATAAAAATAACAATTTTTAGGTAGGCTCAAGACCAGCTATTTGGATGACATCTGGAAAATATCTCTACTACTACTGTAATTATACCATCTGTGATTATACCATCTGTGTCTATAATATATTGGAATGTCACAGTGAATAAGAATGGGAAAGACTGAGCGCTTTGAAGCATGGATGCTATTTTATGGGCTCTGCATGGGAGGAGCATGCCCACCAAACTTTTTATATTATGAAAGTTCTAGTTTAGACAACAAACATGGTTTTGTAAATAAATTAAGTAATTACATACAGATTTTATAAGAAAACGTAATTGTGACTGTTCTATTAGAGTGATTGTTTTATTAGAGTGATTGTTCTATTAGGGTGGTTGACTGCTCTATTAGAGTATCTCGATCTTGCATTGCATTACAAGTACTGAATGAGCCAGCTACTGGGAGCACTTAATTTAGCTTCTTATCAGTGGTGTTTATTAAACTGGAGCTAATGGACTTTTGCTACTGAAAATTTGGACTTGTATACTAAAATTGTGGACCTTTTTGCTAAAATTGTGGACCTTTTTACTGAAATTGCGGACCTTTTTCCCAAGAGGGCGGTTCTTCCGAACCCCCCGAACCCCCCCTGGCTACGGGCCTGCCTTTTGACCTGAGGTGTCAAAGTGGTATATTATAACTATATAGGAGGGCCTGTGGGGGCATGCACATGCAGGAAAATTGCTTCAACTTTAGGTGATCAGATGGTATGGGTCATGGTAACATTGCTGCCGTGTTTTACAAAATTAAGATTTACTTTTCCTTGTCTCTGCATGTGTGTACATGTCATGCATGGGTGTAAGTTATTCTCCATTATTATGTTTAGCTATGTGGAGCTATAGATCACATCATAATTAAGTGCAGGACTGTCCACTTTCACTGGGAGCACTTGACCTTGCATTATAGTTGAGGGTCAGGTGGCTCCAGCTCTGATTGATTTTGTAATAGTATTAATTCTGTGTAGCGCTTTTAAACGTCTTATATAGTGCTAGGGGTGCATGGTGCAAGGGGTGCTGCAAGAAAAATAGAAAATTGATTGAGATTGAATGAGAGATTTTCTCTCATTTTATGACAATATACAGGCATTGCCTTTATACCGGTATAGCCATCAATCCCATCATTACAGTGCAAGTAGCGGACACATGATAAGTGTAAAGTATAACAAAATATCCGTCGTATAATATAGGCATTTCAGCCAGATAGCTATATGCTCTCATGCATAGATACACCTGTTAATGAGACAGCATAAAATGCATACAGCGGCAGAATCAACTTAGGTTTCCGCTGAATGCTCTACTAAGTAGTTACAGGTGACTGTATGCATGCTCTATTAGAGTATCCATGCATGCATGCAGTGGATAGGTTCTGTAGGTTAGCCGATTTTCTTCGGAGTTTTACTTCTAGCTTCTAACTAGAGACGTGAGAGTGGAAGGGGCGATCTATACCTGCGCGCAATATGGCTATGGCCAGCTTCGCAATCACTCATGCAAAACACGTGATGATTGCGCGCGCCGCTGAAAGTTACTAAAGGTTATAACACACGGGTTAAGACACTGGTAGGCCATGACTCACTCTCATCTTACAGACGCAGAGAAGAAGGAGCTTAGTGGCATCGCAAAAGCTATTGTCGCTCCAGGAAAAGGACTGTTGGCTGCAGATGAACCTCCGAAAACAATGGAAAATCGTTTCTCCAGCATTGGCGTGGAGAACACTGAAGAAAACCGCAGGGCTTACAGAGAGGTGCTGTTTACTACAGACAAGAGCATTAGCGCTAACCTAGGAGGTGTTATCTTGTTCCATGAAACGGTTTACCACAAAACATCCGATGGAATTCCTTTCATTAAACTTTTGCAGGATATAGGAATCATACCAGGTATACAAGCTGACAAAGGCGTTGTCCCTCTAGCTGGAACTAATGGAGAAACCACTACACAAGGCTTGGATGGACTAGCTGAAAGGTGCAAGGAATACAAGAAGGCAGGCTGCCTGTTTGCTAAGTGGCGTTGCGTTTTGAAAATCGGAGATGGCATGCCATCTGAACTGGCTGTAAAAGAGAATGCAAATGTGCTTGCGAGGTATGCATCCATCTGCCAAGCCAATGGCATAGTGCCAATTGTAGAACCAGATATCCTTGCTGACGGAGAGCATGATTTGGAAGCATGCATTGAGGCATCTCAGAGAGTTCTTTCTGCTGTATACAAAGCACTGTTAGATCATCATGTCTACTTGGAGGGTACTCTACTCAAACCCAACATGGTCATACCGGGCTACAGCTGTGAAAAGAAATACACACCGGAACAAGTTGCTGTTGCTACAGTCACTGTCTTCCAACATACAATCCCGGTTGCTGTTCCTGGTATTGCATTCTTGTCTGGTGGACAATCCGAGGTTGTGGCCACAGTTAATTTAAATGCCATCAACAAATACAAAGCCTGTAAGCCATGGGCACTGACATTCTGTTATGGCCGTGCACTACAAACCAGTGTTTTGAAAGCATGGAAGGGCAAAAAAGAAAATGTCCCTGCTGCACAATCTGTTTTTATGCATCGTGCCAAATGCAACAGTCTTGCTAGTGTTGGAAAGTACGAGGGAGAAGATGCAGCATAAAGAGTCTGAAGGAAAAACATTAATATTAGAAACAATACTTGTAACTAACTACTAAACAGACCATTATTGTTTTAAATGTATTTGAATGTGCATATTTGAAAGCTGTGCAGTATTCAGAATTGGATTCTGCAGCAATTGCAACTGTGAGTCCTAAATCCATAGTGAAAACTGGAAGAACTAGTAACCAAGGATACTAGTTTTTGCCAAAGTGTCTTATTAATCCTTGACGGTAAACCAACAAAGTAAAGAAAAATCAATATATACTCAATAAAAACAATGTGAGTTTATGGTACTACATCCACTTTCTGCACTCCTAGTGACTGTCCAAATGTTACCTTATCACCAGGCTGCACTTTGAATGTGAATCTGTCAGGAGCCTCAAAAATTAATACAATTGATGAGCCTAAATTGAAGACACCAATGTGGTCTCCTTTGTTAAGAACTAGTTTCTCTGTTAGTTGTTTAGTAGTATACTGTCCCAGTAGGGTGCTGTCTGATCTTAGATTAGTTTCCAAATCCTACAAGAACGGAACAAAGAATATAATCACCATACAGTACGATAGTATCATACAGTACGATAGTACTGTATAGTAGGGACCACAAAGAAGTAGGCATGGCCCAAGAAATGACATCACCCAAAAACCAGCCTTCGACGTCGCTTCGGCCTGAGAGGTGCCTTTTGGCATACCACAGTACGTACAATGCATTTTTCATGGACTTACCAGTGTCCTCCTTTGTGTCCCATTCATCATTGCTGACAGCGAAATGTCGATTTGGCGGTAGCATGTGATGGGTTCCCTTCGAAACGGAAATCGTCCGTATTTTTCATAGTGACTATTTTGATTGTAGAGGTGCTTTTCGAACAGTTCTTGATTCGTACTGCTGTGTAACGAGTTGAACATAGCTGACAACAAAGCGTAATGGATACTTCACTTTTCAGACGATAATTGATATAACTAGGGCGCGTGGTGCCATTTCTTTCTTTTGGTATACGTGGATTACAGAGGTGCTTTTCGAACAGTTCTTGATTCGTAATGCTGTGTAACAGGTTGAACATAGCTGACAACGAAGCATAATGGATACTTCACTTTTCAGATGATAATTGATATAGCTGGGGCACGCGGCACCATTTCAGATGCGGTATGCATGGGTTCACCAGTCATAATATTTTACAAAAAAAGTCAACAAACAAGTACACAAAAAACTTTGGAATTTTCAACTAGAGTAGGGACCATAGCACATCGATAATGAGCACCGTAGGGATATAACACTTCTTATTGTTTTACTGTGATTTAATATCATGCACTACTCCAGCTTGTTTCAGTACTTTTTATCAATGTGCTATGGTCCCTACTCTAGTTGAATTTTTTTTGTGTACTTGTAGAGATATAAATTACATCAATATTTTGTCAAGAGTTATTAACAAGCAAAAAGGAGCATAATTATGACTGCTTAATACTACTGTATATGACACTTCAGAGATGACATTTACAGTTAGACGCCATGAAGGTATTGTGAGGCTGGTTTTTGAGTGATATCTTTGGCCAGAAAAGCCCAAACCTTCATGATCCCTAATATACAGTACTATGATATTACCATACTGTATGGATGATTGTTCTAGAACATTGTAAGTGGATTGTATTAGAAGAATGTGTGTTCTATTAGAGTATTACAATAAATACCATATAATACATTTTACATTATTTTCATCACTGTGTTCGTAGATAAGAAACGTGCATAAAACAAACTCCAAGACTGGCTTTGGGACCTTATGAAGTACAAAAGTGAAATCCACACACAAAAAACAGCCAAGCTATCAAAAAAGGGTATGGCCTTTAAATGCCTGGATGAAAAAAGTGATGAAATCAAAAGTGGCGGCCAAGAAATGGCTGCTTGCAATGATGTTAATGCTAATAACATCATTGCAGCCATTTCTTGGCTACCATCTTTGGTTTCAGGGTTGTACTGGAGGGGGTTCATCCAACCCCCCTTTTGAATTTGTCAATTTAAAAAAAACATTTAACAGGCTGGCAGATGTGGGCACAATCATCTGCAGAAAAAGAGGGACCATAGAGACTGAAAGCTACCCTCAGTTGGCTAATTTGAGTGAACCAAGCTTTACTCTTATATGGCTTAAAATCTAGAGATGAAAAGCAGCTTAAAAGATCGATATACTCTAATAGAACAGTCATACAAATACTCCAGTAGAGCAATCAAACGTATTATGCTATAAACATTATTGCATGCCACTAAAAGTTATATAACAGCTTTTTATCGAGCAGATGAATACTGAGCCATGCAGCTATATGAAAAACACTGCCAAGCATTTATGAATAGATAACTGTGATGATTATTTCAATGTCTTGGCACTCCTCTCATAAGTGTGAATTAAGCTGATAATTATTAATCTAGTTACACGTCAGATTTCAAGTGATAACGTTTGAGAGTCAGCGCAATACACAGTTACACACACACACAGTTAGACACACACACACACACACACACACACAGAGTTAGACACACACACACACACACACACACACACACACACACACACACACACACACACGCGTGCGCACACACACTAGCTCATTGGAGTTAGTGTGTACATTCAATATGAGGCCAGTTAGGAGAAATGAAATATTAATGTGCTGACAGTGTCTGTGCCCCCAGACCCCCTCTGCTGTGATCAGCTACCATAGAATCCCACTTGAGAAATCCTGGCTACGGGCCTGGTTTCACCACTGGGATTTTGAAGACCATACCTTTTATTCCAGCTTGGCTGTTTGTGTGGATATATCAAGAATCACAAATTTTCAGTTCTCCGTACACTTTCAATGGGAACAATTTTTGTCTGCTTGTGAAACGTTGAGCTTATTATCAAATGTTGAGCTTATTGTCAAACGTTGAGCTTGTCAGTCACAACTCTAACATTACTAAGTACAGTTAGCATCTACACATTCAAACAGTGATGTGTAGTTACTCACATTCTCTATAGAAACTTCAACAGAACCAACATTGTATGCTCCAACAGCAGTTAAGGAGAAAAAGCCATGGTGCCATTGTCCACTGTAGAGAACTCTCTCATTCTCACTTAGTAAACCTTTCATCCTTTTAGCAGCCCATGAAGCCACAGTAATCAAGTGACCTGCCAACAGCAATATCATATAATACCATGAGGACATGCTGAGTAAAGAGGCTGAAATGTTCCACTGAAACAAATAGACAGTAAGTAAGTATTGTAGCTGGTGAATATCGTCATTGATTAAAATCTCACTAGGGACTATTAAACAAGGGGTCAGAATCTTTGATAAAACTTTATTGAATGCCCCCAGTGGTGACTTGATCCCCAGACAGCTTGATTTTTCTAGGAAAGCTCCTAAAAGAGCTACACAGCCAGTGTATACTGGTATACACCATACAGTACCATATGGTAGAACTAACCATGAAAGTGTCGCCGATGGTCAATTGTCCAACTGACAGGTGAATAAAAATGATGGCAGTTACCAGGACTAAGGTAAATTATGACATGGTAAAGTTTTTTATCTTGGTACCACTTATCATAATTGTTGGGTGAAGCATCACTCCGCAAATTGTCAATCAGGCTATTTTGTACTGGTAGGTTATGCCCCACAAATTTCTCCAGACTGTAGTTAACTCCTTTGACTTGTTCCATCTGACCATCCACAACCTCTCCACAGTATAACACTCTACCATCACATGGAACCACCTGCCAGAGGGATTACTTCATTACAGCAAGAGGTAACAATTTTAGGAGTGCTGCAATTGTGCAAAAAAACAAACAAACAAAAGCCCACCTGGCAATACAGTAATACCCAAATCGGTGAAAAATTATTCCATTACTCACATACAACAAGACATACTACCGTAATGGGAAAGTTTTGCTGGGTGCGACTTTCATGGTTAAGGCTTATTAAAACTATTTGTGGTAAAATTTCCATGATAAAACAATTAACAAGTATTTTAATTTCACAGTTTGCTTTGAAACCATGAAAAACACAAAAGTTTTGCCTTGCAAAACTTTCCCCATTTACGGTAAAATATAAATGTACACATCATTTGTCCCATGTGGGAGAGTACATTGGAATCTGGTTTCTATGGCATTTCAAGTGATACAATTGGCTCTAACAGAATGAATGTATTTTAAATATACGTTGCATATGTACGTACAATGCATTACTCACAAATTCACAATTTTGATCTACTTCTCGTGTACCAGGTTTTAGTCTTCTTGTGAACAACTCACAAATATTTTTGTAGTCACTAAGCTGTTCGTTTTCAGCCTCAGACATATCACAACCAAACACCTTCACATACAGCCCAACAACAGGACTGCGTAACCACCTGGGCAGCTCTTTATGGTGTATCCGACCCCAATAGTGAGATAACATCCTTGTTGGTAACAGCTCAAATCCTGACATCTAAATAAAAGCATAAAACATACTTGATGCATTTAAATACCATCTTATAGGTGACCCTATATGGTCAATGACTACACCATTTATTGTATATGCAATGTACAAATGTATGTACAAACAATCATTACAAAACTCATTCCACGGCACATAATGAGTTCAACATTAACCATCTGAAAGATAACATGTTCTATCATTTTTCTGGGTGTACAAAAGTTAATAGGTATGTGGTTAGTACATACAGGCCATATAAAACTGGAGTATACAATATATAAGCAAACTTGGTGGTTTGCAAATTTTCACTGATATTGTCAAATTTAAATCTGTCAAATTTAAATCTGTCAAATAACCATGCCCCTAATAGAAATGTACAAATGTCACTTCAAGCTTACCGGTTAGCTTGAAGTACTTGAAGAAGAAAGAGAATAGTCAATGTTAAATTCCAGGCTAAATGAGAATCAACCTTGAGATTGAAAATGTAATCAAGGGAACAGTTAATTTTGATGAAGATTTAGCTAACATTGGAAGGTATGCTACTGAGAATGGTTCCACAGCTGCAGCCAGACATAGTGCTGTGTATGGTGCTCTGAATGCATGTGTAATTAGTGCGGAACTCTGCAAGCAAATGGAACCGTCTAATTATTCATCAAATTAGAGGTGTGCGATGACTAATTTAGACATATCTTGATATTTCCTTTGAACTTATCTTGATTATCTAACATATCTTGATAACTGAAACAATTATATATTTTAGTAAACTGCCAATATTATAACCAGTAAAGTGAGCAAATTGCAATTTGACGACTATAAAAAATTGAAAAAATGTTAGTCTTAACACTGTTCCCAAGTGGTAGGAGGGTTGGAGCCCCCAGGAGGTGCCTACACCATCAGATATACTAATAATTTACGGAAGTTTACTATTATCAAACCTATCATTCTTATCTCGATAAATCTTATGATATCTCGATAATCGAATATATCTAGATAATCACACACCTCTACATCAAATAGGCATACCTTATGGAGGGAAACTTTGGTGCCAGAAATGACCATGAATTCAACAAATTTTTCCCATCCACATATTTTACTTGTGAGGAAAACAGCCACACTTTGACTAGCAGCTAGCTATGTAGACAAGCTTATTATATAATAGTGTGAACCAAGTGTTGAAATGCCTATCTCAGCGTTTGACTTATAACTTTGCAAAAAAAAGTTATTGATTGTGGGTTTCAAATTCTTTGTCTTGACTGTTGATCATACACATGGATGTCCAGACCACTTTTCTTTTCTTGTGTAGGTATGGCAGGAAAAAAAGTGTGTGCAGTGTAAAAAGCTTATCAAGCAAATGTGCATCATTTCCATTCTTGCTTCGTTACACTTCGATCCTGCGCAAAAATGCCATGGAGATCCACCAGACCCTTTTCTTCCCACACTCACACAAAAGATAAGACTGTCTCGGATAGAGACTAGCACTAGTATTCAGGCCTTGAGATTTACTTTTGTCTTTGATTGCAGAACTACAGTAAGTGCCCGTACGTTACCACCTCTCTTGAGTATAGTATGGAGGTTTAACGCCTTGTATTTAATACCTGCCAGGATTTCGGTGACTCCCAGTCCGGCCTGTCTCCGGGTTCGTCCCTTTTCTTCCTTTTTCTGATACGCCATAACTGTAGGACAGCTAGGCAGCCTATACCTACGCTAGCAGGCAACTGGAGCCATCCGAAAAAGCCACGACCAGCTTTCCTGGTAGCTGAATTGCTGCAGAAGGGGTGCATTAAAATGTTAGAATATTCACAGGCAAGAGCTCACCTGTACCACCTCAGCTGTTTACTGAATGAACCCCTGCTGGACATTGTATCTGATTGCTAACAGCGTTGCCACATATTCGTGCACAGTCTAGCTATAAATCGATTAGCGCAACATGGCGCGTGAGACTCCTAAAGATGGAATTCGGATTAGAGCCACCATAAATAATAGAGTACTCTATTATCTATGGAGCCACCAATATAAGTCTACGCGCCGCGCGTAAAGTAACCGCTTTATCTGTTGACGAGTCTGTTGACATTTAATGCAAAGAACGTGATAATTCTACACATGCTATAGAGTTGCATAAAGAATGTGATAATTCTACATATGCTACAGAGTTGCATTCTCCAGTTCTGAATAAATGAAGTATTGTCTAATACTGATGATCAGCCACAAAAAGATCCTTTCCTCCAGCTGTCGATGCTGCGTCTTCTCCCTCGTACTTTCCAACACTTGCTAGCCCATTGCACTTGGCACGATGAATAAGAGCATCTTGGGCAGCAGGGACATTTTCTTTCTTGCCCTTCCATGCTTCCAAGACACTGGCTTGAAGTGCACGTCCATATGAAAATGTGAGTGCCCATGGCTTACATGCCTTGTACTTGTTAATAGCATCTAAATGAACAGTGGCTACAACCTCAGATTGTCCGCCAGACAAAAAGGTCACTCCAGGAACAGCAACTGGGATTGTACGTTGAAAGACGGTCACTGTGGCAGCAGCAACTTGTTCCGGCGTGTATTTCTTTTCACAACTGTGGCCCGGTAGAACCATGTTGGGTTTGAGTAGAGTACCTTCCAAGTAGACGTGATGATCCAACAGTGCTTTGTATACAGCAGATAGAACTCTCTGAGATGCCTCAATGCATGCTTCCAAGTCATGGTTCCCATCAGTAAGGATTTCTGGCTCCACAATTGGTACTATGCCATTGGCTTGGCAGATGGATGCATACCTCGCAAGCACATTTGCGTTTTCCATGACAGCTAGTTGTGATGGCATGCCATCTCCAATCTTCAAAACACAACGCCACTTGGCAAACATGCAGCCCTCCTTCCTGTATTCCTTGCACCTTTCAGCTAGTCCATCCAAGCCTTGTGTAGTGGTTTCTCCATTAGTTCCTGCTAGAGGAACAACACCTTTGTCAACTTTTATTCCTGGAATGGCACCCATGTCCTTTATTAGCTTAATAAAAGGAACGCCATCGGTTGTCTTCTGGTAAACTGTTTCATGGAACAAGATAACACCTCCTAGGTTAGTGCCAACTTTCTTGTCTGTAGTAAACAGTACCTCTCTGTAAGCCCTGCGGTTTTCGTCAGTGTTCTCCACACCAATGTTGGCTAACCGCTTGCCCATCGTTCCTACGCTTTCATCCGCAGCCAAAATGCCCTTGCCTGGAGCAACAATAGCTTTAGCGACATCATTAAGCTCCTTCTTCTCTGCTTCTGTAAGATGAGAGTGAGTCATCTTCTTGACCTTTACTCAACAAGTGAACTTTACACTACACACCTGAAAGAGGAAGTTGGTTACCGTATTTCCGATTTATGTACAAAAATAATTATTTATTATTTCGTAATGTAGTCTATTTAATGCACAATTAATTTAAACCACGTGTGAGAAATCATGAGTAGAAAGGTACTGGTATATTACGCTGTCTTTTATGTAGCTTGTGTGTTTGCTAGAGAGTGTGCGAAGATGTCTCACCTGAAATGACTCCGAAAAGACCCAAATTAACTGACGAAGCCGAGCATAAGAAGTTGGGAAAATTATCTAAATTCAGAATTTCAAAAGTCACAAGAAAATCACTAAAGAGTGAGTGTCAGTATGCTTTGAGAAAGCTGTTTACACTTGTCTTACAGGTCGAGGCATCAAATACTTGTTCCCCATTCAATACTCTTCTTATGATCATGTCTATGATGGCAAGGATGTGATTGGACAAGCAAGTACGTTGATAAATGTATCATGTTATGGTTTTATATCTTGGATTTATAGGAACTGGCACAGGGAAAACAGTAAGCTGGTTAACATGTATGATGTGGGTTCAAATTGTGTAGCTAATTGTGTTGCACTCACCAACTGACCTTTTTGTATTTGTGTAGCTGTCTTTTGCCCTACCACTTGTTGAGAAGCTTACTAGTGATGATAATGAATTACGTGACATTCGTGGAAGGCCACCACTGGTTGGTTTATATTGTTTTAGCTTGTGTGTATTATAGTGTGTTTGTGTGTGGTTTAGTGTGTTTGTGTGGGATGTATTCACATTCCTCTGATTCTCAGTACTACACTAGACCACCAGTGGTTAATGAGTGTTGTACAGGGTGATGAGGTATATTAACAGTGTGGTCATTCTTGGATGTGGGTGGACATTGTGTGATACCTGCATATTGCGTTGACCATACATTTGACATCTAATAACACCTTCACTGCAACTCTTATGATGTTTGTATACTTCAGGTATTGGTGATGGCTCCAACTAGAGAACTGGCAATACAGGTATGTGAGGATGTTTTAGGATCATATGTACATGCTTATCAAATGAGACCATCAACTCTTGTGAGTAGTGTCAAGATGTCTATATACTGTGGAGTCTAGTAATGGGCATTGTCCATGGTCTCATTTGTGATTTTATTTATTTATATATACATTTCTGTCTTGTAGCTCAGCAATAGGAGTTAGTTGATTTTTCATTCATTGTATATTTTGTTTCTGTAGGTAGCCGACGAGTTCAAGGCATTGACAACCAAGTTGTCTATTACATGTATTTATGGAGGGGCAATGTATGAGCCTCAAGGTATTTAGACAGTACATAAAATTAATGTAGAATTCGGATATCATTTGAATAACAGCAGTCTTTAAATACTGTATTCCAGTCTGAGTAATATATTTAACGGCAGTGTGTCCTTTACATGCTGCTCTTGTGTTTTTCCATCAGCAGCAAGGTATATAAATTATTGCTTTGAACTGTTTTGTGTTATTGATGTAGAGTATGCCCTTCGATCTGGTCTGGATATTTTAGTGGGTACTCCTGGTAGAATACTGGATCACATGCACCGAGGAACTCTCAGCCTGAAATCTGTGAAGTATGTCACCACATAATGATTGTCATATGAGTACTACATGTACCTGTACTTTGTCAAATAGTCTTCTACATTTTCTCAGTAAATTTACAAGTTAAATAGTGCTTCACTGAGCTTTCCAGTGCCACAGTTTTTCTACTCCTTAGTAATTCTGTATGTACTTTAAGTAAACAGCAAGCTAATTGTGGAGTAAATTCTCATGATCAGTGGGAAATTTTTGGGATTGAAAACAGGTGGCTCTGTTTTAAGCTATTCCACAGAGCTTGGTAATTATTCAGTTTGTCATTGTGTCACGTAGCACAGTGGGATGATTGTGTGTGTCTCACTGTGTAGTCATATGGTACTGGATGAAGCTGACCAGATGTTAGAGAGAGGGTTTGCTGAGTCTGTTGAAGAAGTTCTTGATGAAGTGTTCCACAACAGTATGTGCTGTGTTTGTATCTTATATGTGACTTAGTAGGCACCTTCACCCACCTTGTATTACAATACAAGCCCAGGCTTTTACTCCCTAGATCCAGTTCTAACTGAATCAATGTGTAGAATCTAGGTATTGATTGTACACTTTTCACAATACTTCATTCCTGGGATAGTGTTAATGGGGTGGTGTAATGAAAACGCTGTTGTTGAGCTGCTGTTGGCAAGTCACTGGTTTTATTACAACCACTAAGCCAGGGGGCATACGCAGGATTTTTTTTCAAAGGGGTTTCCACCAGTGTTGTATTAGCAGGCTTGCAGGATACAGCCACATGCCAATGTAGGAGGATCTGGGATACTCCTCGAGGGAAATTTTGAAAAATAGATAGATGCTTTACAGTTCTATTAGGGTAAGTACTGTATCTATTAGCTAGTGTACTATATGTTGATCTCAAGAAGAGACTGCTATATAAAGCTTTTCCAAGAATAATACTGAATGAAGTAGTTACGTAACATATTATGATACATAGCCACTGCCCAATTTTCAGTTATTTTGTAGTTCGCTTTGTGGTGGTTAAGCAAGCATTATGGTGATTCCCAAGCATGGTCCCAGGTGGCCATCTTGGCACTGCATCCAACTGGCTAACTGGTACACATCAGTAAAGACAGACAATGGATTACTGCACATGTTGTTTATCACTAACGAGTTGAACTTGATTGTATAATATATTATAAGCTGGCTTTGTTTTTCTCAAGACCGACATTCATCTGGTGGCTATAGCAATTTGTTTGTTGGATATCTTCATTCAACACAGTGGATACAAGTGGTACTGAGTTAATTATTGTGTTGTGTGTCTGCCATATAAATGGCCTCAATGCATCAATATATTCTATTCTCACAATAAGCATAGACACCTTGACAATATTAACTATTATTGCTTATAGCAAAAAATGGGTTGTGTTTCATTCTAATTAGTGCACATCTAGAGGAAATATGGTAAACTCTGGTGCTGACACCCAGATAACTGAGAGTTTGCTTTCAAAGGTGGTTTCTGGAAACCCATACCCCCTACATGCACTAAGCCAACATTGTATAATTAATACAAAATGGGCCACCATACAGGGATTAAGTGTTGTATCGAGCAGTAGATGTATGCCAATCATTTTGTACCCGGCCATTTAATGGGTCAATAAAAGTACTATATATGTATGTAACCTTTTCAAATAATCTTATAGGACAAATGAAGCCTCAACTTCTCCTATTCTCTGCCACCATTCCTGCCTGGGTGAACAAGACAGCCAGCAAATACATGAACCCAGACAAGGAAGTTGTTGATATGATCGGACGTGACAAAGTGAAAACTGCTATTGCTGTGGAGGTACAGTTTGTGTTAGTTCAATGATATATCTTTACTAGTGTCATTCGTAGCACAAAGCCATCAAGTGCCCATACTTGGAGAGAGCTGCAACAATTGCGGATATTCTTCAGGTAATATGTTGTACAGTGCTGTATGTTGAGTTCCCAGTAGCATGTAATACTGCTACTATGTAGCTTGTGTAGGGAAAATTTAGAAATTTTACATTCGATTAAAAAGCAATGAGACATGGTAGGTCATCTGCACCTGTAGCTTTACTAGTGGACATTTAACAGTTTTGTACAGCCTGTGAAGTAGGGATTAAGTATACGTAGCTGCAGGTGTAGATGACCTCCCTTGTGTAATTTTTTTTTATTTGTATGATCCCTGCTCAAGTGTAATTTTCCTTACAGTTTTTAAAACTTTTTGGAATAACATAATTCATTGCTAGTGAACCATCACATGCCACATTAAAAGAAAGAACTGTGAGACTGAATGTGTGCCCTGACTATCAACTACTAAAACACGAAGTGGTCATTCTGCTTCAGTTTCTGCTACACCTGTGTTCCACCTGTTATACAGCATTAAAAACAAAGAGCAGTGCAAGAAGTGCCATGGCAATTAATCCATTACTATAGAAATTACAACCAAACGTGTGTGTGTCCCCCTCCAACTATCAATTACTGAAACATGGAGTGGCCATTCCATTTCAGTTCCACCTGTTATGCAGCATTACAAATGAAGAACAGTATGAGAAGCGTGGTTGCAATCAATCCAGTCACACTACAGAAATTAAAGCACCGAAGCCATGATACTTTACTACACGGTAATGGAGAGAGAAAGGGACACAAAGGTAAGTCCGTGACGGATGCATTGCAACTTCTGTGGTTGGCAAAAAGGCATACAGGCTAAAGCTACATTGATGAGTGAAGAAATCAAGCCTGTAGCCTTATCCATAGTTGAGTTATGCTTGGCTGGAGGCATATGTTGGTCAGACAGTCAGTTAGTAGACAATTCTGTAAAATTGTTTTTTAAAAATAGAAATTGGGGTTGCTCTGAAGACATTTTTGAGCTTTGTTATGCCTAACCAATACTGTCAAGTTGTCATGAAGGAAAGATGAGGCTGGTTTTTGGGCAAGAAAGCCCAAACCTCCACAATCTGTACTATACAATACAGTGTGACAATGAAAGGTCCACTGTTATAGCAATTGTACATGTTCTCATGAAAATCTGCTGGTAAACAGCCCAGTGTATCCCACATGATCTGTATGGTGATGTAATACAGTGTGGTGTCTGGTTCACTAGAGTACTTACCTAGTGGAACTTGTCCAGAATTCCGTTTAACTGCTCATCAAATGATTGTTCTATAAGAGTAGTATTATCTAGTAGAGTGCTGTGACCTCTTGTAAACTGTAACTGTACAACTTACTTTGTGATCTTATAAAAGCAAACAACTGCTTTGTGTTAGTTTAGGGATGACACATCTACACACCCACAATTTTTTTTTTGCTTATTCATCGGAGAATATTTTGTAAACAGGTGTCTATTTGAAGAGTGTATGTTCTATTGGAATTGTTAAATGGTGGACTTCAATTACTAACTGAACTGTCACTATCTGAACAGTTTTTGTTACGAAGTAGCACTATAGTTGTGAGGTGCTTACCTGTACTGTTGGAAGGTACAGCCTTTATCATTTAAACTTGCATCATTACTTGCAACCACAGTCTTGAGTGTACAATGTGTTTCAAGGATCAGGCTAATCTTAGTATATTTGTAATCAGTTTGTGTGCTTACCATGAACCACGATAGTGGATTCACTATAGGGATCACCCAGAGGAGGTTGGACACACTCTAAGCGCCATATAAATATATTGCCCCTAATTGCATTGTTTTATTTGCTATTTCACGTGACCCTCAATAGTCACAATACAAATTTAAAAAACGATGGGGTTGACTGGGGTTGATTAGATATTCAGATTGTGCTTAAGCTTCAAGGTGATATACTTTGTTTTGTAAAAGCGCTTGGTGATTGGGGTGAAAGTAATAAGTTACGGTTTGGTGTATAGAACTTATCCAGAATTGTCATGTACGTATTCTATAATCAGAACAATGATACTTTACCGAATTAAACTGAGATCGATGTATAAACCTCTTCAATAAAACGAGTTTCGAATAAATTTTTTTAGGGGCACTTGAATCGTGTCCAACCTCACCTATGTTTTTTTGCAGAAATCCTAATAGAACGCACACCTAAAAATTGCCTCATAAGGAATCCTTCAACTCTCAACAACTGTGATGCTTCTTTGCAAAAAGTATAGGTTCACTAGTGAGTATCAAGTAGAGAGAAACAGCTAGTATATAAACTGAAATTTGCTGTTTTGTTTGTATTACTATTATTCTTCCTATGGTATGTACAAGTTGAGCTGGATCCTGAAAAACAGCTAAAAATTAAAATTTGTTTTTTTCTCAAGAGAGTAAACATTTCAGCCAACCAGATGATTAATGGTGATGGCAAAAGGTGTCAACAGCAAACATGGACAGTTTGGCTCCATTACAAGTTTGGGAAAGACACTATATTTTATGGCTTCCTGTAGGAAATGTATGGTAAAAATTTTGACTGGCCGTAAATATTATGTCAGACATTTAAACAAAAAGATTTTGAAATATTTTAGCGGGTCAAACAGTACTACAAGTACCATATTTCAAGATTGTGTGTAATTCTATCCATGAGTTACTAAATGTTTTTGAGGATCCAGCTCAACGCATACATACTATAATATTATTATTTTGTTTATGGATAAAAAGTAGCATGAATGGACCCCTCTCGTGTGTGACTTTTTAATTTTGTTTTCCAATAAAAACAGACTGAGGGGTATTGAAAATCAAAATACTCTGGACAGCTATTAAAGGCATTAAGGGTGCTCGCGGCTATCTGAAGCCATACAACATGCAATTTTTGTATTGTTGCTAATACTCACATAATGTATAAAATGAATCCATATGCTACTTACGTTGGAAGTGCTTCTCTTTCTCTTCAACACAAACCAAACAGAATTCTTCTAGCCTATACCATTTTATAACTATGCATAGGTCTTTATGAAGCGCTTAAATCGAAACTAGTCCTCCATTTTTCACAGTAGCGCACTGGAAACCACGTTGAACAAACTTCAGCTTATAACTCACAACTCTATGTTTAGTATTAGTACACAGCGTACATAGAACTTAAGTTAGTACTAAAAGTGTGCTACACCATTCAAAACCTCATGTTCTCGGTGCCGTAACTCATGAAGCCATAATGCTACGGACAAAATCTAAACATAGACCTCTGGAGAATTTATCAGCGAATCTCCCTACAAAATTTGAAACCTTCACGGCTATCACTCAAAAACTAGTTTTTTTTTGTTTTTTTTTTGAAACCATCAGAATAATGATGAAATGACAAAATTACATACAGAGCCTCGGACACATGCGACTACAAAGATAAGATCCGCGTAGGCATGGCAAGGATACATACAAAAATAATTAACTACAAAACTTAACTTAAAGTGTCCAGGTTGGATTACTACGTGCATAAAAGATTCTCTGAGAGGAAGTTATAGCCACAGCAGCTGCTCTATCAAGCAATGCTTTCGTCTTGGAAAAACTCAAATTTGAAACTCTTTTCATAGATGTTACTGTCTCTGTAAGGTAATGGCCAAGGCAACCAATTTCAACTGTGTGGTAATGACTAACAAAACCCAAGCGGTCAAGCTCAGCAATAATTTGCAGATATTCTGGCTTCTCCTGCTTACGTTCTCGTGCAGCAGAAAGGTCAGCACGAGAATTAAATGGGCAGGTAAGTTCCAGAAGTACAACAGATTTCATTTCTGCATTATATATAACAATGTCAGGTCGGTGAGAACGCACTAGTACAGCAGGGGGAATGGTGGCAGGAGGAGAGTCAGACGCACGTTTGCCATCCAAATCAGCAAATATTTCTACATTATCCAAACAAGCTTGCAACTCAGACATCAAACATAATAAAACAGCATCATGACGAAAAGTAAACCTGCCTTGCTGCAAAGCCACAGGACACCCATTTAGCACATGGTGACAAGTTGGACGAGGTGACAAACAAAGTGAACAAGTTGCACCAGTTTGTATATGCCAGCGACGTAAATTTAACGGAGTTGGTAATGTATCTGATGAAGCTCGCAGCACAAACGAAAGCTGGCCTGGATGAAAACCCAACAGGAGTCGATTCCACAGCTTAGAGTCAGCTTCCAGAACAGCACTTGATTCAAATTTACATTGAACAGAGAGAGTGTCCAGCTTCTCTTTGCATAGTGTCAATTCTCTAGAAATGGCAAGGTGTTTGCTAGCTGTGTAGAGCTTGCGAGCCGTAGGAATAGAGTCCAGTTGAGCTCTGGCTTCATTGAGTAACTCCTGATGAGAACTGTTAATCTGGAGGAAATTGGAGGAAAGATCCACTTGTAAGGCCAACTCCTTAATCATCGGATCTGATGAGGAGGAGATGTTGGCAAGTAAACTAAGTTTACACTGCTTTGAAATTGAACGCACACTAGGACAGCAAACACCTGGATAGTTCAAGATCACACGAGTGGCACTGCGAGGTAAACAGAGCCAACGTTTCAGGTATTTAGTAGCTAGATTTTCCATTTTAATGATAGTGGATGGTCCAACACTATCAACAGTGAGATGGAATCTGATGATTGAGAGAACATAATTCCTATAAATCCATACTTGGTACTCAAGTCTTAATGGCAAACTATCAACTTTCTGTATAAGGTCAGAGAACCTAGCAAACATAGCTTTGCCAGAAGCACTTTTGGTAGCATGAGCAGAAACTCCAATCAACTTCCCCAAAAATTTGGTCGGGCCATCTAAGATAGTTTTGGTAGTACCACCAGATAGAGTTATTCCACAAGAACAAAATTTTGTGCCATCAAACAATAAGGAAACACATTTAGATGGCTTCAGTTTTAAGCCAACATCACCAGCTTTCGAGTCTATTTCAGTTAGCACTTTAGTGTGAACTTCTTTAGATGTAGAGATTAAAGTTGCGTCATCGGCATATGCCTTGGTAGAATGTTCTGAAGATGTAGCGGTCTTAAGCTCTGATTTCCATCGAGGCTTCAACTGTTTAGGTCCTGTTGACAGTGAAACAAACCGAGCTGAACGCTTGTTACAGGGTAGCCATTCAACTTCTTCAAGCAAGACAATTTCAGAAACAATCACTGAAGAAGTATCATCATAGACTACTTTACATGAACCATCCAGGTTGTATTCACTAACTTGTGCGTTGTACCACCCCGGGAGTTCATCACCTGGTTCCAACCATTTAATGTAAATATATGCTCCAACTGGAGGGAGGTTTTAGTAAACATGTGCAAAGATTGTGTGTGCCCAACATTATTGATACAATAACCACACAAATTCCTATTGACCACGATCACCAACTTTTCAAAATAACATGTCATAAACGCTGTTCTAAACACAAAAGGCTCTGTTTTCTCTTCTTCACACACAGGAACAGCTTCTTGCTCCGTCTGGAGTCTCCAAGTCGCTCTTGGATAGGTTACGATAGGCACCCATCATCAGCAGCTTGTAACGCCTTGTGATTCCAGCTGGTAACATTGTCCCCTACATAAGCAGCTTACAATTACAATACTAACTACCAGCATACCCTATCACTCGAGAAAACAAGGCATGAATGCATGTTGCCTACAAGCGAAAAGTGCGTTCACACTTGTTACCTTAAATAACACTTACTTTTAGATTAATTCATAACTGTTGATCCATCAGACAATCATTTGCTAACACTTCAGTGACGATTCTAAAAGCAAAAAAACATTCTCTGGCGCAAAACATGTCCACTTAACACAGATACTACAAGTATGTGTAGTAATGCCAATTATGATGCAATAGCTGCATGTGGTTTCTGGGCTGGCACTTAAACGGCTTCAAATATCAGCGAGCACCCTTAACCCATTAACGGCGGTAGCCGCCTAGAAATCCACATGATTTGGCAAAGCACGCTAGTTTAACCATAAAGCAGCTCCATAAGGGCCGACGCACGTGTACTAAGATTTGTACGACCACACCCCTTTGGTTACTAGGATAAATGGTCCTTCCCGCAAAGCGATTCGCATTTTGCGCGTAAATGACATAATGGCATCCCGACTTTCCGTAACAGACGTTCTCGATACTCTTCTTGATGATGGATTCAGCAGTGATGAGAGCGACGATAATGAAGGAGAAGAGATATATGCCTACTTGGGCGAGCCTGTTCTCCGTTGAAGCGAATTGGAAGCTGAAGCTGTACTCGAACCAGTGGCAGACGCTTGGGATGCTGCTGATGACCTGAATGAGGACAGAGATGATATTGAAAACAGGGACAATCCTTCTACTGAAGACATGAACGATCCTACTACTGAAGAGAGGGTTGATGAAGAACAGTTTGATGATGCTTCCAGCGAACAAAGTGAAGCCATCAGTAGGACAGGAAGTATTAGTGATCACAATGATAGAGATGAAATTGTAAGTGATTTCACATAGATATGAATAGGTGACAACTAAGGTATAAATGGTTGATGATAAATATGCACTGGTGAAAAGAGATAGAATACATACAAGCATACAAATAGAAAACATACAGACAATAGATAAAAAAATACAAGTTTTGGCTAAGTAAAATTATAACTGATTGGTATATCATATCATATCACCACCTTGTTATATCGATACTATCGATAAGTAGTATCGATGTATCGATATATCGTGGCAACACTAAGTTACAGCGCCCACAAAAATAATTATTTGACTGGTAACCAAAGTAACGGCTAGAGCTACAGTAGATATGCCGCTTAGTCTACTATTTGTCCAGAATTATTTGCGGAACACGGAGAAGAAGAGCATTACAGTACTATCAAGTACTGCAGTGTGCCTTTTGTTATAATTATTTATCATGTACAAAATTGTTTGAGGGCGGGTTACTAAGTGAACATGTGTAGGTGACTAAGTGAGCATGTCAGGTGACTAAGTGATTTAGTAAACCTGCAAGTGAGCCATACCATAGTCTAATTTATTTTAGCACTTCTGCTTGTTGAATTGACAATGTTTTATGACCACATTCTTACTAATCAAACAGTACAATAGTACTGTTTAAGGGTGCTCGCGGCTATTTGAAGCCATACAACATGCATTTTTTGTATTGTTGCTAATACTCACATAATGTATAAAATGAATCCATATGCTACTTGCGTTGGAAGTGCTTCTCTTTCTCTTCAACACAAACCAAACAGAATTCTTCTAGCCTATACCATTTTATAACTATGCGTAGTTCTTTATGAAGCGCTTAAATCGAAACTAGTCCTCCATTTTTCGCAGTAGCGCACTGGAAACCACGTTGAACAAACTTCAGCTTATAACTCACAACTCTATGTTTAGTATTAGTACACAGCGTACATAGAACTTAAGTTAGTACTAAAAGTGTGCTACACCATTCAAAACCTCATGTTCTCGGTGCCGTAACTCGTGAAGCCATAACGCTACGGACAAAATCTAAACATAGACCTCTGGAGAATTTATCAGCGAATCTCCCTACAAACTTTGAAGCCTTCACGGGTATCACTTAAAAACTAGTTTTATTTTTAGTAAACATGTGTAAAGATTGCGTGCGCCCAACATTATTGATACAATAACCACACAAATTCCTATTGACCGCAATCACCAACTTTTCAAAATAACATGTCATAAACGCTGTTCTAAACACAAAAAGCTCTGTTTTCTCTTCTTCACACACAGGAACAGCTTCTTGCTCCGCCTGGAGTCTCCAAGTCGCTCTTGGATAGGTTACGCTAGGCACGCCATCATCATCAGCTTGTAACGCCTTGTGATTCCAGCTGGTAACATTGTCCCCTACATAAGCAGCTTACAATTACAATACTAACTACCAGCATACCCTATCACTCGAGAAAACAAGGCACGAACGCATGTTGCCTACAAGCGAAAAGTGCGTTCACACTTGTTGCCTTAAATAACACTTACTTTTAAATTAATTCATAACTGTTGATCCATCAGACAATCATTTGCTAACACTTCAGTGACGATTCTAAAGCGAAATAACATGCTATTCTTCGAGCTATTCTTCCTCGTGTTCTCTGGTGCAAAACATGTCCACTTAACACGGATACTACAAGTATGCGTAGTAATGCCAATTATGATGTAATAGCCGCATGTGGTTTCTGGGCTGGCACTTAAACGGCTTCAAATATCAGCGAGCACCCTTAAGTAGGGATCCGGGTGGATTTGGCGCGCGCCTCAAATTTCAATCCCTCAAAAATCATCCTAGAAATATCTCACGCAGCAAATAAACCTTTTACTAAAGAGTCTTCAAGTTTCTAACTCTATTTCTAGTGTTATATATCAGGAAACGACTAGAAAAGTGCTGGAATTTTATTTCTAAAAAATCGCTAAAACAGAAATTTTCGTCAGCCTGCCAGCCTGACCACATTCGCAAGGCTACAGGCCAAACGAAGCAGCGAAGGATCACCATTCTTTGCCACAATATTTAACTCGCTGCTGGGATGTGCCTTTTCGGGTTCCGACAAGTGTCTGCCTTCTGCGCTTTGCCTTTCCTTTTATCTTCAATTACGGATCGTCTTCTTCTTTTCCAGTCACGGAGGCGTTAATAATTCGTATCGACACTTTCCTTAGAGCAGCCGTATTCGGACGCCACAAAACTAATAACGGATTCCGTACTGTAAGGGCAAGTAGATGCCTGTATAGCAACACTTGCAAAGCGATCAAACAGCCTAGCGAAGTAAGTGCAATACTAACACACTGCCATGCCCTTATCAATCAGAGCGCGCGCTCGTACTTAACGATCAGTGGACCACGCCCATTATTAATGGTCCAGCTGTAACTAATTGTAGAAAACAGGAGATAGAAACCCTGCATGCCTTTCAATTTAGTAATTGAGCAGCTTGCATAAAGCAAGCAGCAAGATCGAGATACTCTAATAGAGCAGTCAGTGCCAAAGATCAATAATAGCTATATACCTATACCAAAAAGTTAACAAACTAGTGAATTAAAAAAATTGTTAATTTAGAAATGGAAGTAGGGATCAAGCGATAAAAACTACTGAAACAAGTGATTTGAATGATGGCAACTATTACAACATAGCTTTGTGGGGAAATTCCTACTTTGGCATTGAACATATATGGTGAGGTGGTGAGATGCCAATGTAAGGATTTCCCCACAAAGCTATGTTGTAATAGTTGCCATCATTCAAATCACTTGTTTCAGTAGTTTTTATCGCTTGATCCCTACTTCCATTTCTAAATTAACAATTTTTTTAATTTGTGTAAAAGTGGTCCTACCCATGTTCAGTAACCTGAGTTAAAAATGAGTTTAGCTTCTCAGTGTAGTGTGTGTTAGTTAAGTAATGGTGAGAAAGAAATTAGCATGGTATACTTAACTCATTAACGGTATATGGCGGCATGGGCATCATAACTCACCCTTAGAACAAAATTTAGCCTCGCTGTAACTTGTAAAATGCATTTCATAGCAAGATGTGCTAGTACTGAAGCAGACACACCCATAGATGTGTCGTTTCTGGGATAACTGGATCCTTCCCAGACTAGTGCGCATTATGTGCAGTAATAGCATAAAGTATATCCTTTCATAATTTGCAAGTTAAATTGTTTTCGTGGGTTGAAAAGTATTAAAGTGTTATACATCAATGGAGACAGGTAAAGTAAGCTGCTTTATCCCAGATGTGGCATGGTGTGCATATACGCATGCGTAATAGCAAAAGAGAACAAATCACAAACTATAGGGTGTAGTTGTGGAATGGTTTGCACTGTAAGTAAGCTGTATAGAATAGTTCTTGGAGTGTAAGGCATTTTTGAAATAGTTAGTTGGATTCCATTGTTTGTTCAAGGTGGTTTTTACTGAAGTTTAGACTTTGTTGTTTGAAAATTTTGCTGCGGTTACTGTAATGTAAACAAAAACAACATAGTCAACCTCCAGTGCTTAATGAAGTATTAAGACATATATGGTTACCAAGCACATGTAGTTCTGTGTATTGGATGGTTAGTGTGACTTGATTCAGCAATTCTGCCAGTGGTCCTTGATAATCTGGCTATCATTGGGTTAACTCATTGTTGCAGTAGATGTGTCAATTCATATATGAAGATATGCATAGAAATCATATCACTAGTGTGGTACTTGACTGTTATAGTAACTGTCAACAATTGGTAATGTTGGATACCTCATCATACTGTACCTGTACTGCTGTTGTTATACTGATATTACCCACTCAGGTGTACAGCGGTAACAGTGGTAGAGCTATGGTATTCACTTCCACAAAGATAGAAGCCAATGAACTAGCTCTCAATGCTGTCCTTAAACAGGTAATTGACATTACCTCACTGTATAGTTGTGATGATGGTATGTGTGTCCAGGACTGTCAAGTCTTACATGGAGATATTCCACAGAAGCAAAGAGAAATAACATTAAAAGTAAATTTTGTTTTGTGTTACTCTATGGGTTTGTGAATTCTGATCTATGTATGTGTTAGGTTTTGTTGTGTCTATGTACTGTACATATATTCACGGGGACCACTTGTGTGATATATAATTCATAATGAGATTAATATGTTTGTGTTGATGTTCGTATCTTAGAGTTTTAGAGAGGGAAAATTCAGGTGTCTGGTAGCAACCGATGTGGCTGCTAGGGGACTGGATATTCCAGAAGTAGATCTTGTGGTGCAATGTGAGCCACCTAAGGTGTGATAGATGTCATTGTTAAACTTTCCATTCATTTCAGATGCACACATGCATCTAAATGGAACGTGTAGTATAATTATTGTATTGTGCAAAGTATAGATGGTCACAAATATACAGTAGTATGGTCACAATCTCAGTATTTCAATTGTGAAACTGTACACACAACACATACACACATTACTACACACAGTGTACACACATTGTACACTACACACATTTGATATTGTTATCTTGTATTCTGTTTCACATTTCAAGGACTTAGATGCTTACATTCATCGTTCTGGCAGGACGGGCCGAGCCGGTAGGAATGGCATCTGTGTCATGTTCTACAAACCCAATCAAGAATACCTCATTAGGAGTGTTGAAAATCGTGCAGTAAGTCGATGTAATTAGTACGGCAGTTAATTTCTTCTATGCTTATTTGTTTCTCATCCACCAATACTCTAAAATCTAGGCGGGTAGATTTAGAAAGGTCACATGGCTCAATCTTTACAACTGTAAACAACTGTAGTACAAGAAGTGTTATGTCATTAAAGCAATGATTCAACAATGGCGTAGCTATATCAGATGATACCAATTGTCACCCCTATGCTGTTAGTATATGTCTGTATAGAGATAGTTTGCCCAGTATTATTCGAGACTCCTTTTTTGATTGTACAGTAACTATCTTTAGTCAACATGCTTAAGCCATATGTAGAACTTCCTTAAGAAGCCAGTAGGATGTTCATTACTGCTCAGCCACAGCATCACCCTGTATGGTAGCAAATTAAGTAGTTCACTGGATTAGGTCAGTACTGGTAGATTAATAACAGGATTGCTACTTTGTTAAGTCCTTCTGAGGAAGCTCTCCATAAAAGATGTATCCATAAAAATGTGTTGGTAATTGAATTGCTAATTATTGCATCTGCAACCTCTGAAATGGAGGACTTCCTGTGTGCCAAGCTTTCTTGTGGTATCAGAACTGCAAAAGATCAGCAGAAACTTGTACCGTGTAACAGTATAAAGCTGCGAGTATAAAGCTAGTACGCTGCATATATGTGGATACCACAATTGATTTTGAACTTTGTAGTGTCTGAGTGTGTCGGATGCGTCTTGGCTATTTTAAAACTGATCTCCAGCCCTTTGTCAAAAGATGCTATTTTAAAACTGCATTGGCAAACCAATCACTCCTGGAGCCGTCCACAGACATGAAATGATACCGCCTTATCACCATCTCTTTCAATCACGTGGTCACCACCCTTAATGCAAGGTCTCCCAGTTTAATACACACTGTGATACTATGCAATTGCACATGTTAGAAATAATTCTTAGGCTTTACATTTGAAAATAAAACCTTTGAAATTAATTTTACCTGGATGTTCTTCAAAAATTTCTCCTCCAAAATTGACTCATTATATGGGAGCTCAACTAGCCTACAGTCATTTCAACATACCTATTGAACCGATCCAAGTTGAAATGAAATTGTAGTACCATATTAGGGGATAAGTTGACAACTTATAGACAGACTTCTGCAAATTTAAACTCATAGCATCAGACATTATCATTTCATTTAGCTGAAGATTGAACTTGAGTTTATCAAATTCAATTTAGCTAGCTGTTATCACTGCCAAAGTTTCCCGCTATGCGATAGTCTGTGCACGGATGGTTTCACTCAGGTGTAGCTTAAACAGCAATAACCCTGTGCATGTGAGATGTTCCACAATTTTTCACTGTGTTTAGATTTATCTTAGTTAACAGCTCTTATTTAAATATGCAGGGCATTAAGATACAATACATTGGAGCCCCACAAGCTGGTGATATAATAACAGCAGCTGCTGATGACAGCATCAAGTAAGTTATCCTTATAGCTATATAATGTATAGTGTTTCTAACACTACAACTACTGTACTAGCCCTAATATGGCTGCCTATTTGTCTGGCTTCTTTGACATGTGTAGGCATTCCTCCTCATTGTTACACTACTGTACATATTAACATATCCAATTGTAGCTGTAGAACTACATTAGTTCATATTATCTATGGCTATAAGAATGATTCTTTTTGGTTGGGTGATATATACCCACCGTTACCATATGTGGAGTGTATGTACTAGATCTTAGTGGGAAAGGAAGTGAATTGGTAGCCAATGAAATTCAAAAACATCAAAAAAGGCAAAATTATGTGCATGGTCAGATTTGCTTGCCAAATATGGAATATGTATGCTCAGTAGCCCATGAAGTCAAGTATAAGTATACCAGCTGTTTGATGTAACAAATCATCATAGTCTGTAAGATAATACTTAAGAAATGAATATGTGACCATCTCAGGGAAAACTGATGTAGTTCGCACAACTTCTGAATTTCTGTTTTATTTTTTCAATGGCAACGATTTTGTTTATGTCTACCGCATTGTAATCAAATGCACATGACACACAAACCATTGGGGCTACAGAAATTAAACAAAGATTTTCAAACTCGCCTACTACGAACTCCCCATGGGTAGGCGAATCAGATGATGTATAGGTTTAATTGATTTGAGTCTTCCTTCTCTGAGTAATGGCTTGATTAAAACTTGCATAAAATTTTCTATGTACCATGCGTAATTTCACCAATTTTTTAAAATTTCGTTTTTCTCAAAACGCATGCTTGTGCAAACTAGATAGGTTTTCATTGAGACGGTCACATATAACAAATATCTGTACTAGCTATTCATTTAGTCTTTTTAACCAGGTGCACGCCCTGCAGCCAGCTTTTGGCCAGCTGTGGGCATGTGCCTGGTTACTGTAATTGTATTGGAAAAAGTGTGTGTGTCATTTTGTCCACATGAGCAAACAGTTTTGTGTCAAAAGCAGCCTGCATACACTGTATGTGAAATGAAGGCTTTGTAAACATTGCACTACACTTTTAAGAAGTTAAACTTTATGTTGAGGCTGCTACTTCAAAATTTGAGTTAAACAGGTTAAAGAACACATTGTGAACAACTTTCCTAATGGACTATATGGTCGAAATACATGTACAACGGAAAAACAGTGTAATACTATTATAGGCTTCGTAGGATACCAGAATTATCAAATTCCTTCTAAGAGAATGGGGAGACTTACATGAACGAAAATGAAGGGCACCCTTGAGGCTTTCTCTAAACAATTTATGTGGGAAAACACAATAGATACACATAAAACAGTTGAGAAGATATTTTTGTACGTAATTGTTTGAAGTGGTTTGTTATAGTCATGCTTCCTTTGCAGTGCATAGCAATGTACCAAATTATAATATAATTCATGAATTACAATATACACTAAATTTACAAATCTAATTATCTAGCTGAATTTAATTAGCAGTAGCATGAATATAAATACATGGTTGATTAATTACCTAATGGGATAATATTAACTGCATGGACACCTGGTTTTTAGAAGTAGCATAACATCAAAAATAAATATCAACTTTTATCTGTTGTTTATATGTCAATTGTTTGTCTAAGATGTCTAGAGAAAGTGTCTCCATCAGTGCTTCCTTACTTCAATACTGCTGCTGAAAAGTTGATAGAAGAGAGAGGAGCCGTCGAAGTTGTGTCTGCAGCATTAGCCTACATCTCAGGTGTGACTGAGATGAAGTCAAGATCGTTGCTCTCCTCACAACCAGTAAGAACATTGTTTTATGTTTGTTATTAAATGCTAAATAGCTGGATATAATTGAGGGGAACTGTTTAGTGGACAGCCCAACCTTATAAGGAAAACCTCAGATTAGTAGTAATGCTAATAATCTCTGTTGAATTGCTATACTACAGAGTGAAACTAACAGCAATATACTTTGAGAAAGTTGTGTGTACCTACTTGCCAATGCACGTGTGACTGAATATGCAATATCCAACCATCTTCCATCTGAAACATGTGGGATTTTAGCAGATCCAGTCACAAATGGCCTGAATAACCTATACAAAATAGACACAAATGGTAAAAACTGCTTAACCCTTAAACGCGCAAAGGCCATTATAGTGGCGCTCACGCATGGCAGTAAACAAAGCGCTGTAACTTCCGAACCATTTTCCCTATGGCTACGCAACTGCCATCATTTAATTCGTGATGTAATAGCGAATGAAATGATATGTAGGGTTTTACCCTACACTGAAACACAGGGCCAAAACTCGCCATGAAACTAACTTTTTACGAAATGAACACGTAAAACTGTTTACATACCTTTGGAAAAAGACTCGTATCTCCTTCCCAGTTCATTCTATTGTTCTGCAATAAACGCCGATCGATTCGCCATTCAATTATGCCTCAGGCCATATAAGGGTCACGTGACTCAGCCAATTACAAATATGGCTGCCACCGGAAGGAATACGAAATCGCGAAAAGTCAAGACGCTGTTCTTCATCGCTTCATAACAAGTGAGCGCCTGTTGTTACAGTGGTTATTTAAACTTCCCCTGATAGCCTATCGAATAAACTTTCTGTTTATATAAGGTGTTAGGCTAATTCAGCTTAGCAAACTCTCACCACTTTCAATATAAAACCAATTTTGGTAAACACGCATTTCTCAAAACCTGCATGCGCGTTTAAGGGTTAAAGTTGTGCACAACCCCTCTGTAATTATATAAACTTAACATAGTAGAGTAATTGTCTAGTGTAGATGTTGTTATAAATTACCAACTACTCCTGGTATGAATTGTGTGCTATCTGACTTTATTCATCCTTGGAGTTCTCTTGCCATTACAAGAGGTATTGTGAGGAACTCCAGTTAAATGAAGATCACTTATTGTTGTATATATTTCAATATCCTTTGTAAATTTTGTGATGGATTATTAGTTTGGTTTGGATGATGTTTATGTAAATTGTGTCTGTAGGGCTTCACCACATACCATCTGTGTAGCTCAGCAGAGTTCAGAGGACCTGGGTACATGTGGAAAGTTATTAGAGAACATTTTCCGTTGGAGCTGAAGGATGCTATTAGAGGAATGAGAATGTGCAAGGATAGTAAAGTTAGTCAAATGAAGTAGTGTACGTGCTTTGAAAACTTGCTATGCTGCTATAATATATATTGGAATTCTGTCAATGTATCGGTGTGTTTATAGTGTAGCCATGTCCGTGATTGTGTCCATTTGCCTACAGACAGGTGAAAGTTAAAGCAAATACAGGTATTTTAAGGACAGTAATTTTTACATAACTCAAATATCCTATTCCAAATCAGCATAATTATGTCATTATTTAATTCTAGATTCCTTACCCTTTCATTAAGTGTAAATATGCATGCAGAGTCACACTGTAGAGCTTAGATTAAACCTTGTATAAATTATATAGTCACCAAATAACACGGTGCCAATAGCATAGTCAAACAGTGAAATAATATTATGTGGTATTTGTACATTAAAGAAACCCAGAGATGTTTGTACCTTTGTAGGACACTTTTCTGGATCCATTTTTCCTTAGACGAATGTTCATTCTAATCTTTCTAATTCCCGTTTTCCTCAGCACTTATTTAGTATATTCACCCACCATGACTTCATAATATTATGAAGTCTTGCACTAGTTTGTTTGCTAATTTAATGGCTTTGAAACCTTCTGAACCTGAAAGTGAAAGCAAAGCCTTCTACAAGTCTAATAAAAAAATTCTCTCCCACTTGCATAGTTTAATTATGAATGAAGCATTTTCCTTGGCAACAAAAGAGAGTGAATTCTATTTAACTTTGTAATTATACCACTCAATGCAGAGGATATCTGTAATATAATTATGTACAACTTAATTGTGCACTACAGCAACATGATGTACCAATTATTCCAAGTTTACCATAGTATAAATTATATCCCTGTGTGAAATAATGTACTTATGGTACATATTAGTGGAAACATGCTGCCGTAAATATTGCAATCAGCTTTCAATACAATTCTGTCATTAGTGAAAATGGTTATGGTTGGTGTAATTTCTTTCTCTAAATCTAGAACTGTAGGTCTACAAAATAGAATCAAACTAAGTAATAGTTAGACTTCAGACCACAGGGGTCTAAGTAATTTAGTAACCCGATGGCCCTGTGTCGTGGCGCCTGAGCGAAGCGAAGGCGCTACTACAGGGCCTGAGGGTTACTAAATTACTTAGACCCCTGTGGTCTGAAGTCTAAGTTATTTAGACCCTTTATGTAGTTGTTGTACCTTAACATTGTTGACAGCTGCTTGTAACAGAGAAATGTAGCGTTCATTAGTAGAAACAAGCCATTACTCCACCGGGTTTAAAATTAATTTTCAGGTGGCGATGCGTTGCCAACGCTACCAGTCCGGGTGCACGTAATAAACATGAAAAGGGTCTAAGTAAACATGAAAGGGTCTAAGTAAACATGAAAAGGGTCTAAGTAACTTAGACACCTCCAAAATCCACCAAATTCACCACCAAAAGGGTCTAATGACCAATAATTTAGTTATACCGCATTATCAAGTTGACAATACCGTACCGTTTATGAAATATCAATGCTGCTCAGTGCTATCCAGAATGCCAAATCAGTTGGAGCAGCCAGTTTCTGCTTTTTCTTTTGTACTCTTACAGAAACTAAAGGCAAACACATTATCCAATTGTCTTGAAGTTTGGCACATGTAAAGGGAGTCAAATTTTAGTACCAAGTAGGAGTACCAAGTTTGGTTTGAAGACGATTAATGGTGTGTCCAGAAGACCTGCTAGCAGGTTCGTAAAACCTGCTAGCAGAAAGGCCTCACTTTGATCATCGATGTGCTATGCTCTCCCAAGCATATTACAGGCTAATAGCTTGCAGTGGGCAAAGTTACCCATGCCAACATGAATTGGACCATTCCATCCAAGTACACAAAAATTAGGAATTTTCAACTGGAATAGGAACCATAGCACATTGATAAAAAGTACTGAAACAAGTTGGAGTAGTGCCCAATATTAAATCACAGTAAAACAATAAGAAGTGTTTTGCCGTGATGTAATATCGTGCACTACTCCAGTACTATTTATCAATGTGCTATGGTCCCTACTCTAGTTGAAAATTCCAATTTTTTGTGTACTTGTTAACTTTTTTTGTAAATTACAATTATAATGACTGGTGAACCCATGCATACTGCATTAAAAGAAAGAAATGGCACCGCATGCTCCAGCTATCAATTATTGTCTGAAAAGTGAAGTATCCATTACGCTTCGTTGTCAGCTATGTTCAACCTGTTGCACAGCAGTGCAAATCAAGAACTGTTCGAAAAGTACCTCTGCAATCAAAGTAGCCACTATGAAAAATACGGACAATTCCATTGCAAAGTGAAGCCATCACGTGCTACCACCAAATCAACACCTTTTGCTGTCAGCAAAGATGAATGGGACACAAAGGAGGACACTGGTAAGTCCATAAAGAATGCATTGTATGTACTACGGTATGCCAAAAGGCGATGCTGAACAGTAAATAATCAAGCCCGTAGCCTTAGCCATTATCGAGTTACACATACTAGAAAATTCCGTTTAATAAATTTTCATAGAAACTTGTTGAAAAGCATTTCGCATTGATCTGAAGGCTCTTGGGGCTTAGTTTTTTTGTTAATCCTGTACAGCCTCATCCTTGTCAGGGAAAAATGAGGCTGGTTTTGAGTGATGTTTTTTCATGGGCCACGCCCAAACCTCTGTGGTCCCTACTGTATATGTGACTGTCTCAGCAAAAACCCCACTTGTTCGCACAATTAAATTTTTTTATTATTTTTTAAATTCACTCACCATTATCTACAGTGTCAACGGAACGGATCACCAAAGTTTCGGCCTTCTGTGGTGTGTAGTTTTGAAATTACAGCGCTAGAAAGTAGAAAGAGCAAGGAAATCGATTTGTATGTGACTACTAAAAATAAAGTACAGGCACTTGCATTCGCAGTCATATCTTCCATTTGGATTAGTCTACAAAGTTGGAATTTGGCTTACAATATTCACCATGGATTGGCAGATCAACCAAGTTTAGTTTTAGCCTTGCAGTCACTTGCGCATAGGCGTAAGAAGGCGGTTTGGTAGAAGAAACAATGACGATCTTGTTTATGTTTACCGCATTGTAAACAAACACACGTGACACCCATACCGTTGAAGCTACAAAAACAAAACAAAGATTTTCGAACTCAAGGCGAATAAGATGGTATATAGTTTTAATTGATTTGAGTCTTCCTTCTTCAAGTACTGGCCCGATACACACTTGCATATTTTTACGAATTATTTTTAAAGTATGGTTTTCTCAATACGCATGCTTGTGTGAACTATACCGGTTTTCGCTGAGACGGTCACATATACACTACTATCGTACTGTATGATAAGCATGCCTAAAGCAATTCAATTAAAGGAGGTACTGTTTAACGTTGTAGCAATGTTTGTCCGGTTGAATATTCTGTTTGTTTTCTAGAATGTTTTATGGATGTTTTGTCTTCTACTAAACCGTAGTTGGACTTTACCAAAGACCTTTCCTTGTAGAATGATTATTTTATCTGTAATGTGGGTGTGGTCTGTATGCGAAACCGTGCCTGATATATTGCTGTTGTGCCACAAATACTTAATAAGCCAACAACTTGTGACCATCATAATTACTCAAGCCGTGTCTTCACACTGTTTAATAATGCACCTGTTCTTCACAATGCTGTGATGCCATGGCACGTACAATGGTAGCAACTGGTTGGTTTCAATTATTCCAGCTTCGGAAAGCAGCGATAAGATGTGAGGGGTTTGATTTCTTCTGCTCTTTGATGAAAACATGTTCGGTCTTCTGCACTTATGTTAAACGATATCGCTTGATGATTTTAAAACATCCCACAATGACTTTACCTATGTTCCCTTATAATGTTCTGGTTGGTTAGAGACCATTTCCTTGTATCTTTGTGTATTAAAACCCTCAGTTTTGCCTTGGTTTTTAAATCCACAAAGATCCTCATGCTACACATAGGACACTTCATGTAAAAACGACCGGGATAATTTGCTCATGGGTATAAGTTGAAAGCCGGTGTGAGGTATAGATAACCATACCTTGAAACAAGAGTAATACTCATGGAGTTATAATGCTAAAATCAAGCTTGGTAATAAGTGGGCATTCATTCCCTGGATACGATTAGTGTTATATGAGACCTTGTGTAACTGGGTTGTGTAGAATACCCCCACATACAAGTGTTTGTATCTAAGGAAGGAAGAAATAGAAGCTAAAGTTAAATCTATTGCACGTCCCTTCATCGTTACTACATGAAGCAAGCCATTCATTATGAAATTTCTTAGCTTCTTGTGTACAACTTCCTCTGCTCTAGCACTCCTATTATGGTAAATGTTATTTGCTACTTGATTTTGACAACATTCCATTTATATTATTGGACCAAATGTGACCCACTGAGTGTAAATTGACTAGACAGTGAAATAATACTCAAATTAGTACTTATCTTGTTCATGTAGAATATTAGAACATCTTTTGTTTCATTTCTAACCAAACTTTAGTAATCTGTATTTGTGTACATTGTTGTGAAATGCAATTTTATCTAAGTTGTGTTTTCGCCGTAGTGCTAGTAAGCTTGAGCTAAACTATACCTTGATGAATTTCCCAGGATGCAATGAGACGAGTCCTTACTCCATAGGCTGTTGCACTTTTGTCATAAATAGGCATCTGTATTTATTTTATTTTCACTATGGTTCTGTACAAATCAATTGTTTTGCTGTGGCTGCTCTCCAAGATTATTCTACAGGTAAGACCTTAACTCCCCATTGGGTTTTCGCTATACGTAAAATAAATTGGGTTTTCGCTTAGCGGGTCACATTATTGTGATAGCTTAGTAGTATTTTACCTGTAATCACACTAATGGTTCCTACTGTTAAATTACTTTTGACAAAACCTCCTCATTACCCTACTTACAGTTACGTATCCTTTTGTTTGTTACAGGGAGTAGTTTTTGATCTACCCAACGGATTTAATGAGATAGTGAAGGTAACGTGTGTAACTAACTTAGATATGTCATTATCTGTTATGCACGTTAGAATCAATGGAAGGATAGTGACAGAACTTTCCTGAAGATTCCCCAACAGTTACCAGAACTACAGGAAAGAGCAGATGGTGGCTACAATAGACAATATGGCGGTGGCTGGGATAGACAATACCAACAGCAGCATTCACAAAGGAGAAGAACTGATGGTCATTATAACCATCAACACTGGCATTCTAGGCATTGAAAATTGTGCAACTGATAACGATCAAATTATTTTAATGATTATTTGTATTTAAATATGTAGCTATGTATTAAATCAAATCACGATCAAAAATAGTGTTTTCAAAGTTTATGTGTTTGTCGTATAGCTTTTAACAGTTAGTGATAAGCTATATGCCCCTACAATGGAGCATCATATATAAATGCCATTTAACCATTGGTTGTATAATAGTGGACATGGTTTGTTTGTTTCAAAATTTGTTTTGGCTAATCTGGCTACCACTCACTTGGAAATTTTGTACATAAATAAGTAATTAATGATAACAAGAATGGACTGGACTGGATTTATGCCTATTGCAATTATGTTCAGTTTCTTTGCATATTTTATGCAAGGGTACATAATATATAGAGGGAGGAAGAGTATCCAACACTCTTACCTGGTCAAAACACACTGTTCAAAGATAGTGCAATGACTATCACATCAAATCTTATTAAATTGCTACTGAAAGGGTGTCGGATTTTATATAAGCAAAGTACTAAGAATGCTTTCCTTTGATAAATCAATGCCTATCAATGCACTTCAGTAGGTGATGCCACGTGACAAATTTGCATGAAGTATTCGAACAATCTTTGAACGCAGTGTGTTTTGACCAGGCAATACAGAGTTGGATACTCTCCCTCCCTCTATAATATTATGAGCTCTTGATTTTACTAAAGAAAGCAGAAAACTTGGTTTATTGATGATCACATCCCAACATGTACCTCATTGTGGTTATGATGTACAGTGTGTAATACCATAATACAATTCTGTGACCAGTACAAGTGTGCCTTACAACTGTGAGAAGTTTGCAAAACCAACTTTCAGTAACAAATGATTTATGGCGTATTAGCACACCCAGACTTCCGAGCTTTATCTTTCAAGCCACATGCTTTCTGTGGTCACTACTACATTGCTAGACATCACAATTTCCACTGTGGAGGACTAGTACTGGATGTTAAAGAGGTAATTTATGTGACTAGATTTTGAAAAACCATCCATTTGGGTGTATTGTTGATGCAGAGAAAAAAACGTATCATAATTCAAAGCATTGTTACTCACCAGCCTTGGCAGTTACACGTATGGATTTTTCACCAAAGATGGAGCAATTCGTAAACTTTAAGAGCACCTGGTGACCAAGATGATCCTTGTAGAGTTTCCTGTAGGTTTTTCTGTATCATGAGTGCTCAAAAATGGGTGGGCCAGTGATAAGACTACAAAAACAATGGATGAGGATGGTAATTGAAGGCTCCAGACCACAAAGCAGGCAGGAAATAGACTGAAATCTCACAAAACAGACACGCATCACACACTCGGCTCCCTGCTCGTCTGTCCAGAGTGTTTGAACCCTTTACAACACTTCCCTAGTGTTTACAGACCTGCACAGACATCTGACATGGTTATACAGGCTGCCAGAAAATAGTCTAACAAAAACAGACCTGACAAGTTGAAGGCAAGTTTGATGTGGAAATCATTAGCCTGATAGTGCAGCAACCTCATGCTGGTGTAAAGTGGTGTTATCTCAGTTTTGGCCCTTGCACCCATATGGTTGATTTTGCTAAATCCAGTCACATATACATAATTATCAAACTTCACTTTGAAATTGTTTAAGGATTCTAGTTCTGAATTACTCTATTGCAGACCCTTGCCGTGGTAAGTAAGTTGTAAGAGAGTAAATGCACTTTGTACATATTTGAAAAGTTCTTCAATATGTCCTGTTAATACTTGAAAAGTAGTTCTCAAAACTGATTATGATATAGTAAAGCTGGTTAGGTGCTTCAACATTCTTGTTGCAAGTCAGCAAGTAATCTAGTAGTTATCATCAACAAACAAAAGTAACAAGCAAAGTTATGGAGTATATATCGCTGTTACTGTGTCTGTCAAAAGTGATAATTATGTACCTCACTGGGCTGCCAAGCAGTTCCAGTAAATTTGATGAAGTATGGCGGGCAGTTCACTGGGATCATATATGTGACTGGATTTTGGAAAATTATCCTTATGGATGTGCATGAAATAATTAGAATTTTCATGTTTAGTGGGTTGCTAATAGGAGCAGGACACAGTTTTAAAAATATTTCAAGAATTTTCTTGTAATTTAAGGTATTGAGAATGGCTTACAACCATTAACAAGTAGATTTGCACTATAATGTTTGTGATTTGATCATTAAATAGTTTAGGTGTCAAATGCACCCATATGGGTGATTTTCCAAAATTTGGTCACACACATATATAAGTAGATCCTTGTGGTCCAATCAGAAACATCATCTCCCAACTACTAAAAATACACATTGTCTTCTGGCACTTTTTTTACTAAAGTAGTCTCCACTCCTAACCATGCAAATACAATGTGGTCTTGCATGCATATGGGATAGCTTTCAGAAGTTTAAATACTGCTACACTGTTGCCACTTAATGGTAGAGATTCATGTCAGTTGTTGAGAACACTCAACTAACAGTTGGGATTTACAATACTTGCATGTTGTGAATGTGGCATTACAGCTATTGTCTTGTTGGTCATGAATTGCATTAATTATAAATTGCAGATCTATTTGAAACTATTTCTAAACTCAAACTCACTGAATGCATGATAATTGTTTAGGCGTGCCAAAATCCATTTAAAAAAAAACAAATTGGAGCAGTCCACCGATTTAAAGGAAGCACTCCACTTGAACTCAGGTAGTATTTTGTCAGTTGCACTACAAAGCATATAGTTGACTCCAGCCTTGCGTGGTTTTAATGCACACTATCCTGACAGTGATATTTTTAAGGATCTCTTTCATGTTCACTACCACCAACCACACCTATTAAGATGACTGTAATTCAGCTATATGACACTGAAAGTGCAATCCACACACATTTTGTGGTATCATTCAACACAAATCACATGTTCACAATGAAGAAATTATTTATGCACTGTCATCAAAATTGAAAGTGAATTACTCATTGGTCCCCTTCACTAATTGATTAATCAGGATATGTGATGTACAAAACTGTTATGCAACCATCTATGTTGTAAATTAGCAAGCACATGAATTCTCACATGGTCACACATGACTGATAACTAATGACCATTGCTAATCACTACATAAATTTGCATGTAGCTACCCCCTCCACTGCACTCGTGTCAAGTGGAGGTATTGTAAAGGTGCAATTACATACACCATGTATGCATACCAATAAGAATCCTTATAGAAATATGAGTATAGAGCAACACCATGCAGTGTTGGAATTGAGTGAGTTGATTTAATCTAAAAGGGTGCTGTACATGGCACCAACTGTCAGTCAAATTAGTGGAACTTGTTTATGTGGAAGACACCTTTCCCAAAGTACCCGTCACAATGAGCTAGACACTCTAATAGGCAGTACTTTTACATAATTAGAGCAGATATTTTAGTATGACTAAAAATTTGATCAACCAGTTTAGTGCAATGAATCTGAACTGGCAACACTGCTGAACCCATAGCCTCATGATTACACCCAGTGGATTGCTTGTCCAGGAGCTGAGGGATTGAATTAATAAATGCATAATCATATCCGTAATTCACTCTCTCAAGCATAATCACTTGTTAAGCACACTCACCATTAGCTAGGTTAGCACTTCAGTGTACAGGGACTGGATGTACTAGGCAACTCAGTTATTCCCCTCAGGATATATTTGATGGGTGACCTATAGCTGCTATAATTATATGAGATTAGTACTAGCTATATATGGAAGTGTATGATGATATTACATTAACTGAGCTCACTATGTCTTGTCTTCCCTTGATTTAATTTTATTGAGTAATATTTTCCAGGCTTATATACTCACTCTACCTACAAGTCGACCATACAAATAAACTGCAGGAGTAGTTAATATATATTCTAAATTGAAACAGAACATGGAACATTAATTTAAATATTTTTTAGCGACCAACACATTGAAGAGAACATTGTGTTCAACGTAGCCATTGTGTGATGGAGTCTAGTCAACACTCATTATTCAGTTTGAGTGTTGCTTACATATACTTGTGTAGACCTTGTTTTATTTGAATGTTCAGGCCTATGCCAAAGATACTATTTATGTGACAATGGTCATTATGAGAAGGTGACTTACAGATGGTAGCCATATATATTTCACTTTTGTTATCATGGATGTGATCACAAAAAAATTTCATGACCTGTTAGTTGTTTAGCTGTGTTAGTTGCCTGGCTACACTACTTCATTGACTCGGCAGCAGCAGCAGTACCGGTAGTGGCAGATGTAACAGTAGCCATATTAAATTAGCAGTTACGTGTGCATACGGCAATGTGACTAAGAGTTCATGCGCACATTCATATTTATACCAATAAAATGGTTGTTGCATATACTACTTCCACATATCATGTACAAATGAAAGGTGGTTAAATTTATTTGGAGACCTTGAATTGATGCTTAACCGCAGCCTCACAAATATTTTGTGTGGCTTATGATGTATGTGTATTGACTTGTGATCACCTTAAATGTTAGCTAGTCAATTGAGTAATTATGGTGTAAACTTCTAATACATTTACGTAAGTAAAACATGGATTTTCAGTTTTACTTCAATTTTGACACCACACAGATCATGCAGGGCTGCAGGTCATGTATTACCTGTCATGAGTGTCATGTCATCATTATCTGTTGTGCTAACCAGCAGTGTTCATTCCATCATGATTGTGTGATTAAACCACTCATCACCCACAAAGGTAATTAGCTATACTTGGATTGTGTGATGAATGTCTGTGATGATGCAAATATCTATTTTTAAAATGTGTGGGCATCATGCATACAGCACCTACACAGGTTTCCTGTTAATGATGTGTATGGGAAGAGTCTGCTGCCCACATGTAATGAATGGGTAAGGGATTTGAGTAATGGTCTAGCCATATATGGTATACTCCATAATGCTTAAGTCTTCCTTTGCCCTATGATCCAGCACACATGTACAGGTTCAATCAATCTTGACTGCACCAAAACTGTATATTATAGCCTTCCAATTAGTATGATTTGACAAATGATAACTTATCACATACGTGAATAAGTTAGCACCTTGAAATTTTGTCAGCTTATATATAGCCCGTGGCCTAGTTTCAAGCAGATTCATTAAATGCTTGGGAAGTTATGAGTTATCAAACTTGAAAATCTGGAAAAGTAAGACTGGCTTTTGTCAGACCGGGTCACATATATGAAATATGATACAATATTAAAGCAACTAAGACTAAAGTCCAGTATAGTAATGGAAATATAACATACCTGCAGCTCAATACAGTCGCAGAGTTTAAATACATGTACTAATACTGTTGAAGCTATATCTAGGTGTAAAATGCACATAGTCTCAAAAAATTGCATAAAATTTACTAACATGAAATCTTATGTGATGCATGCCAATGTTACATATGCACCTGCATTAAACATGTCACTATTGCACAAATATAAATTTCATGGGAGAGTATATACCTCTATAGCTATACCTTGTGTACATGGCTATGGTTCTACAAGAATACTCTGGAACTTGTGACCTTCTTTGAGCTTCTGTTTTCTATGATCTGTCATGTACTATTCAACTAATACATTATGATGTGATTTCCTTTTCAATGTAGTTATCAGCAGATCAAAGTGATGCTCTTCCTGCCATTCACTCTACATGTGTAGGGATTAATATGATCAAAATGTAGATATTATAGTTGTGGTAGTATACAGGATGCATTCTATTCCTTATATGGGTAGCTATACATATGTATTATGTGTTTGTATGTGTGCATCTGATAACTGAAAATACTAAAGCTATAGAAACTGTAGGTAAACCATAACAGAAGCTCTGGAATTCAATAACAGTTCTTTTAGTGCAGCTATACAGTTTATCATAATCAAGTACATTGTCATCCAGTTACGTATATTTTACACTTTCTAGAACTGTAAGGGCAAAGACTGAAGCAAGTTTTCCCATGCAGGCAAAGTTAATGTAAATATTATGGTGTAACTGGGAATGTACATAACTGCAATCAATGCAAATAGTTTCTTAACTCAAATCATTCTAACTTGTATGGATGGTGGGGTATAGATCTCCCACAAATTGGTATCAGATATTACTCGTGTTACATTTAGTGGTAGGGTAACCACGGGTGGACATAGTGTGTTGGCCTTACTGAAATTGATACAGACCAAACATGTCCACTGGGGTGATTCCCTACACTGAAATTTAATCTCTCATATATCTTTGATCAAATTAATTTGTGCTCACCTTATTAATTATCTTCACTCACTACATGTGTATCCATAGTGATGCATGTAGTGGAGAATCATCACTTTTAGCATCATCCTCTCGTAAGTTTTAATATAGCTATGGCTTTTTTAATTCCAGTACAAGTATACAATCTCTATAGCTACAACTACAAAACCACAAACTAGTGTGTCAAAATGCTTTGTGATTTTCGTAGATGCACCTAGCTACTGCTAGAGAAGTATTTTTCTTAACACCTATATCATAGCACAAAAATTATAAGTAAAGAAGTCGTAGTTTAAAGATGACTCAGCCTTCTAAGAGTGATCAACCAATAGCATTCTTTATCATAAACTGGCATGTGTAGTTCACTGAATCAAGCCATTGTGTTTGTTATGGATGTAGCTAGCTATACTGGAACAACTAGATATGTATTGTGATGTACATATAAGGGCATGTTCTACAGAACCACTAAGAACAGTCAGCCTAAATACCTATGCTACTGACACGTATCGTGTGTACATTTCCAAAACAGTCAGTACATATAGTTAGTGATGATATATGAGAAATAGTAACATAATATATCATCCATGTAGATATAGACAGGAAAATGAAACTGACTTTTTCATCAGAATTGAAGTGGCCATGATACACAGGTACATAACTTATCTTCCTGCTACATATGGTCAACTGTGAAGTACACAACATATAATACCACAAACTAAGTTACCATGGTATCATGTATCATCATAACACGGTCACAATAGCTATTGTTTACAATTTCTGTACTTGTGCTTTTCGTTCGGTAAATAAACAGTACATTACTGAGTGCTGCCAATGCATGATGTGTTATTCAAGACATGCACTTCTTTGAGTGCTCATGTGCATACAGCTGCTGATAAAAGAATACATACATACATGATACCAGTGTTATACACACAAGTTACTGTCTTCTTCTTCCTGCATCATTGTAGCTGTGCTCAATATTGTGTAGCTGTCAAAAGCGTCCATGCTTACATAGTGAGTATCAAGGTTAACTGATTTCTTAGGTAGGTGATAAAGGCTCTATTAGATCTGGATGATGCTCTAATTTTTAAAGAATGCTCACAGCGTTGGTTTTATAATAAAGGAGGTCTGACATTATGCAGCAATTTATTTTCAATGGCTTTTTTGGTCATACCCTTAATTATATAATTTGGTACAATATTTTGCAACAATGACATCATACTTTGAGATATACATATGTACGGAGAGTGAAGAGGTCTATTACTATCTTTAGATATTTGATAATAGGCTGATTACACAGTGTCCTGTTTATCTCAATTTTTGGCAAACAGTCTGCATCCTGTGAAACCTACAGCAGTGCAAATGTTTGTGGCTTCAGTTGCTATAAAAATAGCAGAACTGCTCCTGCAGGTCATTCGGAAGAAAATAAGATCAGTTGAAAGAGTGTCCAGCTACATATACAATGGCTCGACTATTACAAGTTTTACTAGCTGTACTGACAGGAGTAATACTCACTTCAGCAATGAAATGCAACAAGATGATTTTGGGCAAAACTATGATTGGGAACACAGGGATATCTAATGATGTTATGGAGATGGGCAGATACCTAGTCAGGACCACAGGCCCCAAACAACTTGAGAAACTCATACCAGCACTACATGGAGCCAGTGACATTAAGACAAGGGGAAAGACATTCACTGCCATCCTTCAGCCAAGTGATCTAAAGAAGGTACAGTGTACAGCATATAGAATCATCTGTGTAGTTCCTCTTGACTGTATAACATCTAAACAAACACTTCATATACATATGTACTGATGGTATGCATTCCTAATGTCTAGCTGTGTGAGAGTTCATATGTGAGATCGATCAAAGAAGTGGAGGATATGGATAACACACCAAAGTGTGATAAGCTTATTAAAGGAAGAGATGGATTTGTGGTTCCTACCAGTTACATTGTCATGATAAAACAGGACCACAACATGTCAGAAATTGTAAGTGTAACACAACATTTCCTGAGTCTCACCTTAAAGTGGTTTATGTACACAATATTGACATTAGCTGTGTTATTTTACAGATGCCAGTCATCATATCAGCATCAAGTGACTTGGACAACTCAGTAATGATTACTGGTGTGAATGAGTTTAATAATCGCAGACGTCGTGGAGCAACAATGAGAATGAACATGGAGGGAGTTGAACTGGTGAGTGATAGAGTATCAGTCACTTTTGTACAGTATATGATAGAAGAAAGCTTAACATAATTATTATAAGATGCTCAAATTTGTCATGATCAATGTATTTATCACATTCAGATGTGTAACCAGTCAGTTGTGGAGTATATTGAAGAAGATCAAATGATCAACATGACCTCACCAACATCATTGTGGCATTTGGACAGAATTGACCAATCTGATCTTCCTCTCAATGGACAGTATGATAGTCCTGGTAATGGCACAGGAGTGGATATATACATATTTGATACAGGTCAGTGGATACCTGTATATAGTCTGTATAGTCTGTGTAAATTATGAACCAATAAAAATAATAAGGATGATAGCTAACAAAGTTATGTTGCACTTACAGGAATCAGATTTGACCACAATGAATTTGAGCACAGAGTATTGCCAACCTTTTATGATCCGGTTGATTTGATCACTGGTAGTAGTCAACAAGGACGTGATTGTCAAGGACATGGAACTCATGTTGCTGCGTTGGCTGCTGGAAAGACTTTTGGTGTTGCCAAAGATGCTACTCTATACAGTATTCGTGTCCTCAGTTGTAGTGGATCAGGATCTTTTGCTAATGTCATTCTTGGACTAAATCACGTGATTGGAGAGAAGATAGCTCAAGGGGATAGGAAGATTATAGTGAGTATGTCACTACGTGGACCGATAAGTCGATCTGTGGGTGAAACAATCAAAGATGCTACTGATGAAGGAATCCTAGTTGTAGTTGCTGCTGGAAATGACTTTAGTGATGCATGCAGGTATGCAATGTGCTCTCATGTGCTGTTAGTTGTTCATATAATATATAAAGATGTACAGGATACTTACTACTTTGTGTGATACAGGTTTTCACCTGGTGCATCTCCAGATGCTCTCACAGTTGGAGGATCACAACGACAAGATGAGTTATATCTTAGACTATTTGATGGTACCAACTATGGAAGTTGTGTTGACATCTTTGCTCCTGGTGAAGACATAACTAGTGCAGGATTGAGCAGACCAGATGCTGTGGCTACTTTCAGTGGTACCTCACAAGCTACACCACTTGTTAGTGGAGCAGCAGCCATTTATTGGAGTATTAACAGTGATGCTACAGCACAAGACATTAGAGATGATCTCATTTCAACCTGTACCAGAGACAAACTTAGAATCAACCAGGTGGTACCATCAAGCTTCCAAGATACATCACCTAATTGTCTTTTACGTGTCAACAGGAATTATCCACAATGTAAACCATATCAAGTGTATTACTCAGTACCATCAACTGAGTTTCATCATGTCATTGAAGAGATGGAAAACAATTTGTATGCTTTGATTTACATCCATAGTCACCAAGTCAACTCTACAGACCACTACAGTATGATCTTCAAATGCATGGCTGATGTAGAGTTTAAAACTTTGATGTTTGCAACATCTAAAAGATTAGAAGAAGCTACTGCTAGCTTTGAACCAGCAGGATATCAACTCACGCTAATATATGATATGGACACCATTGACTTCATTGCTGTTTTTCAGAAAACAGATGTTAAATATTCCCATGTCTTCAGAGCTTCACCCAGGAGACACGTTTCTATGTATCAGTTCAGGTCTTCCCAAAATGAAACTCTAATTTGTACAAATGTTAAAATAAACCGCAACAATAAGATGCGATACACATCAGTTTATCTAGTTGATAGCACAGTAGTAACCGAACACTTACCCAGTCTTGACGTTTCTGAACTGTCGAACACCCTTCAGTCACAATTCAGCAGAGGATTTCACTTATCTGACTTGAGTAGTATTCCTACTGATCCACCTACTGTTTCTCTTGTCTTCACCCAGATGACTGAAACACCTGACAACTATGAGTCATTTATGGATCTTGAGTTAGAACAAACAAAGGAAACAGTTGAATCACATCTTAGAGAAGGATTTGCTCCATTAGTCATAGCAGGATTGAATACTATAGATGGACTGAAATTTTCTGTATCATTGGAACGTTGATTGAGTCAAATGTATTTTAAATGATTTTTATACACTTTGTTTTTAAAGTTACAAATGACATGTTTTATTATTTATTAAATGGTAAAGTTTGTTGATTTCAAACAAACAACTATTATTAATACATATGAAGAGTTTTTCTCTAATGTGCATGTGTTTGTGTGTTGTGCGTGTGTGTGTGTGTGTGTGTGTGTGTGTGTGTGTGTGTGTGTGTGTGTGTGTGTGTGTGTGTGTGTGTGTGTGTGTGTGTGTGTGTGTGTGTGAGGCAGCATAGCCAAGTGGCTAGAGCATTGGCCTGGTAATCAATTCAGTGGGATAGAACACTTGTTAATTATGCCTAATTGGATACTACTTACAGCCATAGGCCAATAAAAGTTCAGTTTACTTTAAAATTTTGAAAACCTATGGAAGGAAGTGAGGGTTACCACTAATTTCTACCACAATGCTCACTATTTTTAAGTAGTGATGGTCACTATAATTAAGCATTTTTGTGGTGGCCACACTACCTATATAGTAGTGAAGGTCACTGTTATGTAGTAAATGACATTCACCTATATATGCAAAGGTAAGCAAAAACAAAGCCTTTGGTTACTGCTATGTGGTCACACCTACCCAGCACTGGGACATCTGTGCATTACTCAGGTGCTAGGAGTCAGCGCAGGCAAATCCTGGACTAATAACCCACAGGAGGCTGTGCCATGTCTCATAGGTAAAGGTGTGGGAACCCGAAGTCCCACCTGGTCTTTCACCAACTATATGAGACATGGGCAGTTGGCATTAGCTTTCCCAGGTTCCGCTGGTTGATGTTTCATCTGGGTGGGCTGCTTTTCCCAGTTGAGTCACTCCTTCCTGCCTTCAATGATTAGATCATAGTAATTAATAATATCTTCCAGAGAACAGCCATCCTTGAAAAGTTTTAAAGATCTATTGTATAATTTTTTACTGTAGATCACAAATCAAGTGCTTACTGTACATCTGTGTGTCATACTCTGTATAGAGTCCTACACAGTAAAGTTGTAGCAGTTAAGATCGACTTAATTTTTATAGTATTCTAGTAGTATTTTAATATAGTTTAGCTATAGGTCTGTTTTGCTATAGTTTTATCTAAAGTGTTATGGTAGCACATAGAGGCGCTATTTTTTGACTATATATAGTGCTTAGCATTTTTAGCCTGGTGGTATAGCTACCATAGGTACTACCATAGCACATTAGTTTTAACAATGTAGCATGATATGGATTTGTTTCTTAGTTATAGTTTTAGCAATTATATAGACATGTTTAATTATACTTTTAGTTAATAGTCTGGTTCCTTATGGATTTAATCGTGACATGGCGGATTAAAGCGCCAAATTTGGTACAGTGATTCCTTAGGATGTATAAAATGATTTCAGAAGGGGTGCCACCATGAACTCACCCTGCACCCCTTTGTACGGACAGCTAATTTTGACAGTCCACGAAATTAAAACTCATATAACATTTACTGTTTTGAATAATTTGTTTTCCTAACCACATTCCCACAGGTTAATAGTTCCTGTTTGTGAATGAGTAGTCCATGACATCCCATAAATAGTTTTATTAAAATATAATGGCTTTGTGTGAAAGATACATGGCCTAAACAAATCTATTGGTTTAGCAACTTGAAATTTTAAATCGCTAAAATTTAAACATGGCTATTCATGAAGGTATTTCACAATAATAGCTAGTTACTTTTTTTCTGTCAAAAGCAACGTCTATGTTTCCACTACAC